>NC_139447.1:0-606802 GCF_963924565.1 Ascidiella aspersa
AAAAACAAAAATATTTTTTTGGCTTGCTTGCGAACATATACACCCTCACCCATTAGTGATTAAACATTAATTTAAACTACTTTTTAGTCGGGTAAATAGCTTAAGTTTATAACTACTGCATTGTTAAAAATATTTGGTAATTGATTCAAATATCTAATACATATGCGGGTAATAATTTAAACTGTACCTTCCCTGACGTCACCTTGAAACAAGCAATAAAACTTTTTGCGGTGTTTTTGGTACTTTGTATATTTTCGTCCAAAATTACTTGAGATTTTGTTTCGCTCTTTGTACAAAATAATTTATTTCAACGAAACATTGAATGGAAATATTTAAACTCACGACGTTATGTTTCTATGAATTAGTTGAAGGAGCTTGACCTCGGCAACAACCAAATCCAAAACGCCGGAGTGAAAAGTTCGTCGGAGATTGTTCACAAGTTGGAGGTGTTGGAGTTGTGGTATTGTGGCATCACAGACATCAGTCCACTCACCGACGCCATCAAGAACAAAGATTGCAAAGTAGGTTGTTTTTAAAGTTGATTCTCGATAAGCAATCTGAGGTTCAGTAGCCAAACAAGCAAGTTCGTGAAATTTAATAGAACTGTTCCATTTAAAATTTAGCCAAAAGTAAAAATAAAATGTGTTTTTTGTAGGTTATCTTAGGTGCACATACACCCATTAGTTATTAAACATTATTTTAAACAACTTTATTAGCCGAGTTAATAGCTTATTCCATAAAAATATTTTTTAATTCATTCAAACAATAAATCCATTTTTGCTACAGTTGCCGAACAAGCAAATTGGAAAATTTTCCGAAAATAATAAATTTATAATTTGGCAGGATTATATTGTTAATTTTTATCAAAGATTGTGTATAGTCGTGTTTTGCTACTGCACCTTTGATACGTGGGTAATGATTTTAAACTGTACCTACACTTATGTCACTTTAAATCAAACATTGAAACGTTTTGCTACTTTACCTTTCCAACGAAATTTCTTAAAATTTTGTTTTGTTTTATTTTTTTAATGTTATATTTCTGACTTTAGCTACTGCACCTTCAGCATGCAGGTAATAATTTAAACTGTACCTTAGCCAAACAAACGTGACCAAAAATGTGTGGCATGTTATTATGTTTGCTACTTTACCTCCACCGCTTTAGTGCCCTTAATTGTAAATGTGTTTTGTGTCGACCGATTCACCCACAAAGTGTCAGCTGTGGTAAACCATCTCATTAAATAAATAGACCGTCCTAAATAAATAATAATAATTAACCAATGGGTCAAAGTAGCCAGGGGGTGACAGGGGCCAAGAAAAAAGACCCAAAACCCTCCCCCCGAAAAAGATAAATATTGTACTCCTAATAATTAATTTGTTGGTAGCGTTTATGAACAGTTCCACAACAATAACAGGCACGCCACACCTTCAATTGTCATACACTGTTACGTCACAGACGATATAGTTATTATGTTTGCTGTACTTTTAGTAATGTAGCTTTAATATTTTTAGTCATTTTGTTTCTGCTATCTGAATGGTTTTGAGTATTGCGCTAAAACTCAGTCAGTTGCTGCTCGAAACGGTTTGAGCTTTCATATTTATTTGTCTTCGATACGGCAGTTGATACACTGGACTGGAAAAAGCGATCAAGTTGTAACGAGCCTCGCTGGTGGGAAGCGAATAATGGACTTTTAATCGTAGTGTCATTACGGATTTGTAGTAAATAGTTATTTGTTTATGTTTTATATTCAGTCGATTTATCGCTGTGAGGTATCAGCTTCAGCCTCAACTTATTACCTACTCAGCATGTCTTGTTACAGGCACAACTCTCTAGCTAGGTATTGCAAAACCAAAATGTCACCACTTTTATCAATTGCCAGTTATTATGACTGTAAAACTTTCTTGTAACGTTTTGTAACTCATTTTTCAGACACGTTTTTTGCCCCGTCCGTATAGGGATGTTTAAAGTAGAATATCGGTTAATTTTTATTTGTTTATCGCAGAAAGTTACGTCTTATCCTATGAACGTGGGTGGCAAGTTTAGATAAAGGCCTGTCGCTGTGGCGAAACATTAACTGTGCTGCTTTATATGTAGACATGTAGTGCGGCGTCAGCGTTTTTTCGGGCGGCCAATTACTTGCCGCTAATATTAATTGTCGGTCAAATGCCGTTGGTCGAGACCTAATATTCAGCTAGGTTATGCATGTAAAAAAAGTAAAAAAAACATAAATCATTCGCTTGGCTGAGTACAAAATAGAGCCAAATATAAAAAATACCTTGGCAGGAACCAGCTTTGTAATGACTAATTAGTTAATAAAAATAACTGATTTATTAAATTTTTGAGCAACTAAGTGCCTTTATTTGTTGGTTAATGGCTATATTTGTTATTAACGTGGAGAAGTAAAAACACGTAAATACAATGCTAGTTATTTTTAAGCAGGGGGCCACGAGGGTTGAGAGCCTTTCAAAGGGGGCCACGAGGCATAAAAGGTTGAGAACCACCGAACTAACCCATCAAAGTTATTTCGTTCTTATTAGTACAAGTTTGAGTTGTTAATTCATATGGGAAATTGGAATAGAAAATGTGTTCAATTACAGAAAATTCTTGAAGAGAAATAAAGTTATTTCTTATACCCAAACTAGCTACTTTACCCACCATCGCAACAATAAAATAACATGTAAGCACTGCCCAGTGAAGTAACAGTTGACACACACAATGAGACTTATAAAGTAACAATATTTAAAGCCGGATTCTTTATAATACTATAGTATTAAGACCAACAACAATAAAACAACACTTTGTGCCCCCTATTCACGTTTAAGAAATATAAATATAAAATATGTTCCCTAACGTCATAAGAGAGGTCTATGATGTCATAATGAAAACCACCAGTTAAAGTTTAACTGCTAAATGACGGCAATATTAAATATTTGTGGCCCTACGACAGCAAGTATACCTTTGTTAGGATCAGAATAGATCGCCACAATATGTTCCCCTTCATCGTTTTACAGCATTCGAATTTTCCTTGCAATAACGCCATTAATAGTGTGATTTAACATAAATTGCTATTATAGAGTTCATGAATCACCGCGGCGCAACATGCGAAAGTATGCATAGCGCTTTGGTGCTCATTAAATTTAAGGGAGAGTGGCTATCAATCAGCACTCGCCAAATTTGTTGGCAAGCCGTCTGCAAATTTCCGTCCTAGCGCGGTCATTTCTTGGGTTATCGTTAACCTGCCTTGTGGTTTCTATTCGTTTCTATTCGTTGGTTTCATAAAAGTCTGTTCGTTTATTTCCAAGCATGGATAAATAAATTAATGAACCATAAAGCAGTTTACGCTTAAAACAATGTAAACATTTGGAACACAATACACGTTTTTTTTAGTAATTTTAATAAAAATGTCAAAGTCATAATATTCGATAAAATCGACATTTTGCAATTTACAGACGTTTCAGCAATAACGCATGCGATCATCAGTGTAAAAATCAAGTGAAGATAAAAGCGATAAAACATCAATGTAAAGAATGTAAACAATTTCTTAAATATATTTTTTCTACAATCTTTAGTGAAAAAATAACACTGACAATATTTACAAGCTGATATGAGAGCTACACGAGCTAATGAGAGCATTTTTCATTTCAACATTTGTCAATTGTAGCTTGGTCACAATCACTGTCCTTGTCGTATTCATCCGAGCCAGGGGCGTATCCAGAAATCCAAAACGGGGGGGTCCCGAATTTTCAACTTCGGGAATACCTCGTTTTTTCGTCTGACGTTAATGACGTCATAAAATAGTGACAGATATGACGTCATAAATCAGCGATTGTAATGACGTCATAAACAATAAAGAAATCATCAGAAACAGCCAATTAACGTCCAGCAAAAGCAAACTTTTAGACGCAAAACACACACGTACGTCGCCGACAATCCTGCCAGGCGCCAGTGTTACGACTTTAACTAGTAATTCTAGAAAATTACCTAGGCCTTCTGTAAAGTCGCTAGTGAGTCCTTATTTTCGGGCATTAGATAACCTACCAAAGAGAACTTATATTAAAGACCACAACAAGAAAACCCAATGTACAGATGTATTGGTTGCAAGAGTAGAATATTACCACACCACAAACAATAATGACACTTAGACACACACAATTACTTACAAAAAACCGACAGACAGAGCATAATGACACTTAAAGTTTTACTCGCTAATTTCACAAGCCTACACCCAGACGTCTACTGAGCTGTAGGCGGTCAGCCGCTCGTAATATACGCTAAAACAAAACTCCTTTTCACGGGAACCGACGCGCTCCCGGAAACCCCAGACCCGCCTTACAGGGCGGCCGTTTCATGAAAAGATAACATTGGGCGGACCTTTTCGTGAGAAGTTAAACCGCGCCGGAAAACAAGCGATAAATGATCGTGAGATTTGCAGCGTTGTTTAGAGACAAGAAAAAACATGTCTAGAGTCCAATTAACGGCGAACACCAGTGCGCACAAAAATATTACGTTAATATACATGTCCCGAAATGCGAAAACCTAATTCCTAGCCCTACATTTAAGAACAAAGGCGCTAAATTAAGAATGAATGTTCGAATTTACAGTCGGCGTAATTAGCAACCGGTGATAATTTTGTAGTGCTAATTAAGCACGTAACACCAGCTGCGAGACCGCTTAGTGTGCAATCGTTAACTTCAGGAGAAATATATGTGATCGATTTTGGTAAATCTATTTACAGGACTACGCTAAATTAAAAGCACGTCTTTCGCCACCTGCAATACTAAACGAAGATCGCCTTTTCCCGGTGTTATTTGATTAGCGCGACATCTGCAAAAACGCCACTTCAATAGTTAATCTAGTTCAGTGTTTTTAACCTTTTAAACTAGGTGTAGACCTGGCGAGCGAAGCGATCGCGATTTTTTTGGGGGGAAAACGGCATTTTTAAAAATTTCTTGCAAGTTTTTATTACATTGTCGAAAATAAAAATAAAAGAAATGTTAAAAAATATGTGTCCAATATTTTTGAATACGTTTTCCGTTTGTCCGCGACGCACTTGGCAGCCCTCCACGGCGCAAGGATAGAGAAGCGCTAATCTAGTTCAATAGACAACATCAAAACGTAAAAAGAAAATTCGCGCGAAGCGCTAAAATTTTTCGCACTTACGTAGTTAAAATGGTCAAAAAGTATTTAAAATGGACTCGTGTATAGTTTGTTAAAGAGGCAGCGGGCCCGATGAACTACAGAGACCGCTTGATTGACTGTTATTAATTGTCGAACACACACTTGCTGATCAGCCAACCCGAACGAATAACGAAAGGCGAAAGAGAAAAAATATCCTGCATTTACGGTCGATCAAACAAGAAACGAAAAACGGCGTTTTGCGTTTGATTTTGGTTTCCATTAGCAAGACCATAGGCGCCGAACTTTCGAAATCCCAGGGCGTCTTTTGAAACAGTCTTTGAAAAGGTGAATCCCGAAATTTCAACTTTCCCCTAATTTTTGTCTGCTTAATCACTAATGACGTCATAAAATAGTGACGGGAATGACGTTATAAAATAGTAAAGAGAACGACTCATACAACCAGCTAATAAACGTCCAGCAAAAGCGAACCTTTAAGACGTAAAGCGAACACGTGCGTCGAAACAGCTCAGTGTGCAATCGTTTACTTCAGGCGAGAAACTAGACCAAGACGGTAAGTATGTGTGATTGATTTTGGAAGAATCATAATTCGACTATCAGCAGTGCAGTTTCCCAAGTTTAGTTTCATGTAAGGGACCACGCTAAATTACAAGCACGTCTTTCGCATCCTGCAAAACGAATATCGTTTTTCCGGGTTGAATTATGCCACATCTGCGCCGAGCAGTGTGTCAAGTTAGCTAAATACAAGCTGCGGTTTAGAGAAAATAAGTTGTGTCAATTGCACACCAAGCACGTGGTCTTGGGATATGAAAATAATTTTGCGGCAACTATCATTACTCGGGCCCGCAAAAGTCAATAAAGTTAAAAATTTTTAAGGACCTCGTCTGTCCACGAATCAAAGAATAAAGTTGTTTTCAGCACCTAGGGGACTGTTTCTAAGAAGTTTATAGGTTAAAATAAAGTTAAAATTTACAATAAAAGTAAAATTTTTAATAAAGTCAAAATTTGTCAAATTATGGCTTTTGACAAAGTTTTTGTGTTTCTTGAGAGTAGTTTATGTAAATATCGTCGTGGAAGCATTGTAAATCAGGAACTGCGACACAATTAAATCATATTAAGCCGTAAAAGCAGGAAAAATGTCGCAATGCCCACTTGGATCAGCAGTAACTTTTATCGCAAATTGTCCATTTTTTTCATTGGTTGTTACAAAACACTTCATAAACGTGGTCTTTTCGAAGATTAACAGTTTGAATTTTAGGAATAGCCTACTGACATTCTGTAATACAAAAATGCCTGAGCAAGCTTAATCTATCGCCAAAAAAACGATGCACTTTTTAAAATCCATAATACACCTTGACTTTGCAACAAAATATCACGTTTGGGTCTGAAATCGACAAAATATTATGTTTGGGTAACTAGCATCAATTCAAGGAAGAACTGTGGCCTCTACAAACAAGCAATTTCGTTAGGTTAAAATAAAGTTAAAATTTGATAAAAATAAAGTTAAAATTTTTTTTTTTTAGGTTAAAATAAAAATGGCCCTAATCATTACATAAAAAAGGCGAATTTAAACAAACACAGTTAGACTACCTTTTCAAGGGAATTGCGTTAGTTACAAAAATTCCGTTGTTACACCAACATCGAATACTATCGCAGACAGCGAACAGTGTTAAACAGTACCCTAACTCGACGGTTTTAGCGAGAAAAGAGAAAAGGCTTAACTTAGGGTGGTCAATTGTCGAATACATTTTTGCTAATCAGCCAACCTGAACGAAAGGTGAAAGAAAAAAAGCATTTCGTGTTTACGGTCGACCACTCAAGCAGTGTTTTTTTATTTTTATATAAGTTTGGCGTTGAAAAGCTTTGTTCGGAATATTACGTCTATTTATCGATTTGAGTGACCAAACGTCTCAGCATATTGAACACTAGGAATTACGACTCTAGACCAGGGGTTCCCAACCTTTTTACGATCTCGTACCACTTGGGGCACTCTGTACTGCCACGCGTACCACTTTTTTTAGAACAGTGGTTCTTACCTATTTTTCTGCTGCGCCCCTTTGGTAATTGTCCCGTGTTTTTTCTGTAAAAGTTAACTCTTCGTGGCGCGAAGAGCGAAATAAATTGCGTTCATTTGGTTTGTATTGGCTAAACTTTAATTTGGGAGACACACAAAAGTTGCTCGTGCTCGATATATTGGTTTACATCGAGCTGATTTTGACAGACATATTGCAGTAATCGTGTTTTAAAAAGTGTTATGACACACAATGCGAAGGCTATTTACTGCAAATAACATTCAAAATTGGCGCAAAAATGTCTGAGTTCCCCCCAATTAGTGTTGCGCAAAAAGAAGTAATTCGTAGTTCGCGCGAAACGCTAAATGTTTACGTAGTTTTGCTGCGTGACGCCCATAGTGGGTCGTTTCTAAAAAGGGGAGTCCGCAATGGTTTCGTTTCGTATCTAAACATAATTGCGATATAAAATATTTACAGACTGTTAGTTTTTAAGCTTTGACTTGGCTGACCGTTATGAACTTAAGAGATCGCAACAACATTCTTACGTAGACTAATTGCTAATTCTCGGCTGTAGTTAAGTATGCGATAAAATACCGTAGGGTTCAGTGGAACGTTTCGGTCCCTCAAAACATCTTAAAAACACTACTTACAAATAATATTATTATAAGACATTTGCAATTGAACTTATTGTTACCAAAAACTGCAGTAATTGCTTGTAATTTTCGAATGCAAACAATTCAATAAACACAAAAAAGTAAAATTTTTATCGCTGGGTACATCACAAGTCCAATAAACTTTTTCAAAGGCGGCAACGACTGGGTTAAACATTTTTTTTTAATTAACAACGTTTAAGTTAAAAAATAAACCTCATAACTATTTACCACTGCAGCAATGGCGATGTTTTTAAAACGGGACAAAGAGTCATTATTACGAGTTCAAACGTGACCGCGGTTTACATTCTGCTTAAAATATCGATACCGCAATAAAACGTGCCGCGCACCAACATTTGTGTTTTCTTTAACATGCACGCCTCTGCAGTAAATCAAACATTGCTATGTTTTGCTACTTTACCTTAAATTTTCGGCCAAAATTACTTGAAATTTGTTTCGGTATAAACTTAAGAGAATTTTTTTGGAATAAAAGTAAAAATATTTTTTTGGCTTGCTTGCGAACATATACACCCTCACCCATTAGTGATTAAACATTAATTTAAACTACTTTTTAGCCGGGGAAATAGCTTAAGTTTATAACTACTGCATTATTAAAAACATTTGGTAATTGATTCAAATATCTAATACATATGCGGGTAATAATTTAAACTGTACCTTCCCTGACGTCACCTTAAAACAAACAATAAAACTTTTTGCGGTGTTTTTGCCACTTGTATATTTTCGTCCAAAATTACTTGAGATTTTGTTTCGCTTTTTGTTCAAAATAATTTATTTCAACGAAACATTGAATGGAAATATTTAAACTCACGACGTTATGTTTCTATGAATTAGTTAAAGGAGCTTTACCTTCGCGGCAACCAAATCGAAAACGCCGGAGTGAAAAGTTTGTCGGAGATTGTTCACAAGTTGGAGAAGTTGTGGTTGAAGAATTGTGGCATCACAGACATCAGTCCACTTACCGACGCCATCAAGAACAAAGATTGCAAAGTAGGTTGTTTTTAAAGTTAGTTCTCGATAAGCAGTCAGAGGTACAGTAGCCAAACAAGCAAGTTCGTGAAATCTAATAAAAATGTTGCATTTAAAATTTAGCAAAAAGTAAAAGAAAATGTGTTGTTTTTTTTAGGTTATCTTAGGTGCACATACACCCATTAGTTGTAAAACATTATTTTAAACAACTTTATTAGCCGAGTTAATAGCTTATTCCATAAAAATATTTGGTAATTCATTCAAAGATTAAATCCATTTTGCAAATTTGGAAAATTTAACAAAAATAATAAATTTATAATTTGGCATGATTATATTGTTAATTTTTATCAAAGATTGTATATAGTCGTGTTTTGCTACTGCACCTTTGATACATGGTTAGTGATTTTAAACTGTACCTACACTTATGTTACTTTAAATCAAACATTGAAACGTTTTGCTACTTTACCTTTCCAACTAAATTTCTCAAAAATTTTGTTTTGTATTATTTTTTTAATGTTATATTTCTGACTTTAGCTACTGCACCTTCAGCATGCAGGTAATGATTTAAACTGTACCTTAGCCAAACAAACGTGACGAAAAATGTGTGGCATGTTATTATGTTTGCTACTTTACCTCCACAGCTTTAGTGCCCTTAATTGTAAATGTGTTTTGTGTCGACCGATTCACCCACAAAGTGTCAGCTGTGGTAAACCATCGCACTAAATAAATAGACCGTCCTAAGTAAATAATAACAATTAACCAATGGGTCAAATTCACCAATAACATGTATCCACTGCTGTGTAGCCCAAGGGTAACAACTTTTATATCTTAATGCTGCGAAGTTTATAACTACTGCATTAAATAATTAAAATACATTTGTAACTAACCCAGGGTTTTCACGTAGCGGTAATTGGGGGGCCACGGGCATAGGCGTAGCCAGGGGGTGACAGGGGCCAGAATAAAAGACCCACAACCCTCCCCCCGAAAAAGATAAATATTGTACTCCTAATAATTAATTTGTTGGTAGCGTTTATGAACAGTTCTACAACAATCACAGGCACGCCACACCTTTAATTGTCATACACTGTTACGTCACAGACAACATAGTTATTATGTTTGCTGTACTTTTAGTAATGTAGCTTTATTATTTTTAGTCATTTTGTTTCTGCTATCTGAATGGTTTTGAGTATTGCGCTAAAACTCAGTCAGTTGCTGCTCGAAACGGTTTGAGCTTTCATATTTATTTGTCTTCGATACGGCAGTTGATACACTGGACTGGAAAAAGCGAAGTTGTAACGAGCCTCGCTGGCGGGAAGCGAATAATCGACTTTTAATCGTAGTGTCATTACGGATTCGTAGTAAATAGTTGTTGGTTTATGTTTTATATACAGTCGATTTATCGCAGTGAGGTATCAGCTTCAGCCTCAACTTATTACCTACTCAGCGTGTCTTGTTTTTTTCTGCATCGATAGGCGGTGCACCAAACCAAATACTCTCACTAGTTCAAGTTCAAAATATTTGACCACACAAAACATTTTAGGCTGGCTACGGGAACAACTCTCTAGCTAAGTATTGCAAAACCAAAATGTCACCACTTTTATCAATTGCCAGTTATTATGACTGTAAAACTTTCTTGTAACGTTTTGTAACTCATTTTTCAGACACGTTTTTTGAACCGGCAATATAGGGATGTTTAAAGTAGAATATCGGTTAATTTTTATTTGTTTATCGCAGAAAGTTACGCCTTATCCTACGTACGCGAGTGACAAGTTTAGATAAAGGCCTGTCGCTGTGGCGAACATTAACTGTGCTGCTTTATATGTAGCCATGTAGTGCGGCGTCAGCGTTTTTTCGGGCGGCCAATTACTTGCCGATAATAATAATTGTCGGTCAAATGCCGTTGGGCGAGACCTAACGTGTAATGCCAGGTGCAGAGATTTCAAATTCCCTTGCAAAAGAAACCGTCCATAGCAAACGTACGACCTAAGTTCAAGTTTTATGTCTCAATAAAAAAAAATTTATTTGCTTAAATGCTTAGGTGGGAACACAGTAAGAAAATGTTGCTGTTGTCAAATTGTGATCTTTCGAGGCCATTTAAGTTTGCAACAAACACAAAAATTATAATTTGCCAAAGCCACCAACTGATAAAACAAATATCATACAACAGTGTTTATTTTTATGTGGCCACACAAAACCTGTTTTTGTCTGTAACATAATATAACCACTCGGTATGTCACTTCACATTCATGATATTTAAACTATCTACTTGGTTATTTGAATATTTATTTTGTTTTGAATCATATTCCACTTCTCTTTCCCCGATATATTAACATTCACTGCTATATCTAAAAAACTCCAAATTATCAGTTAGTTGCCATTTCGGTAAGTGATGAAATCCGACATTAAGGTGCTGAACATTATCACCAGGAGCTATTTGGTGCCTTGACGCCATTTGTGGCTCACATCTCAAAATCTAACCACGCTCGTCAATTTGTTGTTTTAGATCAAGCAGCTGTATCTGAATGGGAACCGCATCGGCAACGAAGGAGCTCTTGAGCTTTCTCGCGTCCTCCCAAACATCGAGGAGTTGTGGGTCCATGATTGTGACATCACTGCGAAAGGCGAGAAGGTGATCAGATCGAAACTGAGAGAACTTGGACTTGACGTGAGTAACAACAACAAATACAACAACAAATTAATGTTTCACCAGAAGTCCAGGTCACCTTTATCATGAAGGTCAAACAGTTTTAAACATTTTTATCCAACTCCCAACGCAGCAAACAGCGCACACTAGCGGCGAAATATACATAAAAATAAATAAGGGACTGGAAGTTGTAGAAAGATCAGCTGCATGAGAGCTTTCCTGTTATAATGTGCTTTTCTTGAACTTTAAAAAAAAATTGAAATGTAAAAACTTTACAAGGGGAGTATAAAAATGTATAACAAACTTTAGATAAAAAACACTAAACACTTGAAATAAACTTTTTTTGTTTTCGGCGTTTATAAAATAAATCTTAATTTGGAAGTAAAGCTTATTATTTCGTCACAGCGCCGCACTTATCGACGTTTTTTTACCAAATTCGCCCAGAATATCAGGATTAACACAAAAATATGCACAACTAAATAAAAACACGGTTTCGGCTCAATTCGCGTCATTTTGTGACGTTTGTACCTCGGACAAAATGTGCATTGTGTGCTTATGACGTAACAGTAGGTCCATTGATGAGTCGAAACAACTTGAACAAAATATTGCGAAGTTCATGTTAATAACATCCGGGATATTATTTGCGTTGATATTAGAAACAAATTTAAAAAAAAAACTTTAGTTTTTGACAAGTTATTGAATATCCGAACTAGTAATAATGCAAATAAACTATTACAATGGTGATTAGGAGGTTACAGCAAATACGCTAAAATATATATTTGGAAGTTAAGCAACAAAACATAGAAATATAATGCAAAAGTGATATATTTTCATAATCATGTACTTTTAATAACAACGGCCTATGTTAAAATGCTTCTTGACAAACAATTCGTCTGGTAGCACTTTTTATAAAGTCACTCAATGTGGGGTTGCCAGTAAAAAATTATAAAAAGCCTACACTACAAAAAAAACTAGATTTTGCAGAAGTAACCTGGAATACATATTTATTTATTAAAAATCTCGCTTGTCACATTTGTAATGTAAATTATGATAAATTACATGTCTCACTACATGTATACAATATTTAGCTCCGTATACGTATTGAATGTAATTATTCACCGTGCCTCTTCTTAGCTATTGTTTAAATTATTTGGCAAACCCTGCAACTACCTTCAAAAATATAACTGTAGTGTACTTAGCTACATTGATGTTTAGTACAAGTTTCTAGGACTGTGAAATATAATTTTAACTTAAAAAATGTTTAAAATGTTGTCACTTTTTTACATGTCCTTCGATATTGTAATTATTTTAGATACAAAGCTATATTTGTCAATAAAAAACGGTTTTCTTTATTTTGAAGAAAAAAAACTAGAAATATTAGATAAAATATAAAAAAAACTAGATTTAGTTGTAAAAACCTGACGCTTGCATCCCTGACCAAATGTATGCCACTAAATTAAGCATGTTAATGGCGATTGTAAATAGATTGTTTTGTGCATTTTGCATTTGTAACGTTGAAACTATACATATAAGCTCTAATATACTCAATTGATATCGCGCTCGCAAGGTGCGCCACCACGTGATTAGAGGTCTACAGGTGCACCATGACGTAAAAACTTAAGAAACACTGATCGGTGGTCTCTTCTAAGGGTACTTTGGAAATATGGTTAATATGCAAATCAGCATAAAACCACAATTACGAACAGTGTGACATAATAGCCTCAATGTATGAGAAGTAACATTCTCAGCAAGGAAAATAACTTAAGTAATATGTTTGCTCTAATTTAAGGTCAGTTGCAAAACAGTTGTTATTAATATTGAAACTCTTAATGAATTGTGGGCGACAGATGTTAAGGGTTGGGTCTCAACTCACCTACGGACCCAGTTTAACAACACTTCTTTAATTTACCCCCGATGTAAATACAACAACATCAGATGGGCTAGATTACAATTGTTGTAAACAGATGTGACGGGTTGGAATTCTTCTTTCAGTTGAAAACACGTTTATTAGCTTTTAAATTTTCATCTTGTGTTTTGCAGGAGGACAGAGCGGAGTTTTCACTTCTGAAGTTCGACTGATCTTGGATTGCTTCGAACGACCAACAATCGTCCCTCCGTGATGCGAAACATTTATCAGCTTTCCTGTTGATGGAAGTGAACTGAGGGGCAGGGGCGGTTCCAGGGGGTGGGGCAACACGCCACGCCTTGAATTATTTACCTTTATTACGTAGTTTCCAGTTTTCATTGTGTTTCTAGTATGTTCCATTTTAATAAAATGGTTTTAGTTGAAAGGCATCTTTGCGTCTCATCGCAACTTAAACAATACATAAAGGCGTTTTTTCGATAACATCTTTCTAATGTCGCTTTTGTTTTAAAACTAACACCTCTCCAACCTAAAACATGTATAAACGAAATGTGTTGTCTTATGGACGTTTAAATGCAACATATGACGTCATCCCTCTTATTGACCGCTGTTACTTTTGTTTTGTTCATGTTTGGCCGACTCTTTCCCAAACCACAGCCGTGTTTATTTGAGCGAGCGCTCGTCTCCCCAAAGCGCTTTGCCGTTTTGCTCGTTGCCTTGTAATAAGTGAGTTTGCGCCAAAGCCAAACGTCGCTTCACAACTTGGCTTCGACAAGAATGTCGACCTCGCTTGTTAGGGGCCGCCCCGCTCCTTTGCTGTCCACGCATTTTAGCGTCTTGTTTGTTCTTGCAAAATCGATGTTTTTATACTTTACTGTTGTTTGTAATTGCCTTGTCAACATTAAAGTTCACTGCATTGTTTTACTTTATTCAGTTTGATTTTCGTAACGTTTTATTTTCACGTAAAATCCAAGGTTGCCTGAGAAATAAATGGTATGATTTATAACAACTATTGATGCAGAACTGATTGCACGCAGTGTTTTCGTATCTAAAATTTTAACTAGTGTTTTTTATCTTATCTAAAATACTTCATTATTACCCCTGTTTCGCAGATTAGCCAATTTTACCTTTTTAATTGCCTAGGGTTTGTTTTGATTTTGTGTTTACGTTCCCTCGTGGTAAGAGTTCAACAACATTAGTTTAATTGCCTTAACAAATCACTTGTATGGTAATAGTTTAATATTTATCTCTAAATTCGCCCAATATTTTGGCCTTAAAAATCCTATGGTTTTTCTTCCTGAGTTGGTGGAGGCGCCGACTTGAAAATAGTTTTGCTTACTCCGCAGCCTTGTATTATGGGAATGTAAGTATTTGGGGAGGGGTGCTGCTTAAAATTCGAATTGCTCTATTCTGTAATACTTCAAGATGTTTTAATTGGATAAGCGCTACCAAGGTTACAACACAATATCGAAGATAAGTATTGATTAAGCTACAATATAAAAGTCGAACTGCATGAGTGTCTAAATAGTATTTCATTTTTGATAAGAGTTTAATTTCCCCTAGCAATCATTTTAATATGAAGTTTGAATGACAATTTATCATCTATGATGAGGCCTATTATTCAGCTGAATTTACCTGTTTACTTTATTATCCCTTATTTTAATACTGAATTGATTTTCTATCTCCAAATTTGAATTGGTTACCAAGTAATGTGTTTTAGAATAATTAATTGATAGTTTGTCAGCCCGAAACCAGTGCTCAATTTTTTCTATATTTATTTAATTATTTTTTGAAGCTGTTTTATGTCATTATGAGAGATATAAATGACAGTGTGGGTTTTAAACACAATAAAAGAATATTTATTGCCAATAAACAAACGGCAAACAGTACTTACAGGTTCTTACGATATACGTACAATAGTTACCTCCGTATAACGTACGCGATCTGGACTCCACAATTGAACAGTAGGCACTGCTGAATTAACGACAACATTTCTTATATAGCCTACATTGGACAGATGTTAGTAGTTACTAATTCGTTAGAAACATGACACATAACACGACTTAGGAAATCGACCAGGCACGAACCAATTTATACAACACGCGACGGGAAATTAAAGTGACAGCATGAGCGATTCAGCCGGCAGGCTGTTCACAGAATGGACAGAGTTTACGGGATCACAGTTCCAAAGTCCAAAACCTCTACATTTCACTCTCCCTGCCTTTAAGACAAGAGGTCTGGAGAAACTTCATCTTCGTGGTGTTACTCCTGCATGTCAAATATTGTTCATTGGATAATGGTGTCCTCCTTGTCGGCCGGCTCTTTGTAGCACAAGTCAAGAACGGTGTCAACCGTCAAGGCGTAGATGACTGTTGTCCAACGATGAAAAAGCTCGCTTCGTACAAAGCGCGTTGGTAATCAAAGAGCTGAAACTGAACTGCTCCTTATGTGTACGAGAATTCCTCCGTTATCGAGCTGGTTCGTTGTAGCTGAACGATCTGTGTAAAAATACTTACACCGGCGATTAACAACATGCAAATGCAAGAAATGTACAGCCTACAATGCAGAAATAGAACCGTAAAAATCGTAATTTAGTGTAAAAAGGCGAAACCGTCAGTCCAATGCCTAGAATCTATCGTTCTAGAATACCGAAATCAAGAAAGTTAAAAGGTGCTAAACTCTGAAACTCGAAAACAAAATTAACGCCTTGTCCACTTTTAAAGTAATCCCTAAGTGACAGACATGATAACCTTGGCGTAAAGGTTAAACTAAAAAGTTACACTATTGCAAGCTTGTAACCAAAATGGACATGTGACGGTACCTCAGCCGTCAGTAAGGTAAAAAAAAAGGCATCACGGCATCACGTGGCCTTAAAATCATCGGGAACTTTGCCCGGAATACAAACAAAACGGTCAGGTTATTTAGGGTGTTATATCTCTGATTATTTTAGGTGTGATATCTCTGATCAAACACCGTAAACCATATAGGACCAGACTGCAGGTTAGCTGCAAACGGAAATGCACTTCAGAAAGGCGCAACTTCTGTAAGTGTGAGAGATAAATATGTCTGTTTATAGGCTTAGAGATCAGTTTACGAGAGAAGAATATTCTCTTACGTAAAGTTCACCTTTAACTTAACAAAACGAGACGTAATTTTGCAAATGACTGAACAGCTATGCCGTAAATTTAGTTTTAGCTCAAAGGCGGTTTTAAATCTGCATTGTTCGATCGATATAACAACATTAAAACGTGCGCATAATTACGCAACAACATACTTACAATGGCGGCGGCTTAGATAGAAAAACAGGCGTGGTGCGTTAAAAGGTAAACAAGGCATGTATCAATAACTGACAATGCATATCGCGCACAAAAATAACGAATAAACTATAGCTGCCATCCTACGTAATGAACCTATGATATAATTCAATTTGATTATGCACGGCCCATCCCTGCGTTAGCGATAACCTTAAGCCATAGGCGCTAAAAATTACCCAAAAATGTTAACTAAGCGTCTATAAAAAAAACTAGCAAAAGGCTGAGAATAAGGGGAAACGAAGTTAGAATAGTCGAAGGTTAGGATAGTAAGAGGCCGTAGATAGATAAGGTAAAGTAAAGTTATGAAAGCTTATTACGTTATCATCAGGTGTAAACGTCGTAGGAAAGTGCTGCTTCTGTCGCAACAGATCCGCAAGATTTGCTTGCAAGCTGTTAGGTCCGGCGGACGATACCAGTTATCGAGATACTTAAAATCATCAATCGATCGACAAGAATTCCTGTCTGATAAGATTAGGTAAAAAAAAGTTTAAAAAGATAGGTTAAAAGTACCTTTCGAATAGAGTCTGGCTTTAAATAGCATGTCGTCATAGATGTTTTGAACGTCGTAGATGCAGTAAACTCGCTTTGTTGCGAGTTTCGGCTTCGAAAGTTGAATGCGGTAAGTCGTTGTCCATCTGCGGCTCAGCTGAAGAAGCAGCTGCAGGTTGCAAAACTGAATCAGTAGACGAGAATGGCAGTGCGATCGGTGGAACAACTTGAACCGATGGCATTAGAACACCATTTTCTGTAAATTTCTTTTTAGAGTACGGAAAAACAAGTTTAGGAAGAGAGCTAATACCTAATTGCGGTCGACGAAGCTTGATAGAAACGTTCGAATTCATGCCCTTATTACCCGGAAAACTATTACCTTTCTTAATATTACCTAGCATGGCAGCTAGTCGAGTCGAAGTTTTAGCGTTGCAAGCTTTAATTTTGCTTGAAACCTTTGAAAAGAAAGTAGATAAGTTATTCTTCGACAAAACGATTTACAAAGAATAACACACGGAAAAATAGGACTAAAATGGGTACAAAGGCGTGGGTTAAAATAGATATAATCAAAACAATAGGTTAATATTAATTATTTTAGAATATTAGTTAGTCAGAAGGTATTATGCGTGTTCAATACCACATATAACGTACGAGATCTGGACTCCACAATTGAACAGTAGGCACCAGACTTGGACAACTAGATAATTCTAGTTTTCTAATTCATTGAATTAGAGCAAAATGCGGCTAATTCTAATTCTAATCTAATTTATGAATTGCCTGTGTGCTCTAATTCTAGTTCTAATCTAATTCGGATTTTTCCAAAACTCCTACTTTGTCCAACGGCATTCTTAGTCACTCAGTTGAAACACAGAATTTCAATTAAAACTATTTGTTTTTTTTAAGTAATATTTGGTTGTCTAGGCCTTGGCTAAATCAAGGAAAACTACACAACTATATCTGTGGTTTTCTTGGTTAATTAATAGGTTTTCATATAATTCTGTTGCGGCAAGTGAGGTTGAGTGATATTTTCTAAATCCATGTTAATGTTTACTGATAGTTTCATGTTTTGCAAAAAATTAAGAAGTTGATGGTGCAATACTTTTTCAAAAATAGAGGTAACAGGAATTGGCCTAAAGTCATTAGGTGTTAATGGTCTACTTAATTTTGGGTATATTTTCATTTTCTTCGAAAAAATTTTTTATAAAGTTATTGTCGGTTTCGACTCGGACTGTTTTCCTCGCCATTTTATTTTTAGTAACACTTTTCAAACAAGATAAGTTACGCAAAAATATGCCAAAGTGATATGTATATAGGACATTATATCGAGAAATGTGTATTTTTATCCAATGCGTCGCGTCTCCTAAATTAAAATTTTAACGAAATAAAGGCACTTTTTTCGCGCTTTCTGCGATCGCTTTGTGGGAGTGAGTAAGAAATGGAGTGATTGGTTATTCACTTTGTTCCATGTGTCTAAAGCAGTGTTTCTCAACCAGGGTGCCGCGGCACCTTAATGTGTCATTTCTAATCCTCAAGGGTGCCGCGACATATTTGGCAATCTTCAAGAATCTGATTTTTTTTGCTACAACTTTTTGTTTAAGACTAGAGTGGAATAAATCCAATTAAAACTTCGTAAGTTGTGTAGAGTTGATGTGTGTTGTTTCAGTTCCGTTTATTGTAACTTTCTAGTGAATTACCTACGGAAAAATCTTGTAGGGGTGCCGCAATCTATTAATTATTCCTGAGGGGGCGGTCAGCCTTATAAGGTTGAAACACTGGTGAACAGTGTGATTATTAGCGGTTAACCAAGTAACAAAATGTGGATCTTGGTATCTGATTGGTTGCCGATTATGAGCAATAACTCAAACTAAAAAAACACACAAACGCAATATAAAGCAATAAATTGTTTAATGTGCAAAACTTGAGATAAATTTAAATGAAAAAAACTTAATTTACTCCCAAGTTATTTGACAAAATGATTTAAGTCAAGTCAAGTCATTTGAAAACAGTAACTTAAGTCAAGTCAATGACTTAAGTCATTACAACACTGACTACGACCAAGCAATTGAACGTTGGTTGCGTGAGCATCCAGGAAGAGCATTTACACAGTTTCAAATCGCCGAAGCTGTTTCTCAATCGTTTGGGAAAGCTGCAACTGTATCACTATCTGTAAATACTTTTAGAAAATGTGGAGTCTGGCCGATTAACGAAGATATATTCGAAGAACATGAACTTGCGGCTTCTGCAACATCAGACATTCCTGAGGAGGATTTTCAGAACATTCAACCAGATGTTCCTGGTTCGTCAACTGCAATTGAATCAATAACTGCTGAACAAAGGTCCGACATTTCTCAAGAAGCTTTTAATTCTATGCAAGATAAAAACGTTAATATTGAGGGTTTAGAATCCATCTCGGTTTATGACGTCAGCCCTCCACCAGTCGCCACTAACCAGAAAAGAAGTGGAAGGGCGCAGTCATCTACTTTACTAACAGAATCACCGAATAAAAAGACTTTGAAGGAAAAGGGAATTGGAAACAACAGAATTACACTGCAGTACAAAAAACAAAACAAAACAATGCAAAGCAAAACAAAATTTATTCCGAAAAAACAGACCACAAAATGGAAAAAAAGGTTGGTCCTGCGTTGTGTGTGGTGAAAGCTATTTGACACAGAAGACTGGATACAATGCAGCTAATATGGACACTTGAAAAATGTGCTGACCCAGAAGGACCACTCTTTATATGTGATTTATGTACATAACCTCATGACTGCCAGTTTTAAACTTCTAATATTCGTTGTTTTTAATAAATGTAAAAAACATGGAAATGTTTGTTTTTTAAATGATTATTTTGAAATTCATGTTTTGTCGCAGGTAAATTGAAAGCTTTTGTAACTTTATGGTATACATTAAGGGTTGTAAAATAAGTATATCAAGAATGTTAAGAAATATAATATAGTTTGCATGTGTCCCATCTCGCGGCTCATGCTGTCCAAAGTTTCATGAGACGGGACAAAAGTACGATTTTTAAATCACCATTTACCGTAAAAGTTCAAATGCTGCAGGAAAACTTGAAACTGTTAAACAAGCAGGGATGACGGAACTAACATTTCGACCAAAAATATTTTGAATTTATTGTTATAGTTTGAAGCTACAATGATATGAAACAAAAAGTCCCATCACGGACAACCTTCCCCTACAGAAATTAGCAATGTTTTTGCTACATTTTAGTTTTGAAGAAGGTTTTGAAGAATATTCTTAGAAACCTTCGGTCAAAAAATAATAATGTTGCAATTACAAACCAGCAGTTCAAAATATCGCAACAAGGCATTTACATAAACTATTCTTACCAAAAGCTAGCCAACACACAGGGTCAGGACAAAAATGTAACGGCAAATTAAACATATTTATCCTAAATATTTTAGAAAAAAATTTCACCACAACTAAAAGAATGCCATGTATCTTCTAAATTAAAAAAAATATTAAAAACTTAAATAAACTTGAATTGGCGGTTGAGGAGATTTTGTCAGTTCAATGTGATAAAACTAGTGGCGCTGTGTTTTGAGCAGACAGTTGCGGTAGTAGCAGTGGTGCTTTGTTGAATGTTCAGGGTGGGTCTCGTACAGATAGTGCGAAATAGATGGTAAAAAGTAAGAGTCGTGACGTACAGGATGATAGAATTAAATTGATAAAGAGTGCGACTGGATCTTTTAATTTTGATCGTTCGTGTGGTGCTGGATCACTTTGTTGACAAATTGAAAATACGAAAAATGTCAAAGAAAAAGATTAAGTATAAAGTTCGGATTCTTAAGAATTTTGTTGCGCAACATGCTAACGAGTTTAAATATTCGCGGTGCGGAGAATTTGTCAGTTCAATGTGATTTGTAGAAGTGTTTTGATAAAATTTCGCTCGATTGTGAATTGAATTGGGCAAGTGACAAGCGTTTAAAAATGACCGCGATCGCTTATGAATATTGGTATCGGTTATCGACGATAAAAGCCGATATCCTCAAATTTCACCAGGTCATGTTTGGCATCGTTGGAAAGGTATGATCAAGCGCTACACGAATTTATTGGTCTCTCGGTGTGTAAATTGATATTTGGATCTATTTTGGTCAGATGTTGGTGGGATGAAAATTTGCGGAAATACGCATATTTTATGCTGAATATGATATTGAATATTGATATTTTTTTTAAATATTGAATATTAATAGTTTTTTTATATTTTTAATATTTTTGTAATTTAGAAAATATAGAACATTGTTATTGTTAGGGTAAAAATTTTTTTCTTAAATATTTAGGATAAATATGTTTAATTTGGCGTTACTTTTTGTGCTGACCCCTGTGTGTTGGCTAGATTTTGGTCAAAGAGCTTTAGATTTGAAAGCCAAAAATTTTACTTGAAGCCTCCCATCGATGCGGAAATACTCAATCACGCAGATTTTATTGATCCTGAGGGTAAATACCTTAAGTGTGTTTTGGTCACACAAACCTGCTCAGAGTAAAATTTCAGCAAACCACAGATTTAAAGAAACAGAAAAAACATTAGAGCTTTAATCGGTGGATTAAAAGTAACCGGTAGATGGTGCTAGAGAAATCACCTAGCTTGATAAATCGCCACATTTAAGCAAATTATTCAAACAACTATGTTTGCAGGCGATCAAAATTGTTAATTTAGAAAGTTTTTGATTCCAATCGAAGCTTAACAACAGTTTTAATTCGTTTGTTTTTTCATTTGACGGGAATCGGTTGCAGTTTAGAGGTCAGTATTGATTTTGACTCGAAGTTACTCTGTGTTTAAGTATTCTATGAAAAGGGCGAAGTAAAAATTTTTGCAGCAAAATAAAATTTGCAAAAGTTTTCGTCAAACTTTTTAATATTGTACAGTTAAAAAACTATTACGAAATGCAGCAAAACAAAAGGCGAAAAATTGGGCGCTGGTCTACAATTCTACCACAGCGTTCAAACTGTAAATAAACAAAACCATTATTAAACTAGACGGGGGTGCTGTTGTTGTATATTTTGTCAGGGGGTATATTTTCAGGGCTTGGTGTTTATTTTCAATTTTTACTTTATTTTATTTTTTTTATTTTTTTTATTTATTTTTTTTAATATTTTGTATTGTGTACTTTATATTATATATTTTGTTTTTTATTTTCCTTAACTTGTTTCTGCAAGCAAAAACAGATATGGGCCGAAAACTTCCCCACTTAAAATATGCCTTTGATGCGAAAGGGGTTGAAATATGGCGTAGAATTTGGGGAATGATCGAAACATATATTTGATAAATAGAATTTACGTAGATAATGTGTATGGTCATTTTATTAAATTTTGATCAGCTTACGTGTTTGAAAAGCAAATATTATTATTCTCTTAAAGACTAAAAATGGTTTAACGCCTATGGTTTGCAATACTTTTGCAAACTTTTACTCGGTAATTTTTACCATGGCTTGGGCCGAGCAATCACTGTTAAAACAGGCTTTAAATCTGTCGTTTCAAACAATATGAAAAACACTATTACGTTCTCAATACGTAAACTATTAAATCGAAAGTTTTGCTAGATGTTTAGGCCTGATGTTGGTATGCTGGTTGGAGCAAGATGCACGACAGGTGCTAACAGAGAGGCGTAGACTGCCTTAAGATTTCGCATTTAAACTTGCGGCGGTAAATACACCCTATTGACACTTAATTATTAGGCGAAGATTATCGCGAAGTAATTGGTCGCCCGAAAAAAAAACTAACGCCCCATTGAAAGCAAGCATTATAAATGAGTCGCCGATATTCTGCTTTGAACATCTCTACTCGCAATGCTTCCCTTAATTGTACGGTGGGTGAAACTTTATTCACGGCCTTACCTCTTTGTGTATTACCGCGACAATACGATGAAATACGATTTGGAGAATATTGGAAAAATCGTATTTGGAGAATATTTGCTATTTGCACCTGTATAGTATGTTACTCCAATCCAACATATCAACACACAATTTTAAGTTGTGTAGGCCTGGTGTTGATATGTTGGATTAGAGTTGCCACCAGATTTCGCATTTAAATTTGCGGCGGTAAAATAAGTTGTTTCTTAACAGCATTAAGTAATTTTACTAAAGAGAAGCCTCGTTTTAAAATGCAAGTCGCACGAGCCCAGTTTAGGACGTGCCACTTCGCACAATGAAAGTCTCACGCGCGGGACAATAAAGCGCAGCAGGCGGTGAGTCGCTTCGTCACTTCACAAGCTGGACAAAGCAAGCGAATATGAACGAATTCTGTATGAAAGTTTTTCTGCTGCTAGATGGCAGTCGTTAGCTACAAAGTCCTAAAACGCAATATTTCAGGTTTTTACCCCCCAAGCAAAGGCCCCTGGGGGTGCAGCCTCATAAACTTTTACAAAGCACCTACATACCACTCTACGCCATGTCTGAAAATTTGAAGGTTTCTACGATGTCTATGTAAAAATGTCAAAGAAAGAGATTAAGTATAAAGTTCGGATTCTTAAGAATTTTGTTGCGCAACATGCTAACGAGTTTAAATATTCGCGGTGCGGAGAATTTGTCAGATCAATGTGATTTGTAGAAGTGTTTTGATAAAATTTCGCTCGATTGTGAATTGAATTGGGCAAGTGACAAGCGTTTAAAAATGACCGCGATCGCTTATGAATATTGGTATCGGTTATCGACGATAAAAGCCGATATCCTCAAATTTCACCAGGTCATGTTTGGCATCGTTGGAAAGGTATGATCAAGCGCTACACGAATTTATTGGTCTCTCGGTGTGTAAATTGATATTTGGATCTATTTTGGTCAGATGTTGGTGGGATGAAAATTCGCGGAAATACGCATATTTTATGCTGAATATGATATTGAATATTGATATTTTTTTTAAATATTGATTATTAATATTTTTTTAATATTTTTAATATTTTTTGTAATTTAGAAAATATAGAACATTGTTATAGTTAGGGTAAAAATTTTTTTCTTAAATATTTAGGATAAATATGTTTAATTTGGCGTTACTTTTTGTGCTGACCCTGTGTGTTGGCTAGCGTTTGGTCAAAGAGCTTTAGATTTGAAAGCCAAACATTTTACTTGAAGCCTCCCATCGATGCGGAAAAACTCAATCACGCAGATTTTATTGATCCTGAGGGTAAATACCTTAAGTGTGTTTTGGTCACACAAACCTGCTCAGAGTAAAATTTCAGCAAACCACAGATTTAAAGCAACAGAAAAAATAGAGTTTTTATTGGTGGATTAAAAGTAACCGGTAGATGGTGCTAGAGAAATCACCTAACTTGATAAATCGCCACATTTAAGCAAATTATTCAAACAATTATGTTTGCAGGCGATCAAAATTGTCAATTTAGAAAGTTTTTGATTCCAATCGAAGCTTAACAACAGTTTTAATTCGTTTGTTTTTTCATTTGACGGGAATCGGTTGCAGTTTAGAGGTCAGTGTTGATTTGACTCGAGGTTGCAGTTGAGAGGTCAGTGTTGATTTTGACCCGAAGTTATTCTGTGTTTAAGTATTCTATGAAAAGGGCGAAGCAAAAATTTTGCAGCAAACAGTACATATACTAAAATTGGAACGATACAGAGAAGATTAGCATGGCCCCTGCGCAAGGATGACACGCAAAATCGTGAAGCGTTCCTTATAAAAAAAAAAAAAAAAAAAAAAATTTTGCAGCAAAATAAAAACATTTGCAAAAGTTTTCGTCAAACTTTTTAATATTGTACAGTTAAAAAACTATTACGGAATGCATCAATACAAAAGGCAAAAAAATTGGGCGCTGGTCTACAATTCTACCACAGCGTTCAAACTGTAAATAAACAAAACCATTATTAAATCAACGCACAATATTCAGGCTAAGTGCGCTGGTCTAGAATCCTACCACATTTTCATCCTGGGGTTTATATTGCTAACAATATTTGGGTTAGGGTGAAAGTTAGTGTTTGGGTGGGTCAAGTATTATTATTATATTCATTCTTACATATTTACACGTTCCTTGCAATTTCAACTTTAAAAATTTGTTTTGTTAGTGTTGAAATAAAAGTGGTATGATTGTAGAACAGCGCACCCTTTTTGCCAAATATCTTTGACATTTCCTAAAACTTCCCAGTGACGTCATTTGGTGTAAAATCTCATCAATGTAGTCAAGGTTGGAAAATAAGGCGTGCGTGGGGGGTAAATAAATTAAGTGCCCATGAGCCGCACATTGCTGTAAAATGCCGTCTGCCGCGATAAATCACTCAAACGCTTCGTCGCACAGTTTTCAGTATAGTACTTCATTAACAGCTGCGCAACTTTTACAAATACCGTTGTTCAGACGCGCAATTTTAGGCTGCAAAATCGTCTCCCCAGTACAAAATCTAAAGTTTTTAATCTGGAATATAGTGAATTTAAAATAAAAAACGCCTTTTCTAATATATGGCAGAATTTGAGACACAGGCTCAGAATTCTGCCACCTTTTTGTACAATAGAGAAACACAATTATGAAACCAGTCTTCAAAATTAAAATTGCAAACTGGGAGTTAAATAGGGTAACTGAAGTACATTTTTGTCCAGGGGTTTATATTGCTAACATTATTTGGTTTAGGTTGCGAGTAAGTGTTTGGGTTTGCCGAATAATTTACCACCTTATTTATTTGTTTATGGCAGTTTCAATTTGGACAACTCTTTTGGTTAAAAGTTGTAAGATTCTAGACTTATGCTAAATTTTAAAATAAGATTTATGCAAAAATATTTTTTGGTTTGAATTATTTACGGCCACAAATTACAGAATGCAATCTTGGGTTTTACAAGATCATGGGTTGAAAGTTTCAGTTCAATTGGCTTTCCAATTAACATTTAGACCACAGGTTTTTAAAAAAATTTTAAGAATTTTACGTACCATTAGCAATATTTTTTTATAATTTTTCAGGCCTAACATC
This sequence comes from Ascidiella aspersa, assembly GCF_963924565.1. Taxonomy (NCBI): domain Eukaryota; kingdom Metazoa; phylum Chordata; class Ascidiacea; order Phlebobranchia; family Ascidiidae; genus Ascidiella; species Ascidiella aspersa. Next base: position 26,010 of record NC_139447.1, read on the forward strand.
AATTTACCATTTCCATACAGGCTGCTGAAGCGTAGAGGGGTAGTTGGGAGCTATAAGAAGGCTGCTGACCCTATAGACGAGGGCCGACGGCTGCCTAAGTCTCTTACAAGTTCTTAATCCGACTCCAAAGGAGCAGGCCGCTAGAATACCTGTCCTTAACTTCTTGTACTCTAAGCAAAGACAATCCACTCAGTAGATAGTTGCTCTTAGAGTATATTCACAAATCTCAGGAATACAGCGATAAACAGAGCGGTGATTCAAGCCGCTAATAAGTAAGACGTATAAAGTAGAATGAATTGTCAAATGCGGAAAAGCAATTCGCTAGGTGCGGCGGTCACACGTCAGTGGACAATGGTCACGTGTATAGTGACGTAAAAGTAGGCTATATGCTACAGAAGTCCCCTTCCAATGAACAAGCCAGACGTAGGAAGGGTTGTTCATTAATTGGAAAAGAGATCTGAAAGATTGATATTAGGATTTGGTTTGGGTGCATGTCCGAAAGCTGTGGGACATAAAGAGAAATCGCATGCAAAAATGGCGAGCGAAAAACAAGCGTGGCGTTGTAAGAAAACAATATATTTACAACTCAAGAGAGCAACGTTTTATGGGTGTTTTTATAATTTTTTTAGGGGCGATTTTGTAAAAGATTTTTCTCCGTGATATATTTGTACACAAACGATTGAAAATGCAATTCAGGAAACAATTAATGTTTGGCCGGGCTCTTTCAAGCTGCGGCAACTCAAATGAACAGCTGAAGGCTGTCTGTTTTATAAACAAAGTTTGAACGAATATTTTCTTGGTCGTTCGGACCCTTTGTGACACAAATAAATTTCAGGCGTACATTGATGAAATGCGGTACATCGAATTATAGATACATGGCGATAAATTTCATGCACAATTCGGTAAGCTTAGCGTTTGGCTTTAAAGTTATTGTTAGCAAACGTTAATTTAGGCCTCTGTGTCGCTGTTCGCGCTGTCAGAGATCGAATTTGTCAACGGTCTTGCCGCCTACTGTAGGTTAGGGGTAGGGGTTTGGGTAGGGTTATTTGTGTTGTTTTGTAAGGGTGGCATATTCGGGTCTCTCCTAGCAATATTGCGTAGGCGACTGCGCCACTCTGAGATGCGAATCCGCATGTTCGCCATTCGTTGTTCGAATGGGTTGTTAGGGAAACGCTGTTGAAGCCTTTCTGATAGAGCTGCGATGGTCAGTTTCATTCCCCAAATGCACGCTTGAATTACAAGGAAGCAAATTATTCCCTGTATCCAAGGGCTTGATATAGATGATATCATGCTTATCAGCGCGTTGTCTAGAACTTTTGCAAGATAGCTGAGTTTTGCGCCTGTTCCGCCTGACGACGTGGTGTTTGCCAGGTCGGTGAAGTAAGCTTTCATTGTTTCAGCAATATGACGTGATTCCTCTATGGAGTTCACGAGAGTGCTGAGGTCGGTTGAACTCGAAGACATTGAAGCAAAAGTGTGGAGCGTGTCCACGTAGTCTTGAGCTGTGAAGTTCAACGCAATTTTTGCGAAATGCATTATTAGCGTTGTCGTTGGGACGTTTTCGTATTCCAACGTGTAGTTCTTGAAGATGTAAAGAACTCCTTGTATGACAAATTTTTGTACTCTGTTCGGAACGTAATCTTCGAGGGCTTCCACTTGGTCGTATGCAAAGCAATCGTAACCTAGCTGTGCTGTTCGAGTGGTACCATCGGGGTGACGATAACTTATCAGCGGACGCCTCGAGAACCTGCCGTTGTATGTCAGAGAATTGATCAGTTTCCCATCTATTGTTCGGCAAGAAAGTTGGCTGATTGTGTCCGAATTTGATAGTCCCGCTGAGTTCGTGTCCTTCATGGTTGAAAGAACCTCGCTGGGGTAGACGCGTGAAAGCATCTTTAATGTCATAGTTGCACTTCGTTTTATCTGACACTCGAGCAAATTGATTTCGCTTACTATTCGTGTCAGCTGTGATTCGACGTTGTCCTGTAGGTTATTGAGCGCTCGACCCACAGGAGAGTATCGATCCAGTGTAAAGTTGTGTGGGGGTTGAAAGTCTTTCGTTGGGATTTTGCAGCTTTGTGGGGCGAAAATTAGTCCGCCCAGGTCACAGAAAGCTGTGGGAACTCGAAGGCATCTCAATGTGTTTTCATCACACAGGTTCCACGTGTGTAACGAAATGGCGAGGCTTCGGAATTCCAAACGGAAAAGCTTCTTTTGAGTATTGAAGTGGAGAAGCACCTTTTCTTCTCCGATGGTGGTTAGTTTCGGGCTTCCGATGTTTTGCGGAACTTCCCAAATGAACCGATGTGTTCCAGATAAGCAATTGCCTTTCGCAACTTGGCAATCTTGTAGTAAAGTTAGTGTGCTGCTTATCCTTTTCTTTATTGGGTCGTATAAAATTGTCACTTGTGTCAAAATTGCGTTCTGTACTGTTCCGGTGGATTTGATTGGCCAAACGTATCGGAAATTTGGTTTGTTATTTGTCAACCACTGGTTGGGCGTTTTCTGCGTTAGATGTCCAAATTTAGTCTGTTTTGTTCTTGACCATTCTTGACAAAGATTCCTGCTTGGTGCTGCTTTGAAAGCGGTGTGTTGTTCTTTGGTCTTGGCGCCAAAGAAATACAAGACAGTTGAGTAGGTTGTTATTGTTTGTTGACAGCTGTAGGCAGTTAGTTGTTGAAGATGCAAGTCCGGATTGTAAACTTTTGCTGAGCAATGCTTGATTGACCCTGTTTCGTGATAGACGCATTGCTCTGGCGTCTTGATGACGTAATCTTGTGAGATTTGAGCCTTATTGCAAAGGCGTAGATTTGTTAGCTGTATGGGGGTTGCTAACGGCAAAAACAATATATGCAATATCAACAGTACGAACGAAAAATTAGTCTGTTTGCGTGATGCGTTAATCACGGTATCTGGCTGGGAGGCGGATGTTTCGTCCTCTTGCAGTAGTCCGTTCCGTCTCAGGTGGTGTTTCAGTGTCTTCATCTTCGGAGACATCTGTTGAAACATCGTTAGGTGACGGTTGTGTTGGAACAGTTAGAATAGCGTAGGCGGTTTTCAAGCGGTCAATGGAAACGTTATCAGGTTTTCCATTTTTGTCAAGCTTGAAGTACTTGTCGCTTCTGTCAAAAACTTTGTATGGCCCGTCATAGAGTGGGGCCAGGCTTGGTTTTGAAGCGTCGTTTCTCACGTAGACGTGTTTGCAGGTCATCAATGCCTTGTCGACGTAATTGGGCCTTTTATTTCGCGGCCGTGTCGGCTTGTATCGCTGTTTGTCCATGTAGGAGCGAATTTTGCAAAGAATGCTTCCTGCTGCTGCCTCGCTTTCTGGCGGCGTAGTGGCAAAAACGTCATTGGGCAATTTCAATGTTTGGCCGTAGAGAAGTTCTGCTGGCGAGCACTGTAAATCCTCTTTCCACGTTGATCGTAATTGCAGCATAATGAGCGGCAGGTTGTAGTACCAGTCCTCTGCTGAAGTCTGTGCTCTTAGACACGATTTTAGCTGTCTGTGAAATCTTTCGATTTGGCCGTTGCTTTGTGGATGAAACGAGGTGGTTGTATTGTGTTATATCCCCAAATATTCCATCATTTCCTTCCACTGGTGTGATGTGAACTGAGATCCACGGTCTGTGGTCAAAGTGTTGCATATTCCATATCTCGAAATCCAGGTGTGTAGAAAAGCTTCTAACACAGTTTCGGTTGTTATGTCTTTTAGAGGTGAAACTTCGGTATAACGAGAAAAACGATCAGTCATGGTTAGAATGTACCTGTAACCGTTGCTGTTGTTTAACGGTCCCACTATGTCGGCGTGCACACATTCAAATCTCCTCTCAACTGGTTGGAATCGTCCAATTGGAGTGAAATTGTGCCGTGTCACTTTGCAAGTCGCGCATTCGTGGCATTGTCTGGTCCAGATGCGAACGTGCTTTTTCATATGTGGCCATACATAGCGTTTTGCAATCAGTTCGATGGTGGGTTTGATTCCTGGGTGGGTCACGGAGTGTAGAATCCGGAAGACGTAATGTCTAAACCCTTGCGGAATGTAGATTCTTGGCACAGAGCTTGAAGTGTCACACCACAATTCCGTGTTCATGGTTGGTGGAGTGAGTTTTTGTAGCGACATGCCAGTTCCGTTGTCCAATAGGGCTTTCAATTCTGGGTCTTCTTCTTGCGCTTGTGCAATGGCTTTCCAGTCGATCGCTTCCGTGTTGAGTTGAATGTGATTGAGCGCGTTTCTAGACAAGTGGTCGGCTACGACGTTATCCTTTCCTGCTACATGCTCCATGGATGTGGCGAATTCGGCGATGAAGGCCAAGTGTCTCGCTTCTCGCGGAATTGTGCGATCCGCATTCGATGTGAAAGCGTGAACGAGAGGCAGATGGTCGGTGAAAATCGTTGTTTCTCTCTCTCCAATGTAATATATGAAGTGTTTCACCGCAAGGTAAATGCCAAGTAATTCGCGTCCAAACGCGGAATACTTTTGTTGGGTTTTGTTGAAGGCTTTTGAGAAAAAAGCTAAAGGTTCCCATTTTTGGTCTACACGTTGTTGTAGAACCGCGCCGCATCCAAGGTTTGAAGCGTCGCTCGTTATTGACAGTGGTGCGTCTAACAACGGATGACAAAGTGCAACGGCGTCTGATAATTTGTCCTTTGAAGCTTGAAAGGCCTGTTTCTGTTCTTCGGTCCAGGTCAAGGCTTGTCTTGTCCCTTTGCGTTTCAGCATTGCATACAAGGGTGCTAGGGTTTCCGCGCACTTCGGTAAAAAAACGATTGAAGTAGTTTAAGCTCCCTAAATGCTGTCGCAGTTGCCTTTGGGTCTTTGGGAGTTGAACTTTTTGCAGTGCCTGGATTCTGCGTTCTGGCGGTCGAATTCCTCTGCCTGAAATCACATGTCCGAGAAATTGCAATTCCCGTCTTGCGAGCTCACATTTCTTCGTGTTGACATAGAGATTGTATTCGGCGAGTCTGCCAAGCACACGACGTAAGTCAGTTTCGTGCTGTTCATCGTTTGTTGAAAATACTAGGATGTCGTCTAGATATACCAGGCAGTTTGGTATTTCTTTTAGCACATCATTCATGAATGTTTGAAAGCATCCTGCAGAAAGCATCCTGCAAAGAACTTAGAATTCTGGCAAAACGTCGTTCGACTACGCTTTGTGGTTCCGTTTGGTCTGATTGTATGTCAATCAGTTCGTTCGTCGATGTATTGCGTAGTTTTTGGTTAGCAATGCTCACATCGAGTGTGTTTCTCCCCAAAAAGTCACATCCAATGATTGGGTAGGCCATGTCGGCTACAATAAATGTATGTGTGATTTTTGAGGAAAATCCCAAATCTAAAGTTAGAGTTTTCTCTCCATACGTGTTTATTGGTGTTCCCGTTGTCGTCGAAAAGTCGTTTTTGTTATCTGGCTTTGCGTGAGGTTTTGGGCGTATGAAGGAGAAAGGGCTTCCGCTGTCGATTAGGTACCGTTGACCAGTCGTTTTGTTTATTACAAATGGCAAAGTGGCTGTATCATTTCCTGTGACGTTGTTAACTGATTTTTCTTTCACAGGGTGGTCTGTTTTCGAAGCGCAGGGCGGTATGCAACCTCTTGATTCGGCGCCGAACTTGTTGTGCTTCCAGCAGTAACGAGAGTTATTTTGGACTTCTGGGCGTCTTGATGTCTGTGGCTGATTCCAACTGCTGTTTCTTCTTGTTTGGTCTTGAAAAGTTCTGTTTCTTTTTGGGTTCCAATTGCCGCTTTTCGAGTTCCAGTTTCTGGAAAATTGTCGATGCTTTGTCTTGTCGGACTCTGGAACTTGAGTTGTTGTTTTCTCTTCTTTTATTCGTGAGAGCTCTAACATTATCTTGGAGAATTGTTTTTGTACTCCTTTTTGTTCTTTTGTCTTTGGTTTTGCCTCATTGCTGGTGTCGTCATTGGTGTCGTCAGAGTCGCTGCTTTGTCCGCTGCTCTGATTGTTCCATATGCGAGATTCCTTGCAAAGCTGGTCCGCTTTTTGTGCTCTTGCGGCCAAGTCTTGTGGATCCATTGCGGTTATTGTGGCGCGCTGCCATTCGGGAATTTCGTCTATGAATTTCCTGTTGACTGAAGCTTTGACTTTGTCGATGTTTAATTCATCTTCACCTCCAATCACTCGAATCAGCCTGTCAGCAAAAAGCGAAGGCCATTCCTTCTTTCTGCGTCTTGTCTTTTCCAGTCGATCCATCCAACCTGATTCGTCTTCGAAACCGTAGGCTTTTAAAAGTGCTTTTTTTAAAGTTCCATACTTGTCAGTTGGGTGTCTTCCTGCTTTCCTCACTTGCTCGGTGAGTGTCCAAAACATAGAGCTAGGGATGGCATCTGACAAGTCTTCGTATCGCATTTGGTCCGTTGCCTTGTGACGGTCAAAGGTGTCGTCTGCGATATCAAACCATTGTTTTACTTTTTTCATGTCAGGCACTTTGTAGTCGCGTTTGCGCCTCTTCTTGTGCTTTGATTTCTTCTTCTTCTTTTTCTTCGCCTTCCTTGACTTCCTTCTTGTCTCTGATGATGAGGATGAAGACGAGGATGATGAGGCGGTGTCACTGTCTCCGGAGCGAGTGTCTTTGTCGTTTTCTCCTCCTTCAACTCTTTGTCTGCTTTCTTCTGTTGATGTCTTTGTTCTCTCTGGTGTCTTCTGCTCTTCTCCTAGTTTCTCCCAGTTTGGTTTTGGAAGTGACTGCAGTCCAGATGTGCCTGGTTGATTTTCGTGGTCTTTCTCTTGTGTTGAGGCCCTGTGCTCAGGAATTTGTGACTTTTCCTGTTGTAGCAGCAGTTTGCTCATCTTTTGTGATAATTCTTCGGCTTCCTTTTCTCTTTGGAGTTGAGCTTGTTGGAGTTGTTCAATTTTTTCTTCCAGCAAGCGAGTTTGTTCGAGATGGTAGTCTTGCTGCTTCTTTTGGTTCATTTCCAATTTGTGCTCTTGTCTTTTCAATGTAGCTTCCACTTCTGCTTGACGATCTTGTGCCTGCTGTTCAAATACCTTTGATGCTTGAAGCTTCTTTTCAAGTGATTTAACCTTAGCCTGTAAGGTCTCTTGGTTTCCAACTTCATCAGAGGTCTTTTGTTTTGGCATTTTGTTTGTGTGGTTAGTAGGGGGGAGGGGTTAGTAAGGTTTATTGGTTCGAGTTCGATTTCTGACAGAAAACAGAGGTCTTCTCAGTTAGCTATAGCGTAAACAAGCTTTTATGCCGGTCTCGGTTAAGCGCGGTTTAGAGCGTGAGAACCGGAAGCTATTTTGGTGTTAGCCAAATTTCGCTGTGCCTGCCGTTACGGTTAAGCGCTTTATATTAAGCAGTTACTCGAAATATAAAAATGCCAATCCAACAGTCATTCAGCACAACACACAACATTCAATGGGCGTAAACTTATTAATTCCAATTATGCGATAAATTTACACAATTATTTTGCAGGAAAATTCGACGATTTTTATTTGAAAATTCGACAAGCGAACTATCAGTTATTTTCGAACGAAAATCCCTTGTCTATCTTACTAATTTTATAGTTGTGACGTGAAGAAAATCGCACGTCCTTCTGAAGTTCCCTGGGGACAAGACACGAAGCCGGTTCCGTTCCTCCAAAATAATCCTTTGACGCTAGGTCGTCTTTAAGGTCGCACGCTGCCGGTACGGGGAGTGTGAAGGAATCCTGGGCTGTTCGTACGAGAGGATCTTCCCGGGGGCCGTTGAAAGGGCGATGTATCTTCTTCGGGGAGAGACGATTGACTGTCGTCTCTCTAATTGTCGAGAATTTTAGTCCGTTTTTTTTTTGAGACTTGTCTGCTTTTGATTGCAATGTTCTGTCTTCAGATATCTTCCGAAGAACAAGGGGTCACCAGTAAAGCGTGGAGGGGTTGTCGGGAGCTATAGAAGGCTGCTGACCCTGTAGACGAGGGCCGACGGCTGCCTAAGTCTCTTACAAGTTCTTAATCCGACTCCAAAGGAGCAGGCCGCTAGAATACCTGTCCTTAACTTCTTGTGCTCTGAGCAAAGACAATCCACTCAGTAGATAGTTGCTCTTAGAGTATATTCACAAATCTCAGAAATACAGCGATAAACAGAGCGGTGATTCAAGCCGCTAATCAGTAAGACGTCTAAAGTAGAAAGAATTGTCAAATGCGGAAAAGCAATTCGTTAGGTGCGGCGGTCACACATCAGTGGACAGTGGTCACGTGTCTAGTGACGTAAAAGTAGGCTAAATGCTACATACATCTAAATATGCGACAGTTTTTTAATGTATTTACCCAGTTTATCATTGTTTTTTTTGTTGACAAAAATATTGTGTGTTAGATTTAATGCTTATACACTTTTTGACATAATTAAAGGAATTGTTGAACATTATCTCCAAATAAAGAAAGGTAAACTCTCCTGTAAATATTCCTTGCTCTAAAAAAATCCTCACCAGTTAGGAAGAGTGAGTTACAAAAGCTGAAAATTGAACACCTACTGACCCCTAGACCTTACAAACCTGGCCTTAATTTAACCCCATAATATCCCCCCAAACCAATTTACCGTATTATTTAAACCTTTTTTGTCGAGCAGACATTTTAGTGATAATATGCAGAACAGCAGAAGCGCATATCGTTAGGCGAATACAGAATTTAACTTTAGTAAGAACTGAGAGCACCCAAAAAACAAAGAATTTTGTCCACAAATGCTTTTCACCAGAAGGCGGTAATGCTACCAGCCTGCATCCAACATAATTTATTTGTGTTTTTTTGTGGTGGTGATTTGCAATTACCCATTCCCTTACACTTGGTATTTGGGTCGCCAAGAAAAAGGTTGACAACACTGAAAATAATATGTCAATGTTTCTATGGGTCGCGACCTGAATGTGTGCCGACGTTTAATTCGGTTTGGTCTCCCACTGCAGTAGTTACACTTCTACAACAGTCGAAATAATCATGGTGTAAATACCGATTTTTAGATGCTATAATATATTTCTCCTTTTCATTTTTCTAAATGTGTTTAAAATGTTGTTAACAGTCTAGACATGCCAAGCCGTGTTGTCGTATCAATATCTGCTTATACCAAGTTATAATGGCTGTCTGGAACAGACCTGGGCAAATGCAGCCCGGCTTATTTTGTTTAAAACACTTATTTTGGAATCTGCAACTCAAACCTCAGGAAACAAGCACGACTTTCTATATGTTTGAACATTTATATACACACCACTCTTTCCAGGGACGGATCCAGTTATGTAATTGCCTAACCCTTGTTAAAAAAGGCGCCATTCAATCTAAGGCACACAAACGTCGACTTCAAAACGGCCGGTGCCAGACCCATGGCCTGCTTTAGGTACTGTTGTGGGTTTCCCATTTTACAAGTTGTTTGTAATTGTCTAACCCTTATAATAATTGCCTAACCCTTGGCCTTGAACATTATCAACCATGTTGTTAAACTGTTTGTGCTTAAAGATCTCACAAGCTTGTTTGTAATTTTACAAATACTAAGTATATTTGTTATAACAGGTACTACCTTTACTAAGCCCAACTATAGAAATGAAACATGCACTGTGCTCCTTGAAGTTTGTTCGTTTGGTTGAGTTGTGTTTAATGCTAACCTACGGGCATTAGTTTGTTACTTATGAACCAGTTTTATTTTTATATTTTCAAGAGTGAAGCGAAAAACAATTCATTCATTATTTTCCTGGATACAGGAATCTACACAAAACAATGTTGTCATTTCACTCTTTAAACTTATTCGTCAGTCTTTACTGAAATAAAATCTGTTTGAGTAAATATAACCCTCTATACCTGGTGCCACCATACTTTTTAACAAAGAACTGGATAACTGTAATGCCTGACGCTTGGGGCCGGTAACAGCTGTCAAACTTATTAACTTACTATATGTTACCTTCGTTGAGTATATATGTTGCCGCTGGTCGATAAAATCAACCGGACAGGCTGCATAGGTCGTACTTGGTTGACCTTTACTGTAAACTAACAACTTTGCGTACCAGGCATCCAGGCTTACCTAAGTGTGAATGTGAAAACAATAAAGTATAATGCTGAAACAATCAGACTTATGAAGCTCATATTGCATGAAGATTTAAATGTGTTTTATTGCAGGTTTTTCTTGTTGTTAGTAGTAAGTAAACCACCCCCCCCCCCCCTCCCCCTACAGGCACATAAAGGGTTTGCAAGGGGGCACAAAGGAAGAAAATGTGCCATGCAGACTGTGTGCTGTACAAAATCTTATTGGCAATTAATGTGCACCTAGCAATCTACAAATCACCTTCTTAACAACTTGAATATGCTTTAGATGCCAACATAATTACACTTCAAAGTTCAGCTAAAGAAAACATGGGGGTTAAAATATTTCAAGCTAACTTTTACATAAAGATAAACATAGGTGTTAAAATAATTTCACATAATTTGCCGGTTTTCCATTTAAGCCATCTTTGTTGGTAGCTATGTTTTTATTTATATGAAGAAAACTGCCTGTTTATGCTGATCAGTGTGGCTATAAAAAGGGCATGAGTTTTAATAAATTGTGTTGAGGGGTCGCATCCCCAAAAATGTCCCCTGCTGTACATGAATAGTATATTTATGATAATGTCCAACCTTTGTGAAGTTCAACTGAACAATGGTACACATATCAAATATCAATAAGATTAACTCAGATTTGCAAGCATTTTGGCTTGTATAAGCACTGCCTTGCAAAGCATTAGAACTTCAATAGAATCCTGTATAATTTTGTATTACGTTTGCTTTGTTGCTTGGCTTTAAGTGCTGAACTAAAACCCAACATTCATCATAGCACCAACTTATGTTAAAAAGCTGTTAAACAATTTAATTGTTGTTATAGCTGTTCAATTGTACAACTGAAAAGGCATGTAACTTTATATTTAAAAAAAATCTATTTCTATATGGCTTTGTATTTAAAACCTTTTAACTTCACTGCATTTTACACCAAATGTAGTATTCTACGATTTTGGTGGTTGGCCTTTTATTCAATGAAGATGACTGGTGTAGACTTTTTTTGGTTTATTTAGGGTTGTAAGTGGTAATTTATTTGCTGTAGGTTGTTTCATTAAGTTGCTTTTGCTTAGGGTTTGCATGAAAGAAATAGAATGGCCGATAATCAAGAAGAAGGCAACGGAGCTCCAGATGTTCAGAACATTGACTTGGTGAGTTTAACAATTGCATAATTTGTGAACACACATTCATCTATAAAGTAACAATCGTTAAAGCGGAATTATTAATAGTACCATGGTACCAAGATAATAGACATAATAAATAGGCAATAAAAAAAATGATGGAATAAAACCTAAACGACATAATTTGACCGACACAGTTTGTGGGCCGCCACATTTACCGGACTGATTTTCCATGTTTGGGGTTGGGTTTGGGAAATAGGTTGGGTTAAAAATTGGCTTCGGGTTAGAGTTATTGGTGGAGTTAGTGATGAAGTTAGGGTTTGGTAAAAGATTGCTTAAATTTTTTCTAGTGGTTTGAGTTTAATTCTGACAAAATTCGGTTTTATTTCAAGCTATGTGTTATTCCTGCGTTGATGTTATTTTAACTTCTGTCTTATTGCTGGAATTCCCTAATTTGCCGACCGGGACACTCCAATATAAAACAATGGTTAGAGCAGGGGTTTAAACATATTATGTTTTGGAAAGGTTAAACATGTTATTTTCTGAAAAGGCACTTTGCAGTGCTGTTTGCATGCAACGCAATCTTGTATGGCTTATAAAATGTGACAAATTGCTTGGGTCGCGAGATTTTACCGAACTGATTTTTTTTCAAAAATGGGTCGCCTTTAAAAGGTGTTGGGAACCCCTAATCTATATCATAGAAGCATTTTGTTCATATTAATATCAACATGCTCAGTGAAAAGGATGGTTAGTTGTAAAACTGTAAAATTGTGCAAAATATATTTGATATCTGTGACTTTCGTTTAGCCAAACAAAATGTGTGCACTGTGCAACCGTTTAGTTAGCGCTAGTGTTAGTGATATAAAAATAATCTTAATGATGTGGTAGTGATTTAACGGTTGTACTTTCTTAAGGTGATATAAGATGCGCGTTGAATCATTTGACCTGCCCTAATAGAGTGTGTTGAGATATTTGTCATGTTTGTTTAACTAATGTGTCAGTAATTTGGAAGCACCCGGGTTGTATTGTTCAACTAAAACCTAGCTACTGGCCTCAGATATTGCATTATCTATATTGTGGTTTTATCAGCTGATTTTGTACAATTATTGCAAAATAACTTTGTCGAATTTCTGGGTAGTTTGACCCCTATTATAAACCTACACACCTACATTTGGCATCTCTCGGTTCATGTAATCACTTGTAACTAAAAAAGTAATAAGACAAAATGCAAAACAAAAGTTGATTTTTCACAGCTGCGACAGACACTTTTATTGCATCAAGTGCAACAGATCCTAACTCTATTTTGTTGCAATAATTGATGTTCAGCTCAATGGTAGAATTATATTTTTGTTTGTGGCATTGTTAGAACCAACTGAAAGTGGAAAACCTTTTCCTCGGTGCTCAAGTTCAACAACAAATCACTCAGGAAACTCACGAGCATCATGTGCATAACATACAAGCTGAACATGTTCACATTCATCTTCCACCAGGCAACGTCCAAGCAGATGACAACATCACTGAAGCAGGTTTGTGGATAAAACTTGAATATTTTACTTGATTTAAACTTTAATAATTCATTTTCGTTTTCTGAAATATGCCTGTTACGTGTTTATCAACGCGTTAAACAATGTCTTACTAGTGACTTATTTGTGTGATTACAAGCAATGTGCGCAATTTTCCTCACAACATTCTGGATCTATCTGCATTTTGGGAAATGCCCCTTTATCGCCAAATTTGTTTCTTTTAACAAAACAACTGTTTTTCTGATATCACTGTAAAATTTTGCTATGATTAACCCAAACTACAGAATTATTTTATTTGCTGGGTCATTTACTGAATTACCAAGTAAAACTAGACGGGGTTACGATTGTTGAATATTTTCAGGTGTTAGTTTTGCACAGTGGCGTATCCAGGGGTGGGGGTTCGGACCCCCCTTTTCATAAGTCATTATTGATTTTTGTTCTTTTTTGTCAGGGTTTAACTCACCGTTCGAAGCTGCGTGGTTTTTCGATGTAATTGGGTCATGCGTCTTAATAGCAATAAACCAAGCAGTCTTTGTAATTCATCGGGCCCGCTGCCTCTTCGACAAACTATACACGAGTCCATTTCAAATGCTTTTTGACTATTTTAACTACGTAAGTGCGAGAATAGTATAACAGCATTTGGTTTGTTTACGTTTTGCAGCGCTAAGATTAAGTTCAATTTATAGACAAATTAGTGCATTGTCTAATTTTAGATGTAAAACTGTTTTTCAACAAGTCTAATTTTCCATTTTAAGCTTTTTTGGAAGTTCTTGGTATATAAAAAAAAATGGGTTCCTAAATATTTGCAGACTTAAGCAATTTAGCTTGATACATGGAGAATTGTTTCTCTTTAATAGCCCCTAAAGGCCTCTAACACTTATCCAAATGCAATTTTGACCCAAAAATGGTAGGAAACAAACTTTTTCTTCCATTTTTACTTAATTTATTGCATTTAAATGTACATTTGCGTTTTTGCGGGTGTCTAAAAACCCCCTCTAGTGATCAAATTTCAAAATGTTGTAACTTCCTAACGGATTGAATTTTTGCAGTTTTTATTTGCAAACATATTTTTTTGATCCATATTTTGCACAACGTAAATATCATGAAAATCTGGGACGGGTGGTTACAAAATTTCAATTTTTGTGATGATTTGATATGAAAATGCTGCCAAATCAAAGATGATTTGATATGAAACGCTGCCAAGTGCTTCGCGGACAAACAGAAAACCTATTCAAAAATATTAGACATATATTTTTTAACATTTATTTTTTAATTTATTTTTTTTTTTTGTGTGTGTGTAAATCTAGGTGTTAATTTAAACTTCTCATCTTACTACACATGTGTAGCCACAGTTCTCTGGAATTGTGTATAACTTAAGCATAATCAATCTCTGGTGATATTTAATTCAGGCATTACTTATTAGAAAACAAACTGGGGTGGCATGCTAAAGCTGTTTTCATTTCATGTAAATTGACGTTGGTGAATAAAAGTTTGGAGACCACAGGGCTATAGTAATGTTTTGAGCAGCTTGGCTAGCTATTCAGGGTTGCCAGAAAGTCTTTCAATATTTAAATGTTTTTAATTGTTGCATAATTATTAAATGAAAGGATGTTTTTCCAAAAGCATTAGAATAATCTTTGAATTTATTTGTGCATTAAAGAATCTTTGAACACTATTTTTACTTGAATGTCTAGTGTCTACTTAGCCCAGGGGCGGGTAACTTCTCCAGTCTGCGGGACGATGTGGGAAAATGATCCACCTTTTATCATGTAAGACCGGAAACCGCTCAAAATCAAGGGCCGGGTCCGGCAACGGGCCGTATGTTGCGCCCTGATGTAGATATTAAGTCCAGTGTATTACTTTTGTGTTTAACTACGGGAAGGTAAAGGGGTGATAAAATATAGTTATTTAAGAAAATTTATAAAGTTGATTCAAAATTAATAAAGGTTATTTGATAATGTGCAAGGAAATTGTGAAATCTGTGCACTTTGCATTTTACGTTAGCCACCCGTCCCATATTCACTGTCAACACCCGGTTTTAAGTTAAAGTTATTGCGTTATTCAGAGTTGATCGCTCAAAAAGAAAATAAGTGCTAAAGCATCTGCTCAGTACCTAAGAATCAACCTTAACCCAGCGAAGTAATATATAGAGTCATTCACAAAAGGCCATTCCATGCTTAATTTAAAGGGGCGGAACCCATGTTTCTTGAGTTTCTTTATATCTTAAACAGTTAAAGATCTCAAAGAAAAAAAAGATTGCAACAATTTTGAGCATTCTGTGATGAGCGGTTCCGAAGATATGACGTTTTAAAATATTAGGGGTGCTGGTTTTAAAAATGATGCTTAAAACACTATGTGGTTATTTTTTTTATATGAAAATTGCATTTGAAGTTTTATGACTTCCGAAGACTTTCCTGAAGCTCTCTGCATTTTTTTTCAATTTTTATGTTGGCAAAATAATCTTTAGACAACATAGTATTTGGACTTTGTAAAGTGGTTCTTGGTATTTTACAATTAGTAATTGGTTAAGTTTCAAATTTGAGCCTCTTGTAATACAATAAAAAAGTGACCAAACTTTAAAATGCGTTAATACGCGGACTTTTGCAACTTTACATACAACTATAGTACAGACATACAATAACACATTGGCTGAAATATTTCTATTCAACAGATTGTATAAAGTTCTAGAAAAACCAATACATAGAAGTAACTAGACGGGGTTGCGGTTGTTGTATATTTTGTCATAGGGTATTTTTCAGGGCCTTATTTTCATGGGTGATTCAATAATTGGGTCATTATAAATAGAGTTCTACCAGGTTATATTTGTAGTATTACATATTATACTTTGGTTTATTCGTTTTACGCTTTACATTAAGTTGTACTTTCTCTTCTTATTTCTGCAAGCAAAAACAAATATGGGCCGAAAATTTCCTGCCTTCACTTCTGACGTAGATGCAAATTTTTTTACAATATAAAAATGCCTATTGATTTAACCCCCTCCCCCCAAACCAAATAAAAAAAAACTTATTTCTTATTTCCCCCTTATTAATAAAAAAAATGCAATCCATTAAAAACCAAAGATAAACGATAAACAAAACTAGCATTCGCCACCCGGGAGTAAATATTTCATTAACAAAACAATATTTTAAATTTTTTTTTCAAACGCCCTTCAAAAAATGCTACCCCAACCCTTGGGCAAAAACCACAAAAATCTACAACCTTCTTCATCATCTTTTTTTATCTAAACTCAAATTAACTTTTTGGATTAATTTTCCACAAAAGCACCCGATTCACAAAAGCACCCGAAATGTTGGGTTGTTTAGGCCTGAAAAACAAACAAGTGATTCGTAGTATTATTTTTATGGTTTACATAAATAGCTTATTGGCGAACACTACAAAAGGGAGATATTGCTAGATATTACTGTCGCTAAGTAGGCGTAGAAAGCTTCAAATAACTTAAAGTCACACTTTTTATAGCGAAAAATAAAACCCGCTCATAATTTTGAACGTAAAAACCCAATTTACATAATAAATATAAATTTTAAAGATGAAAGCCGAATATGTTAAGTTTTAAACTTTAACTTTATGAGTACCAGATTATAGACCCTCAAAACTATTTGAGGCGCAATTAACAATATCCGTTTTTAAACAAGAACAATGAAAATGTTAAAAACAATTAAAAAAAACATTTTCGCGCTAAAAACACTTAACTTAAGATGCTTGTTTGCGATCTGTTTCGCGTGACAACAGCAAGTTTCTTAAAGTTTAAAACGTTATGACGTTTCCAGAGATTATGTAAAAAATATGGCAACCCTAGTAAATAGTATTCCACGACAGATTTTGTTTTGTTTACTCGTGAATATAAAATCATTATATCATCTTCGTTGTATAAACAGATGACTGATTTTACCAATATATATATATTTTCAAAAAATTAAACAAAAATTTTCAAAAAATACATTTCCTTCTTAAAACTGTGAGATTTTTGTCTAGAATTCATTAGACTGTTTCTTACCGTATTCCGTATTTGTTTATTAAGATAAAAATTTAGAATGCGCACACAATTTCAAGATTACGTTATACATTTCGATGCACTGGTTATACTGCGAAATATAAATGCTTATTGAAACATATTAAACAGTTTCCATAAATGCATATGACATCCGATGGCCAGGGAGACTTTTAGGTTTTGTCTGTATTTGTTTGGCATACTGGCTTCTGGCGTTTTAAAGCAAAATACAACGCTTTGACGTAATCTGTTTCGCTGCAATCAAGGTGCCCCTTTGTCACTTATTAGCGCGAGACAGCCTCCACAACATTTTCCATTCAACCTATTATGGCTATCGAAATTATAGTCCGAACAGCTGTACCAAATATTAAAGTTGTACCAAACTTATAATGGATCTTGCCCAATATTCGACTTTTAACACAACTCATGCCAGCCTTTGCGTTTTAAATGATAATCCTGGTAATGGAGATTGTAATGTTTCTTTGAAGTGTGTGTTTTGGCTAAAAGTGAAAATATTTTGCTCTGTGCATTAATAAAACATTTAGTGCAAGTTCCACTTAATATATTGCGGCAAACTCCTTTAGTTCTTTTGAAACAGGAAACAAAATTTCAAAAACCACAAAACATTTGTGGCGTTATATTAAAAGACTGATTTCGTTTTATAATTGCCCATTATATTCTACCATTGCAAGCGAAAAGTTTTCCAGTTTTTGTGTAATTATTTTTCCAGTTAAATTTTAAAATTGTAATTCTTCCTAATCCTTGCGAATAATTATATTTTTATGGTAGTGAAGCAATAAATAAACGTTGTTGGGCAATCGCAAGCGCGTAAAAGGTTCCGGTTCTGATTAAGCGTAGCCTAATTCGGTTTGATTATTATGTTTCGCTATTCATTACGTATTTTTGTTCCCATGAGGTGCATTGGAGGTCACTAGAACCACATCACTGCAGTTTGTATGCGACAATAAACAGAAATAATCTATAACTTACCGTAGTACGTGTTTTTTAGAGTGATGTTATACGTTTCAAAGAATTGATTATATTATGGTTTGCGTAATGCATTAATGATAAAAATAAAAATACACATATCGAAAGGCTTATAAAAACATAATGGACAGTTTTTCGTAATGGCAAAAGCCGATGGCAAGGAAGATGTTTAGGTTTCGGCTGTAAATATTGACACTTGTGTCTGGCGTTTCAAAATAGAATGTACTCCCTTGGAGGAATCTGTTTCGCTGCTTTAACAGTGCCCCTTTGTCGCGTATTAACGCGAGACAGTCGGTATAACCGGTGCCGTTTTAACCAGATCCTTTTTTAGGAAATATTGCCACCGCTAGGTAGGAGTACAGAGCTAAAACCAATTTTACGATGACGTCATATTTTGTTTCCAATTTCTACCCCCAGCTGAAGGCCCCTAGGTAAATAGACTTCAAAACCCTTAAAGGCTCATTTACATATACGCCTCCATCTTGTATGGACATTTGAAGTCTCTCCAAATTATAGTTTTCCTGTAAAACTCTGGACAAAAAACGGTCTGAAACAAACCAAAAAAAACATAAAAGAATTCAAGCAAAAACAAGATATGTCCCGAAAATAAATTTTCGGCCCATATAATAAGACAAAGTATTTGTTACCTATGTTTGATAATAGGGTGTAGGTCATACCACTGCCTGTTACTTGTCAGGTTTCAATTTACACATTATGTCCTAAAATTGATTATAGCAAATACCATTGTATCAAAGCTAATAAAACCAGGGAGATGGATCGGATGGCCGCATAAATTTGACCAGAGCACATAGTTGCTATTTTAGATTATTTTCATCTAAATTTAAATGTTTTGGTATAATTCTAGATGTAATATTCTACAATTTACAAGATAAATATCTGTTTTAGATTACTATTATTTTAGTTTTCGCTGATAAGAATTGCCTTAATTTTACAAAAATATGACAACTGGATACATTTTTTAATTAATTTTATAAATTTCAAATTTTCACCAATTGAAAATTTATGAACTAGGTATAAACAAATTTCGAATAAATGGTTTTGTTTCATGAAATAAAAAGAAGAATATAAAGGCAAAATTTTTCAACGGTGTCCTTTCGGCCCCAGGGGGGCATAGAGAAGCCCCAGGGGTCAACAGGCATGTTGTATTTTAATTTTTAGCCAGTTAACCCATTTTGTTTTGGTTTGCGTTTTGTCCAGAGATGTTTTTAGAATTCGTGGGCAAAGGGATCACAAAGTGTTTAGCGCTAATGGAAGGTAGCCACGACACTTATAAGGTTAAGAACCACTGGTCTAAGGCATCAAGCAAGACCCTTTAAGCAACTTTATCTGGCAATATGCCAAATGATATTTTTATTTTGTACAAATATATTCATTAATTACTTTCTAGAATTCCTGTAAACTATCCAGCTATTTCTAAATATAATTTCTTTAAATTCAAGATATTAACTGTTGAAAAATTATTACTATACAAGCACCTATTACGTTCTCATCCACTTGAAATCATACCTATCCAACATAGAGAGTCATATTGACGAACCCATTAATTTACTTTGTCAAAGTTAGACAAGCCATAAAAATTAACCACTTTGGTGCTACTATAGCTGGGGTCTAAAATTATGTATTGTCATCTGGTTTGTCTGGGGCCGAAGCGATATACTAATAATAGGATCTTGTTTTAAAAAAAGTATTTCCATGGTTAAACCATTTTGCTAGCTCCTTTTATGTTGCTTTAAGTATTTTGCTGGAGTCTTGGTACTTGGCTATTTCCACCAATGCTAATTTTACAGTAATAAAAAACATTGTACAATACAGTATTTGATTGAAATGTGAGCATTTTTTTAATAAGTCTTTAACAGGGTCACCTACTCCATCACTAGGAGATATTTGTAGCTTAGAAGATCTAATCTGCTTTGATGTCAAACAGCTCTACACATAGTTGCATTTCTGCTTTTAAATTTACCCAGTATGTCATGGAATACAGATCTACACATAACAAAATATCTGAAAAGTTTTGTACATTGTCTCATTGTTTGCACTTCTTTTTCTGGAATCTTATACAAAATGTTGAATAGAATTATTTAAGCCAATTTGTTATTGTAGTTATGTCTGTACAATAGTTGTATGTAAAGCTGCAAAAGTCAGTGTATTAACGCATTTTCAAGTTTGGTCACTTTTTATTTTATTACAAGAGCCTTAAATTTGAAACTTAACCAATTACTAATTGTAAAATACCAAGAACCACTTTACAAAGTCCAAATACTATGTTGTCTAAAGATTATTTTGCTAACATAAAAAAAATGCAGAGAAGCTTCGGAAAACTCTTTGGAAGTCATAAAACTTAAAATGCAATTTTCATATAGAAGAAATGCCACATAGTTGTTTAAGCATCATTTTTGAAACCAGCACCCCAATAAATTGGGGAATAGCATTTTACTACAGGCTTCTGCTGCAAAATAAAGCCTCCAGTTAGATAAAAGCACTCAAGCGGAACCAAAAAAATATCTATTTCCACCTAGTGGTCAAATATTTCAAAACGTCATGTCTTTGTAACCACTCATCACAGAACGCTCAAATTTGTTGCAATCTTATTTTTTCTTTGAGGTTTTTAATTGTTTAAAATATAAAAAAAATCTGAGAACATGGGTGGACAAATTTTGAAAAACTTTAAATTAAAGATGGAATGAGCCAAAATAATTTAAGGCCTTGCATACATGCACCTCTCCAAAAGCCTAATTTAAGCATTGTAAATAAAGATATTGCTGGGCTGATTATACTTATTGTGTGTTACCTCCCACACTTATTTTTGCAGCTCTAAAATACCTTTCTTCGAGGGTGTTACTTTACCAAAAGCTAATGTTAATACTTTGTTCATATTGCGTCCAATAAGATAAGTTTATGTTTAAGGCAACTAAAGCTAAAGGTGGTATTAATTTGTTCAACCGATGACGTTGATGTCTGCTAAGAGATAAAACTCGAACATCAACCCAAATAAACATGTAACCTATTTCACAAATAAACTCTGTTTTAGATTCCACCTCCGGCGATATTTCACTTGAAATCATAAAGGAAGATCTCAAGAGACCACAGCAAGAAGTTGTTTCGCTCGGGCTAAACTACGAGCAGGAAAACTTTCCCCGTGTTCATCCAGTTCTAAGGACAGAGGAAAACTTTTATCGAGGTTCATCAGGTAAAACTGGAAATTATAAGCCTTCCACACAACAAAGGTATGTCAATTCTGGTTCAAAAGAAGTCAGTTATGAGCAATTGCATGATAGTGTAGTACCTCATCGCTACACAGCCTTAGTTGGGGCTCCTGGTTCTGGAAAATCAACTATAGCCAGACGACTGTCGAACACCTCGTCCATAATCTGGATTCTCCTGTTGTGCATGAACATGCACTATGGGTCAGAAAAAGTCACTCTAAGGCAGGTTGTGGTTGATTATGCGTACCCATGGTTAAGCGAAAGAAAACGAAACGCCATATTTGCAGCAATGATGGAGTCCCCAGAGAAATTTGGTATCATACTTGATGGTTATGATCAGGCAACTTGGTCACTTGATAATGTAAAGCCTAGAAATGCGTCATACGATACTCCCATGTTAGTTGAAGAGGTAGTTGCTAATTTATGCACCGGAAAATTCTTTCCAGGCATTTCTATAGTTTTGACTTCCAGACCACATTCTATAGTCACTCTCCATGAATTACTTCGCCCTAAGGAAATTGTTTTGGTACATGAGTTTACACCAGTCGACATGAAAATACTGTTCTTTGCCTTCGCTAAAAATGAAGCCCAGAGAATATGGAAAAGCTTTACCAAACTCGCACCTGTGTTACTTGACCTTTGTCTTACCCCAATCATGCTTCAATTGATCCTTTTGGCTGCTTTGGGCACAGATAATCCCATCGAACTTTGTAACATCACTCAGATTTTCATAGTTTTACTTGAAAACTTGAGACGCTCAGAACATGCCAAGGGTCATGACATCAACTTAATCAAAGTCAAACTTACAAAAATTGCTTACAACGCTACAAAGAATTCAACTGTCATTATGACCTATCCACAAATGGCTGAGCAAGGTTTAAGTGATGTCATAGTCCAGGATATTATAATCGCAGTACCTGGGTATTCTCACTTTAACCAGAAACTTTTCGACGGGGACAAAAAGTTTTATTTTTCGCATCAGTTACTTCAAGAATTTTATACCGCTGTCCATATTAGCCAGAACATAAGTTTAGATGAGTTTAGTCTAATTGTTGATGAACTGGTCGCTCGTCCTCACTGGGCGATGGTGAGAAGATTCGGATGTGGACTTCTACTCGGAGATAACTTCACAGTTCCAGAATCCGACGAATCCTCCAGTGATGCAGAATCCGATAAAAGAAAAGGTATGTACACCATTTCTAACCGTGATTTCTTAGATTATATTTTGGTTTGGTGACATGAGCAAAGTACACCGTGTAGTACAAACTACTTCGCTAGTATGAAATGTATTGTATCGATATGTAAGGCGCTTTTTTACCTAAAATCGTTAAAAGCGCCGTTTTTCGTCTCATGTTTGGTCGACTGTAAACGCAGGATGTTTTTCTCTTTCGCCTTTTGTTATTTGTTCTGGTTTAGCATTCGACAATTGACAACGCAAAGTCAAGCCTTCTTACTTATCGTCAAAAACGTCGAGTTAGGCGCAGCTAGTGCTGTTCGCGCTAATATCTGGTGTTGGTGTAACCATGGCATTTAATGATTGTTACCGCAAAATTATTTTCTATAACCATATCGTAAGACCACATGTTTAGTGTATAATTGACACATCTTATTTTTCTATCACTTTGCTGACTTTGGCAAACAGCTCGGCGCAGATATTGTGCTAATCGTGGCATAATAACACCCGGGAAAAACGAGACAATTTTATCTCTTTGTTTGTTTCGGTTCGTTTGGTTGGAAATGTAAATCAAATTTGTTTCATTATTTTCCTGAAATTACTTTGTGCTCATGAATCTCTTTTTAAAAAAACTATTACACTACACAAACTTGTTAGACTATAGCTTGTACAAATAGATATCATAAACATATTTGTTGCTTAACTCTGTAAAAAGTCAGCAGTGGACTGGAACAAACAATATGTCACTCTGAAAAGCTTAAACGTGAAAAAATAAATATTACAGTTTTAATGGCAAACAGAACTAGTCACTCAATTAGGTATTTTAGAAAACTGTATGTGGTGAGATTCGAACTCACGACCTCGGCCTAACGGGACCGCCACTCTATCAACCGAGCTAATTTCCCTTTTTATCAATAATGCCTTAGTTACGTCCATATTACAAAGTATGCAACAGTTTAGGTTAAATTTGAAAATCAACTTTTGGTACATAAAGCTTTTGTTTGGTGCAAGTTTGTCATGCACCCTTTGGTAGTGCTGCACCCCAAGCATAATT
The DNA here is from genome assembly GCF_963924565.1 of Ascidiella aspersa. Lineage (NCBI taxonomy): Eukaryota > Metazoa > Chordata > Ascidiacea > Phlebobranchia > Ascidiidae > Ascidiella > Ascidiella aspersa. The sequence continues at coordinate 49,101 of NC_139447.1, forward strand.
TGTTGCATCCTAAGAAGTAGTTGGAATATGTGAAAAGTTTAATATTTTTGTATTCACAAACTGCTATGTTTCACCCAGGAACGTCAGAACCATCAACTAGTTCATCGACGCACTTGGCAACTCCGCAACCACTTGACGGCGCACCATCCACACCACAAGTATTGCAGTTGATGTTTACAAACAAACTAAATATATTATAACAAATAAATTTCAGTAGCATTTTGTACTGTTTTGCTTAAGTAGTGCAATTTTTTAGTTTAAAAGTTTTATATAAATTAGTTTAGCTAACTAATTAGTGAAAAAGCATTCCATTAAGAAATTGCTTTGGATGTTTGGAATAGTTTTATATTTTTGTGATTTATTGAAATGCTATTCTTTCAGACATCTGTGTGTGAGGAGAAGATACAGAGAAGCTCCTTGCTGCTCGATCAACATCCAAGCGTTGCCCCAAGAGAAGCGCAATCAACTTCAAGCTACGGGTTTGCTATCACCACCAACCTGTTTATTGCCACAAGTTTTGTGTAACGCTAAACATATTTAGGATTTGGTCGTGCCAGAATGTTTCACCTCGACTAAGACATGGCCCATTTATCCATAGAAATCATAGTTGTTCAGGTCTTATTTAATTGGATTAATCGCTTACATCAGGAGTCGGTAACCTAAGCCCAATGAAAACAACGTTGCGACAAATGTATTGATTGCGGCCAGTAAGTCCTTGTGTAGATTTGTAGCAACACTTTATTATGGTTCTTTGTTAAAACTAATTACTAATAAACTACTTAACATGAAAGTTTATTTGTTTGTAGCCAGTTGAGACCCGGGAGCTTCCACCCACAGCAAGCCATGTCACAGTTGGCACAAGATTCCTCTGTTGTACAACCGACCGCTGTACAACCGACCGCTGTACAACCGACTGTTGTACAAGCGACACATCAACAAACTGACCAACAGGTTGCTATTTTTTCTATAATTTGGTGTGATTGATATTAGTAGCAGTTTAGTGTGATCGCATGTGAATACAATGGGATAAATATAGCCTACTGGTTGGCATCTGGGAACGTTTTGTAGCTGGACGCCATCGGGGTCGCATCACACCCAGTGTTCTAAACAAGATAATTTAAAATGACTAAATCCCAGTCAAGTCATTAGCAAGCAACTAAAGTCCAATTCAAGTCTTTCTTAACAAATAACAAGTATAAGTCGTTAGTTACCCAACCCCAGTCAAATTTAAGTCACAACATTGTCATTTTAGAACAAATGTTAAACTTGAGTTCTGAGCAATATTTCGCATAACGAATATCGAAAACCTAACTCATCGTAAGTTAAGATTTCTACAATGGACGAAAATAAACCAGTATTCAAATTAAAGCACTAAATATCAGTTGTGTGAGACAACATTATTCACACTCCAGCGCTGTCATCGTCACTGTGACTATGACGTCACCAGTAACACCCCTTCCAACCCCAGGTAAACTTCAAACTTTGCGCCCATGCTTCTGCTTGATACGCATTTATAATTATAGGAGTTGTTCTGTTTGTTCACCAGCTATGTATGCAGGTTGCCGAGCAACAAGCAGCTACACCACCTGTCAATCAACCAAACCAACCAAATGTCGACCAAAGCAGAACGGACAATCCGCAGAAACCAACAAATGAAGGTAAGCGACCATTTGATGAACTTACACCTGGCAATGATTCAGATCATCCTTCATTTGGAAATCATTAAATGCTCAGCATCAGGGGCGGATCTAGAGGGGGGCGATATGGCCATGGCCCCCCCAAAACTAAAAAATATGTAGATTTTTTTTACTTAATAGGCAGCTTATTTTCGCGGTTGCCTAGGTAGTATGGCCTATTTTCGCCAAAATAAGACATATTTTCAAGCTTTGTAGTGGTGTTCCAGCTTATGGCGCCATATAATGAATATTTCAAAAAAATGATAAAATTCGTTTCGCGCACTCCAATTTACAAAATACCTTGTGGTTGTTTCCACACATATTCAATCACATCTATTTTTGAACAGCGGAAATATGTAATAACATTACATACTACAATTGGCAGAAATTTATTTTGTTTGTGTCATTTTGAAAAAAGTTATGGTAGTGTAAGGCCTATAGACTGTTTATTATTTTATAAAGTACACGCTTTTAATCATACAATTGTTACGTGTTGGCAGTTTTACTTTAAATTGGCAAGTACTTCTATATTGAGTTGAATTCCCCATTCCTGTTAAATGTACTGGTATAACATTCGCATCGGCATATTAAGGATGTACTAGGTTATGCTTCTCCACCTAAGGCCTAAAGTATATTTTTGGTGGTTTAATTACGCAAATGCTAAAAGTTTTCTTTAGCCTGGTTTTGCTACGTTTCTGTGTCTTTTTTTTCAGCAAATCTATCTCAAAGGTAATATGGCACTGTGACTGTGACCATTTCTATTAAATTTTATTATAAATATCATTATTTCGAGCAATATAGATTGAAAATTTATCCAAAGAATATTTTTTCGTTTTGAGCAGCACGTTTTCACACAGGTTTGCCTGAAAACAGCTATCTATGTACCACTTTTAAAGCAAGAAAAACAGACATGTACGTACATCCCCAGGCCCCAGGTTGTACCTTCACATGTCCCTTGTGTACTTGTTAATAATGTCACAAAATTAATTAGTTTATCGCCAAAACATGGCAAGGTTCATACATTCCTTAGGCGAACACATAATTTAAGGGGCGCGACCAAAAAACGAAGAATTTTCGCCAAAAATGCTTGTCACCAGAAGTCTGGCAAGATTCTGCCAGCCTGCCGTACGCTGACCTCGACTATATAATAACTAACTTAAATCCAAGTACAATTAAAAGCTTTTTTGTTGTTAATGCAAATCTGTATCAGAACCAGCCTGCCAATATACTTCATCCGGCCCGCCGCCTCTTTGACAAATTAGACACGAGTCCATTTTAAATACTTTTTGACTATTTTAAGTGTGGAAATGCAAAAAATTTTCGCGCTTCGCGCTAATGATCTTTATACATCCAGTGTGTTTACGTTTTAATGCTCTTTTTGAACTAGATCAGCGCTTCTTCACTGTTGCGCCGTGGAAAGCTGCCAAGTGCGTCGCGGACAAACGAAAAACGTATTCAAACATAATCGACAAATATTTTTTAACCATTTTTTTTAAATGTAACAAAAACAAGAAATTTAAAATAAATACCGGTGTACCAAAAAAATCGCGCTCGCTAGCTTCGCTCGCCAGGTGTGCCCCAAATGGTTAACAAACACTAAAATAGATTAACTATAAAATTTATCGCGTTTTCTCAAAGTAGTTTTATTACACTTTTTTAATAGCAGTAGGGGGATGGCGACGTGTGGACTCGAGTTTTAAACCAAGTATACGCTTTTTTAGCGAATTTGCGCCAAAACTTTACTGCCTCTTTAAAAGTAATTATAAACACGTTTTCAAAGTGCAAAAAAATCCGAGGCCCACCTGATTCACAATTGTTATAAAGTTGTAATAACACAAAATCTCATTTAACATATGTTGTGCGGCCCGCAGAGACCTTTCTGAGTTTGCTTTTGGCCCGCGACTACTACACAAAGGTTGCCGACCCTTGTGTAACCTATCTAATGTTAGGATTAACTCTGCATAGAGTTTTGCTCATTTCAGCAACCTCATTTGGCAAAAACCAACTACAGTAACTTAAAAATTGAGAGAAGTGTCATGAAAGAACCACAGCTGACCGCAGCAGACAACGCTATGGTTTTATTGCGACGTGGCCTCGGCGCTTTTTCGGAAGCATGTGCGGTTGCTCTCGCCTTTTCGGGAAAAAGCAAGATGTGTAGACAATAGACATGTTAGCGTCTTTCAGCGATATTCTTCATACCGGGTCAAACTAGGAAACCGGCCCACTGTAGAGGCTAACCTTATTACTTTTTCGTGCTTTCAAAAGGTCTGTTTTTCGCGTTATTTTGCAGGAGTTAGTTTATTCGGCCAGCCGATGTTATTTTTACCTGAATTATGACGTCACGCAATGGTATACTTTTGTGACGTCATATCTGAAAAAATTGTGACGTCATATCTGAAAAAAATTCATGGCCCTCCCCAAACTGAAATCCTAGATCCGCGCCTGCTCAGCATCTAATTAAGCTTAATGGGCGACTTAAAAGTGCGAAAAGTGAAAGTTTGTCAACAGAAAAACTTACATGTTTGTAAAATATGTTTTCCTGATATATTTCCAGGCCAGGCTAAGATGTTCTACAAACGCCTTTTAAAGCAATTCAATCGATATCCCAATGGTAAGTTTACAACATTTATTTTACCTTATGCTATATTTTCACTGGACATATGTATTCAAACAAGTAAAACACACGTGAGCATATTAGGCGCTACAAGCTTTAGCCGTGAACGCGATTAAAGAAACACATTAAGTAGATGGCGGTAAAAATATAAAATTATCAATCTATGGATAACCTAGCATTAAATAAATATCTTCGTGTAAAAATGACTTCGTTAGAAACAAGTTCTTCTCCGGGTTGATCTACTCACGTAAACTTTTTACTATTAGTTACGATTTTGAAAGTTAGTTGTCCAACAACATAAAGCAAGCCGCTTACAAGGCAGAAATATTACAATATCTTACACAAGTACTATCTCTTTTATTTATTGTGATTTTTTGCCGGTCCGTGAACATATTTTTATTTAATCAGTTCGTCTAAAAAATTTGGAACTTCTGCTTTAAACAACCATTGTTAGAACGATTCACACTTGTGACGTCACAGTGCCAATTGCTGGTTCAACCTACAATGTTATTTTTGTTGCTTTTTTAATATTTGTTGAAAACTGTGTTTAGTTGTAGATATTGGAATGATTGTTGATTTGCAAGAATGCAATAAAGAAGTGCTCCAGTCTTTCGCAAAGCACTTCCCTGTGAAGGCTGATTTTAGCCGCCGACCCATCGGTACAAGTTCATGCCACGCTTTGGGGCGGATGCTCCAGCATGTCGACAAACCAATCGAGGTGTTGCGTCTGATGAACTGCGACCTGACAAGTCAAGGTTGCGAACACATTTGCGGAGGAATCGGGAAAATGACTCACGAGGTAAAGTGCTTTCATGTAATTATCAGCATGTTGTCTCATTTAATTTGTTACATTATTGATATAAAGATTTCAATGCCATGCCCTGGCTAACAGTTACTTGTAGCGTGGTTTCCCATATAAGGAAGCATGTTAAAACAGAATCGCGCGCCCCCCCCCCCCCTGTTTTTAAAGGTACAGAATAAATATGAAATTAATTACCGGGACAACTTATTAGTTTACTTCAGGGGCCACAAACATGTTAAACGATTGGTTTACGAATGTTAGTTTGTAGCGTTTTTTCCAAAGCATTAAAACTGTATTGCAAAGACTAAACAGGAATTGCGCTTTAAGCAAAAACGCATTGATCTATTAAATTATATTTTTATGGAGTTGAAAATCCTTATGACGCTTTGGCCTAAGACAGTGGTTCTCAAACTGGGGTCCGCGGTCCTTTTGGGGGCCGCAAGACAATTTCCTGGGACCGCGAAGCACCTAACAAAAAATCAACACGACGCTCCTGAAGAAGAATTTTTTTTGTTTAATAAACTTTTCAGGCAGCTTACTTTTCCAAACCAAGTTGATTATTAGTTGTCCATTGACGTCATTGCACGCTTCAAGTTAAATTGTCCATTGTGACGTCATAGTATTGCGTTGTGCTAGTGAGAGTTACGTTTTTACAGCTTGCTGCGCTGACACTGTGGGCTATATACGGTCACGGTTTTAAGACTGTTCGTGATTGCTTCACTCAAATAAAGTGATTCGTTAGAGGTTAACAAAGCCGAGCTGATAGCAAAGAAGCAAGTGCACCCATCCCATTGTTACTATTAAAAACAACTTGTTATTTTGTGTTAATTTATGTACATTTTTAAAATTTTTAATTTTATTTTTATGGCGAATATTAATATTCAATATTTTTTTTAAATTAATTTTTTTTTAAATTAATTTTTTTTTTCAAAATTTAAAAAATACAAGCCAGTCTTAAGACGGTGGTAACTTTTTAAAGACGGTGGTTTGTAAAAGGTAGGTTAGTCGCTTAATAAGTGTGTTCAAATGTCTATCTCTTGGTTTGGCGTTTACTTCGCGATTTGTTGTTAAAATTATAACATTTCATCTACTTGCATACAGTTATCTATTAAATATATTTTCACCAATATTTTAATATATATATATATAACATATTAGGCTAGAATAGGTATATGGACATTGGACACATTAGGTAATGGGTGTTTTTAATAATATTTGCACAACTTAACCATTTGAATTAGGTTTATTGAAAATAGTACTGCATATTATAGAGCAGGGGTCGGCAACCTTTTTCTAGTCGCGGGCCAAAACCCAACTCAGAAAGATCTTTGCGGGCCGCACAAAATGTTAACTAAAAATTGTGTGATTGAAATGTTAGAACAACTGTGAATCAGGCGGGCCTCGGATATTTTTTGCGCTTAAAAACGTGTTTAATTACATTTAAGTGGTAGTAAAGTGTTGGCGCAAAGCGAGAAAAAAGCGTTTGTTTGGTTTAAAATTCGAGTCCACATCATCCATACTACTAATGTTCGTAGTATCGTCATCCATACTACTAATGAAAAGTCTAATAAAGCTACTTTGAGAAACGCGATAACCTTAATAGTTAATCTAGCTCAGCGTTTTTTAAGCTTTTAAGTTAGGGCAGACCTGATGAGCAAAGCAAGCGCGATTTTTTTTTGGTAAACCGACATTTCTTTTGAATTTGTTGCAAGTTTTTGTTACATTGCCGAAAATAAATAAAATGATAAAAAATATATGTCCATTATTTTAAATACGTTTTCCGTTTGTCCGCGACGCACTTGGCAGCCTTCCACGGCGCAACGGCAAAGAAGCGCTGATCTAGTTCAAAAGACAGCATCAAAACATAAACAAACCGGGCGTAGAAAATAAAGCACATTGAAATTTTTCGCACTTGCATAGTTAAAATGGTCAAAAAGTATGTGAAATGGACTGGTGTCTAGTTTGTCAAAGAGGCGGCGGGCCGGATGAATTACATCGGCGGGCCGTAGGTTGCCGACCCCTGTTATAGAGTATCCTTAGAGATGTGATCACAACATATCGCCACAAATTTATGATGACAATCAACAAAATCCGATAATTGGTGCCTGGGAGTTCACGGTTAACATGGATTAAACTTCGCTGAGTTTCCGCCATTTTGTACTTGACGCGCATCATGAGCTTCATGTAGATCAGAAGTTCCCAACGTGGGCGGTACCGCCCCTTGTGGGCGTTGGCGAGTTACAAGGGGGTGTTTTTTTTTCTCGTTTGGGGGGGCGCCGAACACGCATAAGGTGGCGTTACATAAAAGTACTTTCCACAAAACTTTACAAAAAGTTCCCATATAAATAGTAACAAACAGCACTGTAATACTGTATGCAACATTTGAGCTTAAATGGCAACTTTCGTTCTAAGAACTTGTAGAAGTTTCCCCCCCTCCCATTCTTAACTTCTGACGTAACAATGTAAGGGTATTGTTCTTATGTAAGGTTGTTGTTGCGCTTAACCGTTTTATACGCGGGAAAATGTTTGTATATTTAAAACAGGGGTCGGCAATATAATTCATTCGACCACCGCCTCTTTGACAAACTAGACACAGTCCATTTTAAATACTTCTTGACTATTTTAAATTGTGCGAAAAATTCAATGTGCTTTATTTTCTACCTCCGGTTTGTTTACGTTTTGATGCTGTCATATATCAGCGCTTCTTTACCGTTGCGCCGTGGAAGGCTGTCAAGTGCGTCGCGGACAAACGGAAAACGTATTCAAAAATGTTATGCATATATTTTTTAACATTTTTTTATTTTTTATTTTCAGCAATGTAGCAAAAACTTTCAAGAAATTTAAAAGAAATTCCGGTACCAAAAAAAATCACGCACACTTCGCTCGCCAGGTGCGCCCGGACTTAAAAAGGTTAACAAACACTCAACTAGATAAACTATAAAGGTTGTCGCGTTTCCTCAAAGTAGTTTTATTACACTAACATTAGTAGTATGGATGATGTGGACTCGAATTTAAAACCAAACAAACGCTTTTTCTCGCTTTGCGCCAACACTTTACTTCCTCCTTAAATGTAATTAAACACGTTTTTAAGTGCAAAAAATATCCGAGGCCCGCCTGATTCACAGTTGTTCTAACATTTTAATCACACAATTCTTAGTTAACATTTTGTGTTTTGCCCGCGACTAGAAAAAGGTTGCCGGCCCCTGATTTAAGTCTTGGTGCAGAAAGTTGAAATTTTCGTGATAATAACATAACCTTGTGAAATAATGTATGTCTAGTAGGAATTAATCTTTTATGTTCAGCTAGCGCCAAGCTGGATTGCATTATGAAACTATATGTTGAATTGTCAGCCATTTTTATTGCAATAGCGCAAAGAAGTATTCACCAGTGTGTTTAAAGCTTAACGCAATTATTGCAGGGAGTCGAACCGTTTGACTTTTCCGGTTCAGGTTCGGTTTGGGTTTAAGGATTTTTCGGAATCCGGTTCAGTTCCGGTTTCGGTTTCGAGCAATTTTAAAGTTCCGGTTCAGCTCCGGTTCGACCATCGTTATTTCAAAACCGGTTCGTAAGTTCCGGTTCGGATCCAATATAAGTTGCGTTAAATCTCAAAATGTGGGTCAATAAATGTAGAGAATAATCTTTGAATTGTAAGTCATTTAATCTAAGTTACGTGACTTATTAAAAAAACAGCAACTCAATATTGAAATGTCTAAAAAATAAAAAATCAACCTTTTATTTAATCAATATTTATATTTTTTTCATAAAATTTCGAACATGGCGTAACTTGACTCTGTAAAATACAAGTTGTTACGTCATGCTGGAGTGCTTACAGGTCCGGGTTCGGCTAAGGTTTATGTTCTTTTAAACTATTTGGTTCAGTTCCCGTTCAGCTCCTTAAATCTTATAAAAACCGGTTACGGTTCGGAAAAAAAAATATAAATTTTATGTCCTCTTGTCCTGTTACCTACATGCCTTATTTTTTAAGTTACGCCATTAATTTAGTTCAATTTATACACATGCTCACGTACATTCCTATAGTGAATGCATGTTAGTCAACCTAAAACATGACTGACAGCTCATCGAAACAAAAGTACAGACAGCATAATATCAGAAAACGATTGAAATAATACTTTACTGTAAAGCAAGATGGGGGGGGGAGGGCGATATGAAATAATACTTATATGGAGCGCAAGGGGGCACTAGTGTAAAAAAGGTTGGGAAACACTGATGTAGATCAATCCGTTTCCCCGCTCTTTTGTACGATTCAGCTAACACGCGAAAGCGCTAAATCACTTTCCCAAGTTACGTTCTGTTTTGTAAGAATTTCGCACTGATTTAAAAAAACGCCCTGGAATTTTAAAAGTTCGGCGCCTATGTACGTGACGTATAAGAAAGCGATTCGAATTTTGCTTGAAATAACGCCATTAATAGTGTAATTTGACTGAAATTGCAATTGTAGCATTCTTGAATCACCGCGGCGCAACATGCGAAAGTATGCATAGCGCTTTAGTGCTCAACTGCTCATTGAACCTAATTAAAACGGATAAAAGTTCGCTCGTAACGCGAAAAAAGTATAGTTCTTTAGGGTTGTTCATGAGCAAAAATTTACACTCGCCAGTCTTGGTAGCGGCTATCAATCAGACTCGCCCGCCTGCCGAAATAACACTCGCCAAATTTGTTGGCAAGCCGTCTACAAATTTCCGTCCTAGCGCGGTCATTTCTTGGGTTATCGTTAACCTGTCTTATGGTTTCTATACGTAAACATTAGTTTTCATAAAAGTCTGTTCGTTTATTTCCAAGCATGAATAAACAAATTAATGAACCATAAAGCAGTTCACGCTTCAAACAATGTAAACATTTGGAACACAATACACGGGTTTTTTAGTAATTTTAATAAAAATATTAAAGCCATTATATTCGATAAAATCGACATTTCGCAATTTACAGACGTTTCAGCAATAACTCATGCGATCATCAGTGTAAAAATCAAGTGAAGATAAAAGCGATAAAACATCAATGTAAAGAATGTAACAATTCCTTAAATATATATATATATATTTTTTTTTTCTATCTTTAGTGAAAAAATAACACTGACAATATTTACAAGCTGATATGAGAGCTACACGAGCTAATGAGAGCATTTTTCATTTCAACATTTGTCAATTGTAGCTTGGCCACAATCACTGTCATTGTCGTATTCATCCGAGCTGCAATCAGCGTCAACGACCACAGATCTTGATGGCGATTCTTTTTGTGTTACTTTTCTGCAGCGTTTAGCTCCATTTAGCCACACATTAATGGCTGGTTGTGGGTCGAATTGTGTAAGATTAATGGAGCACATTTGCACCACCGTCAAGTCGTTCATCGTATCAGTGGCTAGACGGTTCCTCAAACAAGTTTTCGTCAATTTCATGTTGCTGAATCCACGTTCGTTTTCGGAAGAACTAGCCGCAAACAAAGCAGTGAATCAATAAGAGCAAAAATGTTGCTGTAATCGTCACCAAACTAACGACCAACCTCATCCCAAGATAGTTTCGCGACCGATTCCTTGAATCTAAATAAAATATTGCAATTACTAAATTACATTATAATTTTAGATTGACGCTGATACCGTCTGCATAAATGCATCTTTAGCAGCTGCCATTTTTCTGCCACGCTAACACTATATATTCCATCGCTTACGAGCAATGTGGAATACTGTGTGCAGATCATTTGCACTTCTTTATCTCCAAATATTGCAAAATATGACAAATAATCAAACTTAAAACTGTAGTTATTTCTATAACCAGTTACTTTTAATTTCTTCTTTGTCAAACGAAGGCCATCTTGGGAAGCTTGCAATCGCTGTGGCTGATACGAAGCTGTCAGTTCCAACAGAAAATCTTTTTAGTAGCGCATAAATTACTTTTTCCACACAAAATTTTTGCTGACTTGTTCAGTTATATGGCTGAACCACAAATAATGACAAAATAATTGTAAATTTACAACTAAACCATTTACAAAGTTAACCATATGCACCAGAGGTTGTGTGCTGCGTGACGCCCATAGTGGGTCGTTTCTATTTTCCAAGGGCGTCCGCAATGGTTTCGTTTCGTATCTAAACATAATTGCGATATAAAATATTTACAGACAGTTAGTTTTTAAGCTTTGGCTTGGCTGACCGTTATGAACTTAAGAGATCGCAACAACATTCTTACGTAGACTAATTGCTGATTCTCAGCTACTTATTTTTTACCGAACAACTGCAGTAATTGCTTATAATTTTCGAATACAAACAATTAAATAAATACAAAAAAGTTATTTTTTTTATCGCTGGGTACATCACAAGTCCAATAAACTTTTCAAAGGCGTCAACGACTGGGTTAAACATTTTTTTTAATTAACAACGTTTAGGTTAAAAAATAAACCTCATAACTATTTACCACTGCAGCAATGGCGATGTTTTTAAAACGGGACAAAGAGTCATTATTACGAGTTCAAACGTGACCGCGGTTTACATTCTGCTTAAAATATCGATACCGCAATAAAACGTGCCGCGCACCAACACTTGTGTTTTCTTTAACATGCACACCTCTGCAGTAAATCAAACACTGCTATGTTTTGCTACTTCACCTTAAATTTTCGGTCAAAATTACTTGAAATTTGTTTTGTTATAAACTTAATAGAATTTTTTTCGAAATAAAAGTAAAATATTTTTTTGGCTTGCTTGCGAACATATACACCCTCACCCATTAGTGATTAAACATTAATTGAAACTACTTTTTAGCCGGGGAAATAGCTTAAGTTTATAACTACTGCATTATTAAAAACATTTGGTAATTGATTCAAATATCTAATACATATGCGGGTAATAATTTAAACTGTACCTTCCCTGACGTCACCTTGAAACAAACAATAAAACTTTTTGCGGTGTTTTTGGTACTTGTATATTTTCGTCCAAAATTATTTGAGATTTGTTTCGCTCTTTGAACGTAATAATTGATTTCAACGAAACATTGAATGGAAATATTTAAACTCACGACGTTATGTTTCTATGAATTAGTTGAAGGAGCTTGACCTCACCAACAACCAAATCCAAAACGCCGGAGTGAAAAGTTTGTCGGAGATTGTTCACAAGTTGGAGAAGTTGTGGTTGAGGGATTGTGGCATCACAGACATCAGTCCACTCACCGACGCCATCAAGAACAAAGATGGCAAAGTAGGTGGTTCTTAAAGTTGATTCTCGATAAGCAGTCAGAGGTACAGTAGCCAAACAAACAAGTTCGTGAAATTTAATAGAAATGTTCCATTTAAAATTTAGCAAAAAGTAAAAACAAATGTGTTTTTTTTTTCGGTTCTCTTAGGTGCACATACACCCATTAGTTATTAAACATTATTTTAAACAACTTTATTAGCCGAGTGAATAGCTCATTCCATAATAATATTTGTTAATTCATTCAAAGATTAAATCCATTTTTTGCTACAGTTGCCGAACAAGCAAATTCGTGAAATTTAATAGAAATGTTCCATTTAAAATTTAGCAAAAAGTAAAAATAAAATGTTTTTTTCGCGGCTTGCTCTAGTACACGTGCATTCATTAGTTGTTAAACAGTAAACTACTTTATTAGCCGGGTAAAGACTAATTCCATAATTTTTTTGTTGTTAATTCATTCAAGCAATAAATCCATTTTTTGCTACAGTTGCAAGTTCGTGAAATTTAACAAAAATAATAAATTTATAATTTGGCATGATTATTTTGTCAATTTTCATCAAAGATAATAAATATTCGTGTTTTGCTACTGCACCTTTGATACGTGGCTGATGTTTTTAAACTGTACCTACACCGATGTCACTTTATATCAAACATTGAAACGTTTTGCTACTTTACCTTTCCAACGAAATTTCTTAAAGTTTTTTTTTGTTTTATTTTTTGTCACAATTTTGATTTTAGCTACTGCACCTTCAGCAGGCGGATAATAGTTCAAACTGTACCTTAATTGTAAATGTGTTTGTGTCGACCGATTCACCCACAAAGTGTCAGCTGTGGTAAACCATCTCACTAAATAAATAGACCATCCTAAATAAATAATAATAATTAACCAATGGGTCAAATTCACCAATAATATGTACTCACTGCCGTGAGCCCAAGGGTAACAACTTTAAAATCTTAATGCTGTAAAGTTTATAACTACTGCATTAACTAATTAAAAGATTTCTGTGACTAACCTATCGAAAATTAATTTATTACTACCATTTTTGTTAAAATTCATATGGGGATAAAAAACGTTTTTAATTACAGAAAATTCTTGAAGAGGAATAAGCTTATTTCTAATACCCAAACTTGCTACTTTACCTACCATCGCGCCAATAAAATAACATGTTTTTGTTCTCACTTTGCCGAAGTCTGTTTAACTTTTCATGTTTAAGCAAAGTGTCATGGGAACATACCGCTTACAACCTAATTGTTGCCAATGTAAAATGTTTAGTGTTTCATGCAAATATTTCAAGGTTGACATAATTATGGGAACATAGGATGCCGAAACTGATTTTCGAATAATTTAAGCACTGCCCAGTGAAGTAAGAGTGGAAACACACAATAAGAATTATAAAGTAACAATATTTAAAGCCGGATTCTCTATCATTCTTTAGTATTAAGACCAGCGACTATAAAAATAGGAACTACGCAGTTGCTAAAGTTTTATTTCTAAATATAAAAATTATTTGCTTAAATGCTTAGGGTGGGGAACACAGTAAGAAAATGTTGCTGTTGTCAAATTGTGATCTTTCTAGCCATTTAAGTTTGCAACAAACACAAAAATTATAATTTGCCAAAGCCACCAAACTGATAAAACAAATATCATACAACAGTGGTTATTTTTATGTGGCCACACAAAACCTATTTTTGTCTGTAACATATTATAACCACTCGGTATGTCACTTCACATTCATCATATTTAAACTACTTGGTTGTTTGAATATTTATTTTCCTTTGAATCATATTCCACTTCTCTTTCCCCGATATATTACCATTCACTGCCATATCTAAAAAACTCAAAATTATCAATTAGTTGCCATTTCGGTGAGTGACGAAATCGGACATTAAGGTGCTGAACATTATCAGAAGGAGCTATTTGGTGCCTTGACGCCATTTGTGGCTCACTTTCAAAATCTAACCTCGCTCATCAATTTGTTGTTTCAGATCAAGGAGCTGATTCTCAGTGGTAACCGCATCGGCGACGAAGGAGCTCTTGAGCTTTCTCGCGTCCTCCCAAACATCGAGGATTTGCGGGTCGCTGGTTGTGGCTTCACTGAGGAAGGCGAGGAGGTGATCAGATCGAAACTGAGAGAACTTGGACTTGACGTGAGTAACAACAACAAATACAACAACAAATTAATATGTTTCAACAGAAGTCAAGGAAATAAACTTTTTTTGTTTTCGGCGTTTATAAAATAAATCTTAATTTGGAAGTAAAGCTTATTATTTTAACACAGCGCCGCACTTATCGACGTTTTTTTACCAAATTCGCCCAGAATATCAGGATTAACACAAAAATATGCGCAACTAAATAAAAACACGGTTTCGGCTCAATTCGCGTCATTTTGTGACGTTTGTACCTCGGACAAAATGTGCATTGTGTGATTATGACGTAACAGTAGGTCCATTGATGAGACGAAACAACTTGAACAAAATATTGCGAGCTCATGTTAATAACATCCGGGATATTATTTGCGTTGATATTAGAAACAAATTTAAAAAATATTTTTTTGACAAGTTGTTGAATATCCGAAGTAAACTAGTAATAATGCAAATAAACTATTACAATGGTGATTAGGAGGTTACAGCAAATACGCTAAAATATATATTTGGAAGTTAAGCAACAAAACATAGAAATATAATGCAAAAGTAATATATTTTCATAATCATATACTTTTAATAACAACGGCCTATGTTAAAATGCATCTTGACAAACAATTTGTCTGGTAGCACTTTTTATAAAGTCACTCAATGTTGGGAAAATTATAAAAAGCCTTCATTACAAAAAAAAATAGATTTTGCGGAATAAACCTAGAATACATATTTATTATATTATCCTAAATTATTTTTCGATTGTCACCTTATGTAAATTGTGAAAAGTAACATCACTCACTACATATGTACATTATTTAGCTCAGTATACATTACGTATTGAATATAATTATTCACTGTGCCTCTTCTTAGCTATTGTTTAAACAGATTTTCTCAACCGTCGCCCTCGGCCCGCCCTGGGGGGCCACAGGCATAACTCTCTAGCTAGACATTACAAAAACCAAAGTGTCACTATTTTTAAAATTTCACAGCTAACTTAATTTTGTGTTTTTTATTATGACTGTAAACCTTTCTTGTAACGTTTTGTAACCCATTTTCTGACACGTGCCTGACTCGTCAGTATAGGGATGTTTAAAAGTAGAATATTAGATCATTTTTAATCGTTTTATCGCTGAAAGTTACGCCTAATTGGCCGCTCGCGTGTGGCAAGTTTGGTTAAAGGCCTGTCGCTGTGATTACTGTGCTGCTTCATACATAGCCATGCAGTGCGGCGTCAGCGTTTTTTCGGGCCGGCCATTTTCACTTACTGATACCCTTTTGCCTATAATCATAAAGTGTCCAACAAATGCTGTTAAGCGAGCAACTAATGTGTATTTGGTTTGCAATTTCCTTTAAGAGCGTTCAGTTGCAAAATAAACATTCCATCGTAAAACGCATAAAGTACGCTACAGGGTTATTCAAATATTCAAGGTCATTTTTAGGCCAACATTCAAGTAGGCTAATAGTAACGCGTTAATAAAAGGAAAATTGAGAAATCATCTCGACGAATGTAATGACACCGCTTGGCTCACTACAAAACAGAGCCGACTCTAAAAAAAAACTTGGCGGCGTCGAAGAACAAGCTTTGTAATGACTAAGTTAGTTTAAATTAAAATGCCTTATTTGTACAATTTTTAAAAGTAAGTGCATTTATTTGTTGATTAATGGCTGTAATTGTTGTTGACGTGAAGAAGTAAAACAAGTAAAAATACATTAAACACAATGCTTGGTATTTTTATTAGCTTTCTACGACCGTGAAATACAATTTGAACTTAAAAAAATATTTAACACTAGACGAAATACCAGGCGTTGCCCAGGTTAAATAGAATATTTACCGGTTATTCGTAAGATCTTCGTAAACATAAATAATGCAACCATATTTTTTTAAGTGTCATAACAAATTTGCTTATGCCTAAACGTTTGAGTGTCACTACATAGAAATTTCAAATCATGTGATGTGAAGTGGGTTGACTATAGCGCACAACACTTGGCTAAGCATGCAATACATCTTTTAAGTAACGAAAACCCGTGACGTTTGTCAATTGAGAATAACTCCCAAACGTAAAACTTTAGGTTGCAGCAGCAATTGCTTAGACTTGCTTGATAGCGTCATGTTTAAGCAAATACATAATCCCGGTGCTAAACTGCGTCAAACGTGAGAAAAATCCTCATTGAAAAAACAAATGCTTACTGTTAACTGCTGCAATAAACGCAATATTTCGCGAACTCTGCTAAGTATTGCGTGGGTAAACACATTGTAAGAAGTCATTGGGATTTGGCCTTAATCACTATCGCTAACAAACGGCTTTAAAATAAAAATTCAATTCTTCGTAAATTTGCGAACTCTACCTAAATTTTACGCGTAAACAGGCATCAATAAGTTCCTAAACATAATAGTCTTAGTTGGAAACATTAAAATTTTACTTTATGAAGGAAATGTACTTAATTTATTTTTTTATTTCCCGGCAGGTAAATTGAACTTGGACTATCTTTTACTTACTGCGACAACAAACGCGATATTTTGCGAACTCTGCCTAAATTTGGCATTGTTAAACTTGAGTCTTTACCTGGAACGTTGCACACGTTTGTTGGCATAGTTTATAACAGTGGTTCTCAACCGGGGGTCCACAAAAACTTCTAAATATACCTATATTAAATTAACTAACGCTGGGGCTTGGGATACATGCTTAAACACAATCTTGGTAACATTGTACCATGTTGAAAATTGCATTAAGTGTGACGTAACACTTCCATTGTGATGTAACACAAATATATTGTAAAATGACTGGGCGAACATGTTGCCACACACATCTCACAAACTTTTTCTTTTATTATGTAGATTTAGCTCAGTATACATTACGTATTGAATGTAATTGTTCACCGTGCCTCTTCTTAGCTATTGTTTAAATTATTTGGCAAATCCTGCAACTACCTTCAAAAATATAACTGTAGTGTACTTAGCTACATTGATGTTTAGTACAAGTTTCTAGGACTGTGAAATATTATTTTAACTTAAAAAATATTTAAAATGTTGTCACTTTTTTAGATGTCCTTCGATATTGTAATTATTTTAGATACAAAGCTATATTTGTCAATAAAAATTGGTTTTCTTTATTTTGAAGAAAAAAAACTAGAAATTTTAGATAAACTATAAAAAACTAGATCTAATTGTAAAACCTGACGCTTGCATCCCTGAGCAAATGTATGACACTAAATTAAGCATGTTAGTGGCGATTGTCAATATTGTGTGCAACTTGGCGCTGTGATGTAAATAGATTGTTTTGTGCATTTTGCATTTGTTACGTTGAAACTTTACATATAAGCTCTAGTATACTCAATTGATATCGCTCGCAAGGTGCGCCACCACGTGTTTAGAGGTCTACAGGTGCACCATGACGTAAAATCTTAAGAAACACTGATCGGTGGTCTCTTCTAATGGTACTTTGGAAATATGGTTATTAATCAAATCAGCATAAAACCACAAATACGAACAGTGTGACATAATAGCCTCAATGTATGAGAAGTAACATTCTCAGCAAGGAAAATAAGTTAATTAATAGATTTGCGCTAATTTAAGGTCAGTTACAAAACGGTTGTTATTATTAATATTGAAACTCTTGATGAACTGTGGGGGCAGATGTTAAGGGTTGGGTCTCAACTCACCTACGGACCCAATTTAACAACACTTCTTTAATTACCCCCGATGTAAATACAACAACATCAGATGGGCTAGATTACAATTGTTGTAAACCGATGTGACGGGTTGGAATTCTTCTTTGCCTGCAAAACACTTTTATCAGCTTTTAATTTTCATCTTGTGTTTTACAGGAGGACAGAGTGTTTTGACTTATGAAGTTCGACTGATCTTGGATTGCTTCGAGCGACCAACAATCGTCCCTCCGTGATGCGAAACATTTATCAGCTTTCCTGTTGATGGAAGTGAACTGAGGGGCAGGGGCGGTTCAAGGGGGTGGGGCAACACGCCACGCCCCCCTAACTGTATTGTTTGCCCAACTGTGTTTGTTATGTAATTTTAGTTTTTTTCATTGGGTTTCCAGTATGTTCCATTTTGATAAAGGGTTTTAGTTGAAAGGAATCTTTGCGTCTCATCGCAACTTAAACAATACATAAAGGCGTTTTTTTAATAACATCTTTCTAATGTCGCTTTTGTTTTAAAACTAACACCTCTCCAACCTAAAACTTGTATAACTAAATGTGTGGTGTCATGTGACGTCACAACATGTGACGTCACGTTTAGATGCAACATGTGACGTCATCCCGCTCATTGACTGCTGTTACTTTTGTTTTGTTCATGTTTGGCCGACTCTTACCCAAAACCACAGCCGTGTTTATTTGAGCGAGCGCTCGTCTCCCCAAAGCGCTTTGCCGTTTTGCTCGTTGCCTTGTAATAAGTGAGTTTGTGCCAAAGCCAAACGTCGCTTCACAACTTTGCTTCGACGAGAATGACGACATCGCTTGTTGGTTTGCCGCCCCGGTACTTTGCTAGTTCTTATTAAGTCGATGTTTTTATACTTTACTGTTGTTTGTAATTACCTTGTCAACATTCAAGTTCACTGCATTGTTTTATTTTATTCAGTTTGATTTTCGTAACGTTTTATTTTCACGTAAAATCCAAAGTTGTCTGAGACATAAATGGTATGATTTATAACAACTATTGATGCAGAACTGATTTTCACACTCAATTTTGGGGGGGGGGGGCCTGGGGCCCGCGACGATCAATGTTTTTTTCTATTGTGGCGAGGCGTGAAAATTTTAAAGATGACGTACAAAGCGTGACGTCACGAAACACGTATTTATAATTGATAAACTTGCACGTGCAACTGCGATCGAGTTAAATATGTTCAAGGGTGTGCATATGACGTATTTATCTTAATGAAAAGTTTTGTTAAGCAGGCATTTTTTTCGTGCTTTGCGCGCATCATTTTCCCCAGTATCATTCACACTTAACAAAGCTCGATAATTTCTTTCTTTTTCTCGACTTGCC
This sequence comes from Ascidiella aspersa, assembly GCF_963924565.1. Classification (NCBI taxonomy): domain Eukaryota; kingdom Metazoa; phylum Chordata; class Ascidiacea; order Phlebobranchia; family Ascidiidae; genus Ascidiella; species Ascidiella aspersa. The sequence continues at coordinate 68,523 of NC_139447.1, forward strand.
GACAACTTTATGTTGTTTAATCAAACAACTTTGTTCGACAATATTTACAACGCCATGAGGAAAGTTTCGTGACTATTACGTCCAACTTAAAATGGAAAAATCTAACGCTCTTTGCTCTCAGCGTGTGTTACCACTTTTGATTTTCATATTTACACATAGGTTCGACGATAGCAGCAAGTGTATAAAGCTTAAATGTCATTCCAAGTCACTTTTTGACGAAGCCATCCTCAATGAAAATCGTGAATCTGCCCCCGGCATGCAACCTTATGTTTGTGGACGCCCTGGTAACAATATGCAATTATTGTGGGGGGCGATGCTGCCAACCTTAGACCATTCTGTTCTATAACGTCTTGTTTGAAAATGATAATCTTTTAAATAAACATACGTCTCCTAGTGCCGTATGAAATTATAATAGGAGCAGGGACGTGCAGTCAGGGGAGGAAGTGCCTCACCTGGCAACATCTGGCAAATTTTACCGCAAATTTTACGTTTCTATACCTAAAGGGTGCTTTACTGTTTTCTTCTATTTCTGTTGTGTTATTCATTTTCTGTTGTGTTATTTTTTTTTTATTTTCTGTTGTGTTATTTTTTTTTCTTTTATTTCACTTGCGTTATTAATATCAAGCGTTCACGCGGTCAAAATCGCGAAGTGAGGCAGTGCTAAGCCGTGCCTCTCTTCAGATCACAGAAGTGCTATGTACTGCATTATGCGTGCCTTTTTCTTTCGCTAATTCTCTCAGAAAACATGACGAACGATTTAGCTATGATTTGAGGCATGCCTCAATTGTGACGTCCAAGCTATGAAACCTTTCTTCGTCCAGCTTGAATTCCCGCATAGTGCGTGTACATTGACTTCTTGTAGCGTAAAGCTCTAAAGTTGAAGTCATAAATAAACGCAGACCTGTTGCAAGTTTAAAAGTTTTGCATCAGACGACTGGACAAAAAAAATAAGTGACTGTGTAGATGTCGTGGGTGTAGCCAGGGGGCCAGGAGCCCCCCAATAATTTATAAATATTGTACTCTAAATAATAATTTGTTCTGTAGCATTTATGAGCAATAGCCTACCACAACAGCCGATCACAGGCGTGTCACATCTACAATTAAAAAAATCCTGGATACGCTTGTGACAAGGCATCCCGTTTAAAGTCATTTCACAGTTAAAAGTTTAAAACCCTCTAATTTTGTCGACTGAACATTGAATCATTTTTATTGTATTTTTCGACTTTTACTACCAATTGTACTATTCTCCAAATTGAAATAAAAAATAGAAATTAGCTACAATCTAATAAATATACAATATATCATTTAGGTAAAGTAATGTGATACCCAATAATTTAAATTAGGTAAATATCAGTGGTCCCACGGTGTTTTAGGTATTAATTACCGATTGGGAATCCCGACGAGCGTACCCTGTTCGACATAAAGTACGCAAAATCGTTTATTCACTTACTCAACTTGTTGTTACGTCATTACAATGGAAATGTTGCACAGACGTTAAACATTTGCGCCAGCGGCAAAATTGCGTAACTAGATGGAGTACGAAGAATTGCATTTTAGATAGAATCCCCATGCCGCTAGCCTAAATATACTTTTAAAGGATAGATGTTGGCAATCAAACACGCCATGATATAGACGGCGCCTCATGTTTGCACGAAGCGTAAAAGTTTATATAGTTAGGTTGGCTATGAATTTTGGGCAAGATGGCCAGGCGTCCATACCCCTTGAATCCGCCCCTGCTTTATTATATATTGTTTTGCATATTGTTGAGTAACATACACTGTATTTCAAAGCGGAATAAGTTTAGGCACAATTTCCCGCGGATCTGCACTCAAAGGTCAATTTACAAGCACAGTAAATAATGGTTCGCATGCGGATGACGTATTTGCGATCCTGTACATCACCTACACTCTACAGAATCTACACAAACTACAAACACGTTGCACAACTTTTTATTTCATCAACAACTTGTCGGTTAATGTCGTCACACAGTTGCGAACTATTCATTCTTTCACGGCTCACCAAAAGCTTATCATGAGCAAATATAGTAGATTAATATCGATTTGTCCAACAAACGCATTAATATAGAATAATGTGACCTGCAGTAACCTCACATGACCCCTATTAACCCCTGTGACCCGCAGTAACCCCAGTAATAGCGGTTCACTCGAGTCTTGGTCTTTTACTCGGAGTTTGTCCAAATGTTTCCAGAAAAACTTTTGCTTGAGGAAGGTAATTAACGTCAGGAGTGGGAGGAGGATCTCGCAGAAGGTAGTCAGCTGGAACGAGATAAACAATATCAAGCGGGGAATCCCCTCGTGCAATAGAAGCTTACCGATGTACTCAGGGAGGCAGCAATGGACGCCTGACGTCACCAAGCTCTCGATCTCTCCACTCGACAATTGTCCCGCTTTGTTGACGTCAATAAAGGCATGTGTTGCGTCATCAAGCGAGCCATGATATGGTAATTTAAGGGAAAGCACCGAACCTCCTCCGCTTTCAATGAGTCGCTTAAATCCTTGCGTTTGTCGATCAACCACGTGGAGAATCGCCTGCGACACAATAGCGGTTATGACGTCATAAAAGTTTCATTGTTTGTCGATCTACCACGTGGAGAATCGCCTGCGACACAATAGCGGTTATGACGTCATAAAAGTTTCATTGTTTGTCGATCTACCACGTGGAGAATCGCCTGCGACACAATAGCGGTTATGACGTCATAAAAGTTTCATTGTTTGTCGATCTACCACGTGGAGAATCGCCTGCGACACAATAGCGGTTATGACGTCACAAAAGTTTCATTGTTTGTCGATCTACCACGTGGAGAATCGCCTGCGACACAATAGCGGTTATGAGGTCACAAAAGTTTCATTGTTGGTCGATCTACCACGTGAAGAATCGCCTGCGACACAATAGCGGTTATGACGTCATAAAAGTTTCATTGTTTGTCGATCTACCACGTGGAGAATCGCCTGCGACACAATAGCGGTTATGACGTCACAAAAGTTTCATTGTTTGTCGATCTACCACGTGAAGAATCGCCTGCGACACAATAGCGGTTATGACGTCATAAAAGTTTCATTGTTTGTCGATCTACCACGTGGAGAATCGCCTGCGACACAATAGCGGTTATGAGGTCACAAAAGTTTCATTGTTGGTCGATCTACCACGTGAAGAATCGCCTGCGACACAATAGCGGTTATGACGTCATAAAAGTTTCATTGTTTGTCGATCTACCACGTGGAGAATCGCCTGCGACACAATAGCGGTTATGACGTCACAAAAGTTTCATTGTTTGTCGATCTACCACGTGGAGAATCGCCTGCGACACAATAGCGGTTATGACGTCATAAAAGTTTCATTGTGTGTCGATCTACCACGTGGAAAAGTGACCTTTATTGCAATTATCTTTTTGCATAAAGTCAAAACAGAAAAAATTTGTCACAATTCATTCAAATCTCATCGTCCACAAACTTTGCAAAAAATAACTAAACATAAAATAAAGCAGGTTTAACAGTTGAAGGGGAATCACCTTCCAATTAGAGAATGCACCAGGACAGGTCGTGCTCCTTGACCTTGCCTCGTTCAACTTTGACCTCCATCTGAACGCTGACGTCACAAGTAGAGCCTCGGTATTGGATTGGGGGTTCCACCTAAAGCAGGGGTTGCCGAACTCGTGTGTTTCCTCCTGCGCGAAGTTGCCACAAAAATGTCGCTTAGTAACTGGGTCTAAACTACGAACATATGTTTGGACGTACTTTTACAAATGCGTTTGCATCTCTGCAAGCTTCCATGTAACTTGTGCTTAAAATCCACTTCCCTGAGCTGAGCGAGGCGAGGTACTTCTCGTTCCTGACAGGTCGCTTCACGATCAGGTGCGTGCACGAATCGTCGAAGCGGTCCCGGTCCAAGTAAATACCACCTGCAAGTAAAGCGACAGATTCTACTTCGATCCTTTGTAGCGGATCTGGAGGATATTTTGGTGCATTTGCAAATCAGTTGTGTTCCCTGTTATTGCCCACAATACTTAAACCACGTGTAAATGTGAGGTCAACATCATGACTGACACCTCAGTGACTTGACGTCGTAAAATTTACTTGAGCTGAGCAATCACAAACCTAGTTTTTCAACGATGGCCGCGTACTCTGCTTTCAACTCTGGAGCAACCGATGAAATGAGGAATGCTGGAGTTCTTCCTTCGCGGATTATCTGGGAGAGTGAGTCCACGTTCTGCAGGGAGTAGGTATTAACGTACTCACAGTCGGAAACGCTTTCGTATTAAAGTATTTCATAACTTCATGATGTTTAGAAAAGCATCACCTTATGGTTGGTTTGATCGATGGTTGGACTTTTATCATCGCGAGGTGCGTCATTCAGGGATATTTCGTCGCCCTGTTAACACAACTGTCAATCAAATAACTAGCTGTCAATCAAACAACCAGCTGTCAATCAATGACGCTGTTGTTCGTTAATTAAGACAGTTTAATAGTATTCGTAAATCTATAACTTCCCTGAAGTTTGCAACTTAAAAACAAACTTTTACCTTCTTTTGATCGTCGCTTCCACAAGCTTCGACCTTAAGTAACCTTTCCCGCTCCTCTCGACCAATAGGATCGTCCCAAACGACCTGCAACGACCAATAAGAAGCTTAGGATCCGAGTGAGCCTTGTGTTGTGCCAACCAACCTGAACGTCCTGCGATGAATCGGTCTTCTCCGCTCTACTTTGATTGACAGCTGAACTTCGACGAGGAATGACGTTAGCAGGAGATGAAAACTTCTCCGGTCTGCTGTCTGCAACAACACATGCAGAGGTCAATGACCTAGTGTAACAAATATGCAGGGTTTCGAGGTCAATGACCTGCGGTAACCCTGTTATCCTTGTGTCACGTGGAGAGGTCAGGTTCCTAATTTGGTTTACAGTTGAAAAACGATGTATTTATCACAAGAGGGTTGAATACGTCATCAAAGGGGGCAAAGGTCACTGCGCATGCGCACTCACAACTCAGCCGGGGAGCCTCTCTAGCGACCCCGCTGGTGGACGACATGATGTTGTCCAATGTCTTCCTCAGCTTTTCCCGCGCTTCCTGAGAATCCTCGACGCCATCAAGCTGGAAACAAACACGCACTGTGACGTCACACAACACATAGTGTCGTCACAGTGGTACTTACCACTTTGGAGGGGAGGTTGGCGATTTCAAGGTCGCTGTCGGTGAAAGTTGCTTCGTCGAACCTGGATCAACAGAACGATATTATCGGACGTGAGCCGATAACTGGATCGGCACCAAACAAGGTTTACCTGGAAAGGTTTGTGGCGTCAGGATTATTTACTGTAGATGTAAGGTTTGTGGCGTCAGGATCTTTCACTCGCCTTGCTTTCGGGCTTGAGTTGCGGAGAACCTTCAAGTTGTGACAAAATACAAGAGTATATATCACCACTGGAAAGTCTGCTTTGCATTTGTTGGAAAGTGTTTCTAGCTAATTTTTTGACTATAGGTTAAAAATTATACAAGCCAAGTATAAACAAATGAAGGCACGAGTTCAAAAAGTAATTCAGTCAATGAGGCAACATCTTAAACACATCAACCTTCAACCAGTTGCTTTTAATTAAAGCTTGGTTGGTTTGCATCGCACAACTTGTTCCTCACCTGGATGGATTTGTTCGGGTTGAAATCGTGTGGATAAGATTCTTCGTCAGCGCGCGATGTAGTCTCACAGCAGACTGTCAACCAGTGTGGGGAAACAATGAACTTTTTGTCGCTTCGAGCGCTTCGAAACTCTTTGTTTGTGTCGTTCAGTTTGCCCTGGATGAAGAAATGTTTGATCACAAACTCCCCGCAACTTCAGCCTACAGTAGTTAAACATACCTGGAATACAAAGTGTGTACAAGCAGAGTCGTAAGTCCAGCGAAATTCACCACCAAGACCCTGAACTTGTGAGCTCAACTTTGCTCGGATCTTCGTAAGTTTCTGCAAAAAAACATGAAAAAATGTTTTAACAAACATGTTGATGTTTCTTGTTTTAATCCATACCCAATGTGGAACTTGCTGAGCTAAAATGTCAATAAATCGTGGTTACCTTAGCAACGTAGAGAACTACTCCATCTAGTGGTTTCTTTGACGTCACAACTTCAAGTTCAGCTGACGTCACCACTTGCTCTGGATCTAATGCAAGAATAAGTGTCAAAGTCAAGGTCAAACTTAAAGAGAACGTGCTTGTCAAGGTCAAACTTAAAGAGAAAGTGCTTGTCAAGGTCAAACTTAAAGAGAACGTGCTAGTCAAGGTCAAACTTGAGACAACGTACTAGCCAAGGTCAAACTTCGAAGCAACGTACTAGCCAAGGTCAAACTTGAGACAACGTACTAGCCAAGGTCAAACTTGAGACAACGTACTAGCCAAGGTCAAACTTCGAAGCAACGTGCTAGTCAAGGTCACACTTGAGGCAACGGTCAAAGCAAAGCAGCAGCAAAGTGACGTACCTCTGCTCGGGCGAGAAGGACTACTACTGGGTGACGTCACTTGATCCATGACGTCACCAAGGTTAATGTTGACCTTTTTCTGGAGCAATTCTTCGGCTTGTCGAATAGAATCCGCGTGAAATCGCTTCACAAAATCACTCAGGGGCTGAAAGGTTTTATAATAAGAAATTAATATTAGAGGGAGGTTTCATCAAACTTCTAACAAACTAGAAGTAGTTTTTTTAAGGCTTTAACAGAACTTTCTAGTTTCCTTTAAAACAGCAACTAACAGATTATAATTTTGATTGACATCCTCTATGAACAACTACAACTAACTGTTTCCTGAAGAGAATCTTTAAGTTTTCTTTGAACATTTGCGGGCGTCTTCAACAATTCAAACACTTCTGTGAGATCAAACGAAATATTTTGACCATCTTTGTAAGTACTGGGACTTTCTTGGTACAAGCGACGTATCTAGTTGAAGTCAGTGTAACAACAAAAAACAAATAACACCACAAACACATTAATTGATGCAAGTGCTTGCTAACCCTCTCAGCTGCCGGGGTCTGGAGCCGCTTCGCTTCATCGGCTGCGATCCTCGCTTCCATCCGCTTCCTGATTGAATCCACTTTGCTCGGGGGTCGCTTCAGAGGGGGGAAGTCCACCCACGTCACCCCTTCACCCGCGTAGTCAAGCCAGGGGTGCTCTGCTAACAAATCAGTCGCTGTATAATGCTAGTGTCGCAATATCTTACATCTACACTTACACTTTATAGAGTAACACTACAAAATTTCCCGGTATTTTCAATGACATTCAATAATCTCACCTTTCCTCGGCTGAACAAGTTTAGTTTCTTCAATTTCTCTTTTGTCGCTGGAAAGTTGTTCCGCTTCATCGCTTGATACGCTTCGCTTGTTTTCCACGAAAAAATTCTCCTCAGGACATTTTCGTCCGCTCCGAGCGCAAGCGTAAACCCACCTAACAATGAAACATCGTTACGTCACAAGACAGCACATCGTTACGTCACAAGACAGCACATCGTTACGTCACAAGACAGCACATCGTTACGTACCAATCAACACATTGTTACGTAACAAGTGATCGCCCTTCATTAAAGTTCTTAGCTACTAATCTATGCTTTTCCATCACAAAGCTGCCACCAATAAGGTGCATGGAAGCATTTGTTGGTTGTGTGTGACATCGTGAAGTTAACAGCAATTAATGATATTCCACAAAGACAGCGCCCAACCTAAGGTGTAAGTGTGTTCACTCAAGTGTGACCTACTCGGCTGTGACGCAGGGGATTCCCCACTTCTTGCACCCATTGTATTTGTCGCCCTCTGGTGTTGGGATGATGAGGTGGGTTGTTCGTCGGAGGTTGTCTGATGGAAGATCTTTCTTCGCCACGTTATCCTGGTACTCGCCACCTGAGGGAGACAAACATACTGAGATGGAAACACAGAGATAAGAAAGTCAGTAGAGAAAAAAGGGGGGAGTCAGTAGAGAGACAAACTCACCTGGAAACACACAATTAGACTTTAAGTAAAATAATCTATAATGCCGTATAGTAAGACCAACGACGTAATAAAGCCGGATACGCAATAATATCCGTGGCAGAATAAGATCGAAATCTTCTAGTACACTGGTTCTCAACCTTTTTGCTTTCGTGGCTTATTTAGGTTGCAAAAAAATTCTGCGGCCCAATAGTTTTATGGAAGAAAAAAACTTTAAAATAGGGTTATTAGAACAAAACACAGCAGAACATATTTCAAAACAGATTATTTATTGAACCGTGCATTAGTGAGATACTTGCGGCTGAACAATAAATTTACATTCCTTTTTAAATCCTCCCCAAGCTATTATTCCTTTAAAATTAAATATAGCAACACAAATGAAACTAAATCTAGGTTTTTTAAATTGGTCTGTGGCCCACCTCAAATGTTCTTATGGCCCACCAGTGAGCCATGGCCCACTGGTTGAGAACCGCTGGTCTAGTAGGACCTATATCTACCGAAAAACATCCTAAATTCATCGAAAAGGTTAGAGGGTCAGGACTGGCATTGGTGGCGCCCTAATTCGCCTCTGTATCGACACCAAACTGTTTTGGTTTAGTGTTCAGAGTTGGTAATTGGTACTAGGTATGGATATAAATTAGTTAGGGTGGAAATTATTAGGGGAGTTAGTGATGAGGTGGGGTTCACGGTTAGTTAACACGATGTATAGGCCTGAATCTGGTCATTTAGGTCTTATTCCGACGGGTTGAGGTCTTGTTCCTATTTAGACTTTATTACAACTAGGTATTGATCCTATAGTGGTCTTATCCCGAAGTGTGTTTTGTGTTGATGTTATTCTAAATTCGTTTTTTGCTGGAATCCACTCACCGAGCTCAGATACAAGCGCCACCAAGTGTGATCGCTCGGGGTCCTGGTACTTGCTGAGGCACGCGACGCACCCATCGAGCGGAAACACCTGGTCAGGGAGGGTAAACGGGGTGCACAGGGGGTGGCACGTTGGGGAAAGTACCTCACCCTCCTTGATGCAATGATCCTAAAATAAAAATAAAACTTCACAAAGCTGCACCACATTATATAAGTTTGCCAGAAATGTTGACATTAGATAGAACAGTGCGAGACAATTTTCTAGGACCGCGAAGCACCAAAAAATCAACACAACGCTCCTAAAGAAGAAGTTTTTGTGCAATAAAATTTTCAGGCAACTTACCATTAAAAACAACGTGTTATTTTGTGATTATTTCGTGTATACTATTTTAAAAAAGTTTGAGAACCACTGAGATAGAAGATGGAAATCACAAGGGAAGAAGCTCACCAGCCAAAAAGGCGTGACGATGTTTCCAACAGTTTTCTCCACTTGCCATCCTGTCACCGGGACGACAGCGTATTCCGCCACCTTCTTGCTGTAAACTGGAAGAACCTCGCCTTCAATCGACTAAAAACAATGTTGGTGCAAAATAAAAAACACTAACATGCAAAGCTGTTACCACCACGAACATTTAAAACTTTTACAAACTTTTACAAACATGACACAAGAATAGCAGATGTATTACAAAATATTAATAATTTATAGCCCACACCCCAGAGTGAAGTGTTGATGAAAGCTTGTTTACATTTTGTCGTCTTACCTCAATAGTGTCGACAATTTTCTCGTGATCTTCGTCGGCAAATCCACAAACCAGGAAAGTTTTTCCGCTGAACAGAAGCGATTCGTCCTCAGCACCTTTGTTAACAACCGACTTTTCACGATCTGCTGATCAAATATAAAAAGTCTGGAACAGCCATCGTTGAAAAGGCGCATTCAAATAAACACAAGATGCCAAAAGCAAACTACCTTTGTTTTCGAAATCCTCGGCAAAGTTGTTCATCATTGACGTATCTCCTCCCAAACCAGCTGTGACGTCATTACTAGTGACGTCATCATTGCCGATGTACTGTGACAACACGTCGTTCATGTGTGTGACGTCATTGTCGAGTGTGACGTCATTCGGGGGGTGGGGGGTGTTTCTGTGGTAAAAAGAAACAATTAAACTTCCACAAAAACGAGAATTCAATCGAGTCCCAACCTGAATTTAGTAGCGACCGTGGTCTCATCCGCTTTCGTTACGTCATGAGTTTCGTCATGGTCCAGCGGTTTCGCGATTACGTCATCTTCCCAATATTCAACCTCGGGAAGAATTTCACTTTGTTGCAAAGAGTTTAAAACCCATTTGTAGCTGACCACGAACAATTCTTGGTCTGTCAAATATAATTATATCAATGCTTGTGTGATACAAGTGACAATAATGCTGGTTAAAAAATAACAATATTTTACCTAACTTTTTTACCAAAGCGATGTAGTTGTTTGCTGGTTATTATTTGGCGAAACATTGGTTTTGCAAATAAGATAATCTAGTATAGGATTGTACCATAGTAAAAAAATCAAAAATGGTAAAAAGAAACTGATTTGTTTCATAATTAAACATGACAGACATGCCACCGTTTGACCAAAGTATTAAATAATACAAAAAAACAGAATAAAATATAATTAATTAATTGCAACTAGTTGTGTGCAAGAAATACACTTTTTAGTTTAAAAAAATACAAGTGCTTAAAATACCCTGTTCCTTAAAATGTTTTGATTGTATTTTTTACTTTCCGTAAAATAAGTAGGACAAATTCGTCGTGATAATTAGCTGAAGATGATCAATTCGGCAATACGAGTACAAATGAATAGACTTATTGCCAAAAAGTAGCGGCAGGCCCAAATTAAATTTGCAAAATATTTAATTGCTGGAGGCAAACAAAAAATACAGCGGCCTACTTAAACAATGATCTAATGAATACAGTATAAGTGAGAATATATTTGATGGAGTGTTCATACTTTTGGCTTAAAAATACAAAATAAAACACAAACTTACTTTTTTTCATCAACGACTGGATTGAGGTGATGATGTCATCAGAAACCAGTGATGCAGAACCAATGATGACGTGAGACACACTTTGAGTCATCTGGATCAACCTTTCACATGAAACAACAATCCGTGAAAATGAATACAGCCACAAATCATATGAAACACAAAACTCATGAAAATAAACACAGTCACAAATCACATGAAACAAGAACTCATGAAAAATAAACACAGCCGCAAATCAAATGAAACAAGAACTCATGAAAAACAAACAGAGCCACAAATCACATGAAACAAGAACTCATGAAAAACAAACAGAGCCACAAATCACATGAAACAAGAACTCATGAAAAACAAACAGAGCCACAAATCACATGAAACAAGAACTCATGAAAAATAAACACAGCCGCAAATCACATGAAACAAGAACTCATGAAAAATAAACACAGCCACAAATCACATGAAACAAGAACTCGTGAAAAATAAACACAACCGCAAATCACATGAAACAAGAACTCATAAAAAATAAACAGAGCAACAAATCACATGAAACAAGAACTCATGAAAAATAAACACAACCGCAAATCACATGAAACAAGAACTCATAAAAAATAAACAGAGCAACAAATCACATGAAACAAGAACTCATAAAAAATAAACAGAGCAACAAATCACATGAAACAAGAACTCATGAAAAACAAACAGAGCCACAAATCACATGAAACAAGAACTCATGAAAAACAAACAGAGCCACAAATCACATGAAACAAGAACTCATGAAAAATAAACACAGCCGCAAATCACATGAAACAAGAACTCGTGAAAAATAAACACAACCGCAAATCACATGAAACAAGAACTCATAAAAAATAAACAGAGCAACAAATCACATGAAACAAGAACTCATGAAAAATAAACACAATCGCAAATCACATGAAACAAGAACTCATAAAAAATAAACAGAGCAACAAATCACATGAAACAAGAACTCATGAAAAACAAACAGAGCCACAAATCACATGAAACAAGAACTCATGAACAATAAACACAGCCGCAAATCACATGAAACAAGAACTCATGAAAAATAAACACAACCACAAATCACATGAAACAAGAACTAATGAAAAATAAACACAGCCGCAAATCACATGAAACAAGAACTCATGAAAAATAAACACAGCCGCAAATCACATGAAACAAGAACTCATGAAAAATAAACACAGCCGCAAATCACATGAAACAAGAACTCATGAAAAATAAACACAACCACAAATCACATGAAACAAGAACTCATGAAAAATTAACACAGCCGCAAATCACATGAAACAAGAACTCATGAAAAATAAACACAGCCGCAAATCACATGAAACAAGAACTAATGAAAAATAAACACAGCCGCAAATCACATGAAACAAGAACTCATGAAAAATAAACACAGCCACAAATCACATGAAACAAGAACTCGTGAAAAATAAACACAACCGCAAATCACATGAAACAAGAACTCATAAAAAATAAACAGAGCAACAAATCACATGAAACAAGAACTCATGAAAAATAAACACAGCTGCAAATCACATGAAACAAGAACTCACGTAAAACTAGTTAAAATAATGAGATTTTATCGTAAATATTTAGTGTTTTTACCTCGTTGCTCCACTGAAACTGAGGATCTTTTTAAACTTGTCGGTTTCTTTCGCTGTAAAGCCGGCCAAATAAACGCAGATTCCATCAAGGACTTGTTCAAAGTGTTCGTTCATCGGGAAACTTACCAAGTCAATTTTGTGGGCGGTCGAAGGCCTGGAACGTATCACGATAAACATTGTTACCACAAAGCAGGTTGCATCGGAACCTTGAACTTACGGTTGGTTGAAAGTGGAGAGTCGCGATATGTCGGCCATGCTCGCACTAACCGTCTCGTTAACCGTCATTACACTGATGTTGCTCATGTCATCTATCACATCACATAACTGTCACTTCATAATGCTCAAATTATACAAACTACAATATTTTATTCTAACTTGTTAAAACAATTTGCATTTTTACTTATCATATATCAGGGATGTACAACCTGCAGAGCAAAAGTATGCAGCTGCTACTTTTCTATTAGGCCAGCTACTTTAGCAATAAGATGACGGGTGGTTTTATTTCCTTAATTAAATTGTGTTGCAACCGTTCAAATCTCCAAAAAAAGGAGCAATAATTCTATTTGTTATATTGTTGTTTAGCTTGCTTCAGTATATGGCCGCTTAATTCTAGTGCAGTGGTTCTTAAAACGGGCTCAAAACATCAAAAAAATGCAAGTAATAAAGCAACTTTACCACTTACAGTTGTGACATTGTTTGTTACAACCAATTCTAAATATTCTGGTTCAGCTGATTAGTGATTACCCACCTGCTATCCTGAAATTACCCACATGTGCGTAATTCCCCATAAGTTAAGAACCGTTGCTTTAGTGGCTGTAAATTGGCATTTTATATGAACAGAATGGATTTTGGCTTTGCACAACCTGTTAAAAAACCTATTTTATGCCTAAAGTTTAAACGTGGCATTTTTACACGAACGCTATAATTGAGAAACAAACAGTTCTTGTATTGTGACGTCACACTTACTTATGCTCGGCATCCGGTTCCTGCTGCCCTCTGGTGTTGACGATGTCGGTCGTGCTTCACTGGTCGAAGCTGTTCAAAGAAACATGAGTCAGCATACAGCATAAGCAGGGTGTAGTTACGTACCTAGGCTCTATGTATAATAGGGTGGAGTGAAAAAAATAAAAATGACTAATTTAAAAAAAGTCCCCTCTCAATAGTTGCCTTTGGTCCTAAAACTAAGTTTAAAAATGTTTTTTGGAAGTTGCTTTCAATACTCGGGTGACAACCCTGACGCAAAGGTCATGTAGGGGTCAAATCCCATAAAAATGCCATAACTCTTTAACCTGTGGTGTTAGAGAGTTAGTTTTGATGCCAAAAGAAGCAGAACGTGCACTTTCCTATCTGTTCTAAAAGAACTATTTGTCCTAATTTCATTAGATACATGGTTATTTTCATAAAATGTCATTTTTGGTTCAAATATGAATAAGACATAGGATTATGCACAGTTTTACATCACAATAACATAATCACAACACAATAAATCAGCATAATGAGTATAAAATATCTTTAACCAATGAAACACACATTTGAGAGGTTTTAGATGAAGCACCAGCACAGGATGGTAACAGCAAACAAATACAAAATTGGGTTTTATAATATTAAATTATGGTAGACGTTCTGCCAGTTTTATGCAAGGAGAAAATGGCATCAGCATGAGGACCTAAGATTGGAATTGATTTTGGGCATTGTATCCAGGGCTGGGGAGCCACCGTAAAATAGCATTAGCTCCCGCTCCAGCTCCGGAGCCATCAGGCACTTATTAAATGGCTCCGGCTCCAGCTACGGAGTAGTAAAACTCATATACTTTGGCTCCAGCTCCGGCTCCATATCCGGTGCCACCAGTCACTTATTCAATGACAAGTTTTAAAAATTGCTTTTGGCTAACTAACGTTGGAGATGAAACAAAATATAATTTCTTAGCTTTAGCACCACAAATTGAAAAATGGTTCCAGCTCCACAAAAATAATAAAAAGGGCTCCGGGTCCAGCTCCAGCTCCACAAAAATAATAAAAATGGCTCCGGCTCCAGTTCCACAAAAGTAATAATAAAAATGGCTCTGGCTCCAGAGAAAATGCTTAGCTCCGGGCTCCAGCTCCGGCTCCCCAGCCCTGATTGTATCGCTTCATCAGTTTTCGTGACCGAATCTTTAGCCTGGTCAGGCCGTCACGTCTTTCGAAGCCAGCTATTGCTGATTAAGATTCGGTTACAAGCTTCAAAACTTTTTCATGCTAAATGGAGCGCCACATAAAGCTTGTTACCGAAGCTTCATCAGCAGTAGCTGGCTTCGACAGACGTGACGGCCTGACCAGGCTAAAGATTCGTTCACGAAAACTGATGAAACGATAAAATACCAAAAATCAATTCCAATCTTAGGTCCTCATGCTGATGCCATTTTCTCCCTGCATAAAACTGGCAGAACGTCTACGCCGGTCATGTTCAAATGGCGGATCGCGATCCGGTTCCGGATCTTTTCAGCGTTTTGTTCGGATCTTCTAATGTAGTCTTAAAAAACAAACTTTCCACAGTGTTTTTATGTGAACCAATTGTCAGTGTTAATGAATTTTGCAAAAAATAAGCATAGAAAGAAACTCCCAAATGCTAATCATTGTAAGCGTTGGAGGATATCATTTAGCAACAGAAAATCCAAATTCGATGCTATTGTAAGACCTAAAGTATGCGCCCCGCCGGTCGAATGCGCCCCGCCAATTGAATTCATTCGACCCGCTGCCTCTTTGACAAACTAGATACGAGTCCATTTCAAATACTTTTTGACTATTTTAACTACGTAAGTGCGAAAAAATTTCCAGCTTGGCGCGAATCATCTCTCTACGAGTCTACGCCCGGCTTGTTTTCGTTTTGATGCGGTCTTTTGAACTAGATCAGCGCTTCGTTACCGTTAATGGAAAACTTATTCAAAAATATTGGACATATGTATTTTTTAACATTTTGTATTTCTGGCAATGCAATAAAAACTTGAAAGAAATTTAAAAGAAATGCAGATATACCTAAAAAAAATCGTGCTCGCTTCGCTCGCCCTGACTTAGAAAGGTTAACAAACACTAAACGAGATTAGGTATTAAACTTATCGCGTTTACATAAATAAAGCACCATAAAAATTAAAGCGTGGCCAATATGTTTACTATTCCTATTTGGTGGATCATCGTTGTCAGGTTTGGCTGTGTTGGATCATGGCAGAAATCATTTGAACACCCATGGTCTACGCTATTTTAATATTATGAAACCCAATTTTGTATTTGTTTGCTGTTACCATCCTGTGCTGGTGCTTCATCTAAAACCTCTCAAATGTGTGTTTCATTGGTTAGAGATATTTTATACTCATTATGCTGATTTATTGTGTTGTGATTATGTTATTGTGATGTAAAACTGTGCATAATCCTATGTCCTATTCACATTTGAACCAAAAATGACATTTTATGAAAATAACCATATATCTAATGAAATTAGGACAAATAGTTCTTTTAGAACAGATAGGAAAGTGCACGTTCTGCTTCTTTTGGCATCAAAACTAACTCTCTAACACCACAGGTTAAGTTATGGCATTTTTATGGGATTTGACCCCTACATGACCTTTGCGTCAGGGTTGTCACCCGAGTATTGAAAGCAACTTCCAAAAAACATTTTTAAACTTAGTTTTAGGACCAAAGGCAACTATTGAGAGGGGACTTTTTTTGAATTGGTGATTTTTATTTTTTTCACTCCACCCTAATGTATAATAAATGAGTTGATACCAAAAAGTAGTGGCTGATCTATTAAATTTAAAGCTGCCAAGGACTCATATGAACGAAATTAAAAAACACATCGTTAAAACACAAGTGGAAATAACATGAAAACAACTAATACTGAAACCTCGCCGTCACGTCTAAATCGGAATAAGTTCAAAAGTCGCCAAATATACACAAACATCATCACAAACTTCCTTAATAATTTTAATCCTAACTTAATTTCTGACCCTGCACATTCCTAAGCAGGGACAAACAATCTGCTGATGCCAGACAGATGTTCTCCAATCTTCCCATCCACTCTCCCTACAGTTTCAGGCGTTATTTTGCCCATTTAGGGCTTTTATCGATTAATTTAGGACTTATTCTGCAGATTTTTTTATTCTGTCATGAATATTCCTGAATATTTTGCTTTATTATGTAGTTGGGCTTGATCGTATGGTATCACTGACAAAACTTGCTGATTGCTTGATGGCAAAAATGAGTTATATTGACCTTTTTAAACAATGACCTTATTAATTAGTACAAGTGAGCTTATTTGTCCTATAGAGCAGCAGGAGCATCGTGTAGTGACTTACGTGATGTTTTAACGGGGTACTTGTTGTGATCCTGGCATGATTGCTTATCGACGCTCTCGTAAACCCACTTCACATTGACCGTCTTCACACCAAACTCACTCGCCATCGCAAACTTTTGGCCTGAACGATAAACAAATATTGTCAATTTCTGAGACCGACTTCTACTCCATAGAATGTTTTTACCAACTTCTATCACTAAAATAAGGTGAATATTTAGCAAATCACTCATAGCGGTGCTATAAAATTCATTAATTCACAATACATGGTTGGAAAACATTCCACCATATGCTATTCCGCCTTTACAATTTGCAGGGGCCATATCAGTTTTTAAATTTGGTACTACGCATGCGCACGAAAAAACTCGGGTAGTTTTACATACTTTTACTAAAGTCCTGAGTCCGGCTTGCCAGCCCTGCTTAGAACATATTATGACAACTTGTCATATTGTATATACAAGCAAACAAAGTTCCAACTTGAGTCAACTTATAACTTTTACGAATTGCAAGATTACAAGAATATCAAGTGGCAAAATATGTTTTGCAAACCTAGTGTTATCAGCGTTTCACGCATTTCATTATTAACAAGTAAAAATGCATTTTAGTCCATAAGTTAAACCAGCGGTTCATATGGCATCACATCCTAAAACCCTCTTGTATTATCAAATAAGAAAGCATAACTAAAGACAATAATATAACAGATATTGTTTAAAAACATTTGCTAAACCTAAAGTTGAAAAACTTGAAGAATAATTCTCTTTGCGGACCCTCTGAAACAATTGGTCTACGGGCCCCAGTTTGGCAACCGCTGAGATAAACACTTTGAGCAACAACGATAATATCACCTTCAGGTTTAAACACAACGAGATGGGTTGTTACATCGAGCCGCATCGCCCCGCTGTATTCCCCCCCAAACTTTGTGATCAGGTTCTGGATGCGATTCCTCTCACCGATGGGGAATCCCGTCACACAGACCGAGCACCCCCGGAATATCGGGCATCGGAATTCCTCCCATTTACCATCCTTTGCTGATATGTACCTGAAGTAAAAAGAAAAGTTAGACCACATTTGAATTTTCGTTTCGCATTTAATAAATTTTCGTTTTGCATTTAATAATCTAATCCTTAAATGAGCCTAAAAAAGTATAAAAACAAGTCGGATAAAAAGTAGAAATAACAAATCAGCAATGAGCCTAAATAAAGGACACTTTTTGATAAATTTTACAAATTTAAAAAATTTAGCTTGATATATTGAATATTTAACTAAGATTTTATATAGACTTTGTCGACAGCAAAATATAAATAGTAGCAACTTTTATTTTATGTTGCACCTTGATTGTCCATGGCGCCACAAGTGTTCGATCCACTCGACCAGCATGATCGGGATTCCAACGTGGGCGGCGCTGAAATATTTCACCGAGCCAACCTCGTTAACCACTAGGTGGCTCACATCTTGCGTCAAAATGCCGGACACGGAGCCACCCATGCGTTCAATTTTGCTCGTTAATTCAAGCTGTTTACAGATAATTATGTCAGTTATTTTATTTAAAAATCGCAATTAATTTAAGCAACAAGCTGAGGTACTTGACAAAACTTGGTAGAGGTTACATTAAAATAAAAATTAATTGTTCAATAAATGAAATTTATTAAGTGAGGCTGCATAGTGGGTATACTTAAAATAGGTTTCCTCTTTTACTGTGTCACTAGTTTTATTTCATCTAACAAACCTATGAATGCCAGGCAAATATCTATTTACAAGGGTTGTGTTGAATGAGTTTATAGATGCTTGTATGGAAGGTTTGGGATTTAAATTGAGGCGATTAGATTAAAAACAATATAAAACTGATAACAACATTAGAAGTCTAGTAGGTTAGTCATGTCGGTTTTTGTCATTTAAAAGCCAGAATACCAGACAATGGTTGACGTCAACCCCCTCAGGGTGGTATTTCCCCTGGAGTTACACTCACCCTTTGCTTTGGTTGTATGTTTGAGAAGCATACAAGGCTTCCCATCATGGTGAGGTTGTACACCGGGTACTTGAGTCCTTGTTTCATCTGCTTGCTGTGCTTGAGCACGGTTAACGCACATTGTGGCCCGATCACCGTGCAACCAAGCTTCACCAACCGATCAACCTCAGGACCTTGAAGCAGTCATTATTTAGGGTTATTCTTGTTGAGACAATTTATTGGCATTCTTTATTTAGTTGAGATGTTTTTTTCATGAAACAAAATAATTTCAAATAACATGAAAAAAAAGAATCAATACTAAACATTACCTTGTGTTGGGTCGACGCAGTAAAGAGTATCTTCTTCATGAACTTTAACCCCCACGGCATCGAGTGGTGTGATCCAACTGCAGCGGACAGTTTGTTCCTCCAAGAGCTGAAGGGTTAAAATATGAAGGTGATTCTCATTAAAAAATCTTTAAACTTTCCTGTTACTAGATTCTTAAATCATGGTTAGATCTGTATAACTTCATAAACAAAACAACAGATACCAACATTGTTTTCTCTGCCAAGCAAGTTTTATAGAAAAATAAAAGCAGTATTTGGTTAAATTTAATTCCCATCCAAAATAAAACAAAAAATAAATTCTTTTAAGAATCGAAACCAATTTTTAACTGAAAAATTTTCTATTTACTATAGAAAATTATAATTTTAATACAACTAAAAAAATGATATGACCCTTCATTGTTTGAACATTAGAACAACAAAAATCACCGACCTTTTCTACGGCTTCTAGATTTTCTTTTCCTTCGTCGTTCAAAGGAAGCAAGCGGACTTCATTGTTGCTTGTTGACATAATTCTAACTTGAAAGAAAGTCCCCAATAATTAACTGTGGCCTATCATGCTAAGTCTGGAATAAAAGTTTTTACACCTTGTTCAAACTGAAGTATGTGTTCGGGTGATGTGCAAGTAATTTATATCCCGAGGTTTCCCAGGTCTATAGCCAGTTGAAAATAAATCGCAGGTGCACTTGCCAAACTTTCAATAGTGAACTGGGTGCTCCATCGATTTGACAACACACAAAAAAAAACAGTCTAGAAATACTGCATACCGCAGCGCACATTATTTGGGTTAGATTGCAAGTTAGCGTTTGGGTTAGCGTGGGTCAAGTATTATTATTAATAATAAATCTAATAATACTTGACCCACCTGCACCCAAATAATGTGCATTGCTGTATTTGTAGATAGTGTACCATGTTTTTGGTTTTTTAATAAATGTATGCATACCACATATCCTTGCAAAATAGCTCCAAATGACAAATATTTAGAAGTTTAACTATAGTTGTAAATACAAGAAAAATGTCAACAAATTGTTTTGCAATTATATTCTGTTTATTTACACAGGTATTTTATTATTAATCGCCCAAAATAGCACATAACTAAAAATATATATTGTGGATTTTTAATTCTAGATCCGAAACCTATTATTCTTCTGGGAAACCTTGGGATTCCACAGAACAAAAGTGGGCGCTGATCTAGAATTCTACCACAACGCACATTATTTGGGAAATCGGGTTAGGGTCCTGGTTAGCGTAAGGGTAAGTTATGGGCGCTCTTTCACTATTGTACGTAAAATTTAATAAAAAAAAGTTCTTCTTTAAATGCCGCATACCACAACACATATTGTTTGGGTTAGCGTTTGGTTGAGGGTGGGTCAAGTTATTATTAATAATAAACATAATATTACTTGACCCACCCTCACCCAAACGCTAACCCGCACCCTAACCCAAACAATATGCGTTGTGGTATGCGGTAGTATTATTTTTTTTTGCATAACTTTTCACGTACAATAGTGAAAGAGCGCCAAGTTATGTTATTAAATAATAAAATTAATAATACTTGACCAACCCTCACCTAAACACTAACCGACAACCTAACCCAAATATTGTGTGTTGCTTTATTTACTGTTTCAATGCTGTGGCAGGATTCTAAATCAGCGCCATGAAATGAGTTGTTATGTTACAAGCAGAATGAGATTAATTCGAAAAACTTTCTTAACATTGAAGAAATTAATGTTTACTTCAATGGCGGGAAATATTGCGCATATCCCACCTAGCGGGAAAAAATAATAACCCAGGGTAACTTTAAAAATATTTAATTGGTCGATTGGAAGTGTTTAATTGCAAATATCACAACTAAAAACAAAACAAATCCTGCCCCATACTTAACAACTAAGGGATCCGATAAATGGTAACACAATATATATTCGTGTACTAACCAGTTTGGAAGGAATTCTTTATACACATTTTTTTTTTTTTTAAATATGATAAAACTTCGAAAATAGTTAAATAAAAGTAGTTTTTGTAAACTTATGTGGTTCTTAGCGAACGTAAGTTGTTTTGCATAGCCCAAAAAGTATCTTTTTAAACTTCGTAAGTAAATATTTTGCAAACACGGAAACCAAACATTCTTCGGAAACTATTTTCCGACCCAGTAGCGCCCCTGGTGGATGATCGATACATCGGTCATTCGAGTTCGACTGATTGTTAAAGAATTGATCGGACATTTCTTGTTCAAAACGTAAACAGTGAATCTAACGAGAATCTGCGACAGACGAATTTCGGATTTATATAAATTAACATGGCTAGAAGTAAGAACGCAGCAAATGGAGATACGCTGGAAAGCTTGAAGAAAGAAGCTGAACTGCTGCGTAAAAAGCTACAAGAAGATCGAAAAAATCTTAACGATGCAGAATGTAAGTTTTGGTCTGGCAACTTAATCAATATTTTATTAAATAATGGATTGACCAGCAATGTTATAAAGAAAGCATTTTGCCAAAAAAGTAAATTGCGTTTTGGATTATCATTTGAATGTTATTTTTATAACAATTGTTTTCTAAAAGGCGGCTGAAATTATAATGAAAAATAGTTAAAAACTGGCGAAAAGCGTAAAGTTTATAGTTCGGCGCTGGTCCAGAATCCTACCACACATCTAATTGTTTAACATAGAATATTTGGGTTAAAGTTTGCGTTCGGATTGATGTTAATCCCCCCAATATTTGTTTTTTATATACAGTTCTTAATCTTGACAACTTGTTTTGTTACTTAAAAAACGTTGTAGAATTTTAGACCAGCACCAAAATATTGTTAATTACAACATTTTACCTGATCATGTGCCATTCAAAGTCCCTTGCACTTATCGTTTACTGTTTTGTTAGTAAAATCTTAATTAAACAATGTATTTTCAAGTTTATTCATTTTATCCAAACTGATAACCACTGCTGGAAAGTGTGGCAGATCTCGATGAGATCTCGCGGGTGCATGGCCGAAAAAATCCGGGTGACCGGGTGCAACAGAGGTCAAAAAAGTGCACCTTAGGTGCACTTTATGATTTTCCAATGCAATCTGTATTGTATACATTGTATTGTAAACGTATTCCGCACAAGCGTTTTACATATTTGGGATGCAGTTCAGATTTTGTTTGGGGTGCACTTTTAAAAGGTTAAACAATCTCGTGGGTGCACTTGCCACACTTTCCACAGTGGCTGATAACTAAACAGAAAACATAAGTTAATTTAAAACATTTCCAATTAACCGAAGCAACATGTAAAAAAGTAAGAACACAATAAACAGTCTTTATAACCTTTTGGAAAGCATGCAGAATTTCACAAATGTATAAATAAATGCAATGGTTATGTTATATTTACCCTGAATCCAAACGTTTCTAAAGCTCGGTCAAAGCTTCTGGCCCTAATTGACTGTTTTAATAATTAGACATCAGAATAGTGCGAAGTACAAAAAACAAAACATATTTGTTCAATTTAGTATTTTTGATGGGCAAGAAGCCAGAAACTGAGAATGTACCGTTTCAAATCCGATGTCGTCGAATCTTGAAAGGACACACAAGCAAAGTGCTTGACATGGATTGGTCGTTGGACAAACGACGGATTGTCAGCTCTTCGCAAGTCAGTATAACATTAATCTTATAACTGAAATATTAAGAATCACCATCAAACCATTCTATTAATGAAAAAAACTATTAATAAATAAAACAGTTGTGAAGCTACAAAGTTTTCTGATTAGTTGAATAATACTTAGCTACAAAATGTTAACTTTAAAGCAGGACTACCGTCAAAACACAACTCCTGAGTTCGCCACCAACCAAAAAAAATAAATTAGTTCATTGAAATATAAATAAATAAAACTTCAAAACTTGGAGAGAAGCCTTCGTGACTATTTTACTCCTATTACATAACGCAGTTCTCTGCTCTGAATTTTATCTTTTAATTTAAAATAAAATGTAATCTTTATGTTTTCTAGGATGGAAAAATATTGGTGTGGGACGCGTTTTCTGTGAACAAGGTTTGTTGTTGTTTATTTATTTGTTGCTTTTAGCACAAAGCATGTCCAGCTTAGGCTGTACAAATATAGAATTCAAAACATTTCTTCTTTTTAGATTTACAACATAGAATGACTAAATTAACTCTTTGCAATAGTAGTTAGAATATTATAGTGGTTTACTTTATTGGAAATAATTAAGAACTCAGATTTGTTTTTTAATCGTGGTAAAAAAGATATACATTTCCTGCATGTTATGTGTAACATCCTGATTTAACGGATCAAACTAAAACTTGTTTAAACATTTAAAGCCAAAGGTGTGATTGTTTGTGTTGTCAGGAGCAAGTGATCAGCCTGCCAACGACTTGGGTGAACGCTTGCGCTTACGCTCCATCGGGGGGATTCATTGCTTGCGGGTCAGTAGACTGGATAGTAATGCTCTGGGTGCTTCAACAGACTTGTTTTGAAAAAGCTGATCCTAATTAAAATAAACGTCTTGAGCTAACATTTAAAATTTGTTTTCTGCTTTATATTTTTCAGTCTTGGATAGTAACTTTTAGTATAAAATGCTATTTAAACTGTGTACATTTGCTAGTATGTTATATACATTGGTTTAAATGGAGTTCGTTTTAATAAAATTACCATATTGTTTTCTTTAATACATTTTAGTAAAAACTTTTATTGTTTTTCAATATTGGTTGCATGACACATTCCTAATATTTCACCAATTTTAATTTTTTTTAACTCTTTAATCTGATGCAAAACATCTTGTGTTTTGCAGCGGCCTCGACAACAAATGCTCCGTGTTTCCACTGCACTCAAACACGACCTCTAGTGGTGGCGGCAACAGTAGTTCGAGCAGCACGAAGCCAGTAGGTGGCGCTGTGAGTGCAACACAAGGAGAAGCAGTTTCGTCGACGATAATGCAGCAGCGGAAAGTTGTGGCAATGCACACAAGCTACATATCGGCGTGCACGTTCACACATTCTGACCACCAGGTGGGGTTAATGTTGTTACGTTTTAAAGTGATAGTAATAAGCAGATATTTAGCAAAATACTAGCTTTGAATCCATCGGTGCATGCAACAATGTGCCACTTTTTACTTATATGCCGCACACTCACACTTGTATGTTTTCACCAGGGTTGTTTAAACCCAGCAACGTTGGCTGTACGTGGAACACAAACTGTTTCCCACACTTTTTTTAATTTTCGAACCATTAAAAAGATACAGCAAGGCTGATAAACAATTAACAGCAAATGTGCTTAACATGTTGGGTGCTGATTTGAAACATTTCGTGTTTAACCATTTATGTTTGCCTAGCACTCATATATTTGCTGTCATTTTTTATCTTTCAAATGCCAAATCAACTTGATATTTCCATTATATCAAGTTATATGCAAATTTTTGTTTGCTTAATGTACTTTATTTGGCATTTAAACTCCAATAAATGCAAACTTTAGTCTCAGATTGAGTTGCGCGTCAAACATGTCTTCCCCTTCTTGCATTGTGTGGCTCGCTGCCAATCTGCATTAATATTGTGTCCCTGCAAGCTCACAATTTGGACCAAGCTGTTGTAGATAATTAGTTTAAAAACATACTTCTGCCTGAATCATTTTTTACAAGGAGACATGTTTTTTTTACACTTGCAATCATTTGCATCATCGTTTGGTCACCTCTGGCACAATTAAAATAAACTGTTGCTTTTTATAAACTTCAGTGCATTGCCAGTAAATACAACTTTGCCACCAATAACTATTTTCATGGAAGTTTTTGTTTATTGAATAAAGATGTTTTGATATTACCTGTTGCCAATATCACTGAATTATTTTCCGGCTTAAAACACAAATTAAGTTGATTGAAAGACAAAAAGACCTCAAATTTATACAACATAGCCTATGCTCGATTCATTTCTTGTGAAGTTTATGATATTGGGATGCCATGAACTAAATTGATGATATATTTTCCCAAAAACCAATTCCACAGATCTTATTGCCTCAACCCATGCATTAAAATGTATTTAGCAATACAACAGGGTCTGGGTTAGGTTTTATAAACTAAGTCTTTGGTGATGTTTGTCTGACTTCAGATGATATGGGGATTTTGTAATTAGATTGTCTGTTTTGTTTGTAATCTGCCCTCAATCAAGCCCCTTGCAGTTGCCCCAACCACTTAACCAGGTTTGATTAGTTGCACTGAGCGCTGGTCACAAACAGGAACACGTCACACTGGAGTTATTATGCTGTCACAATGCAGGAAGCCCCTCCTAAACGTGCAAACTAACCTCCTGTGGCGCTACTATTTTATCATAGTACCTCGTTTGTCAAAAATCACACTTCGCTTAATATTTGCTCAATAAGTTGTGACGTAATTTTGTTGCCGAATGGCGAGTTTCGTTAGTTTCTTTGCTTTACCCAGTTCGCTGCATTTTAAATAGCCATGTGAACTGGTGCTTGAATAATGTGTGCTCGACTGGTCGTATACCTTTGGTTCGGCGCTAAGTCCAATAATATATATTATGCTGAACCTGGAACACGCAGCAGAAAAAAACACTTTGCAAAACATTGCGCAAAACAATCCGATTCTTTTTAATCTTGCGTTACCTCTGTCAAATGATCGGAATATGCCGAAAGATAAAATGGATTAAAGTACCTGTGTGTGGTGATATGCAGGTGCCGTTGGTTTTAGTACATTGCTTTAGCATAACAATAACATCTTTCGACCAGCGAGACAAAATTAACATGCACAAGAAACACCTTTCAACACAATTATTGTCACTTACATGTAGGTGTTTGGGTAAATTATGCAAGGATCTGTAATGTAGCTTGACAGTGAATTTCAAAGCAAAAATTAATAACTAATGCTTCACTAGAAACTCAGAATGATAACGATTGCGCCCAACATTTTATAGGTGACGCTTTGAAATACTTCTAAGTCACATTAAATAAAGTTTGTATTGAAACGTTAATCAAGATTATGTCGATTCATTCGACCTTTTTAGCATTGAAATGTATTATCATGTAGGTTTATTTGACGTATATGTGTGTTGAGCATTAATTCCTAGACCGATTTGGGACAAACTGTTGTTTCTGCTGTGGAAAGTAAGCTACAGGAATGTGTGTTCTTATTTTGGCTGATATCGACTAAATATTCCTGGCAGATTTACAATCGCTTGAAATGTTTTGTTTCCTCTCAGATCCTGACAGCATCTGGCGACGGAACTTGTGCTTTGTGGGATGTGGAGAGCAGTCAGCTTCTACAAAGCTTCCACGGACATCAGAGCGATGTTATGGACGCCGCTCTGTCGCCTTGCGAGACTGGCAACCTTTTCATATCAGGGGTAACCACTAACCTTTTGATATGTCGATAATATTTCGGGTTTTAACTAAAGTACGGTCTTTCGTTGCAATAGCAAATGCCGCCATTACTATTTTGTTAATCGAGACGTTAAACATTTGAAGGTTATGTTTTCACGTATATTAGGCCGAAATCTGGTTTTAGCATTAGTTTGATTTAACACCTTTAGTTGTTATTTTACCATTTCTAGAAAAGTTTATCTTTTAAAGTTAACAGCATTACGTTTGTTTACAAACAACTGGGGATTTTCTGTCAAATAATTTATCAGTTTGCACAATAAATTCCTCGTGTTACTTTCTGGGCTGCAACTTTACTACGAGTTAGGCCACAAGCGATTTAAAGCTGGTTTTGTCTTTTTAAAAACCGTGATAGTGACAGCGTTGAAGGGCTAAAAGTGTTGTTGAATTCTTAAACCTTTGGTGCTTTATTGTTATGCCAATCTTTACAATTAAACATTGTCCAGATCCGCATTAACGAAGTAATCCTATACCTTGAACCCGCTTAGTCGCTTATATATTGTTACAAGCCATATTGTTGGTGTTTTAGCATTTTCACGAATCACTGACCATTATCTACTAAACCTTATTTGTCGTCTCAAGAATCCTTAATCGGTTTTAAATGGGATTAGGCGGTGATCAGTGTCAAGTGCAACAGCAGCTTGTGCTTTGCCCGGGTTTACCAGTTTGTTGTTGCAGGGATGTGACAAGACGGCTTACGTGTGGGACATGAGGACAGCTAAGTGCGTCCAGTCCTTTCAAACGCACGAGTCAGACATCAACTCTGTCAGGTAAACAAAAAAATATTTTACAGCAGTGGTTCTCAACCGTTTCTGGCACTTGTATATTTTACCGCCACTGCTTGCCCCTGGCTTCATCGACTTGTTTGGCTCAAACTTAGCTCAATCACAAACAACCTCACTGGTTTACAACGCCACTCAGCAACACGATTTATAGATCGACCCAGTATTGCAATGAGTTGGCAACCCGTAATAGATGAAAGCTACTCACGTATTAATGGTGGATCATTTACAGCAGGTTGAAAGTCGCTGTTCAAAGCACGTGGAACATAATTATTCCGAGAATTCAATAAAAGTTTTTTCGAAACTTACTTTTGTGTATTGGTTTAGGTGGTTCCCCACTGGTGAAGCTTTCGCCACTGGATCGGATGATGCGACGGTAAATTGGACGCCATATTTGGTCTGCATGATTGTCTGTAGCTTGTTTTAGTTTTTATTTATTTTGTTTTAAGCACTTTACTACTACGAATGCTTGGTTTGCGCAGTTAACTTATTTGTTTGTTTTTAGTTAAATTTTTACTGTCTAACAAGCGACATTATTCTCATCAAATTAACCCGATCCCTGCATGTTGATTGCTCATTTGTTGCAGTTTGAAGCATCACAATGTGCATTGTTGACGTCACAATGTATCGTCGCTTGTTTGTGGTCAGTGTTGTCATGCATGGCTGCACACAGAGGTAACTGTAGGTTGTGTGTTGCTTTAAATGCGTTGATGGTTGTTGTAAGTTGAATTCACTGTTGTTACATTAGGTTTGTTGTTGAACTTGGTGTTTGTTTAGATCCGAATGTACGACCTCCGAGCTGACCGGGAGATCGCCTTCTACGGCAAAGAAAGCGTCGTCTTCGGCGTCAACTCCATCGACTTCTCGCTTAGTGGTGAGTATTCATCCGCCCTCACAAACATATAAAATTAACGCACCGGTGGTGGGATTTGAACCCGAGTCCTCTGCATTCCCGGCATTACTGAGGTCGTTGGTTCGAATCCCACCTCGGTCAAACTCGTACAAACAGTTGTTGTGTGTCAGGTCGCATAATCTTCGGCGCCTACAACGATTACCTGGTCCACGCTTGGGACGCAATTAAAGGGAACAAGCTTGGAGCTCTGTTCGGCCACGAGAACCGCGTCAGTTGTTTGCGGATGTCGCCCGATGGAACAGCATTCTGCACTGGCAGTTGGGACACCACGCTCAGGGTAAGTTGTAACTCGTTGTGAGCTACATGTTCATAGAATTTAATTAGGCTAATTATGTGTTTTTTTTTTAGATCTGGGCTTGAAAATGACGAAACATGCCTGTTGACTACGTCACTCTTGACGTCACTTATTGCTATTTTTTGTCGCCATTTTGTAAATTCCTTGCTTCTTCAAATGTTTGTTCTTGTTAGTTATTAGCTGAGAGTTATGACGTCATAGTTTCCAGGGACTTTCCGCTTTTAGAATTTGTAGGCAAACCTAGCTTTTTACACAAAGCTAACTTCGCAGCTTTTTACCAAGTTTTTAACGATTTTGTGCAATTTTTGTGTCGAATTATATTTGTAACTTTACTTTTTCGTCACCAAGACAACAATGCTGTAACAATGTGCATTGTTACATGCCAAAATGAGATTATTCTGTAACAACAGTAGGATTGTTACGTCACAAAGATGTCGCTGGTCGTCCTTGTGTGACGTCATAAATGATGTTACGACGTCACAAACTTATTTTGTTACAGGCTTTTTGCTTTTTCAACATTCCAAGAATTGTTGAAGTGAACTAACAATTTCGATCGATTGTTACGTCATAATGTTGTTGTGTTTGAAAATAAACTTGATAAAAGTGATGTGTTTTCATTTAAATTTAAAAACAATTTAGGACAAATATATAAAAAAAACAGCGTTTTACCGCCAATTATCCAGTTTCCTTAAAATAGGCAAAATTATTTTGTTATTTTACTGGTGCCGTCCAAAAGGCTTAATTCAGCTCGCCTAATCAGGATTGTAGTAGTGCAAGACCTGTTCGTAAAACTATAGCCTGTGGTGAGGTTCGAACCCACGACCTTGGCCATACCGGGACCGTCGCTGTACCAACTGAGCTACACAGGCTCAGAGGGGAGCGAGTCGAGAAACAACCATAGTACCGTTGCCTGCTGCATCCTGTTCATAAAACTATAGCCTGTGGTGAGGTTCGAACCCACGACCTTGGCCATACCGGGACCGTCGCTCTACCAACTGAACTACACAGGCTCAGAGGGGAGCGAGTCGAGTAACAACCATAGTACCGTTGCCTGCTGCATCCTGTTCATAAAACTATAGCCTGTGGTGAGGTTCGAACTCACGACCTCGGCCATACCGGGACCGTCGCTCTACCAACTGAGCTACACAGGCTCAGAGGCGAGGGAGTCGAGTAACAACCATAGTACCGTTGCCTGCTGCATCCGTAATGCTGACAAACTACTTTGTTAGCTTAATATTTTGTATATTTATGGTTTGAAACGAAGTTATTTTTGTCAAATTAAGGTAAATCTTGCATTCCGCCTTTACCTGCAAGTGATTGGAAAACAAATTTAGCCGACTTACATGCTCATTTGTTTTAGAGCTCACTCTTGACGTAATACATTTATGTGTCTCATGACGTCATGTCACGCATCTCGCAGAAAAAGGCATTATAGAGA
The DNA here is from genome assembly GCF_963924565.1 of Ascidiella aspersa. Classification (NCBI taxonomy): domain Eukaryota; kingdom Metazoa; phylum Chordata; class Ascidiacea; order Phlebobranchia; family Ascidiidae; genus Ascidiella; species Ascidiella aspersa. Next base: position 98,426 of record NC_139447.1, read on the forward strand.
TAGGTTGTTTGATAAATTTTTGCTTTGCAAGAATTTGTTGAACTGTCTATCCGCTACATGTCGCTACTGAGCAGCGGGTACACTCAGGCGACCTCATAGAATGCTTACATTATTCCGCTGCTTTATAATCGCGGTCCGTTACTTGGTTAATTACATTTTTTCAATCGCGTTTTGCGCCATTCAATTGAAATCTCCGTTCCCGGGACATTTTTTCTGCCTCGGGTTGTGATGTTCCACCTGATTTTAATAACGCAGCATTTAGTCCCAGGGTCCAAAGGGCTTCCAGCTGCTTCACACGCACACAGCGAAACATTTTAACCGTTTTTTCGTCTACTTTCTTTAAACTCACTGCGTTGGTGATTTGTAAAAGTTAAACCAAAGTCTCATGTTTTCTCCAGCCAAACAATATTATTTTAACATCCTATTTCAAATAGTTTTTGTGTAAAAAAACATTTAATAAATAAATGAAATAAACTTATTTTATCAAAACAGGAACAGAGACAGTTTTTTTTAAGGTGTTTCGTGGGACCGTTTCGGAAAATTTCTCCAGCGGTTTCCCAAATTTTGGACTTGCAACTTTTTTGTATTTAAATGAAACACTTGCAACAACATATTTTAATCTAAGGAAAGCCTAAAGAGTAAAAATTAAAAAAAATAAGTATATTGCAATACAAAGAGTTGTCGAACACTTACTTTTGGTTCTCTATGTTAAGTCCGCATTTTGTAAAAAAAATACTATTTGTTATTTGCCTATCGTAGGCAGACCTATGTGGCTTTGGCGTTAAAACGGACTATTCGATCAAAGCTGCTCGTTCTGTTTAATATTCAATCATTTTAATCGTAATTTAAGGTTGACACAAGGTGGGAGTCGTGAGTAAAACCAGAGAGTTGTAAACGAGAGAAGTTCCGAAGAAGGCGATGAAGAGAGGCGTGAGAAGAAGGCGAGGTCGGGCTGATGCGTTTCCTGGTTTGGCGACGAAAGAAAACAAGGCTCAATATTGAGAAGTAGTTGCAGCAATTTAACAATGCGCATTGTTGGAAAGTTATTGTTGTTTCGAATAATGCACTGATTATTGGTTGATTAGCAGTGCTTTTGAAACAGCCGACCTCGGTTTAGTTTGTAGCCACGAAACGATCGTGCGTTCTAGAAACCGCAACTGAGTGGTGCTATAAGTTATATTGGAATTAAAATTTCAAAAATAGCAGCTTAAATTTGTAAAGGCGTGTTCGCGATGTTTGCTTGTAATTACGAGTCGAAGTTGTACAAGTTGGTTAAAGCCATTTGGCAGAAAAATATCATAAACAAAGTGATCTAGCTCCCGAGAAACCTTGAGTTGGTTTCCTAAAGTTGTCCCTTGTGTAGAATAGCGTCAGTTGAAGGCGGAAGATATGCTTTATGAGTAACAAGCAATGATTGTCTGAACCAATGTGACGACACAATCATGTGTTATGACGCATAATAAAGCTTCTAATGCAGGCCTTAACGAAACAATATAAAGGGAATAATTTCCAGCTATTTAAGAAATTTATTCCCACATTTCTATTTAACTTGGTTTAAGCATATTGCAGGTTTCTATCAAAGTACTTTTCAAAGCAAACCCTGTGTTCCTGGCTTCAGCAACAGTGGTAGCACATCTAATATCCAACCAATCAATATTCGTATCGACTGTTGCCTTATTTGGCGCTTGTACCTGGTCGTTAACCCTGGCACTGGATGTCTGGACAAGAATTAAATGTAACAATTTCCAAGACTTGGATGCTGCTTGCACAAAGTAAAGGAAATAAACTATGTGAACTATATTTTACAGAATATATTCACCATTAGGTTGTTCAAACATTGCTTTGTTGTTTGAACAAAATGTACATTGTGACGACAACAGACGCCTGGTGCGTTTAAACGACGCCGAAGCCTCGTAAAGTTTTTGTTTGATGATTTTTGCTGGTCATGGCCCAGTCGTAAATCGGCAACAATAGACAACAAACCTCAAGGATTCTGGAACTCAATTTGAACTATGACGTCAAATGCAAATGGAACTGCACAGAAGGTGAGTGGCATTGTGACGTATTAAATAAATCGAAGCAAACAATGGTGTCTATTGTTGGGTTAACTCCAATGTTTTTGTTTGTATTATGAGCGTCTCCAAACATTTTATTGTGTTTGTAAAAATAAATAAATGGCAAGAATAGATCTGTTTAAATTTAACAAAGACGAAGTTTAAATCCAGCGACTGAACGTTTAAATAAGTTTTAATGGAAAACTTCCCAAAACAACCTTATCCAGTGGCGAATTGTGTGTTGTTAATAGCCGCCTGTGGCGAGTCTTAATCACTTAATTGTTGGTGCAGGAGGCAGCAAGCAGCAGTAGTGCTGGTACCGGTGTAGCTGCTGGTGGTGCTGGCAGTAGTGGAGGCCAAACTGCTGGATTCCTGTTCCGCTTTATCCAGGAAGGCTGGCTTCGTAAGCGATGGCGCAAAAGATGGTGCGTCCTCACCGATGGAAAGCTTAGACTCTACGAAAGCGAGGTGAGGCGTGACGTCATTGGCCGGTGACGTCAGACATTAACGCTTGTTGTTCGCTTAAACCAGGGATGTCCGACCTTTCAGCAGAATGGGCCGCATTGCCACTTTAAAAATGTCGATGGGCCGCAAAACCTGTCGAATTAAAGGTGTGACGTCATAATTTACGCCATATCGTGACGTCATAAAACAACTTAACTAACGAACACCCGCTCTTCGAGAATTCACTCGCGCGCAAATATGCAAGTTAATCTCGGCCTTATATGCGAGTAGCCTAAATCTCGGCCCCATTTGTTTTGGCGAAGCGCGAAAAATTAAGTTTACGTGCCGTATCTTGCCATGGTACGAACCTTTGGGCGGATAAATTTCCTTAAAATGGTCCGCAAAAACGCACAATTAGAAAAACACACATCTTGCTTAACAATAATGTGTGCACAAGCGTTTGATGGATGTTGGAAATAAGAGACTCAATTCTAGTTTCAGAAAAAATATAAGATTAGGCCTACTTCAAATACTGCGCGTTCTACACGTTTTGATGATAGTCGAAACAATTGTTTTAAAAAAGGCTACTGTAACTGAGAATAAGTGGTGGGCCGCACGTAAACATCAGATGGGCCGCAATGCGGGCCGCGGGCCACGGGTTGGACATCCCTGGCTTAAACGATGCATTTGTGGCAAATAAATTATTAATCGTTTGTGATATAAGTGTATGACAGAATTACAAGAAATAAGTGTATGACAGAATTACAAGAGATCAAATAAGGCATATTTACGACATACGATTTATCTTAAGCGGTTGTTGTAGTTAAACGTAGAATGAGTATCACAGCCCATACAGAACTAAGCAGCATTTTGAATGCTTCGAATAACTCTTAAGATAATGGCTTGAGGTTGAACTTATATGCAGGCCTGTGTTTACAACGTTACCTTAATTCACTGACTTTTCAATGTTTCCAACTTTTCAATGTTTCTCTTGTATTTTCGTTGGTGGCCAAACGTGAACACACAAACTTGCTTGCCTCCCACACTTATATCGCTCACCAATTAAACACAAGGCTGTGCGTCATAACTGCCCACGTCATAACTGCCCACGTCATAACTGCCCACGTCATAACTGCTCACGTCATAACTGCTCACGTTCGGCTGGTTTTAACCAACATGACATTAACAAAATGACTTTGGTTAAACATGGAGTAGGCAAACCATCAGCCAATATCGAGTACGGTCGATACACACTACAAGTATCGTTGCTCGTCCGATACTTGGCAGTATCGATAAACAAAATAATATGTCCTAATGTGGACACCAACACTTACATAGAGAAACCAGAACAAAAGTTTGTGAAAGCAATTATCAAAGAAAACCCTAAATAAAGTTAAACTTCTAAACTTCAGTTAATTAGCGTCTAGATCTGATATTATCGGACACAACTGTGTAGAATGTTGTATGCAGTCCGACTCTTTTATTAGTAAATTCTGGGCCATTTTACTGTTTACTTTATTTATTGAGGGAATATTATTAAAACCTTGTATAATTCCTTTGCAGCCGGTCGAGCCCAATGAGAAGGGTTGTGGGGAACTGGATTTATCATTGTACCAGAAATGCGCCAAAGCTGGGAAGAAAGAGAGCAAGAAGAGTCCTTTCACTCTGGTGCTGGAAGTTAAGAAGAAGGATCACAAGAGCAAGTCTTCCTCCAAGGTAACCCACGATAGAGTTGCAGCAAGTTGAAGCTCTTTATGTCAAAGCCGCGTTATTTTACAATTTGCCAACAAAACGAGTTAAGCGCGAACTGACAGTTCCAACAACCCTATTCCCGCCTTATTTGGTTTAACTTTCATTATTTTATCTTAACTTTTTGATAAATACTCACAACTAAAAAGCACATTCTTTCGAAACAAAGATTGTCAGCATCTAGAGACAAAATAATATTTTCGCTTGGTTCGCGGTCGTTTAGTACGAAGTCTCAAACAACAGGCAAACTATCTAAACACATTTGCTTCTAGTGACGCGTCGAATAATCGTCCCAATACAGCGGAAAGTTTGTAAACATTTGGATTAAATAATGTTCGGTGAGCTACAGATAATAACAATGCACTGAGCCCTATTTTACTTAATAAGCTTGGTAAAAGCAAGGACATGCGATACAAAATATGTTTTAATGTGATGTTCCACAACCCATTTGCTAAACCAGTAGCTCAGGTTCCATCGGTCGTAGGTTCGAACCCCAGCACCACCTACTTGTTGTTTAGATTCACCGCGAGTTGTTCTACGCAAGCTCGGCTGAAGATTGCGAGAAATGGTTCCGGATGCTCGCCGAAGCTGTTGCCATCGCAACCATGGTAATTATTGCGTCATAAAACAATACTATTGTTACGTCACTGACCGTCGATTGCTGGATGGTTAGTTCAGGTCAAACTTTCGACAGACGTTAAAGTTAAAATGTCACTAGTGGAAATTTTGTGGAAATGTCAGTTTCGATCGAAGTTTAAGCCAAGGCGATATTTTAGACGCAAAGTGTTGAGATAAAAGTATAGATTTAGCGTTTTTTGATGTTTGTCTAATGTACATTCGTTTATAGCGCTTTGGTGACAGTTTTTTTAGGTTACTTGTTAATGCAGCGTAGTTCTCAGTAAGTTAAAGTTACCACCAGAAGGTTGTTCCTTCCGTGACCTTCACGTGACCTCTAGGCACTTTACTCAAACATTTTATTCTCGCTTCGTGACGATAAACTTCACTTCTGTTACGTCACAATTGAGTTTCTTCATCGCTTCCTTGTTGGTTGTGGTTGACCTTTGACCTCGAGGAAAGTCATAGCTACAAGATTGTTGGGGCTAAATTTGTAAAGCCGAACAATGAACCGTTGGGGCCAAAAGGTCAAAGTGCATGGGTGCATCGATGTTGGGGAATCACCGATTTTATGGCGGGAGAAGTTTCTAAACCGCGAAAGTTTCCCGCGAGCGTCACTGTTACGTCATAGTTTGCTGACCCCTGTGACCTCACTCAGGTCCACCTTCAAAGTGGGGGAGGGGATTCGCTTTTTTACTTGTAACAAGCAGCACTTGCAATACTTCGTGCGGCATGCACTTCTTACCTTCCCGCGTCAACTAATGCGGTCGATAGAGGGCGCCAAGGGACGCGGTAATCGACCGCTGATTGGATTTAAAAGCGTCCGATGAGCGTGGGGTTTGGATCGATGTAAAATGTCACAACCGATGGTTGCTGAGAACCAACGTGTTTTTGCCGACAGGTTTGTTTCAACAACTTTCACTTTGTTAAATCCACAAATCAAAGATGTGGTTCACTTTTATGCGCTGTTAAACAAAATAAATTGAGCTATAAATCTAAATTTAAAACATTTTACAATTTCTATGCCCGGTTTTTATCAACTAGAATAATGATATTTCGAAATCAACTTTTATTCCAGTCGAAAAATGTATTACCTATAAATTCCCAACAAAACTGCGCATACAGTGGTTTATGGAATATTTGCGCAAAGTTACTTTGGAAAGACGCCAAACAAATAAAACTTTCGTCCGATGAAGCGTTTAAACGCGACAAACAAAGTTGTCAAATATTGGTTCGGTGAAATGTTGACTAACCAGCCTCCTTATAGTTGTCGCTGTGTAAGATGCTGAAGTGTTTCCCTAAACAAGCCACAACATGGAACGTTAACTTTACAAAGCATCTACGTTGGGCACTTTTTTACGTGTTGAATGCAAACCTGGAATACTTTACGCGAATGGCGGCCACAACATTAGGAACAATTTATACAAATAAATGACGCGGTGTTACGTCGTGTGTGTCAGGTGGGACTCGTATTTCAACCGAGGCCTGATGTGGAATGAAATATTAATGCGCCGCAGAGGTCGAAATGTTGCAGAGGTTGAAATGAGTTGTCGCTAGTCAGTCAGCATTTGTTTGTTCAACGACTACTTCCTTTTCACTAAAACAACAAGGTTGTGAGGACATCGTGCCACGCTATTGTGACGTAATAACTGCGCACCGGTGTCTGACAAGGATGTTACTTGCTGCTCACTCTTCGAAAACATTTTTCAAGTGTTTTGCAATTGTTTATCTACAACACGTTGACATTATGATGAAGAGATAAAAACGACTTTTAAGAAAAGCAGTTATTGTTCTGTTCATTTCTGTTATCGCTGATTTAAAAAGGTACATATTTTAACTAGCGTAAGATTCAGTAACCCCGGTTTATACTTGACCTCGAGTAACTCCGGTTTATACTTGACCTCGAGTAACCCCGGGTTACATGTGACCATGAGTAACCCTTGTGTGTTTCAGGGTGAAGGAGCAAACCTGGAACACGTGACAAAATCGCGCCCGAAGCCCCCCGGAGCCCGCAGAAGACCCCCAACCCGACAACACATTCGCGATCGGGTAAGTGACGTCATAATCAACACCATTGTGTGCTTAACAAACAAATTATTTCACCAAGTGTACTTCTTAATTAAACTTAATTAATTAATTAATGGTAGTTTTAAACTTCAATTCAATAAGCTTGGTTTAAAAATTCTGCTGCTCGTATCAAATGTTTAAAGTTGAACTCGCGTTTGTTGCAACTCACCTCCTTATTGTTTATTTCCAGGCTACCGTCTGCGAAATATCGCTCGACCTCGAGGAGGAAAGGAAAAAGGGTAAGTGACGTAACAATCACTGAGGAATAGCAGGACATGACGTCACATACCGTATGCCCTTATTTGGAAGATTCGTGCAAAGCAACTGCACGCGCGCTTGTTCTGTCATAACTTTAGTTGTGTGCGTCACAAAGCAAGTTCACGTCATACAAGTTTCGCACAAATTTACAAATGTTTAATTTAACTAACACTTTGGAATGTTTGACTCAAATGTGTTTTGCACAAAACTTTTCACTGTTGTCACATTACCAGTATTGTGATACAATACTAACATTATGTTGTTGTTATGACGCAATATTCACTTTATTCTGACATTTTTTATGATTTTCACCGAAATAACTTTGTTTGTTTAGAATCTACGAAGCGAGGTCACGTGCCAACATCAGCCATCAAACCTCCCCCAAAACTCAACAAAAATACCCCCAACGACCCCCCTGACGACCTCCCCCCACCTCCTGACGTCACAGCACCCCCTCCCGATGACGTCACGCCTTCTGCGCCCCCTCCCCCGCCCTCGAAAGCGCTTAAACCCCCGAAACCCGCTTCACTGCCAGGATCTCCACATAGCTCAGCGGCGCCATCTCGCGGTGGAAGCGTGAGCAGTGGTGGCAGCCAGCAGGGGGCGACGCAGAGCTCGTTCAGGTCGACTTCGAGCGACACAAGAAGTGAATTGCTGAAAGCAAACGCCAAGCTCATGCTGATGCCTTCGTCCGATGAGGAGAGCGTTAACATCGGGAAACAGATGAGAGCAAAGTCGCTGAACATGCTGGATGACCTTGACGATGACCTTCCGCCCCCTCCCGACCTCCCAAAAGCGAGAAGCAGCTTAAAGTTGGATAGAAAGGAAAGAAAGAAAAAGAAGCGCCCGAAGTCGAGCCTCATTCTGTAAACTTTGGCGAAGGAGATTTTGACGAAACTGACATGTTTAGGAAATGCACTTCCATGAATAAACTTTTTTTTGCATTTTGTTTATTTATGAATCTATCGAAGTGAACTTTTATAACAAAATGTTGTTGGAACACAATACACAGGTTATTTCAGTAATTTCAATAAAAACATTAAAGCCGCTTTATTCGATAAATTTTTTATTGAAGCATTTCTATCTTTACCTGTATTTTTACACTGATGGTCGCCTGGGGTTTTGCCGAAACGTTTGTACCAGAAAAATGTCGTTTTTATCGAATATAATAGCTTCTGTAATTTTAATAAAATGTTTAACAATAACAACATTACACCACGATTTTTAGATTGAAACTCGCACATTTTTTAGACTTTCCCAAAACCTGTTTTTGATCTACTTTATTTTTTGCTTCAGTGGCAACATTTTTGCTGCCTCAGGTTTTTATTTGTTCCTTATTTGCAGAACTTCTCCACGTTTGTGTTTTTACTTCTTAATCTCTTTGCATTTAGCGTTATTTTATTATTGTAGACCTTTTAACGTAAATATTTGTCAAAATGAAAACGCCTTTATCGCTTCTGAACCACAAATTGTGACTTTGAACAATGATGACGCGATTGTGGTGAAACTTCCATGACCCAAAGAGCGATTTTGTGGTCACAACACAGGTGTGCAGTTCTTTTAAAAACTCTTATTTTGTGAAGCTTGTTTGACCTTTTTCTGCTCACTAACGATGACCTTGACAACTGACATTGTGTTCGAAGAGTTTAATGTTTGGGTAAAAGTGTCTGGGTCAGGAATTTCAGGTTGTATAAGGTTGTATGCAACCAAGTAAAGAAATAAACCGCACATAATCGCAAGTTTAAACATGAAGTAAAATATTGCCAGTCAAAGTTTGCATTAATCGTTCAGGAGGTAACACACAATAAGATCTAAAAAGCAACAATACCCCAAGGAAAAAAATCTATAAACCATAATATTAAGGTCAACGACATAATAAAGCCAAATACATAGTAATATCCAGTACAGCATAAGATCAAAATCGTCTGAATAAGAACTAAATTCAACGGAATAAGGCCCGAACCTGTGGGTAGAGGGTATGAGACGATCGGGGCCATCGGCCGTTTTGGACGCCCTAGTCTGACCGGCGCTGCTGTTCTGGCCCTGTTTGGGGTTATTGGTGGGTAATGGGTGGGGTTAGAACAGACCTCCGGGGCAACATACGGCCCGCGGCCCGGATTCGGCCCTCCAAGCAGTTTAATCCGGCCGGCGGCTTATTTTCCTTAAAATTCATAAGTGAAAACTATTCAAGACCCTGACAAAATCGATTTTTAGCCTAAAACAGAAATTGTTTTCAAGTTTCGCGCAAACTCTAACAAGCTTAGCCTGATATTTATATATTTTTTGCGCGTCGAAAGTATTCCGTCTTTAAAATATGAACGAAATACCTACCGTTTTCTAAACCCTGAAATATACCGATTCATATTTTGTCAACCTATTTTAGTGTCATGTTGTGCGTTTCTCCAAATTTAATATTGTCTTAGCAATATGACCGTTGTACCGCAAGTAACATATTGATAACTTAAAGCTTTAAAAACACGAGTTTTTTGTACCAAATTATTAAATTTAAATTACAAAATTATTAAATTTAAATTGAAGTTTGCATTTTCATACAAATTTAGTCGCAATTTTTTGGCGCTTAGCGCGAAGTCTAGTCGGCTTTTTTACATTCAGCTCAAATTGTACATTTTGGCACAAATTCGTTAGCTTATTTGATTTATACCGTCAGAGAAGGACGTCGTATTTCAGATCCCTTTTTTTACCCGGCCCGCCACAACATTTTAAGTTTCTCATGCGGCCCGCGACTAAAAATAATTGCCCACCCATGGGTTAGAAGATGGGTTGGTTGAAATTATTAGGTGAGTAAGTGATGTACTCAAGGGTGGGGTTCGTTCTTACCCCGGTCTTATGGCTCGAGTTCGTTCAGGGGTTGGTATTTTAGGACCGTTGTATTTACGTGCGTTAGCATGTGCACATATCGATAGCTGCAACCAGCGACTATGGTTGGGCCAGTCTTTTGGAAGTCACTATTTCTTCTAACCTTGCTGCATTATCTCACAAAATACAGAAAAGCTGTTGACTGATCTAAGGCATATAACTGAGTAATCTGTGTAAACCTCCCACCAGCAGGACACGATGGTGTTTGTGGTTGTTTTATTTACTTGAGTGGGATGAAACGAGACGAGTGGGTGGCTCCGATACCAGGTCTGCCATGCTTCACTGGTTTGTAAGTGATGCTGAACTCACCGAGGTACCGCCCAATCATCTCCGGCTAAAAGAAGTATTCACATGTAACAATCTTACAAAAGCGTGTAATTCACACTGTTAACATCGGTAAAACAAAACAAACACTTTTGTATAGGTCGATATTTAAAGGGTGGCCCGTCTTAACCCAGGGGTAGGAAACCTTTTTAGCTGAGGGAGCCATAAATAATGCTGAATATTTTTTGGTTGCATTTCCAGGAGAGCCATATTATATTTTAAAACAACTAATTCTAGAGTAAGCGCGAAAAAAAAAGACTAAGTTTGCAAAACTTTGAATACGGAGTGTCATGCTATGAACAAGGCCGTTTATATGCAAAAGGGTTTCATCAATCGGCTAAGAGCCACAAAAAGACCAAAAGCATTCTCACAAAGCCCGGAAAATTTTGCTATTATTCCTATTATACTCACAAAATACAGTTTTAAAGGGCTCATGGCCGCGTGGAGTTTTATTCAAGTCATGATAAGAAATAATACCTCAGATTTATTTGCGAGCAAGATTACAATATCAAAAACAAGTCATATGGCATATTTAAAAGAGCCATAGGTTCCGACCCCTGCCCCCTGCTCTAAACCAAGTGACGCCTTTTATACAAAAAATACTACTATAACTCTAAAAGCCACATTTTTGACACACATACTGTTGCTGTAAATATTGAAGTACTGAACGTATGCAAATTGTTATTCACAATGGGCATTTCAGTAACTCCACATTTTCGGTAACTAAACTGAACCACAGAGACATTTTCAAGGGCTAACCAGACCTACATCAACCATGCTACTTATGTATTAGTGAACCAGCAAGTAATTATGTGATGTACCTTTACTTCCACTTGGTTGAAGGTCTTTCCATTGTAGACGCCGACCATACTTCCAACCATCTCTGGTTCTATGACGAGGTTACGAAGATGAGTCTTCACAACTTCAGGCTTCTCCATCGGAGGAGCATTCTTCTTCGCCTAACCAATTCAACAACGACGTCACAGATTTGCATAGTAATAATTGTTCAGTAACTTATTAAACACACATTTGTATAAAAGTTTTATACCAAACAAATTGAATGATAAGCTGGAATATTTTTTTTGCTGGTAGACCAGAGGAGCTGTTTTTTTATTATATAATAGCAAAAAAAATATTATTTATTTATATTATATTTTATTTATATTTATTTATATTACTATGCCTGGTAGCAACAGTTCATATGTTGTGTTTATGTTTGTAATTTCATGTTTACTTGAGTTAATAACCAACTGTACGTCACTATATTATAACTCTATTGATTCAGCTAGTGAGGGTTTGCATTGATTTTTAGAATAAAAAGATGCTACTCTTGGACATAAATTGGTAAATACTGAACCTACATGAGCTCAACAATAGCCACTGCAATACTTTTCATGGTAGTGTATGTTCATCAAATACCAACTAAGAACAACTTTTATTTAAGTTACGAACCTTGCGGAGTCTTTTTAGGAGAGCGTTGTGCTTTCGCTTGACACCTCGTGTGAAAGCTCGACGTTGACGAGCACAATAAAGCTCCATCAGTTGAGCCCTAAAGAAACACAACTTAATTAAACAGAGCAAACACTGCTTTATACATAACAAACAAAATACAAACCATGATATTAAGTTGTAAGGCCACAAAATGGCAACAAATATTAAATAATCATTGTGATTTCCAATACATAAAAAAATACGCAATAAACAAGTATGTTCGCACTTTGGTCGTATGAAATTTTGTTTGTCAAAAAGTTTCTCAATTTGGTCCCAAACAACCTCATACCGAAGCTCAAAAATAAATAATTAATGGGAAGGAACTAAAATAGCTTTTGCATTGAGGTAACCTTTAATATTTTAAAATATTACATTTTTGGATAATTTGCAATCAAAGTATTGAAAACTCTGTTGGAATGCGAAACATGGCTTTAATGAACAAACTTATTTGGTATCAGGCCGGCAGCAATACCCGCCTCCAGTTACTTGACATCCGGCATCCCCACTTCAATCAACCATAATACGGTTCAGTAAAACTTGTGAAACACATCGTAAGAATTAATAAAACAAAAGTAATATAACTGACCTTGACATGTCCAAGAGTTGGTCAAGGTCAACACCTCGGTAGCTGAACTTACGAAAAGTTCTTCGTTTAGGGACAGCCGCTGCATCCGCCTGGAAAGCGAGTAAAATATTTCTTTTACGTCACAAAGTTAAAGTGCATATATTTCCAGGATTGGCGAGTACGCTACTTTACACAAATATTGTGGTGTTTTAGATTATTATAAGGTAAGGAACTTAATTGTAAGCTTCACCAAAATTAGTTGTTTTTCAACTTCTTGCAACTGATTGCTAAAAGAAGAAATTAAAAATACCCATTCTAAACGCTTCTATTAATGTCTATAAACAATTAGTGGTGAAACAACAAACGTTAGCTTGAAATGTTTGAACTTAAAATGTCTAAAATTTTGATCAATCCAAACGTTGAGCAGTTTTTTGCCACCAAGAATATAAAAATCCGGCGCTGGTCTAGAATCCTACCACAACGAAACATCATTTGGGTTAGGGTGCGTGTTAGCGTTTGGGTTAAGGTGGGTCAAGTATTATTATTAAACAAAGAATATAATAATACTTGACCCACCCACACCCAAACCCGCACCCTAACTCAAATTTTGTGCGTTGATTTTAGAACTGTGATAGGATTCTAGACCAGCGCCAAAATACGATCTCACACCTTTGCCTAAATCATCTTAAAATGACAATTTACCAATTTTCGAGTAATAACTGCAGTTTAAAGAACCAATGGCCTAAACATAGGTTTGCCAAAACAGCAATTTTCAATCGAAAATATGTCACCTAAATGGTCACAGAACATTCATAACTAACTCTCATTGGGACAAACCACCCTTATATATTAATAAGAATACAACAGAACCTAATTTTTTGCAATATAACAAGTGATTTAAACGGCTTAAAACCCACCATATTTTTGTTCAAGACCTTCCTGGATTTTCAGGGAAAAGAGAGATTCTTGTCGCAACTTTCACAATGGTTCAAGTGTGTAACATTTCTATGGTAAAAGAAGGCTTAAAAAATAGAAATCTTTGTCTTTTAAATAATGTTAAAAATATAAAAACTGAAAGACATTTTTATAATTTTTCCAGTTTTATTTTATGAAAAGCATTCAATTAAGTAGTTTATTGGAAGCTGTTTATTTCTATATTCTTATAATATTGAATGTAGGTTTGTACTTGTAATTTTTAAAAAGAGTAATCAAAAATTTTGTGCGAAACCTACTACTTCAAAAATGTATGATATAAACGCAAGAAAGTCTTCACAAATAGGTCAGTCCAGGTGTTTTGATTATTATTATTGTACAAGGTAGTATGCAGTCGTAAGTCGTGAGCCATTTGTTAATGCTAGAGCATAAGTGTCACCAAAAACCTGATTTATATAGTTGTTCAAGGGAACAAGTAGCCTACTTTTTCTTTTGGAATCCGGTCGTGTCCTAATAAAGATAAATGTTTCGGGTCTATGAGGCAATATCACGCTGCAGCAAATATGCTTTCTACTTTGGTGGGATTCGAATCCACGACCCCGAAACTTCATGATGACATCAAATTGTTTGTTTTCGCAATGCTGCTTTTATTTTGACGTTTTGATAAAAGTTAACATTTAACTTCCGCAGCTGGTACCTTGTGTTTGTATATAGTGACGTCACATACAAGCATTGTTTGCGCATACAAGAGCATTGCTACAGAGAGCGGTTGGGGTTAGGTCGCTCAAAACTTTACAGAAATTGTATTCAAAAGTGATGAGATACATATTATCCGATAAGTTTAACTTCAAAAAAACTATGTTTTTAATGCAAAGTGCCGATAATCGGTAAACATGGTTTGTTGTGGCGTTTTACTGATTTGGCTTGTAATCTGATTTCTTAGGAAGATATTTTTATCTTTTAAGGTTATTTGCATTTTATTACAGATTTGGACAATATTTAAATTGCTTACATTAAAACTGAAAGTGACGTCGGTGGTTTAAAAAAGTCACTGATTAACCAGCGATGACGTCACGTGGTAAGTTGTTAAAGTTTGTTTAGTTTTTTCAGGTGTTTAAGCAGATAAGCTACTTTAGTGGGCTCGGTGTATATTTGGTAACAGCTCGTCTGCTCGAGAAACGTCCTCGTAAAAAATATCAGAAGTAAATAGATATTTGGTTTCGTACATATCAGTAATCTAAATATAAACAACAAACGTTTGCTTCTTTATAACTGATTGTATGTATCACATTGTTACAACAACATAGATTACATTGTCAGGACATTTTGAGGTGCGGTATTTGACTGAACTGTCATTTGTGAGTTTACAGCCTTCATGTTTTTCGCTAAATTGCAGTTGTTGGCAAAGTTACTTTTTGTAGTTTGAGATGATGTAGTTGTGTATTGAAGTAAGGTCTTGGTTATGAGCACCATATTGTTGATAAAGAGCTTTTATTAGGAGTGTGTTGTATCGGATATTCGCTTTAAGTTCAAGTAGTTTGCCAGCCACTTGCAAGACCACACTACAATCCTCTTAATGATGGTTGGCAAACCTGAAGGTGGTTAGACTAAATTGTCGCACATGTGTTGTGTTGGCCCACAATATTGTGGACATAACCAAGAAGGAAATAATTCAAGATGACTTTTGTAGTGGCGAAAATGTTATTTACTGCGTTTTTTTATAATCACATGATGTCGCAAAACAATATCCAGTTATGCTGACTTGAATTATAGATTGTTGTGTAGTTAAATTGTTGCTTCAATATTGGTATATCATTGGTGATACTGATTAGTCTTTGGGTAATTTGTCTCGCAATTTTGGCCTTCCAGGGCTACTTTTATTTACTTTTTTTACTTCCAATTGCGAATTGGGTCAACAGCCTCCAACAAGCAAAAATGGCTACCTAAAATTAAAATCCCTTAAGCAAACATTTGTATTCAGACTTTAAAGGCGTATATTGAAGTTGCGTTAAATGGTAGACCATAAAAATGAGCTAAATAAAGCGAAAGTAGTTTTAGAAGTAGAGAAATTGGCGCTAATGAAAAAACTGATTTTGAAGCGAGGATAAAACGCACTTGTCGTAACGTCGATCGCTAGTAGGCGCTAGTGAGCAGTTACGTCATTCAAAAAACTTGGTTTTAATATTATCTTGGTTGAAGCGACCAAAGTATTAAAGGACATTTCGTGTCAATAGCCGTGGTTCACTACCAAGCAGCGGAAACGATTAGGTGGATCCAACACTTGTGGTAATCTGCCTCGGGCGATTTAACATATGATGCCTTAATACCAGGTGTAGAACAATTCTAAAACCTCGAGTACACACGACAACATATTTTAACAACATAAAATCAAGGTTAGTGAATACGATCTCTACAATGAATACCACAAATGTTTCAGCACAAATATGTCAAAGAACAGCTACATTAAATTATAAACCTATTCTAATATACCTTAAAACCCGTAAAATACGGCCAGCAAATTCCCAATCCCAGCGCATTACGCAACATTAGCGACAATAAATTCCCCGTCGCTTCCTAAAGATTCTCGCTGTGCTATAGTTACGTCACAATCCAACAATGCGGCCGCGCGGCGTATATCTGGGCGGTCACGCTTGGCTGGCGTCGCTACGGCCTGTTTTTCTCCGTTTTGCGTGGGAGGCGAAGTTATAAAGTGCAACTGGGTCGAGCCCGGACATTTGTGGCTCCACTAAATACTTTACTTCTTGTAAATTTCCACGCTGATATTTAAACAGCGCAGGTTGTAGAACATTTGCAGATACTGAGGTTTATCTTTAATACAATATTTGGTTTATTCCGCTTTAAAACTGACTTTTGTTGTAAAACAAATGTAGAAATGATAGAGCAGCTAACATTAGGCACCAACATCTGTTTTTAAAATGTGGTACTTTTCTGACTTTTTAAATTTAAGGGCGCTGGTCTAGAATTTTACCACAGTGTTAAACAATTATTAAATCAGCCCACAACATTTGGGTTGAGGTAACATTGGGTGTTTGAGTGAGGTTGGGTCAAGTATTAACTAACCCACCCAAACCTAAACGCTAACCAGCACCCCAACTTGATTACTAAATACTGTGCATTGTGGTATGATTCTAGACAAGCACCAATTAAAGTGTTAATTATGGTAAAAGCCGAGCTTTTGATAAACTACAAAAAATGTATTGAATTAGCAAGTTTAGCTTTCAAGTTTTAGAGTAAGCTCACTTATTTAGATCTCTATTGTCTAACACATTTGTCCGCATTATTAGGTGCTAAGACAATAAAGTTTGACTTTAAATTCCGGGAATTCTTTATTACTAAATTTTCTGGCAGAGCTTCAGCTGAAAATCACATGCATTATATTGTTTTCCTGATTTTGAGTGCGATATTTGCACAAAGTGTTTTTGGACAGACTTGCACTTCTCTGCCCAAGAAACCTAATGTAAAGGAACTTGCAACCGACGCTCCGATAGTAATTGTTGGAAGGCTGCTTAAAAAGGTTGACCAAGTCGGCAAAGGTTCCCAGAAAAGATACAATTTGACGGCAAAAGTTGACCAAGTCTTTCAGAACAAGAACGGGGGATTAAAGAAAAAAAGTAAGATACGCATCGGCCCTTTTGGGAAACTTCCAAACTGTATCGATGTAAAGAAAGGTAAAGCTTTGCTGTTCCTAAAACCTTCCAGCAAGAAAGGATTTTTCTGGTTGGTGGTAAATCCAATGAAGAAGCCAAAACGAAAAGACAAAAAAACTCTGACGAAACTTTTAACCGCACCAAAGTTTAAAGTGAAGTCTAAAACGCTTGAGCTTATGGAAGGATTTAAGCACACAGAGAAATGCAAGGTGAAAGGAAAACCCGACCAGGTTTACTGGACTTTTAATGGAGAGAAGCTGAAGAAACCAAATCTTCCGAAAGGTATCAGCGTATCTAAGGGGAGATCTCCAAAGTTGACGATTAAAAATGCATCAAAAGCAAAGCACAGTGGTCTTTACATTTGTGTTGCCCACAGCAACGTACTCAACATCAATGTCACTTACACGCTTGACATAGAAATCAAACCGGTAAAGAACTGTGGAGCTTGCGAGAACCCGAGCTTTTGTGTGAACGGTTTGTGCTGCAGTGATCAGGGACGTGAGAGGTGTCTGTGCTACCCCAACTTTCGAGGGGGGCGATGTGAAATTAGGGGGGTCACCGGCCCACAGGACTCACCCCCTCAAGTGGCAGCTGTCCTTGGACTTTGCCTCGCGATCCTCATCGCGGCCGTCATCTGCCTTGGTGTTTACTGCATATTCAAGAAGAAGCGCTCCCCCAACTTGTGGAACGGTTACCCCTCGCACGCCTCGCCCGACGTTGATCCCCCGTCGGTCGCTTTGGTCGATGGGAGGTTCTTTTCATCGGTCGAGCGTGAACCGATGATGTCCGGCCTCCCCCCAGCCCGGGACTCCCCCGAAATCGAGGTAACCCGACCCCTCAACTCCAACAACAATGGGTCACAGACAAGAGGATCGTCCGACCTTTCTTCAACCCCAGCCGTGCTCGACGAACCGCACAGCCCAAGGTTGCCTAGCAACAGACCGTCGGTGAGCAGTTTGAGTGACGGGAAGAAGCGCCAGCGGCTCCACGGGATGGCAAAGAGCGGTCCGTACGTTAACGGCAGTAAGAAGGAACGAAGCGGTGATGCAAAGGAGCAAAGTGGATTGTTGGGGTCGTACCCACAGAGCGAAGCTTCAAGTTCTCATCTACACCAAGCCAAACTCCCCCTTGATGAAGGGCTGGACACGATCGTCAAGCACCAACCGGCACACCTGCTCTCGGGGAGCGCTTCCAACCTCATCGAACCACCACTAGAGGGGGTCGAGATGCAGTATATTGGGGGGAGTCCCTTAAGCACAACCGGCAGTGTAAAAAGCCACAAGGTTACGACCTTCGGCCCCGATGGTGGGATCCACCAGGAACAAATGGGTCGCGATGAAGGCCCCCTTTCGGCCGTCACCCCCCACTCCCCTGTAGCCTCAGAGCAGTCGCATGCACAATCGTTACCTAGCAACCACTCAAGTCCTGGATCGAGCCACCGGGAGTTCGTCTACAACAACGTCGTTCCTCCGAGCTACCCAAGCGTGACCTCGGAGAAGCGTGACGATGGTGACGACCCCTTCAACGGGGTCGAGATTCCCGACACGTCCCTCAGTTTCCCAAGCAGGGAAGACAATGAGTTTGTTTACCCGCAACCTGCTGCCCCGGTGCTTTACAAGAGCCCGGTGGCATCGGCCCACTTACATCATCTACCGTTGCTCACCGACCAAAACATCGGCTCAACCTTGTCGTTGTCGTCCGGCAGCGTTATTATCGAAAGTAGCGACGAATTGCCCGAATCACCGAGCATTAATGTTTAGACACCATAACATACCATTTGAATGGCAGTGACACAAACAAATTTAATTTTTTTAAATTAAATATAAAAGTTTTGAGCCTAAATTTTGCCTGTTCTGGAATCTATGTTGCCACTGCCATTTATTTTGTGCAAATTTATTTTGAAACTTTTTATACACACATGTATTTATTTGTTACTGTTAAAACAAGTTTGTTGCTAAACTGAGGAAGTAAGTGCATGAAGTTTACTTTGTATGTAGGTGAATGTTTGCCTATTTAACAAAATCATTGAAGTCTACTTGTATTATCGTATCATCTCATGCTTATCATAACTTTGTTTAAAACGGTGCTTTTATTTATATTCATTTTTGTGCCTTTGTTTTTATTGTGCCTTTTATTATTTCAGAATTGCATTTTATCTGGTACAGTATTACAGTGTTTATGTAATGTGGGTTAACTCCCATGCTACTAATTCCACTGGATATTCATATAAACTCTCTACAAGTGCCTTGCATTTCATATTTTATTTTTTATATCATTTTCTTTCCCATCTTGAAAGAATTTTTAGTTTGTTTTGAATTTATTGTGTAAAATAAGCAAATGTTTTTTTAGCGAAATGAAATCATCTGCTTTTAACTTATATGTGTGCTCTCTTCAATTATTCATATATTGTAGTTGTATACCTCTTAACACGTATTAAGCGGCTTGTTGTGAGATTCTCAAGTGCTTTCGACCAAAATATCAGCAAATTAATTTCGCTCTGCCTTTGATGTCATAGAATGCTTATGTTTGTCCAACATTTCAAATTTCTTCTTATTTCTTTCACCTTGCCGTGACCACAGCACAAATTTATTGGGCAAAAATATGCTCTAAATAAAATGTTGTCAAAAAATATTTGTTTTAACGGACAGAGTTTAATTAATTTAGCATGTTTGTTATTCTAGTTATTTAACCCAACCAGTTTTAGGATTCCTTTGAATGGTGTTATGATAGATACAGTTACAGTTGTAGTACAATTGGGAAACATAAAAGGATTTAAAGTTAGTTAAGGTATTATTAAATATCAAGTCATCTATAACCTTTTAAACTGGTAGAAACTAAAAATAAAATCTATTAACACAAATTGAGAAATCTTCATACAGGAAATTACATTTAAAAAGCTGGTTGAAATTTAATCAGTTTGGACACCACATTAAATAACTCAACTGTAAGAATATCAGCAAAATAATAGGTTTTGAAAACGTTAGGCGGGTTATTTTGTATGAGGGAGTGGTTATTTGAAATGTGTAAAGGCCAGTTTGGCAGTCGTTCCATCACGTCGCGCGAAGCAATTGTTTGCTTGTAGTGCGTAACAATTGGCAGATGTACGGTTGAATGAGCAAGCGTAATGTTGTGGTTGTTCAGCAGCGAAGAGGCTTGACTTGCTGGCAGATCACACTGAGGGTTGCTTCACAACTTCTGATGTCACACAAGCCGTGGATATCAGGATAAACAGCAACGATCCCGGGGAACCATGCTATGAAACCGTGAGTGGACCTTGGTGTAAAACTACTGATGATTTGTGTCAATATTAAGGTCAGAAACTAGTTTTTAAACTTGTAAAGCTAAATACTGCATCAGAGATCTCTAGAAACATCTCCTTACCAATATTAAGTTGCGAATTAGTGTAATAAATCGTGTACAACCTGTGAGCCATAGTTCAATGACAAATGCTCCAAAAATAAAGTTCCATGTAAGAGCATGATCTGTATAAAAATAATATTTTTCTAAGGAGTTGTAGAAATCGCAGAACGCTAGTAGCTAAGCGCAGAGTAGACCATTTAAAGCAATCTTGAAGCAGCTTCAAAGCCAACAGTTCTGCGGAAATATAAACCAATGGAAGAAGTAAAAGCTTGTATAAATATTTTTATAATTAGTCATTTGAACATCAAGGAAATCAAACAAACACTTCTATCAAGTTTAGATTTCCACTCTTGTAACGACCATGGAATGTCGTAGTTTACCCTGAAATAGATCAAAGCCTTCCTGTTGTCAAGGGTGTGAATTACCTCGCGCGCTACTCTATGACGTCACAAGTGTCCTACTCTTGGGAACACCTGTCCCACGCCCCGACGAACAAAAACCTCGCCTTATTTGGTCGAAGATAATTGAAATACAAACAATTCACGAAAACGTATAAAAACAGCAGTAATGTGAAAACTTTTTGGGCCATGAAGTTCCAACGTGAAAGTTTCACAGTGGTCTGGTCTTTTGTTTAGACTCGCAGGCGATGCCGTAGCAAGGTTTGTTGTGAGCACCTTAAGCCCAAAAACACTTATGTCCTTTGTTGTGTTGTGCCCAACCTACAAATTTTGTGCAGTAACAGTTATCGTAACACATGGCTAATATGGCTTCGGCACATCCATTATTAGAGCTTTTCAATCTGCAGATACAACTAGTTTGTCTTATTAGTGAGTAAATGTGTAAAGATTTGTTTTGAATTTTAATTACAAGTAAGTCGTTAGATAATAAGCTAAAGTCTGAAACAGTATTTAATGTATTTATTTGGTATTTGGTTTTAATTTAAATTGAAACCAAATAACATTTCGTGACAAATTCCTTAACCTTTTTGTTCGTTGAATACCAAAATAAGCCAAGTGTCACCGACATCCTTATGTTGTTAGGTTGGCGAGATGCTGCTCTGTGCGGTGAAGCAACACGAGGAAAGGTTAGCGCTGGTCCACCATCCCGAACCAGAGGTAACACTCACATGGAACTACCGGCAGTATTATGACCAGGCCTGGAGATTTGCTAAGTCATGCGTCAAGGTAAGTCTGTGATGTCACCATGATCATTATGCGGTTCAATTGTTGCGTGTATAATGACTAGTCACTGTATATTGGTGCTGAGTTCATTTTAACGCGGCTAAACCGCAAATGAAACCGGAGTAAAACGTTAATTCAGCTTTGATCTTAACCTTGATCGGCGGACGCTTCGTTCCTTTGTGACGTAACAACTACCATTTGTTTTAACCGCACACTCAACAACGCTACATATTAACGTACGTTCTGTGACGTAACAGCAGACAACGCTTCGGACGCAAGTAGCGTGCGTTCCAACTCTCCCCTGGGGCATTGTGAGTAACAAACGTCTATTTGTGACGTGATTGACGCAAAGTGTTCTATATTTGTTGTAGTGTTTGGTTAGGGAGGGGGTTATTGTCCCCTACGCCCACGCTTGCCCATCCCTGAACATCAATAAAACATACTTTGGGGGGTTACGTAATGTCACGCTTGACCGACCACGTATAGTAACAATGTTGTGAATAGCGGAATGTGGTTTGCCGAGCTAAACTAACGGACAACTGGTGGAACAAGAATCGCCACTTAACCCAACCTTGTAACCGGAGATAGTTTTATTGTATTTACTTAACTCCGCCTTTTATTACGTCACTATGTAGGAACCCGGGTCACGTGACTAACATTCCTGTCTTTTGTGTGTTTTGGGAAATACAAGCTTCCTTAGCAGAAAGTGTGGAGATATACTTTCAGGCATTACTATACGCTACGGTTGCACAAACCCCCACAACACAGTAGTCTTCACTTGGTGGACATATTTTACGGCCTTAAAATATTGGAGGATCTTATCTCATTTAAACCAGATGTAGGAGGTGAAATATTTAGTTAAACACTCCAATTAATGTTCATGTATAAGTGTTTTTTCTTCACACAAGCTGTAAAAATGAAAAAAAATTTATTTATTATTCTTAAAAATAAATTCTATCGGTCAGTGTATTTTTAATCCTTTAAACTCCATGGACCCAGTTTTGGGTCCGCTGCTTTAAATCAATGTTTCTTCTCCCATGGGTCTCGACCCTAGATTTAATCGAGGCATGATTTGCTTGCGTCGCCGACTGTAGCGTCCACATTGTTAGATTTGTTGAGAGTTTCTGTATAAGATTTATTAGTTGAGAAAATTGTGGAGAGAAATACGCAAGGATGGCTTAAGTTTGAACTTATTTCTGCCAATGTCTTACGTTTGTTGGCGTAAAAACTCTGTTAGGAGAGTCGGGTCGCCAAAACTCCGCTGTTATGCTTACGAATAGTAGTTGGTTGCCGCGATAAAAGGGCCGCTGTTCAGATGCTTTGCTCCAAAGTTCGAGAAAAGTTCAAGCAACATTACGTGGCACATATAAGGGAAAGCCCCAGGTTGTCGGGAAACCGTTGCCTGAAAGTTGTAAAGTTTGGAGCCAAACCTCAATCATTTCTCATCATTTACCACGTTCAGACGTCGCGCCAGTCTTTATCGCGTCACAATTGCGTCACAATAGCGCTTGTGATTCACAGTTATTTCCTCAGGTCGGACTTGCTCGCTTCAGAGGAGTTTGCATCCTGGGCTTCAATTCTCCTCACTGGCTCATCGCAAACCTCGGCGCCATCTTGGCAGGGTAAGCACCCGTGACGTCATCCACAAGGACAAATATTTGCCCTTGAGGGCTCGACTTCCTACTAGACGCAAGTGTTTGGTCGTTAGGTAATCATCCAACCGTGATAAACCGTCACGCTGCTTACAAGGCTGCTGCATGAACATCTCACCACTCGAGTATCGGGCAAGTTCTGTCCGATGCTTGATATCGTGAAAATAAGTCGTTTGATGCCAAATGACGTCATACCAACAGTTAATTAAGTAAAATAAATAAAGAAAGGTCTTCTTAATCATGTGTTTAAGCCAAATTTGATTTTGCGTCAGGAAACTCAGTTAGTTTGACGTTATTTCGATTCCCTTAAGTAATGTTGCCATTATTGTGGCCCAGAAGGGCATTATGACGCGATAATGTATGAATTCCTTTGAGGAATATGGAAACAATGGACCGCGATATCGTGTGACAATGTACTTCGCGTTTTGTTCGTGTTTGTTTTGGTTATCTGCGGAGAAACACAAACATGAGATATTTTTTAATTCTGCCGTAACCGGGCTTGTCAAAAACAAATGGACTCATTTACAAAAATACATTTCAACGAAACATGTTCTTCGTAATAATGGCGTCTGTGACGTAAATAAACCAATTTTACCCGGAAATTTTCCAGCGCATGTTTATCACCAAACATAGTAGGGTATTCCCCGGTTGTTAACCTCCCACTCAAGCAAACTTTCCGAATCTTTCAACAAGTTTTTTATTGCTTCGTTGAAGCAGGAACTTTTAATTCTTCGCCGATGTTTTACGATGATTTCGTTTTATTGGCATCATTTTATCGGCTAAATATAATTACTTTATCATAAAAAGAAAAATCTGATTCATAAAATCAACACCAGCTCCTGCACACTCCTAGTGGCAAATATTTAGCTTATCTGAAAAAATGCGAAGTTTAAGGAATTTCAATGGCTTGAAAAGTTAGTTTAAAATCTGTATAATACATATACTATGTAGCTCTACATTAAAAGGCGATTTCCTTTCAAATAACTCGATACATTTCATCGTCGTTTACACGTCATGATCTAGTGACGTCATGATCTAGTGAACTACGGTTGTGCGGAAGCTCGTCAACAGTTTAATGCATTTTGTGTGGAGTAAAACCTGAATTTCAGCCTAAATTATATATATTATGTTGGATTCTACTTTTAAGTCAGTGGTTCTTAAACTTTTTCAATGGAGACCCTAAAATTATTTCGGTTCCGGTTGGCCAGGGCCGGCGTGGGATATTTAGAGATGACATCATAAAACAATTATGCTTAACTCTCTTTTAATCCCACAAATGTGAAACCAATATAAAGTCTAAATACCAAAGCGTTTTTTGATATTAACTTATCTTTTAAAAATTTGTTTCATTTTTTTAAATTGGACAACAGGATTTCAATGAGGTCTCAAGTACCCCCCAAATTTAACCCAAGTACCCCCAAAATTAACCCACGTACCCCCAAGCGATCCAAAGGGTCCATGGTTAAGAACCCTGCTTTACTGAATTGACTTGTTCCATCATATGTGAAGTGTTGTTTGTAGGGGCGCCGGGTGCGGCATTTATACGACCAACAATTCAGAAGCTTGTCGCCACATTCTACAAATCACCAAAGCTAACATCGTGGTAGTGGAAGATAAAACACAACTCGACAAAATATTGAAGGCGGGTACATACGAGTATTTACCAATTAATAACGAGTATTTGCGAATAATCTCCGGTCATATTGCCGAGTATGAACATGTTGCGAATTACAAAGCGGCAAAATCAAAATTTATTAATTTTTTTTTTCAGTAAAACCTTTGATTCCGATAACGATAACGATAACGATATTTGGGAAAAAAGTATCGCGACTAAACGACGTCATTCCTTACACAAGCGGATAGATGAAATTAAAACACTCCAAGGTTATTTTCCAGGTTGATAGGCAAAAATATACTTTTTTATTTCCCTCCAGTTGCTAACTTATTAATTTTTAATAAATTTACTTAAGGGAGAAAATCTTACTTTTAATCGCAAATCATCGCTCCTATGTTAATTTAGCATCAGGTGCCGATGTTGCAACTTGGCATCAGGGATCGGCTCCGATCCGATATTATCCGACATTCCTATTGTGACGTAGTCCATATTATATTGTCACTTCTTATTGTGACGTAGCCGACATATTATTGTGACGTAGCCGACATATTATTGTGACGTAGCCGACACATTATTGTGACGTTGTCACCTGTTATTGTGACGTAGGTATGGGATGGTCTCCCCCACCTAAAGGTTGCTGTCCAGTACAGGGGAATCCCCAAAACCGAAGACGTGTGCGTTTATTCGGTGAGCAAAACGACAGGTGTTTGTGTTTGTTTGTTTCTGTATACCAGTGGCTCCCAAGCTATTTTAAGTGCGCCCAAGTATGAGTTTTGTGAACACCTCATGACCCAAGATACAGACAACTAGCATAAAATATGTTGTTGTAAATTAAGTAAGTTATTCGCAAGAGTTTGAAGTGGTTTAATGAAGTATTACTCTACTGGCCCATTCACGTATTCAACAAAACTTGACTTGAAGTCATAAATCATGATCCAAGCGTTTGTATTTGTTGTGCATTTGTATCTACGTATATTGTAACAAATTTGTAGATTGGCTCATAAACACAGAAATACACAAAACTTTGACACAGCTAGCATTTTCCTTTTCAATTTATCAAATAAACAATCAAGTTTAACTTTTCTAAACGTATTCCGCCCCCTAGTGGTCGTCCTTCCTCGACGCGGGTGATGACGTCAGCGAGTCACGTGTTCGCGATATCGTCCAATCACAGCGCGCCAATCAATGTTGTCAAGTAATATTCACATCCGGGACTTCTGGCGACCCGAGGGGAGTTTTGCTGAGTCACGATAACGTAAGCTTTTAACATGGTTTAAATTCTTATCTTGTTTTGATTTTCTCCACAACAACTTCGAATAATTTCACCCAAAACGTCTTATTTGTTTATTTGTTGAGCAGCAGTTTTTCAACATCTTTTCTAAGAAAATCATTCATCGATAGATAAATATTAATTAAATTGAGTAATTTCCCAATATATTTCTCAACATCTGTGAAGATAAATTTAACGTGATACCGACTCTAACTCTAACACCCGCGGATGAATATTTGTTTCCCGCTGATGGATATGTTGTTGCAGGTGTGCAGCACAGCCCGCCACTTGGTGTCGCACCTGCAGATGGAGCACGAAGTTCTCCTCTCGTATCTTCCACTCTCGCACATCGCAGCACAAATGTGTGACCTCTGGGCGACCTTGGTGGCGGGGAATACCCTACACTTCGCGCCACACGACGTTCTAAAGGTGCGCGGATGAATATGTGGCCAGTATTATCGTTAAGTGTCGCTTCTAATAGCTCAAAGTTGTTTATTAGGAAGCAACTTGCGACGTCAGCTTGCAAAAAGCGCAAAAAGTTTTGTTTCTGTAAAAAATTGGTTAGAAACTAAAAGTGATTTCACTTCGGTCCATTTTGAGTAAGTATGGCGGCTGATCTTAACTAAATTCAGTTAAAACTTTATATTTTTTATCGACCAATATGCCTTAAATAAAGAACTAAAACGGCAAGGCTCGGATTTTAATTATTATATTATTAAATCTTCAAATGTCGGCTTCGCACAAACCGACTCCGGAGAACAAAGAAGTGAAACGTTGTGCGTCGTTTGCCTAAAATATTTGCAAAGTTAAAACTTTGAAACATTCAGCGGTTTATTAAATATGCGGATCAAAAACTTGCTAATCCCTTCATTGTGATTGTAACATCACAACATGCCGCTTTTTGTCGATTGTTATGTCACAAACGAAGCCATTGTCCTTCTACTAACAAGCTTGTGTGGGTGGAATGCGAGGGTTGATAAAAAAGCTTAAATCCCGCGTTCCATTCATAAAAATGCCGCGGTTATGACATCATAAAGGAAGGACGCGACATTCCGGTCCTGAATAAATAATGACAATATTCTTGGGTTCGTCTGTTTGTCGCTCTGTGGTAAGTGTGTGTGAGTGGGTGGGATGGGGGGAGGGGGGTTAGTCGTTGTTCGTCCGACATTTAGGGACAAACGGAGATTGGGATTTCAGTCTTGCTCCAATATTTTTCCACCTTCTAATATTTGTTCATCTTGAAGGTAAATTTATCAACTAAAACGTAAATTAACAAGACCTTACTTTCTGACTTTAAAGTAATTTTGGCATAAAACCTGGAAATATATATCGTTCGATTATTTTTGATGTAATTTCTTTTGCTTATTGTGACGTAGTAATTTCGTCACTTGGTATCAGTTCGCGATACACTTATGTCTAAAATATCGTTATCGGAACACAAACTTTCGGGCATCTTTAGTTAAGTGGCGAGATCATTATCATGAGACGTGGCAGAATAAAGCACTCCCGAGAATGTGTGACCTTGCAGCGGTACAATGACCTCTGCCAACACGTGGTTCCTGGGAGAAAGTAGAATCCAATTCTCCCAACGTCATGCATCACGTGACTTAACACGTGGTTCTTTCTCGCGTGACCTTCAACACCGCCCCAAGGACAAACACTACAAAGTCCCTTCTATTGTCTCCCATTACCCCTAAATATTACGTCACACTACGCGACGGTAGCCCATTGTCTCGTCGCACTTTCATCGATACTTATGCAGTGAACATGACATAGCTAAATTATGACGTCACAAACCTTGCAGTTTAAACCAAAACAACAATTGACCTCCCCTAAACAAGTAGTTATTTTAACTGTTTGTTGCAATGTAAATAAATTTGACCTTAGAATAAAACGACACAAAGTGAATAATTTAACACAATACTTCAAAAATCGTCGATAGCTTGTGCATTAACGATTCTTTAAAGCGGCATAACTGGGCCAGCAAACTTTTTCGCAAAGGACTGGAAAGACATAACTGTGCTGACTGGTTATAAACCAAGTTATGCTTAAAGCTTATTGACCTTATTGTTAGGTGGCCAATAGGCCAAGAAGCTTGGTTGTGACGTAATAACTTGGTATTTGTTCAGGGCGCGTTGACACAAAGTCTGAGGAGAGTTGAACCCACCAAGTTCTTCGCCGTTCCTCGGGTTTGGGAGAAGATCGCGCAGAGTCTCAGCTTTTCATCTGGTGATGTTGGGAACTTGCAGAGGAACTTGAGGGAATGGAGCGAAAATATCGGGCTCAAGTCGCTCACCGACGCTTCCATGGGGTGAGTGGGGTTGGATGGAAGTGGGTTGTAGCGTAATAACAATGCCACCAACACTATAAGTTCACAAATTGTAAAAGCTTCTTAAAAACTGTTGCTTTTTATGAAATTTTGGGATTTATATTTACTTTCTGTCCGTTGATGTAAGAGATTGAAAACATTTTTTAACAAACTAAATTAACGTTTTTATTCCAACCCAAAAAAGTTTTATGTAATTGTGTTCGTCCAATACTGTAAAGGTCATATAAAGGTCATACCTTTTAACACTCGAATGTCATTTTTTTGCGCCGCATTCCACACTTGGGGAATCCCCTGCGTGGGCTGAGCAAACAGTCACGTGACACACCCACGAAGTCACGTGATGCTTGGCAAATATCAAGCTCGAAGTTGTTGCGAAGCTTTTTATGTGAATATTTGCAGCTTTGCTTCTGCAATTCAACTCTGTTTGAATAAATTTTGCAGGAGTTACTTTTTGTAACTATAGATTTATTGAAATCAAAGTAATATGCGCGCAATCCGCTATTTTATTGGAATATTTTGCCATGCTGTAATAATACGATTTTTTTTTTCCAAAATGATGGGTAATGATATAAAACTAACTCGCTTGTCAATTTAATCAGCTACTTTTTGTAATTATAGATTCTATTTAAGTAAATATATTTCTTCGAATTACAGGGACAAACAAATCTTGACATAAGCTACTTTTGTAACCATGGATTTAAAAAGTTTTTCCATATAAAAAAAAACTTATTTGATAGTGACGTAACAATATTGTTCTTGGTAGAATTGAGGGGAATTCTCTGGGGTTCCGCTTGGCTGATTTCTTTCTCTTCAAGAAGGTGCGCTCCTCCCTAGGATTAAATCGGTGCGACTTGTTAGTATCCTCGGCGGCACCGCTAGCTGATGACGTTCAACGCGCTCTGTGGTGCCACCACGTGGCGGTTGTGCAGATGTACGGGTTGAGTGAATCAACAGGTGAACTTTGACCTTTAACCTAAGATGAAAACCAAAGCTGCCGAAAAATATTCTTGGCTTCAGGTTAACTTTCCAAAATATTAATTTAAGAAGTTAAGAATTCAAAAAATTGACTCGAGAAAAGCAAGACGTTCTTCGGAACTAAGGTGAAACTCGAAACGATGAATGTTGGGATAAAAAGCAAAAAACAGAACTTTAAAATTAACCGGGTTTTTGCTTCAAAGTTTCATTTTAAACCGTGGTCTTGGGATTTGTGCAATTGAACTTTTACCTCCGTGTGTAGCTTACGTTTTATTCCCTTACCTCCTTCAGGTCCTCACGTTGTATGCGACCAGAAACCTGGGCAGTTCAAAATCCAATCAGTGGGCCGTACTTTGCCCGGAGTCCTCACAAAAATGGATGAGAGCGGCGAGGTAACACGATGTTTGTGATGTCATAATCTCACTCGAATAAAATAAGTTGAACCTTAAATTATAATAGTTTTGTAGCCATTTTAAAGCTGAAGTAACTCGTGACCTTGAGGTTCGGGCTTTGAAGGTTAAAAGTCGCGGATGACGTCACAATGTACACTTTTTCTATTCTCAAAACGATTCAATGTTTAGATTCTTCTCTGGGGTCGCAACATTATGATGGGGTACCTCGACATGCCTGAGTGCACACACGAGGCCGTTGATCGTTCCGGGTGGCTGCACACCGGTGACGTAGGTCGGTTTGATGACGATGGCTTTCTTTACGTCACAGGTCGCATCAAAGGTGAGTGTGACGACATAAGAGCTTCGCAGTATCGGTTCTGTCCGATATTTATCGCGATAATTAATGTTGCTTGGAAAGTCTTTACATTCGTAGTTTTAATGAAATACTCCGCTTGTCAAAACTGATTGTGATGTTCTGTTATGGACGCCAGCCGCAGATCAGATCTGACAAGCTTTTTGTAAGCACACTGATTTATATTTGGTACTTTCGATAAAAAAAGTAACAATAAAAAAATGGATTAATTCTTATAAACTCTTACAGACCTGCTGATCACAGCCGGGGGAGAAAACGTCTCCCCTACTCAAATCGAACAAAGGGTGACGCAATCCCTTCCCCTCATCGGATCAGCCTTCCTCGTCGGGGATCGAAGGAGGTTTCTTTCCCTACTCGTTACAATCAAGGTTCTATGACGTAATAATGCGATAAAATATAAGCAAGTTTGTAGCAAGAACAATCCGTGTAAAACTTGCAAAATACTTTTAAGAAATATCGAAGTTGAAACTTATGAGAACCAAAACTAACGGCGAGACATCAAGTGTTACGTCATAATGAGTGGTGTCGTGTGCAGCCAAGCATTACATCACGTGCTTATTAAGACTGTTTGATTGACAGCTCAAAGTGAACGCCTTTAATCTCGCAAGCACCACTTGTGACGTGACAACT
Source organism: Ascidiella aspersa (assembly GCF_963924565.1). Lineage (NCBI taxonomy): Eukaryota > Metazoa > Chordata > Ascidiacea > Phlebobranchia > Ascidiidae > Ascidiella > Ascidiella aspersa. The sequence continues at coordinate 129,248 of NC_139447.1, forward strand.
GCGGTGTGACGTCACATAGATAGTGTGGTAGATAAAGGGAGTTGCTTCCGATACTTTCATGTCGGAGTTGTTTCTCAACAGAAACGATATTGTTCAATAATAAACACAATTTATCCCAGTTTTACATTTAGTTTTATCAAACCAAGTTATTCTGGCCGCCATCTTTGTTGCTAACCTTCCCCAACATTACAGACTTTTCCCTAGTACGACAGTTATTGCCGATTTTGGGTCGCGGCCCAGGAGTTTGAGAAACACAAGTAACTAAAAAAGTGAAACAGTTTGTGTTTTACGTTGTTTGGACTCCGTGGCAAATATCCCAAGCAGTCTCCTGGTAGCTGCCAGTAATACATTGTTAGTTGACACAAAACACAGGTATAAGCAGAATACAATGTTGTGTTGGGGGAATTACCGTGACTACAACCACTTTTACTTTGATCAGTTACAATTTATTTCTGGTTTATAATTTCGTGTCTGAGTTGTTTAAATGAGGAAACATTTGTCCGGGTTCAAATAAAACGCAACTTACACTTTGTTTCAAACTTTGTTATTTGTAGAACGAAGAGGGGAGCCTTTCACCCCCCGCCCTCCAATTCTGTCGTCATTGTGGTAGTGACGTCACTACCCTTCAGCCAATCACGTCGGGCGCTGATAGTTTCGTCATAAAGGCCATTGAGGTAAAAAGTTTATGAAACAAACTTTGAACTTGAAAAATGAACTCATGTAAATTCAAGTCCAAACACAAATGAACACTCAGAATATGACGTCAGTGGTTTATTGTCTGACGTCATTTGTTGATGACGTAGTAAACGTTGCTGCATTTTTATTTTCAGGAAAGTTTGATCGTTGTGAACTCTCTGGCGACATCCCGTGCCCAACAAATCAAGAAGTGGGTTGTTTTGTCGGATGAGTTCTCGGTGGCTGGAGGAGAGATCGGTAAGCTTTAAATTTATTTTGATTAGGATCTATAATTTCCGGTTTTATTGTTGACAAACTTATGCAGAAAGAAAATGTCTTTTCGCAACTTATACTTTTGTTGGGTTTAATTCCAGTATTTTTTTTGTCTCAGGCCCAACTATGAAACTTAAACGAAAGTCTGTCGTCCAAAAATATCACCGACTTATTGAAGACATTTATTCGGAAGAGAACATTACGTCATCAGAAGAATACGTCATACACGCGTTACCTTAGAGGTGTTTCATCAGGGCCATTCGGGACGTCAAGGACATAAGCTGGGGTCCGTCAACCGTGAACACCTGGCTCGGAGGCGCCCGCAGAAAAAAAATATTTATACTAAACTTAACTTTCAGTACCGATATTAATATGTACGATTTTATATCAGCTGAAATTTCAATACAAAATATTCCATAACGTTCAAAAGTAATACATATTACACTTATAAACAATAAAAATGAAATCGCTTTTTATAATTCCAGAGTGGGGCAAGTGCCCCCCCCCCCACACATTAAACCCCCAATGGGGGTGCCCATGAACTAAACCTTGTTGCCGCAAAAAGTCCTACTTTTGTAAAGCTTACAACATCTGCATAAAGCTCTATGTATGAAGTTATTTAGCTAAAGTCGAGTGGTTTTGCAATATTGTGCTGAAAATATTTCCTATTAGTAGCAAAATCAATTGTTCAATTTTTACATTATGTTTTGCTTGTTTTGTTTGTGTTATGCAAAGTGCAATGGCCGACATGTGGGTGTTTTTATTTGCCCCAATATTTTTCATGTTTTTTTTTCGCAATTTTGTTTTCCGTTGTCACAGTTTTATCGCTGACGCAAATTATTACTTGTTTAAGATTACAGTTGAAAATACTCTAGGACAGCTAGCAATTCAGGTCAGACACAATTAACGGATCTAAAAAGTTTAGATCTGTTTAATTGTGTCTTTTAAGATCTGTAAAAAGTGTCTAACCTAAATTGCTAGCTGTGCTAGATTATTCTGCTGTTACGGATCAGGAATTAAGGTCGACATTTATCTTGCAAGGGTCAAGGTAATTTCTTTTATCCCATATTTAGTGCAACATGGTTTAAGATTAATTACTTATTCGCAAGTTATTTGTCACTAATTGACATAATATTTTTATATTAATTTTACCACCTTGAAATGTCTTGAAACAAAAGTATAAGTTCCATTTTGTTAATATCGTGTTGATATTATTGTTTGCATTTCGTCATGAGCCTTACGCTCGTACATTAGAGAATGTAAAAATCGCAGGGGATTAATTTGGATTTATTCGTTTTAATCTCCTCCTTATCTGCCAACAATGGAATACTTCTTATCGATTGTTGATGCCATTGTCTCGCAACAATCGCCCATTCATCATAAACGCTAGGCTAGGTTTACAATGAAACTCGAACAGCCGTAATTGTTCGAATGAGATTTATTAGTTTTTTCAATTTTAAAATCAGTTAACACAATTTCAGTTAATGTTTTTTTTCTAAATATGTATTAATAAAAAAGTATTACTTTGAAATAAGTTGTAAGAAGCCTAGTTTTGTTCTTTGTAAGAAATAGTTCAGTGTGATTCAGAGCAAGTTAAAAATAACATTAATATTTTGATATTGTTGCTCAATTAAACGTTATTGCAAAAATATATATTTTAACTTTTAGGTAAAATAATTTATCCAGATATGTCGAAATCCTGTTAGCTGCTTTTACTGTTTATATTCATGTCCTTCAATTTCATATTTAACAAAGCTTGTTTTCCTTATTTTAAAAAATGCGGACTAAGCTAAGTATATTTAATTAAAAAATGACCTTGGTAAATATATAAAAATGTGTTTTGCAAATAAAATTAAGCTTCCACAAATCGACCTTTTAATAAAATTGTTTAATGTTTGTAAATATTTTTATTGGTGTGACATAAAATGTTTTTTAACCGCATTAAGTAAAGCGGTTTGTACTAAACTTTTTAATTAAATCATCACAAAAATGTGCGTTTATAGACTTTTACAAAACAGGTTTAAAACAGCAACAATTCCTGGTTGTTCCCACTCAACAACATTTGGTTAAAGAGGGTTGTGTCTGGTTTTATTTGCAGGAATTTGTTTGGTTTGAGTGATTTATTTGTTGCAATTGTAGGTTTGCGATGAAAACATAAATGTGTCGAAAATGAAATGTCAACCGTCAAAGAAGAATGTATCAGCTCGCTACACAAGGTTCGTTGCTTTCAGCACTTCGACCAAAAACATGTTTTACCTTCCTTAAAAACACTTGCTGGCATAAATTACCATCACACTTATGCTTCTTTCAATATTACCCAGTGGAGAAGTAAGCCCGAATGATGTTACGGTAAAAGCAATATATTTAGGTTCATCGGTGGAGAAATGTTCAATTCCTACCAGGCCATTTCTTTTTTAACTTGACCATCTTCTTGCGTGGATTTAAGCTAGGTTTCAGTTTAATGTCTGTGCACGACATCGAACGATAACCTCAGGTTTCCTAGGTTTCTTTTTCAAACGTCCTGTTATGAACTCAATTTTGTGACGTCATTTCTGAGTATTTATGCGTCCCGGTAAAAAGTATCTCATTTCACCTCTGCTGCTATTACGTTGTCAAACCTCGATGAAACGATCAATATATTGTGTTTTTAACAGACTTCGGAGCCCTGATCAAAAGCATTGCAAAGTTTATCAGTTAAAGCAACAGCTAAAAGACATAAAATATATTTGACTGGCACTATATTATATTTTCCGACACCAAGTTTTTGGTAGTGGTGCCAATACCGATACAAAATTATACTATTTAAGCTTTTCAGATGCACTTCAGTTTAACCTATAAATGCTGCGTGAATTTTAAATAGTTAGTGTTCAATTAGTGTTGGATTTGCGTGATAAAAATACAAAGCCCAACCCACCCTGGTTTATGAGTGATATATGTTTATTTCACCATAGTAATGACGTCATTCTATACTAACCTCCCACTGATCAAATATCGGGCGAACGCCTTGTCATCCGTGTTCATGACACAAACCTTTCTTAAACCCCGCAAATATTTCCCAGAACTCTGAAAATCTTGGTCGTTTTATTGAGCTGACGTCACTCCATCGATTCCTGGCATCCTACGGCTCAGGATCTTTTACCGTGTTGGACCAAAATGGACCGGATTTAAGAAAAAGGATCACTGTTCTTGAAATTCAAATTGTTGAGATGGCTTTCGACATCATGAAAGTTTTATTGCCAACTTTTAAAAAGTAATACACTTTGTATAAAATGCACTTATAATTTAAATAAAGTTAAAAAAAAGTGTATTGTTTGTTTTAAGGTAATTAAATTAGCCAAGCACATTTTCTTGGTCAACTTCTACCATGGTTGTTTGTTAGCTTATAACTCAGTTTGTTACGTCACAACGTAGTGGTTACATCATAACGTGGTTTGTTACGTCACAGTGTGGTTTGTTACGTCACAGCGTGCTATGTTACATCACAGTGTGGTTTGTTACGTCACAGTGCTGTTTGTTGCAGGGTGAAGCAGGAGCGAATGGGCGATAGTGTGATGGAATCTTTGGAACTCCAGTGGACAGATTTCACCGCTGGACTCGACTTCTTCCTCCATGACGTCACAGTCATCTACAAAATAAACGCAGTCTTCAACAAAAAGACAAACGTGCAAAGTAAGAATACCCAAATACTGACCCAACAGCTCAATCAACAATCAGCACAAATGATTCCCAGCATTTTTTGCTAATTTCAGAAAACTGAAACGATTTCTCGATTTAATGAAATGAAAATCCTATTGTGTATTATAAACGAATATAAATTTAATTAGCATAAGAAAATTAGACAGAAAGCATTAATTTTTGTAAATTGTTTATTGTTTTATTAAAAAACATTTTATGTTATTTAATTTGATAACTACAAGGAAAATGTGACAGATGTTGTACAGACTCTAGACTAGACTCTAGAGCAGTGGTGGGCAATTATTTTTAGCCGCGGGCCGCATGAGAAACCTAAAATGTTGCGGCGGGCCGGGTCAAAAATGAATCTGAAATACGCGCAAATTGACGTCATACTCTGACGGTATAAAACAAATAAGCTAACGAACTTGATATTACGTTTGGAGTTGTGCGAAAATGTGCAATTTAAGTCGAATATAAAAAAGGCGCGAAGCGCGAAAAAATTCGGACTATGTTTGTTTGAAAATGCAAACTTTAATTTGGGAAGTGAAATCATGGAGCAGATAAAAATGTACATTGCTTGATATATTGGCGTTTATCAAGTTGGCGCGTTGACCCAAAAGTTAAGATTAAAATACGAAAAAAAAAGTTACCGGTTGTATTACTTGCTCTATACAATAATCGACGGAATAGTTTCGACGCTCAAAAAATATATAAATATTAGGGTAAGTTTGTTAAACTTTCGCTGGAGAGAGTGCCACTGTGCATAGGACGCCATTTGTCTGTAAAGTTGCGAATATCGCGCCGAACATACGAGAAAGACAGAAAGATTCGTTTTAGTATTTTCAACAGGCTAAAAATCGATTTTGTCAAGATCATGACTAGATCCGTCCCTGATAAAAGTTTGATACAAACATGTAGAAACTCACCCCTTGTTTTCGATTAGCCTACAGTATATGTATTTTAAGGGAAATAAGCCGCGGGCCGGATGAAACTGCTTGGCGGGCCGTATGTTGCCCAGGTCTGCTCTAGAGTCTAGACAGAAGTTTGCAAACTTGTTAAACTACAAACACAAGCAAACCACAAAATGTAGTGTTACAAATATGTTCATTACTATTGGAGTTCAACAAGAGGAGCCACAAAAACATGTCGGCCTTGGTTTGACGGCTTCATCGGTTAAATGTTTGCCCTCAGATGGAATGTTGGATTGGTCGGGGGTGAGGGATGGGGTGCAGACCCCCCCAACCGTGTTTGACGTCACAATGCCCAACACAAAGGAATCTTTGAAGGAAGAGAACAAACCTGTGTTGTCGCGGATCGAAGATTCCATCAAGAAGTCCAGAATGATTTTACACGCCTTACATGTGAGTAAGACCAGTAATGGCGGCCAATTTTACACGCCTTACATGTAAGTAAGACCAGTAATGGCGGCCAATTTTACACGCCTTACATGTAAGTGAGACCAGTAATGGCGGCCAATTTTACACGTCTTACATGTGAGTGAGACCAGTAATGGCGGCCAAATTTACTTGCCTTACATTTGAGTGAGACCAGGCGTGAGGTTCGAACCAGCGACCCTCAGATCGCCAGTAAAAGTGTAAAGTTGGTTTGTTTTTGTTTCAGACGCAAATGGCTGTTCAGGCTTGGACCATAGAAAACTTCAGTTGTAAGTAACTTGCCTAACATTATTCACAATGATGTGGATTCAGTATTTTATCAAATTCCTGCTAATTTTATTTTAACTTGCAGCTTTCAAAATGGACATAATCGCCACTGAAGCGAGACGCGGAATACAGGTGCGCTATTAGGGGATTACCCCAACTTTAACGATTTTCCAAGTTTTCTGATATTTACTTTATACAAACTAAAACACTACTGACGTCATAATGCCAACTATTGTTTAATCGCGTCCTTTGAAATGCACAATCGCACACCGACCAGGTGGCCTAATCCGGATCATTCCGATCAATTAATTGACACCAGGGCGACCCGGATAAAATATATACGATTGTTTACGGTTGAGTGCACACGATTCATGCTGCTTGTTGCCATGGGAACAGGGTTTCGGGGGGGGGGGGGTTAATGGTCGCTTCAAATGTGAACTTGCCTTCACCAGTAAGTTGTCAGTGGGAGGTAATAACTGTAGATGACAGAATGAAGCTGTTTACTTCATTGCCGTTTAGTTATTTGGTTGTTGGTTGTTTTGTTTGATACAGACGTAACACAAAACTCACGTTTGCCGCCAAAAACACCTATTAACTAAAATACCCCCAAACCACAGAATTTGTGATGGAATATTAATTTTTTCCCCGGTGATCAACTAATTATTCTTAGAATTAATTTTTTTTTACAGAAATCTTTCAAGAAACTTTTCGCGACAAAAACTTCAATCGCCATCTCCATTTTCATCATAATCGTCATTGTTGTCGTCATAATACTGCTACAATTGGGAATTTTCTGACGCAGCAGAAAGCATGGGGATTCCCCGTGATTAAAAAACAAGGCAAAGTGCATTGATGCGTGACGACGGGTCTGCTTCGCTTCTGATGCAATAATCGTTTATTGTGACGTCTAAAATGTGTTTGATCAAAATCTGCGTCAATAAATGTTTATTTTAGGGAAATTGTTATTTGATTCACAAGGAATGTTATTTAAGTGGCCAAAATACACATTCCTTGTATAACCAGGATTGCCACGCTGCCCTTATTCTCAGAACATTTTAAAATTATTTATTGTTATTTCTGAGAAATGTAACCCAAGTAATAAAGCAGGGATCGGCCCGCCAATGCAATCCATCCGGCTCGCCACCCCCATTACCTATATTATTTACTATTTTAACTTGAATGCAATTTTTTTTAGGAAAAAAAAATTTTTTTCGCTTTTTGGAAATCTTGTTTATGCATCTTGTATGCTAACGATTAGGAGAATATTTTCAGCCCAAATGCGCTGTGCGTAATAACCTGTAACTTTCAACAATCAAAGGTTCGCCAACTTAGTATTGTGAATGCAAGTTCAAATATAGGAAGTCTTTAAACATAACTTCAAGTGTTTAATTCAGATTACACAAGAAATAGTTTCAAGGTTGAATAGTTTCATTGTCGTGATGTATGACGTCATGTGGACCCAAATGCTAAAGCAGCAAACTCATTTTTATCATACGAACGCATTACCACCTTCTAAAATGTATGTAGACGCATTTTAAAATGCAAAAGTAAACCTAGGTTCGCTCTCACCAATTGTTGTAATAAAACGTTTAACAACAGAATTGACAGTTAACATTGATTACGGCCGCCACACTTTCCTGGGTTACGACCCGTCAAGAACCTTCCTGGGTTTGGCCCGCAACTAGGAAAAGGTTGCCAGCTGTTGGTCTAACATAAAGGAAAAGTCATAAATATTAAAAACCATTATTATTTTCCTGGATTCGCTGTAAAAATCCTAATTGTTCAAGGCGACCTTATTTGGTTGGAATAGCGATGGTAGGCCTGGGTATAAAGCAACATTTTGTCGCAAATAATAAATTGACCTTTATACGAAAGGTACCACGTCAAAAAATATCGAAACCTTCTGAAAATTCCCAAAACCGCGGAGTTTCCCTCGCACCATAATACCGCATTGTGACGAGGTTATACGTCACACACATGAGCAGCCAAGCGTTAAGACAGGCACTTTTCGATCCAGTGAAGCGGAACGAAGCAGGTTAGGTTGGATTCGGTGAAAACAAGTTTCAGAGGTTTCAACAAAGCGAACAAACAACAGGTCAAGGTCGTGTATTGCGTTCAAGGTCAGAATATTGCGCAGTTGTGAGATAGAGGCGACCAGAACACTTTAGGAAAAGCTGTGACGGGTTTTCGAGTATTTTTCGATGATCAGCAGTTTTAGCAGTTTTGCAAGATGACTCCCACGTTTTACGAGAATATAAAATGTTCCTGATCAACTTGTCTCGCCATCTGAGGTCAACCTCGATCCGCTAGTCCAGTGCTTCTCAACCTGTGGGTCGCGACCCAAAATTGGGTTGCTGTTTGATTTGGTTGGGTCAGTTAGCTCACATGTTTATATCAATTAAGATTGGTGCTGAGAAAGATTTTTCAATTTGGAAATTAAGGAAGCAATACAAATAATGTCTTATAATATTTTTTTAAATTCGAAATTCTTTATGCCAATGTCTATTTTTTGTTCGCTTACAAGAAAAAATAATTGGGTCGCCAAAGCTCAGTCGCCATACTTACGCCTAATATTTGGGTCGCCGCGAAAAAGGTTGAGAAGCACTGCGCTAGTGACTAGAATCTAAGGTGTGACGTCATACATTCAGGAAACAAACCTGGCAATAAACAAGGGTGTTATCGGTACTAGGATGTCCGATAATATCGGATCGGAGTCGATACCTGAAGGAATAATATCGTTACTTGCCCGATACTAGGCTGGTATCGGTGCCGATCCGATATTAAATTGACATAGGAGCCAGGTTTGCATTCCAACGCAGCGATTTCTTGCCAAGATAAACTGTTGGTCAAATAATCTAAAAATATCGATGTTTTAATTTCATCTTTTGTTTTTGCTTGGACGTGGTTATGACGTCATTTGGATCGGATGGCGATATTATTTGTCTAAAATATCGGGATCGGGATAAAATGCATCGTCACCCTTAATCACTAAAACATTTAATATCGTCATGGTTCAATGAGCATTCATTTGTTAGCGGCGCCACCAAGTGAGCTATTCGTGAACTTGCACTACTATGTGTGACGTCATAGTGTCTACATTTACTTCACAGCATTACAATAATATAGCGACAAGCGGAAAACATCCCATAACAGGGCAAAAGTAACGTGACGTCAGCACAATGACGTCACAGCAGATTAAATTATCTTCAAACATAAGTTTGCAAAGTTTATAATTTGCTGCGTGAAAAAATAATTTTGTTTTTCAAACTTTTTTTTTTGTAGCAGAATAATTTGTTTTAATAATTACAAGCGCCGCCCTACCCGTCAATCATCGCAGCGTCGACCAATCATGTGCTTCCAATCGTGCGGCGCCATGTTCTTCTTTGTCCTCTTCCGATTGGCCAGTTTCGCTGGCGACGGACTCATGCTTTATGACGTTATAATCCAGCTTCTGAAGTAACTTTCTATTGTTTAAACAATGTTTATTCCTCATCTAACGCCGAATTGTTTTTGCAGAACTTCCGAGAGTTTCGTATTTCAATTGGCTCGGAACATAAGTTATTGCGAAATAACAAAAGCGTAAGTGACGTCACAATAGCATGCTGTTACAGTGAGGGGTTTCGTTGTTGTATTTAAATCCAATAATCAAGTAGAACATATTGCAAAGCGAAAGTAGCTTGAATGAAATTTCATTCGTGCCTTCAATCATCTTTTACGAGCACTTTGCCGTTTAAAGTAAAATGTCCTTAAACAATTATGTTCCTTTCAATTTATTCCAAAATAAACTAAGCGCCGAGTTATATCGCAACTATGCGTTAAATTATCGGACGGGCATCGATACAATCTATTATCGGGTATCGACCCTAACCCGATATTGTTATCGGACATCTACTTTCAGATCCGATATTGATTTCGAATCGTTTCGCGACGAACTTCTCTACAGCTTGGTGGCGCTAGCGGTCATCGTGGGGTTTTCCCTAATTATTTCCCCCGCTCTCCTGCCCTTCATGGTCCCAAGGTCAAGCGACGTCATCGATGCAGACGACGATGATGACGTCAGTATAGGTTAGAACTTTTTTAATGATGTTACGGGCATTTTTTAAACCTTGACTGAGTTGTGTTGTATTTAGATTACGAGTTCCGCATGAAAGAGCGCGGAGGGAGACGTACTTTGCGATATATTACGTCACTTGTCCTCATATTCATCCACGATGTTCCAACTTGTGCGCTCGGAACTTTCCTGTTCGCAACTATCGTCGCTCCTGCTGAACCGAGGTCAGTGACCTAGGGTAACCCCTGCTGGACCGAGGTCAGTGACCTGGGGTAACCCCTGCTGGACCGAGGTCAGTGACCTAGGGTAACCCCTGCTGGACCGAGGTCAGTGACCTGGGGTAACCCCTGCTGGACCGAGGTCAGTGGCCTAGGGCAAGGGTCCGCAAATACGGGGTCGCGACCCAAATTTGGGTCGCGAGACCATTAAGTTTGGGTCGCGAAAGCCTTGATATATTTTTAAAAGCGGCCTATATTTGGAAAGTTTTTTAATTGTTTCCATGAAGAGCCGTCTTACTTTGAGTGCGACTTGAATTGTCACGCCAAATATATACAACAAGACCCGTAAAATATCGTGAGACTTTTGTTCGATCCAGGTGATGGAAAAGAACGCTGGAAATCACACTATTTTGGCCATTACCAAACCAAACTGATCTGCTGAGCAGGAATTTTGGTTTACTTCCTAGTTAGTGTTTTTAAAAAACTCTTTTTAGCCCGTTTTCTGTAACGAAAGCGTCGTGAGCACGTTGTTCTCTTAAAATTAACATGTGCAAAACTTGCATCAGTTTTATTTATTTTGGTAAACGCGATATGTTATGAGCACTAATTATTGTCTCTACTAATCTTATATTTTTTGCTAACATAAACTACTTAACCAGGTTATGCAGTTTTTCACGGACCCTAACGATATAAACAAGCTATTAAATGACGCTTTTCGTGGATCTTCATTTGCGGAAATATATTTTTTGTGGTCAAGGGCCGTCCAACATTTTAAATGAAAAGTTTTGCTAACTGAAACCAGATGCAGGCAATCTGGTTGCGCTTGGCGCATTGAGTTAAGCTGGACAAATCAGGGTGTTTCACGACCTTGTGTTAACATGTCACATTTTGGTTTAATTTTGTTATATCATGTCTTAATACAGAGGACGGCAACCTTCGGCCGCGGGCCGGATACGGCCCTCCAGTGAAAGTCATCCGACCCGCAAACTCGTTTACAAACTGTACACACGACCATGTCCCAGATTTTTAACTGTTTAAACTATACGAAAATGCACAAAATCTTTCTGACTTTCAACTATATTTGCGTTTTGATGGAGCCTTCTCAGACCAAAGTGGACGTGCGCGTGTCAACTATAAGTAGGATTTTTTCGTAGCATGAAACCCTCTAAAATCCAATTTTCTGGAAATTAATTTGCTGATGTATTCTTTTTATGATAAACATTAACAAAAAGCGTACAAGAAATGTGTTCAATCTTTATTTTGTGTGTGCCAAATGCGTCTCGTCTCATTATAATTAAAAGGTTTGCCAATTTAAACCAAACAATCAAAACATTTAGGTCCATCACTGAATAAGAGTTATTACATTAAAGTTCTTTAAGGCCACACGTTTTTATAACAAAAATGTTAGTCGAAATTTTAAACGACCCGCCGAGAACTTGCTGAGTTTGGTTTAGCCCGGACTTGTTAAAGGTTGCCGATTTTAGTCTTAAAATTTATGTTGTCCCCTAAAAATATTTAGATCCGCGCCTGTTGTGCTTATAATGTTGAGTTTCCTAAAACGATTAGAAGACATCGGGCATTTTTGGTGAGTTGCACCAAAAAATCATTACACACCTTGCCAGTAATTATTGCACTAAGCTAAGTAGCGGACGGGGGTTGAAGGGGTTTCCAAAAACACAATATTGGTTGCTAAATCATATTTGTCATCCGAAAGAGACAACACAAGTAGTAAAACTCAAGGCATCCTTTCAGTTGTGTTACAGAACCCTTTCTCTTTTAAAATTAACAAACCGCATATCATAGGTTTATCTTGATAAATAGAAGCACAATAGTTGCTGCTTTTTTAGCAAAACTATTTTATTAAAACCAACTCGAATAATTTGGGTCGAGACCTCGGGACTAGTAATTTTGGGTCGCGCCAAAAAGTATTTGCGGACCCCTGGCCTAGGGTAACCCCTTCTGGACCGAGGTCAGTGACCTGGGGTAACCCCTGCTGAACCGAGGTCAGTTTCCTGGGGTAACCCCCGCTGAACCGAGGTCAGTGACCTAGGTCAACCTCTCGTGGAACTGAGGTCGGTGACCTACGGTAATATCTGAGGTTATTCTTGTCTAAAGTAACCCCTCTGTATCTGACGTATTGTTCAAAAGGTTACCCCCGATGAATATTTGACCTTTAGTAACCCCAGTGACGTTGCGCAGATGCTTGGATTGCGTCACAGCAAACGACCCACTTTACAGCGATTGCAAGAGCAAGTACGGGGAAACCCCAGGTTGGCCAGCCGATGCGATTTTCCCGATGAACAAGTGAGTTGATGGAATCTACGTTTTAACTTTTTTCGTTGTCTTTGCATTATAAACTTTTCTGTAGAACAATACACATTTGACTAAACCTTTTTAAACCATAAGTTGAAATAAGGGTATAATGTTAACATCCAAAACTCAATTGTTTGACATGTGCTTCATGGTAATGCAATGTTTGTTACACAACAAACCTTTACTCACAGAAAAACACACAAGTTAATGTTTCTCAGCACCTTTACTAAACACCACAACTTGTTAATATTTGCAGCGATTACTTTTGGCTGGCGATGGTTGGAGGGAAGATACTTGCAACAGTAGGAACCATCGGGTTGGTCGCATACTTCGAGCTCCAGTACAGATACCAGATACACGAGTTAAAGGTAACATGGTGTAACAGTTTCAATACTTCAACACACTTTTATTGTGATTATTTTAGTGTTTATAAAGGGTTTTGCCTTTTTTTAATGAACCCTTAAATTCACTTAACTTTTTATTCAATTTTTTTTTAACTTGTTTTACGGTGGTTTCCCAGCTTTTAATCTGCTTTCGTATCTTTAGACTCAAGGAAAACAACAAAAATTTAACACAAAAAAAAATTATAAATATAACTCCAGCATTCAAATAAACGCTCATTAAAACAACTTACTGTATTGGCAATTTCATCATTACTATAAAACACATCTTGTCGGGGTTGCACAGTTGGAGTCAGACTCGGGACTCGAGTAAACTTGAAACTACCAGAGTCCCAAGTCCGACGTGCGCATGCGCTGTACCAAACTTCGAAACTTATAAGGCCGTGAAGTGTTAATTGTAAACGTGAAATATCATATGGTGGATACTTTCCAACCAGGTATTGTGGGTGTATGGGTGTATAAGACACCTCTATTAGTGGATAACTATATTTGCACCCTATTTGAGTGGGTTGTATCGAAAATAGGCTGTAGAGTCGGCCTCGGGTTGTTTTAAACCGACTCGGCAGACCTGACTGTGATTAAGATAATTTGTCAGTAAATTAATTTGAATGGTTTAACTTCCTGGCAACCGTAGTTTGTCAATAATCTCTGTTTTGTTAACACCTTCGACATTTTTGGTCTGCGCAATGTTCAGAGGGGATTACCCTATAACTGACTGCTTTCTGATTGGTCCAGGTTCAACGTCGACGTCAGCTTTTACGACGTCACTTCGGGCCGGATAGGGGGCGCCAGAGAGGCAGGAATAATTATTTCGGGGTCTGGTTGCTCGCACTTCTGGGGACTTCCCTACTCACACTGGTGGTTGTAGCGATGATGTTGGCTCCAACTATCTCGGTTATTGTCATCAGGTGAGCTGTTTGCGACGCCATTTTGTGTCTGTTGAGTTGGTTTGGTATCATCACAAAGTACTTAAAAAGTTAATGAAAGACACACACAAACATATGTGTTTAATAACATCTGTGATCTAGCCCCTCGGAAGTTGCTTTATGACCAACGATTACGGCTTCCGTATCAATAGTTTCATTGATTGATACGGACTGATGATCCCCCAGTGTGAAGTTGCTTGTACTAACAAAATGTGCAAGTATTGGCGCATGGTTGTTTCTCGACTCGCTCCTCTCTGAGCCTGCATAGCTCAGTTGGTAGAGCGACGGTCCCGGCTTGACCGGAGGTCGTGAGTTCGAACCTCACTGCAGGCCAGTTGTTTTTCTGGCTTGATCTGCTTGCATCATAGATCGACAGATTCGGCGAGTCTGCGATGGCTTTTCGGTGTACTATTGATACGGAAGCCGTAATCGTTGGTCATAAAGCAACTTCCGAGGGGCTAGATCACAGATGTTATTAAACACATATGTTTGTGTGTGTCTTTCATTGATTGATACGGACTGATGATCCCCCAGTGTGAAGTTGCTTGTACTAACAAAATGTGCAAGTATTGGCGCATGGTTGTTTCTCGACTCGCTCCTCTCTGAGCCTGCATAGCTCAGTTGGTAGAGCGACGGTCCCGGCTTGACCGGAGGTCGTGAGTTCGAACCTCACTGCAGGCCAGTTGTTTTTCTGGCTTGCTCTGCTTGCATCATAGATCGACAGATTCGGCGAGTCTGCGATGGCTTTTCGGTGTACTTAAAAAGTTGTTTCACACTAGACGCGTTTTGCGTTAACAGAAAACTTCGTCACCTTAAGCGTAAGACGCGCTTAAGGTGACGGAAAGTTTAAATTGTGAACTTTGTCGCTTTCGGTTAGGAGCGATTTGTCCTTAACACTGGCAACACTTTATGTGCGACGCTGTGAATCAGCCTTCAGACATCTTCGTTATATCGGTGTTATAAGGGTTACTGTTTAACATCGTAGGATTAAATGAAGCAGATAATTCAAGTGAACGATATAACGGTATTTCTAACATAAGTTGAAATACAACTTGCCTTTTTAGGTTGTTCTATTTCTTCAATACAACTTTAACAAGTTTTTTTTTAAGTTAAACCCTGGAATTTTATAACCGGGTCAGTTCTTCTCAAAAACTTCACAATTTCACCCAGTATTACTTGGTGACCATGACCTTAAATAACCCCCACAATCTACCCAGTATTACTTGGTGACCATGACCTCAAATAACCCCCACAATCTACCCAGTATTACTTGGTGACCATGACCTCAAATAACCCCCACAATCTACCCAGTATTACTTGGTGACCATGACCTCAAATAACCCCCACAATCTACCCAGTATTACTTGGTGACCATGACCTCAAATAACTCTCACAATCTACCCAGTATTACTTGGTGACCATGACCTCAAATAACCCCCACAATCGACCCAGTATTACTTGGTGACCATGACCTCAAATAACCCCAACAATGAAATTGTTCGATGACAGGTGGGATCTGGTTGGTTCCCCCGAGCTGAAGACCCGCTTGGAGTACAGCAACTTTGTGTGCTGGGGATGCTGGGCTGCAGTCACACTGGCTGGCATCATCGCCACTTACACCTTCGCTTACTGTAGGAAGGCCTGCAGCACCAGCAGGGAATGATGACGTCATATGCGAACTTACGTCATCATCGTGACGTGTCGAAAATTGCCAGACGCACTTTATTGCAAATATTTTGTAACTATAAATCAGTGAAACTTTTTAGGCTGCGGCGCACTAAAAGAACTATTTTACAAATCGCGGCGGCAACTAGAATATCGGTTCCGGGCCGATTAGATGCAAAATGATAATATCGGTACTCGTCCGATACTAGGGTGTATCGGCACTGATCCAATACCAATTTAATTGGTTTATTACAGCAATGTTATGCAAACCAACATAGAATTCTCTTGTCGAAAATGTAATTTATGAGAAAATATTACGTTGAAAATTAGTAACAAAGCAGGTATCGGCATAATGCACTGAAAAATATTCAACAAAGTATAACATGGTACTTTTAATTTGATAAATTTTGCCTTTGACAGTAGTAATGACGTCATTTAGTAACGGATTGGAGCACGATACAACTGCTCTAAATACTTGTGCATTTTTTAAATGTTTGATCTCGTATGACGTAACAACTGCATTACCTACGTAGCCATAAAAATATTCGAAAATTTGTGGCAATGGTTAACATGGATTGTTATGGAGGTTTTGCTCTTCATTTAGTGGTCATTAAGTTGTGGTGAATATTGTTGGATTTGGCCACAAATTTACCCATTGTATAGTTTACTTCTGGGTTAAAAGCGAAATATTTAAAGTAGCCATTACATCGATGGTGTCGCTAGGCCTGCAATGGACTTGTTATTTTTGCGCAGCCCTCTATATTGCACCTTTGTTGACTGTACAAGAATATCGTTAACCCAACTGTATTTAATATTTTGAATCTCTTTAATCAAATCTAAAACATCAACAATTCAACTCACCAAAGTGTCAAGTTACCTATTTAATATCGCCCTACTCACTATAGCATTCGTATATTGAACCCAGGCGCCAGGCGTGGTGCAATCCAAACCTACCTAATTAGTTTAAAAGTAACAACACATTTGAGTCAAATGATTGTTTCAGTAATATTTCAACTATTTGCATGTTTTTTGTGAATATCTTTTCAATACAAACATGATTTCAGTGAATGTACATATCCCTCCAAATGCATGATGCTTTAACTAGTCGTATCCCTTGGCGCGGTATTTATTAGTGCTAGTAATGAAACCATAGTATAATTACACCGTCTACTGGTACGCAGGCTGTATACGGCCACATATACAAGCTGTCTTTAACGCAATGCTATGCATTATTCATCACAGAATGCGATGTGCCGCTTTTATATTGCTGTGTTATTCAGTTTGTAAATCAATCGTAAATGCACTTTTACTGGTGAATAAAAGTTATATAGCACAATTAAAGTAGGGTGTGTTTTGTTAAGTAGCATAGCAACCTTTCATCACACTCAAACAAAAATACACCATTTTTCTTCTTGACTTGCCGGAAAAGGACGTTGAGTGAATTAAACTGAGGAATGTTTATTTAATCGTTGACCACAATGAACTTTAGACAAAAAACTAGGCAACAATATGCGTGACGTCATATGTAACCGGTGCGCATTCCCAAACTACGGCTGCGTCGAGGTTAATATGATTATCCACAAACGGCCAATCAGCGTTCGTACAGCGGGTTGTTTTATCTGGAACGGACCAATGAGAGGCCTGTATCTGTTGGCAACGAGCTAAGCGCCTTGGGTATTCATCGGAAGAAGGTTCGTTAAGTTTTAATCGAAAAGTTTGAAGCTGAGTCAAGCACAACTTTTCGACTGAACTACGCGAAGCTTATACTTGCTACGAGCTGCTTATAAGGTAAACTTTGCTGTTTTAACCGATACTGGCCGTTTAAGATAGTATTTCTGGTTAATTTTAAGGTTAATACCTAATTTTATAAAGATTATGATAACTAAATTACATTTTTTGTTATTAATGCTACAAACTATTTGACAAATTGGTTTTTGCGCCGCTTAATTTCTGTATACGACCACTTAAAAAGACTAAATTACCTTATAATGCAAATTTAAGTTATCCAACTACTAGAATTGTCATTTTAAGAGGTTTTATTATATTTTTAGAGTTAAAAATGTCGGACCGCAAAGCAGTTGTCAAAAATGCCGACATGTCGGAAGACATGCAACAAGACGCAGTCGACTGCGCAACACAGGTAACAAATTATCTTCTTTTTCATATTTATAGTAAAAAATATTTTTATTTTCACTTGTAATGTTGTAAAAAACAATTTTATAAACTTTGAAGTTGTATCAATTAAAACAGCTATTCTGGTATTGTTTTTTCGTCTAATAAGATTTTAATTAAATGTTTAAAAATTTCCAAAAGAGCTGTTCTGATTGATAATATTACTGGCACTAAGAGTTTATAAATTCAAAGCTAAAAATGTATTTTTTCAGGCGTTGGAAAAGTACAACATTGAGAAAGATATCGCTGCTTACATCAAGAAGGAGTTCGACAAAAAGTACAACCCAACATGGCATTGCATCGTCGGCCGAAACTTCGGAAGCTACGTCACGCACGAAACTAAGCATTTTATTTATTTCTATCTCGGACAAGTCGCAATTTTGCTTTTTAAGTCTGGTTAGAACTTTTTGCGATTAAGGATGCGTAAATTTGAAAAGCTGCATCATTTCTGTTCTTGTAACCTTGATATTATTTTTTTATGTTGCTTCAATGTGCCGCATGCCAGAGTTTGCGTTGCCTTTTGGTGTTCCACTTTAACATGGTGCTCACAGAACTTAAATTATTTCACTTCAGCATTTAAACAAAAGTATTTTCTACCAAAGTTTCTCCTGTTATATTCTACACAAGGTTATCGTTTTCACAAGAAGCATTTGCTTCACAAATAAAAAGTACTGACAAAAACAATACATTTTAACTTCTTTGCTTTAAAAGAATCCATATCTTGATTAAATTGCACATTGTAATATCTGAGACAGTTTTTTATACAATGCATTTAGCATAAAGTAAAAAAAAAGTTTATTTACAAAAACAAACGACCCAGGTTATAATTTAAATCCTGAATGAATTGCACATACGCCAAAAGTCATATCTTCGAAGGAAACTTCTTTAAACCCAACATCTTTAATAATCTGTGCAAAATCCTGTTGGTTTGGAAACTTTCGGATGCTTTCAGCGAGGTATTGGTAAGATTTCCAATCCGACGCAATAACTTCGCCCATCACAGGAATCACTTGGAAAGAATAAGTGTCATACATACTGTAACAAAAATAAAATGTGTTAAATATCTGAACATAAATATATTAACTCTACAAAGAAAACTTTTTTTGCAATGTAATTAAAATGATATCCACTAAACAATAACCTTTTAATGAGTGGATTTGTAACGTGGCTAAATTCCAAACATAGAAATCTCCCTCCAGGTTTTAAAACTCGATAAGCTTCCTTTACAACCTAAAAAAAGAAAAAAAGAAGGATGGCAGCAGGTCAATTTGCGTGATTAGCAGAATGCTAAGAAGAACAGTACTCCTAAGACAACTGGAAACCTAATTTGCGGTAATGAAGCATGGTTACCCAAATGAAGGTAAATAGTTGCTTTAGTACAAATCTTTTTCAACAAATGGAAATCCCAATCCAGCTTAACGGGATTAGAAGTCAATTCAATATACAAATAATCCAAGATTGACAAAAATTTGATTTTCAAAACAAACTTATCTATACCAGGTCGTTTGTCATAAAGTGACTGAAGAAAGTCAAACATTAAAAGAATAAGTGAACTACAAGTCACACAATTTACTTAACACTGTTAAAAAATACAGCATCTGCAATTCACATACAATTAAGTTTTAAAAGGGAGCTGTAAACATCATTGTTTTGACAAGCTAGTGAGAGTAGAATAGCGAGAGATGCCTTACAAGTGTTATTTTATTCAATAAAATATTCTGTAAGGAATGAGATGTGGGCTCGATTAAATTGGTTGGCACAGTTGAGGGCGAACCTTGCGAATATCTGTGCAATTTCTGATTCCAAATGAAATTGTGTACGCCGAGAATGAGGCGTCATCAAATGGCAAATCTTCGGCGCTTCCACAAACCCACTTTAAATTGAGGTTTCTTTCCTTAGCTCGCTGCTTTCCCACTTCCAGCATGTCAGGGTTTAAATCACAAACTGTCACATCAACTTTTGACGATGACATTGCTTGTACATAGTGCATTGTACGAAACGCAATATCACCTAAAAAAACAGAAAGTCTTTCATAAATAAAACACATCCTTACAATATTAGCAATTCAGATTTAAAATTCCATTAAAATACCCCTACAATATCAAATAATGTAATTCTGAAAAATAAAATTCTATAAATATTGAGCTTAGTTGAACAATGAAAGTTTAAATTTTTAGTAAAATATCCATACAATTTACAGCAATACACAGAAAAAAATGCCTATTCAGTTAATAAAATTATTTTTGCAACACATGTTGCAAGTATTTTTACTCGGTCTGTTATGAGGGTTTTTTGTCACGTTATTTTTTTACTTCAAAGTTATTTTTTCCACGTACCTGTTCCACCGGCGCAATCCAGAAGTTTTGTGGTTTTTGTCGGGTTTAAAGTTGACACAAACTTGTCTTTCCACAAGCGATGGACGCCAACGCTCATTACATCATTCATCAAATCATACTTTTGGGCAACTTTATGGAATACTTCATTCACTGAAAGCATATATGATTTGATTTTGGTTTATAAAGCTAAATGTAAACTAAATAAAAGCTTGAAAAGTAGCATTAAAACGTTATTATCAAATTAAAAAACAGAAACTTTTACAGAGAAATGTAGCATTTATCATGCAATACTACTCGATATTGCCTAATTTGACGTCACTATAGGACAATGTTATTATGATTCTTTCAATTTTAAGTTAAAATCTTTAATTATCTTCGCCAATAATAAATACCCTTTTCCGCTTTTTCATTTTTGCGAATTGTCTCGTATCCAAAATGAGTAAATTCATCGTCTGAAGCATTTTGACTTGATGTTGATGCGAGTCTGTTAACTTCCACTTTATACTTGTTCAACGAACGTAATAAGAAGGTACATCGACGTACAAACATATTTTAACGTGGCATTAACCAAGTTCTACGTTTTCATCCTTATTACAAATTTTATTTTGAAATCAAATTAGAAATTTTCGCGACCAACTATTCAGTAATAAAATAGGGAATATCCCTTTTGATAATGGCAAATGGATAATTTCATATTGTCAATTAAGAATGTTTTGGAACAAAAATATCATTACAGTGTTGGAATTAAATTATAATATTGTTAAATTATAAGTTTTAACAAAAAATATAAAACTTTTTTACAAGACTTATTAAAAATACACTTGCTAATGTATACGACTTTCGTAGATATAACTACTTTCGCGAAGTTTCTCAATGTACGTTAAATTCTGCGTCATGATATTCTGCAACACTTAGATCAATCTACAAAGAGCGACAAAAAACATTTAAATGGTAGCAAAATATACATTGACATCGTAAAACTATTTACTATTTTCAATTTTAAAGTTAAATTTGATTAATAGCGAATTGTGCTCGAAGAGTTTTTCACTTGCGAACATCTGTCGCAATATTTCCCGCAGCGCGTATTTTCCCGCGTGTTAGCGCATGAAACGCACGTGTTGAAGATTGCAAAGGATTTCATCAGAATGAGTTTGCAAAGAACGAATTGCTCGGTTTGAAATTTGTTCTAGCGTTAGTAGCGCGATCTTAAGAAGTTTATCTGAAACAAATTGGCTTGGAATTTGTTGTCAGCATTATCTACTAATATATTTTATAGTTACTATAGTGATAATTAAAACGCTTACAGAATGGTTTTGTTCGTATAATGACTGAAATTTTTTAGAAAGCTACAAGTTACTCTCAACACACATGCTTCTTCAAGTTATTGATTAAAATAATCATCCTTTCTTTCAGAAAACAATAACTGCAGTGCTGTGTAAATAGTTACATCAAATGATAAACAGTGCTTAATTGTAAATCTTAACTTTTAAAATTTTATTTTTGCAAGTAATTGTAACGTTATTTTGCATGCAATTTCAGACGCTGGTCTAGAATCCTACCACTACCCACAATATTTGGGTTAGGGTGGGTCAAGTATTATTATTAAATAATGAATATAATAATACTTGATCCACCCACACCCAAACGCTATAACTCGAACCCTAACCCAAATATTGGGCTTTGATTTCATAATTGTGGCAGGATTCAAGACCAGCGCCAATTAAAGTAGTATAGAAAATCTTGTTTTTTGAAGATCTGCATAAATAATATAAAAATAATAGTAGTTTCATGTGTTACTAGAACTGTTCTAGATTCCAAACTTTTTTGTATAGTAACAAAATAGGTTGTCCAAATTTAAATTGCAAAAAAATGAATATGGGAGAACAAATATAATAATAATACTTGACCCACCCGCACCCAAACGCTAACTCAAACCCCAACCAAGTGTGTATTCTGTGGCAGTTGTACACCAGATGTTTTATTAAAGAGATCATGACAATTACTTTTGATATAGTAACATTATACTGTGTGGAGGCTAGCATTCACATAATATTATATATCTTGGTGTGAAGAAACAAGAAGTCAGCTCACCGAGAGACACTGATGTAGTGATGCGCATTTCTACTAGACAGTTTTTTTTTTTTAAGTTTAAATAAACGTTCTTATTTTTGATAAAAAGGCGCTTTTATGATTAAAAAAAATTGGTTCGGTTACTTAACTTTGGCACGGGAAGAAGTTATAAGAAGAAAATTGACACGCCGGCATGTTTGAGTTGGACACCCCTGGTGTAGGATTTTCAATCGATGGTAAAAACATGATTGCACACCTCAAAATTCATTTTGCACGCCCGAGATAAAAGTGTATGGAAATGCAATTATGTTGCACCTTACCCAAATAATGTCAGCATTATTGGTAGAATTCAAGACCAGCACATTTTTTGGCTTTCATGTTTTTATTAAACATAAAACATAATTTGGTTATTTTTTACTCTTTTTTTGTAGATATTTATCTCCTAACATCTTATTTATTTCATTGAATCACTAAAATGGCAGCAAAGGCTTTCAAATCTTTCATGCCCCTTTTCGATCGTGTCTTGGTTCAGCGATTTGCGCCGGAACTAAAAACCAAAGGTGGAATTGTGATTCCGGAAAAAAGCTCTGGAAAAGTCCTGAAGGCCACAGTCTTGGCAACAGGTCCTGGGCTGCAGGATAAAGATGGAAAGCTTCGGGATTTAAACGTTTCTCCCGGAGACAAAGTTCTTTTGCCGGAATACGGAGGAACTTCAATCACTCTCGACAATGAAGAATATTTCCTCTTCAGGGATTCCGACATTTTGGGAAAATTCCAAGAATAAAAAAATCACAAAAACATAAAACGCGATTTGCCTGAAGGCGATAAATTTGTTATCTGTGTTGTGAAAATTGTCACGAGTAGCAAATGCCCTTGAAACTTTTGCGGAATTTCTATGAACAGCTGCCCAAACATATATTTAAATCATGCTTATTGTGACGCATTTGTATAAGCAATGCAATTACAATTTTTTGTATTTTAACTTGAGTGTAATTGTTTAATACGATTCATAAAGCAGAACTGCCAGTTATAACATTGGTTCTGATATCGGTTCAACGTAGGAACAGATCGGCATTCTGTTAAGCAAAAACAAAGTGTTTTGAATAAAATATAAGTTGCTGTTTACCATAACTGTTACAAACAGAATAATGGTCCTTTAATTGCCAATTTACTAAATTTATTTTTGTGTTCAAAAACTGCACATTAGGCCATCAAAATACAGATGGGTAATGCCTATTATATTTTGTGTCTGGAGTTTGCCAGTTAATATCAACTTTGGACCTTAGGTTTTGCCATTTAAATGCTCCATTAATGAAAGTCATAGATGTTCTGTGTGTTCTCAATTCTTGCGCTCCAAGTGTTATGTTTTCATCAAACGACTGGATTATATAGCAAAAGTGTTAGTTATGCACCAATATGTAGCAAGTCTATGTTCATCCCACAGAAAAAACGGCCTGTCAAACGAAACTAGAAGTGCGCCTTTTTAACCGTTTCATGTCGCAATTAAAATAGGGGATCATTGCGCTGCAAATTGTGCAATGGTCTGTATTAAATCGTGGATCCTTAAATTGAGAGTTTTTCTATCCTTAATAAGATAAACATACTATTTAATCGCGCTTTGTGCAAATTTTTGAGTGTTTAACATACAGGCATCTTGTATTTTGTTTGGGGAGGGCCCATGCATTTTTCAGGGATGACGTCACAACGTTAAATCGTGACGTCATTTAGAGGTCAAAACACTGCTTGCTACAGACATTTTTGGACTAAAACAAATTTATCAATAAGGGGTAGGACTTCAAGAAACATAATCCAGATTCCCGGGGAGCGTGAAAGGTTTTGCATTTACGTGGTGAAAGTAGGCAAAACAACATCTGTTTCGGGGGATGCTGGTCACGTCTCCCCTCAATAAGCCTATCAACTTGAAAGTTTTTGCACGAAAATTAAATTCTACTTGAATATTTTATGTGTTAATAGTGAGAAGCAAAGAGATCCCTTTGGCGAGAAGTATCTAATTCGAAATTGGAAAGTTTTGCCAGCCTAATCTAGTTGAAAGCAAACTTACTGCGCTACGCGTATGTACAATCAATTTGTTTTACATTTTTTACAGGTTTAGAATTTTTGCTTCTTCGTTTTATATCGTCAAGTCAAAAACATTTGAGTCACCTCATCTATTAAAATATAATGCTTCAGTAGTGAACATTTTATTATTTGTTGCTATTATTCGAAACTAAGTTTTGTAACCAAACTTTAACGATGTGTAAAAAAGGATTGGCCGTGGGCCAAAGGATCTTAATTTAATAGAAACCAAACTGGACAGACACAACCCACTCAACTAACATAATGTAACAGACGGAGTTATTAAGCTGGGCCGTTAGTACCGGGTAAGTTATACCGAAAAGCCATCGCAGACTCGCCGAATCTGTTGACCTATGATGCAAGCAGTGCAAGCCAGAAAAACAACTGGCCTGCAGTGAGGTTCAAACTCACGACCTCCGGTCAAGCCGGGACCGTCGCTCTACCAACTGAGCTATGCAGGCTCAGAGAGGAGCGAGTCGAAAAACAACCATGCGCCAATACTTGCACATTCTGTTCGTACAAGCAATTTCACATTGGGGATCATCAGTCCGTATCAATCAATGAAAGACACACACACATATGTGTTTAATAACAACTGTGATCTAGCCCCTAGGAAGCCGTTATCGTTGGTCATAAAGCAACTTCCGAGGGGCTAGATCACAGTTGTCATTAAACACATATGTGTGTGTGTCTTTCATTACCGGCTAAGTTGATTGACATTCTGTTGTTTTTAAATAAACAAAGATATCATTTAATACCTTGCTGTTCGTACACGTAACCTTAACAAATGGAATCGTATCAAGGTTAGCGGAAATCAGTTTTAGCTCTTTCAAACTCAGTTTAGCCGTGCACTTTTCTGACAAGCACTTGTTAAATCATACAGGTGTTTTACTATTTCTTAGCCTGTGTGATAACCGCTCAGCGACAGACAGTTACTTCGTTCCATCAAAGAAAAATGTTCCTTGATTGAGTTTTAACAAAACATCGATTACGGGTAAAATAATTTAAGTTTGGGTGCCTTTTTCAAAAAGTGTTGCTTTTAATCAGGTGCTCAACATCAACTAAAATGCCTTGAAAGGGATTTTTAGTAAAACCACTAAAAAGATTATATCTTGAAAACATTATCTTAAAATCATTGAAAACTAGTTGTCCATTTCTACTAAAAATTGGCATAAAGGAAACTTCATTTCTTTGTTGATGATTAAGTTTTGAGCAAAACTCGTTTCAAAGAACCAACTTACTTTTTGATTTTAATCGTGACATAATTACATTAAATTAACTAACGCATTTTGGAATTCATTGTCGTGATATTTGAATCTAAGCATAAGTTGTAATACGGTAATAACAAATTTGATCACCTTTTAAAATTGCGACAACATGGTCGCAGTGGTTGGGATAAAATGGCGTCAAAACAGGTTTTGTTTGTGATTTTTTTCTGGCGGGTTGCGCAAGTTTCTAAATCAAGGTTTTGGGGAAATATTAAGTCGTTCCGTCGGGTTTAAACTTAATAAAGAAAGTGTGTGGTTATTTGTGGAACTTCTTTTTGGTTTGTTTAACTATGTCCACATTACAAAGCATAAAAAATAATGTGCATATTGTAAAAAGTCTACAAACTTTACGGTATTAAAAAATTTTAAATCATAACAAAATTTATCAAAAAGTTTATCAGAATTACAACATTTGGGCAATGCACAATGTTTCGAAATAAGGTTAATTTTATCTTCTTAGTTTATCCTGCTTTACAAAAAACAGTCTGAAATGATTAGTTTGATGCCTTATTTTGTTTTTAGTGCAGCAAATTGTTATAAAGTGTTGTTTTAAATGATGGATACGGTTCGGAATCGAACGCCTGCTCTAGGTTTGCCGAATGGTTGGATGCGAGAAGAAAGTGTTCGAAGAAACGGTTTGTCTCGTGGCAAAAGCGATGTCTACTACATAAGGTATGAATATTTCTCGCAGTTTAAAGTATTTATGCATTTAACTTTTTATTTTGATTCAAAAACCAAAAAAAAAACTATAGTTGGTAAATGATTGAATTAAATAGACATTCTACCTCAGAATTCATGATTTAATTTAAAATAGGTTAATTGCAACAATTTACTACTTTAGCATTTATATTGCATTTAATTGCTTTACTCCTCTAACACTATTTCCTTTATAACAAGCCACAATATTCAGACATTGCTCATCATTATTCATTATTTTACTTGTAATACAAGAAACATTACGATATTAGATTTTATGCCAGAATTTCTTTATTAAAGCAACACATATATATATAATAAAAAGAATTGCAAATAACAATGTTTTTAGTCAATTTCTTTGTAAACCAGTATATTTTACAGTTTTTTGTTTTTATGTTGACAGCCCAGCTGGCAAGAAAATTCGCAGCAAACCCGAGTTAATTCGATATCTCGGTTCAAACGTAGATCTTACCTACTTCGACTACAGAAGCGGAACCATTCTGCCAGAAAAATCAAAAGCTCTAAAACGACCGAGAAGTGCAATGGTAGACCAATATTTTACAAATAATTTAATAAATTTTATTGAAAATACATCATTTAGTTTATTAAAAGTGATATATTTTTATTATGGTTTGTCACACAAAATATATAGTAATTAATGTTAGCATAATTATTAATAGAAAAATATAATAGATGTAATGCTAAGACAGTAAGTGCTAGTTAAAAACCTGCAAAATTCATTTATACCAAAGAAGTCAATTTAATTTAAAAAATATTTAAATATTGCCACAAAGGATTCTTTGAAACGGTTATTCATTATTTATTTAAAGAGTAACTACCTATCTGCTCTGCTTTTTATGGTGTCAGCAAATAATAACAGTGCTGCCAACCTTTTTCAAAGCTTTTCACACATTTAAAACACCTAAACCAATACATGCATGGATTTATTTATGCTTTGTGTTAAACAAAAATAAGCGATGTTGTGTTTTTATTTCCAAAAATCTGTGGCATTTGTCTTTTGGCAATTATATGGATTGGAATTAATACTCTACCTATTTGTACTAATTGATTTAGAGGAAAATATTATGCAGAAATCATTTGTGAGGATTTCACAATCACTTTGATTACAGCAAACTACTCTACTTTGTAGCTAACTTTACCCATAACCATAAAATAATAAGAAACTAGTGAATTTATTCCTAGAACTGCTTGTAAATAAAATTATTTTGCAATTTAAAGAAAAATTTCTCACTTAAAATATTATGAAAACAAACAAGAAGCATCGTTGTAATGCGTAAACTTGTTCCACAGAATGGAAAGTTGGACCTGGACACTTCGGTTCCAAACCGCCAATCTGGAACCGTCTTGAAACAACCGGTGACCAAAAGAACCAACCATAAATCAAACAAGGTCAAGTCGGAACCGGTCCGAGGGAGCCGGCGCCAACCCCAACAGGTATGAAAATAACAACATGTTACACCATTAAATTTTATCTGTTAAACTTGGTATCGAACAAATTCTTTGTAAGACATTAATGTTGTTGTGTATTCAGCAATATTGTAAATATTTGTTTTCTAATATTATTATGTCACAATGAGTTTTATTATAAGCAAACAAATGGAAATATTTTCTTGTCCTGATTCCATAGTTTTTATTCCGGGGATCTCATTTTTTGTTGTTGTTGACTAAATTGATAATAATTTTATAAAAATAGTAGTAATGTGTAGAATAATGTTGTATCTAGGTGTGAGATTTCTGTGTGTTTTACTGCAACAGAAGATCTAGATAAAAATTTAAATTTTCCATTGAATCCTGAACTAGCCTAGCTTAAACCCAATAAATATTTCAAAAAATGGTTAAATTTAAGGTTGAATTAAGGAACTTACACTAAGATATGTAGCTACAACAATCAGAATTATATTTTCTTAACTTAGAACTGATTTACTATCAGGAACAAAATATTGTTTTATTGTTTCCAGCTTTTTCGTGAGAAGCGATTGAATGGAATGCAAGCGGTTGATATTGCAAAGAAAGTGATTGAAACCATTGACCTCCCAGCAACTATGCAAGGTAATGTCACAAGAAGAAAGTTAAATACCTGGGACATTGGTTATATTTCTAAAATACAGCAAGTCTGCAACTATTTCACACTAAATACCAATTCTCAGGTGTAGTTGCAGTGATAAGCTGAATTTTGAGAAGCTGTTTGAGAAATTTAATGTGTTTTTTTCTAGTCCCTCAAACACCTCAATCAAGAAGAAGCTTGTGAATGTGGTGAAATTTTAGTCGAGCGTTTTTACAAGTTAAATTTTTCTCATAAAACGGAGATTGTTGTAGAAATTACCTTAACTGTGGAACTAAGATCGCGATCTCTCACGAACTACAGCAAACCTTACCAGGCCGTGACAAAAACGTGTTTTCGTTCAAACCGAAACACGATTATGACGTCATATTAGTGATTGTGCGGTCACAGACATGCTTAAGTGGCTTTGTGTTGTGGTAGTTCACCCACCCGCAATTAAGTTGTTCTTAACGTGAATAAATGCCGTGTTACACTGGGATTTATCTCACCAACTAGATGAGTTAGTTGGAAGGTGTTGAATTGTTATCATCTCCAACCAGATTTAAGGCAACTACAACCTTAAGTTTTTTATTGTTTGAAGAAGCTGAATTATCAGCATGTTTTATATAAACGCCTGATTGTCCGTTGGCCAACAAGTATTTTCACCCAAGCCAAGCCAACATGTTGTTGTTTTGTTGATACCTGGTCGTTATGTTCGTTATGGTTGCCTGTGCCATTTCCGAAGTGCTATTTGTTGAAAGCGTGTTTGAATTGCAACAACTTCGACCAATATGTACGATATCTTAAGGTACCTGTTTGTTGCAGCTTAGCGCAGAACTTACACCAGTGCTTTTCAACCTATGGGTCGCGACCCAAAATTGGGTCGCTGTTTGATTTGGCTGGGTAAAAAAAAGGTTGAGAAGCAGTGACTTACACGAAGCTTTGTGGGTTAACATCTTGACACAAACTAATTTAGAAAGTGGAAGCAAGTGTGGGTCAGGCGCCGCAAGTTGCTTCGTTTTGGCTTCTAATCTCATTTGCGGTAATACTTGCAAATATTATTTCCCATGACCTGTGCATTTGAAATCATTGGTAGGATGAAACTTCTGCAATTGATTATGAATGTCTGACACTAACAACTATCTGAGGGCGTCGCAAGAAAAATACGTTAATCACAGCTTCAAGTCCGCATTAAAATCTTTATAATTTGAATAACGGATTAGTTTTTTTTAATAGAATAGTTTTATGTCTTTTATGCCGTGACACCAATATTTTTTTTATGTGTAATCCCGTTCAGCTTTAATTTTTACACTGATGGTGCCATAAGGTGTTACTGAAACGTATGTGGGCTACGAAATGCCGATTTTATCGAATATGGTGTTTTTATTATTTGTTTTTTTCTTGAATGATTAACAGTTACTGATCAAAGTGGAAAAATTATTAACTTTTCTGCTGGGATTATTTCTAAATTTAACAAGTTAAACGGATTTTCATGATTGAAGTGTTTCACTCGGCCAAGAAAGGAAGGTGTCTTTGCACGAAAGCTGGACTTAATCGCGGTTCCGTTGTCCCATCTTAAATCATGATAAACCTTTAAACCAGCATTCTTAACATTATTCTACTTTACCTTGAACTTTTGTGGTAGCTGTCGGTCCCAACGCAACCTCGGACGAGATCTTGAAGCGGATTGCAAGCCAACTGCACGACGGTTCGAACCCAATCACCGGTGAGTTACGTCATAGATAGACTGTGAACGTCACAGTGACACTGACCAACATTTCAACTAGAACCAAAATCAGTTAAACTTTTGTCGAAGCTAGAGCCGTGTTTGTCCAAACCACAGTTCGAATTTTGCCGGATAAAGTAAGTTTTGTAAAACTAGGCGACAATTTTGTAAAAATGACGCAACAATCGCTGACAATGGACAGCGAGAAGGTCATTGTCACTCACAAGGTGTGACCGATTCAACCTGTATGTCGTAACAATCGCATGTTCGCCTTCGTGACCTCCTTACCCTCAGTTGATCTCATGACCCTCAGTTGACCCCCTGACCTTGTGTTGACCCCAGGCCAAGCTTCATCGGCGCTCACCAAGGATCCTTGTGTTTGGCTCGACACGAAACAACCCATCTGCAAATCCTTCATCGTCACAGAAGACGACATAAGGTACGTGTGACGTCATTAACAACCACGTGTGTGTGACGTCACTAATTATGACACAAGTGTGACGTCACAAAGCTACAACAGTTATTACATAAGACAAGCTTTTTTCAATCTCTGGCCTAAAACCAAATTTACACAAAATATAATTAATTAAATTAAATGAATTTCCCGTCACCCGATCGTGTTGTTACGTCACACCAGCTTGTTGTTACGTCACACCAGCTTGTTGTTACGTCACAGGCGGCAAGAGAGTCGGGTGAAGGCGGCTCGGGAGCGATTGGAGAAAGCGCTGAAGCAAGACACCGACATCCAGAGAAGGGAGCTCCTGCTGCTCGCCTGACCTCTAGCGGTGAGAATATTGAGCGACAACATCCACACGGTGGCGCTGTTGGTGCTTGTGGTTATACATTAGGTTTGAGTGGAAGTAACTAGTTGTGGAGTGTTTCTATTGGTGGGTTTTGGTTCAACAATATCGTAGGCTTCTAGTAACACCAATATAAATCTAGAAGCAAACTTATCTGGTTTCAAATTTAAAAAATCTAAATACGATGGATATTCAGCAATTCACTTATAGGGGTCATGGAAAAAATGCCATCATATGTTATTCCACCTTAACGATTTTGATTTACAGTTTGCTTCCTTATCAATTTCGAAATTTGCGCGTACGTCGGCCTCTAGTAGATTTACCATAGTCTTACTCGAGTCCCGAGTCCCTCCTGTGATCTGTCATCTAGTTTACGCATCTTGGGAGACACCATTAAATCTTATTTCAAAACTTAAATTCTGTAAATATACCCTAACCCTACTCAAAAAATGAACTGTCACGAACACGATACTGTCCCGCTATTTTGGAACAAACTTTGACGCTTTTTAGCTTACACCTAGAAGACAGAGGTGTTAACTATCTTCCATCTTGGTTTCTCAGTCGCACAAAACCACAAGTTTACTTTTAATGTAAAATTCCCTGCTTTAACGCAGTAGACATTAAGCCAATTTTAGGGCATTGTGACGTAATACGAACAGTTAGTTGCAAACAACTAGTTTAACGCGCACAAAAATTTGTGCCAGGGGGTTTCCCGCCCCTGTGCTGGTTTTTAAGAAAATAAACTTAACAAAAAAACTCGATAGGTTCAAATATATTCCGGAGACTAAACGATCACCTCGAAAAACGTGGTTAATCAAACTTTTCTTTGGTCCATTTGGTGTTTACGAATAATTAAGTTTCTTAACCTTCTCGTATTTAGACGTTTTAACAACAAGACGTTAAACCTGTTAAAGATAAACTTGAAAAAAAACTCCAAAAAAAATTATAATTTCAGTTGTAAACCAAAAATATTTCGTCGAACGCCTTAACTTTACTTAAATCAAAATCTTGTCGCGTTAAAAGTTGCGAAAGCTTCAGCATATTGTGTGCTGGAAGCTTTTCTCATGTTCCGTCGCTCAATTAACAAGAACTTCACAAAAACACCACAAAAACGAAACTTGAAACTTCCCGCTTCCTGTCACAACGATTCGCACACCGCTCCCACCCTCAGCCATGCAACGCCACGTCAGTCGGTGTGAGGTTTATCAATCATTACATTGTCACCAACTCCACAGATGGCATCGCTTGGTAGAACACAACTGATTTCTAATGTTACCTTAAAATGACACAATTATTTGCCCACGTTTGTTTTTCTCTATAATTTTCGATGAATTACTTTTTTTGTTTCATTCTGAAACTTACGCAACGCGATGTAAGGCTTTATAAGCTTGTAGGTTGTCGGCCCATAACAGTTTCAAACTTACCACAACACTCCATGTTTTACAATCTTATATTTCTCGCGCCTCGTGCGCATTTGTCAAAATGACTGAGTTAAGGATTGTAGGCAAAATACTGACGCACTTTGTGAAATCGAATTCTCGCCGGCACTGGAATCATTGCGCAACCTCGGTCTGGAGCTGTACGACCTCTGTTCCGTCACACACGCTGATAATATATGCTTCTGGGTCTGTTACGATTTAATGCCCATTGTTGAAGAGTGCCCACTCGGTGTCGCTGTGTGCGCTGACCACGTGTCGGAGGCGTGGTTAACACGTGGTCAACACGTGGTGGGGGAACACGTTCTACCCACCCACAATGCATTTAATCGATAGTGCGGTGTCCGATGCTGTGGGATCGTTCCGACGCCCGATACTTGTTGGTCATTGTGCGAACCTTAGGCATTCCACAATAAGTTGCAAATATCGCACTCATTCGGTGTTTTGAGGTGGAACAACATTGCGAGTATCGATATATCGCTACGATCCCTGATTATCGGTCGTTACATTCCTGACGTTTCCACACACAATTGGAGTATAGTCCCGAAACTAAGTTGAAGGTACCGTCCCCAAACGTGAATTAGGCAACCGTGTTCGCTCGACCGTGACGCCCTTTCTGTTGCCACAAAGCCGCCTTAAGTTCCTGACGTATTAAGACGCATGGGTTCCTTGGGTTAAAGCATTGTGTTTGAACAACACCCCCATCCAACATCGGCGCCAGTATTGCGCAATTAATGGCGAGCGCTCGATGGGCTGTTATGACGTCATAAACAACTAATTTGTCATAAACACTTAAAACATGAAAACCATGTTGGTTTATTTTATTAAAGATAGATTTACAATTTTGAACATCGATCAGAAATGTGGGTTTCCAGGGAGTGGTCAAAGACCGTTATCTACCTCAGCTGCACCTGGTTGCGCTTCTGTTCGCATTAAAATTTTATAAATAAGGAATCTAATTAAACTTTTTTAAATAATTGATAATAGTCCATATCTATACTGTAAATGCACAATACCCTCCTTATGGCATACAAAAAAATACGCAATACCTGTTGTTATATATTAGCACCAAACAACAACAGAAATTAAAAGGGGAGAATTACAAAACTTTGTATTGAATTTATGTAGTTGCAAACTCCTTGAACTTATTTGTCTCGATTAAAGTATTAGCTAACGCGTGAAACCTTAAAACCATTCGGCATATCTTAACTTAATAATAACTTAAACTTAGAAATCTACCTTGGTCACATTTAACTTAAAGTCGGTGATTTTACTTTTTGCCGATTTCTCACCGCAACCTGTTTATCGCGACGAAGCGTGTCGGTCCGCGATGCGATTGTGTGTCGATTGTTATCTAACAATGGTTTACACAGGGGCGTCTGTGGTGGGGGGGGGGGTCAGTCCAAACACTACCGCGTGGAACCAGGTTAAGTGGCCAACATCGTGTTTATAAATCGCAAACTTATGTTTTAACAAATCTTCAAACCAGGTGGCCCTGGTGAAACAAGTTGTATTGTAAAGTTAAAAACCTCTCGCTCATTTAGAAATCGTGTTACAATGTTGACAAACATTTGCACAAGCGCGTTTTTTTTCATATATCACGATTTTCTAATACAGTTTGTGTAAGGAGTTATTGTAGCCATTCTATATTACCCTACATGGTTTTGTGATTAGTGGTTTTTAATTTAACCATGTTTAACCTACTTTTAAAGGGTGCTTGCTTTTTACATCCTGCTATAAGTCTGCATTCTATAAACTTTATTGGATTGTTTTGTTTTCTAGTTTGCCTTCTTTATATTATTTCGTTCGTCGGATGACTGCGAGGCTTCCATGGAACAACAATCATGATGACGTCACTATAGCGTTTGTGACGTCACTTTCATACCAAGCTGCTTAATGCTTTGATATTTTTTCACTGCCTTTAACTTTTTTGAAATTTTCTCCTTAATTGATTGTTGAATATTTTTTTAGGTTAGTCGTAAAAATGTGCTTTTTTGATCTTTTTAGTTTTTTTCACACGATTTATTTCTTTATTGAATAGTTTGTCAGAAATTAAAAAGTATTTCATTTTAAAAGTTGGCTGAAAAAACGAACAATTCTGTTACTTGTGTACATATTTTGTGATGTCATAATGTTCACATTATTTTGAAATAACGGCTTTTGTTGTTGCCTTATCCTCTTTATGACGTATGCCGCTGTATATGACGTAATAGTGGTGTAAGTGACACGTTTTATGGGTTTACACAAAACGAATGAAAAGTTGATTTCCTGATACACTTTCCGCTCTGCTTTTTCAATAAAAACTTGTTCAAAATATCGTTTCTCTTTGTTAGTTGCGATTGTCTGGAAGCTAGTGTTAAAACAAACTGACTGTTGACAAAATGTATTTTAATGTTGACAAGCTTTTGCACAACCGTGCTCCGTCAGGTCAGATTAGGAATAAGAACTACTCTGTATTTTAATCGCATTTAAAGCAACATTGTCAACATTTTAAAACCATTTGTCAACAGTTCCACTTCTTTTCAGTTTTTGAATAAGAGAAATAATGAGAGAGAAATCAACCAAGATTAAAAATAAGAGATTGTTCAGCGACTAAAACCCAAGAGTCTACACCGGAATTTCACAACCCCCCTTGGAACTTGCCTATTATATTATTTGTCATTACGGCTTCACAGACCTCACTTGTTAATGTGACGTATTTTTTGCGAAACGTAAGAGGGAAAAAGTATTAAGGGGCTATGGAAGTGGGTACAACATATGAAATGTTATTGGTACAAAGAAAACTAAAATATTTTAAAGACTTTTACTTGTTTCTATTCCTCACTTGCCTCCAATGGTTCCATACAGCCTAGTTCCTTAATCCTTTACATCAGTGCGCAACGTGCACACCTCTAAAACGTGGCGCATCTGGCGAGCGAAGCAAGCGATTGTGGGGTTAAACCGGTATCTCTCTTGAATCGCAAGTTTCGCTAGATAGGCCTCATAGTTGGATCATAATGTCGACTCAACGATTTAAGTTGAAAGGAAAGTAAAAAATGTTTCATATTTTGAAATATTTTCCATTTTCCCGTGGCGCACCTGGCAACTTACCGTAGCACGGTTAAGAAGCGCTGGCATATTTGTTTTAACGGGTTATTTAAGATGCTAAAGTTGCAAACGATATCGACGATAACTTTGTACACGTTGTTGTTACCAATTACTATTAAGTGTGTCTTAACCCCCGATATTTTATACCACCTTTTGATTGACAGCTTAAACTTTCAATCAAAGTTTTTAATCCAAACTTCCAGCACAAAACTCGTCGCATTTCTCACCTTTTCTTTGCAATCGCCATTTTTAAATCCTGCTCCAGTTCTGGCGCCAACCCAGCGACGCTTCGCGCTGCACATTATGACGTCACAACAGCACAGCGTGCTCGCCATGCCGCTGAGCTGGCGCGAGATTTCTGCGCGCTTCATTATTGCGTCATGGAGGCGCAACAATCAATCTTGCGAAATGATTAAGTGCGCTTTTCATGTTCTTTGATATTCAAAGTAGTTACTTGGACGATATTTCACTGCGTATCACAATATATATTAATATACTAATGTTGACAAAATGTTATTTATAAAATGCACAATTATTGCGCCATGGAAAAAATGTGAGATGAATCACATAAAACACTTTTAGCTTTTAAAGCAAAATTTCCTAAAAGCGAAACCTGAATAATTCTGTAACTTTTATTTGAGCTTTCTTGCTTCGAATATTCAAGAAGTTAGCGAATAATAAAATCGAATATTTGTTGAAAAGAAATTGGTTGCGCTGTACGATGTAGGTTGACGTTATCAAGTTACAAAAGGAAAAGCGTAGCAAGTTAGAGCAGGTCATTAGTTATTGTGGGCGGCGGGAAATTGGCTGGAAATAGGTGATCTGAACATTGTGAGGTTGCAAGTGGATAGGCTGGAACAGCGGCGCGCTGCTTAATGGAACGCGCTTTGTGCCGTGAACCCTGTTTAGAAGCTGTGAGCGGAAACAATTTAGAACTCGCGGCGCTGAGCTAATCACTCCGCGCAGGTCTGGCTCGACTTTCCAGACCTGCAACTTGCTCAAAGTAAACATAGGATTAGCACCTTGTCTAAACCGACGAAAAAAGTCGGGCAACTCGCCTTTAAATGGCTTCCCATCTTGCAACAAAAACTAATCATAGTTTGATAGCTGGGAGAATAAGTTGCATTTGAAGCAAGAATCGACTGTTTGCAAACTGCGCCATTCTGCTGCGCTTTGCGTTTAGTTATAAGCTAAAGTAACAAGCTGTTCGAAAAGTAACATTTTATCGGGGTTTTTACTTATGCAGGCTTCGCGTGGCGCAGGTACAACAAGATAACAACACAATTTAATTTTATTCGCTAATAGTTTAAGCCATTCTTAAGAGTAAGCGAGTTTTTTTTTTAATGTTTCGATTAAGTTTTTTTGTTGAACCGCATGTTTGTCCGCGCGGTGCCAGTCGAGAGGCGAAGTGCTGGTGATTTATTTGAAGGTAAACAACTCGATGCCGACCAAACTATTGGGTGCTTCTAACGCGCGCCGCGAATATTAAATTAGAAAACCTTAAACTTGGGTTTCTGGCCTCGCCCAACTACAGCACAAAACAGAAAGTTGGTTTCAGTCTTTTAAAAATAACTACAAAAATAACTTAATGAAATATGCGCTGTTGTAGCCCACAGAACTTCTAAACAGCAATCGGTAAAACAAGCTTTTGCCAACGCAACCAAAATGCTGTTCAAGTAAGTTTGTGGCCCACATTTATTTGATGTGAAAAGCGCCATTGTCTATTGAAATCAATCAGTGCGTTATTGCAAGTCGTATTCAGCAAAGCGGAAATGCGGAAATGTCGGGGTATATTTGATCCGGAAGTGTGTTAAGCACGTTTCTGCGGATTGCGACACTTTTCGCTGCAAAGCGTGGTCGCCTACCGACTAATCTACACGTGCTCTTGAAAGTTTTTGTTGGTCTCTTTGTATTTTGGAACCTCGTGGCCGCATCGTGCGGTGCTAGGTCACGTGCCGCAGTACGCCGCGCTGATTGGTCGAGAGAAGGGTAAAAAGCGCCATAGCACGAGGCCCTGGCTTAAAGCGAGGTGTTTTTGTGGCTAGACGCTTAGAATTGTGAAAGATGCCAGACTGGCGTGAGTGCAGCAGTTGTTAGGAGCTTAAGTGCTTTCAGCTAGCTCCGAGTGTTTTTTAGAGTTTCAGGGTTGTTAGCAGTTTTACATGAATTGCCCTTGAACGTAACAGCACTGCTTTGGCGCTGATCTACAATGCTACTTTATTCACAGTAACCAAACTAGTTGTCAAAATAGAAGTTGCAACAAAGGCAGAAATATGAGAGAATAAATAAAATAATATGGCGCTGGTCTAGAACCCTACTACAGCGCACTTTATTTTGGTTAGGGTTTGAGTTTGGGTGGGTTAAGTCATAGTATTAAATAATAATACTTTTGTTTGAACGCTGTGGTAGGATTCAGCGCCCAACACAGCTTTATTGAACTTGACTTTTACTTCCAGTAACCAAAAAAATCAGCTTAAATGTTTATTTTTTCCAGGTTTTAACAAGATTGTTTTGATAATCTAAAAATTTTATTGCTGCTAATTGTCTCGTACAAATGAAGGCTGACGTCATAATGCAGAGCCCGAGCGTATTCCCGGGCGAATCGGCGCCGGGCGGAAGTCCAGAGGACCAACGTGCGCTTCAAATCGCTCTGGAATTGTCGAATCTGGGGGGTCTTTTGGGGGGGAATTGCGACGATGACGCGTCAACTTCGAGTTTCGACGAAAAAAACAAGAAGAGTCAGAATATGACGGAATGTGTCCCGGTTCCAAGCTCGGAGCACGTCGCAGAAATTGTTGGCCGCCAAGGTAATTACTTTTAATATTAATAAATATTTAATTGGTTTGACATTCGATGAAATTAAGCGAGTTGGGCAATTAGGTTGTGTCTGGGATTGTAGCCCCAGGGCAAATATATTTGTAAAATTTCTGTTATTGCTGGTTAGTGACTACGACAACATTGATGTTTGTTAAATGAAATTATGATCAAGAAAAAATGTGTTTTTAAATTATTATCTTTATGAACGTTTACCAGTAATGCACAATTTTAATTCAATAATGTGTAGGACAACAAAATTTTTGAAATACAGGATTTTATATTCACTGTAACTGCTCCATCTTAACCTAAACTTTTTTAATTTGAAATCAAATAGTTTTGACTAGCAATGTATT
Organism: Ascidiella aspersa; assembly: GCF_963924565.1. Lineage (NCBI taxonomy): Eukaryota > Metazoa > Chordata > Ascidiacea > Phlebobranchia > Ascidiidae > Ascidiella > Ascidiella aspersa. The sequence goes on from NC_139447.1 coordinate 168,005, forward strand.
TTCATCTATTATTGAAAATTTAATTTCTGCAAAACCAGGTTTTTGCCACTAAATGCAAACCTAGTGTTAAAATAACAAAATTGAATATGAAATTTGTCTCAGGTTGCAAAATTAAAGCCCTTCGTGCGAAAACCAACACTTACATAAAGACCCCGGTTCGCGGAGAAGAGCCGGTTTTCGTGGTAACCGGTCGTAAGGAAGATGTCGCGATGGCTCGTCGTGAAGTTCAATCGGCCGCCGAACATTTCACACAAATACGGTGAGAAATAGAAATCCATTCTGAATCGCTTAAATCGTCAAACTCTTGACTTTTTGAGTATTACCATTGTGGACTGTTTCACGTTTCCATGTTCAGTTTATCTGCTGGAATCCACCAAATGTTTAAACAAACTCACATTTGGGTTTGAAAAAGTTGTAGATTTCACCAGCGCCAAAATTCGTTTCGTGTTAACAGTTTTAATGCAAAAACATAAGTATGCTCCCATTTATTTATATTTTTTGCAAAATTTTAATTGTTCCCCTTAACTAATTACTTAATTTTTTATGTCCAGTGCTTCTCGAAACCGTCACGCTGCTTTGATGAACGGACAAACGGTTAATGACAGCAACTCCGGTACGATCACGCTCCAGGTTCGAGTCCCCTATCGTGTTGTGGGGCTCGTGGTGGGGCCAAAAGGGGCAACAATCAAACGCATCCAGCAACAAACTCACACCTACATAGTAACACCGAGTCGTGACAAGGAACCCGTCTTCGAAGTCACTGGTAATTTTGTAGTTTCAAGTTTTTTGGATGTAAAATTTAGAAGTTTTTTTTGTGTGTTTTGTGTGCGTAGATTTCATATGTTTAGTATTACTTTTTTTTAAATAGTTGTTTAGAAATTAATAAAATTTGAGCTATAGCATTTTAGAACTTTAATTTAATTTAAAACGCTAACCTAAACTGGACTGATTCTTTTTTATTCAGGCCTTCCTGAAAATGTTGAAAAAGCAAAAGAGGAAATCGAAGCTCACATCGCGGCACGAACTGGAACTCAGCAGGTGAGCGTGGACGACGATTTCAAGAACAACGGAACAGAAGTCGGTGCATCTGCTCTGAAGCCCCCTCCAGTGTCAAACACAACATACAAAGCAAGGTAAGCGAGATCTGTTCACCAAATGATGTGTTTTTAAAGAATTTATTTCTAAACTGAAGTATTTACACAAAGCAAAGCTGCGTTCACTTATTTGTTATAAGTTTTATTTTAACAATAAAAAAGTTAAAAAAACATCTGTTTTCCAAACGTATTTAAGAATAGATTTTGAGTAGAGGAAGTGTGTGCTTGGCCCACCATTATAACTTGGCAGCATGTTGTGGTTCAGCACCTGCTAAATATAGCAGCTGAGTAGGTGTCTCATACTTAATATTCATCTTTCATCCACAGCATGGCTGCATCTTCAGTTGCTTCCACAATATCAGCGTTCCAACCCTACACCAACCTCGCAAGCAGCTCACTTCGAACCCAGGCCCCAAGTTTTGTCCCCTCGGTACCCCCGCCCCCCCTAAGACAGGAATTACTGGCCGCTCCCCCGACCAACCAGATAAACAGCAACAACCGTGGTAAGTTTTTAACACATGACAACACTATATAATTTTATGTTTGCATAAGTTATATTTTTGTTGCTAGCTTTCAGCCTAAAATTTTGGTTTTCACTTGTCTTCTTACACTTTGTAAAAATAATATTAAATAAGTTTTCACAGTTATTTACCAAATTCCTTTAATTTCCAGACGCATCTTTTGCTTCCAATTTTGTTCCTGGCTTCCCATTACCCCCGACCTTTGACCCCAACATTACCGACAACAACTCTATGTTCGGCCCCATGACCGGTCTCGGGGCCTGGAGGCCCGGTGGAACCGACACACAGTTCCCGTTCACCCCCTTACGTAGCAGCAGTGCTACCGGAAGCACCGGTTCCACAGGGTTCAGCCCCACCTCTTCGTTTGGAAGTGGAACCGCTGGCCACCGATTGTCCCCGACATTCTCTGACCCGGACTTTACGAACTCGGCCCCATTCCTTGGCGCCGGTGCCACCGGGCAGCACCAGACCCTGCGGAGGGTCGGTTCCGATTCTGTTGATTCTTCCGCGAGTAGTTTGGATCTAACATCACTAAGCAACAACTTCTCGCAGTTCATGACAACTCCGGCTCTCAACATCGAAAGTGGATATTCATCAGGTAACCAACACAGATTTTTTTATTGGATAATTTTTTATTGTTTAACATTTTACCTTAAGCTAAGGATTACTTACAGGTTGGTTGTGTATTATAATTGTGTAATTAAAGATAAAAAACTTTTTAATATTTTTATTTATTTTTTTATTCTATACGTTTGATTTTTTATTGGCCTAATTTCACTTAAAGGCCTACAAAGTTTAGTTAGTGCCACTAAATTGCTCTTAACAACCGTTTTGAAACTTTTCAGGTGGAACCAGCGACAGTCTGACTTCTGGCTCTCCGGTCGAGAGTGTTTTGCTTGGCACTCAGCTCTCACCACTGGATGGCAGCAGCAAGCATGTGCAGCGGTGCATGGTTTGCCAGGAGGGTTCGATCGTGGCTGCTTTGGTTCCATGTGGCCACAACAACTTCTGCTACACATGCGCCGACCGGGTAGTGACCCAACCCCAGCCTATGTGCCCCTGCTGCAGCCAGCCCGCGCAGATGGCCATTGTTATCAAGAAGTAAGACAATTCAACGACCGAGCAAACTTTTTATTTTGTCAAATCGAGTTTCCCTTTTTTATTGCAGTGTGATTTTTTACGCTGCTTGTTCTGAACTATTTTATTTGCTGGGCTTTTTGAATCTTTCCGAACTGGCTCCAATTTTATCTTTAAACCCTACAGAATGACATTCCATTTTTTGTGAACTGTACAGATAACAAATGTATGATAGGTTTTGTAAGTGAGAGCATTCATATTTTATACATTGTTTACTGCCATTTATACATATTCTATATATATTACTATAGCAGACTGTCTTCCTGTTAAAATAGTTTTAACGACAATGTTTCCTCCTAGATTAGCTAGAATTAATGTTACTGCCCTAAGCTTTATTGTTGCCATTTTGCAAAATTGTGCCTGCCTTGCATAAAAAGCAAACACCCAAATAAATCAGTTTTATCTCTTGTTTGAAGTTTGATTGTCAAACTTTGCTGCTAAAAGTTTTACCCGAGACGAATCCTATTGAGTTTTTTGTGTTGAGCCTATACAATCATTATGTAGTAGTTTTTAGTTTTCTTGGTTGCCTGGATATTCACTGCCTTAAAATTTTGCTGCTCTTGAAAAAAAAAGCTTCCTATCTTTTTTAGGCCATAGTTTTAAGAGCGCCACAATTTCTTATTTTTTTATTTATTACTAAATAATATATTTTGTATATCTCTGTATGGCTACCATCATTCTTATTACTGTCACATCAACTATGCTTTTCAGTTTGGCCCAAACATTTTCTTTCCACTGGATTTCTGTTTTTGTCACCGTTCTGTGTTATTTTTCTTCTGCGCACAATTTAAAAGCAGCAGAAATTTTCCTATTTTTTCACTTTGTGTTGCAGAATCAAAGTAAGCTTATGTTCCTTTTTCACTGTTGCCAGAAAAAACGTATCTTGTGTTTTTAGAATTTTATTTTTGTGCTTTTTTCACCAAGATTTTTGGCAAAGTAATGCGAACACCTTGATTTTGTAAATCCCACTGTGTTACCAGTTTAGTTTTGCTTGCTGCTCAATTGTGTGGTTTCACACAAAAAGTCACCACAAAGTGCCATCAATTAAGAGTTGATATAACTGCCAAGTTTTTCGTTTTTGGTGCTAGCCTTTTTTGTTTCCACTTGGAAGTTGTAGCCTTGGAGGAAATGCCAGCCACTAGACATGTCTGCTGGCACATGCGCAGAACACACCTGCGCACACACAATGGGCGCGCGCGTTTAGTGTCTCGATTTCGCCTTTATATCGAGTCTTATTAAAAAGGTGATATTTTTGTTAGTTTTGGCCCCAACTAATTAAGTTGCAAATACTGGAAATGTCAATTTGTTTTGTTTCTCGAAATTTCGTTTCAATTATGTCGAGTTTTTGCCGTTTGTATGCTACCATGTACATTCTATACTACTTATATATACATGTCTATATATCTATATATACGCGTACGAGTGTGTGTGTAACAACCCGTAACAGTGTGACACCCAAGTAGGTCTGCCAACAAAATATCGGCTTTCTATTCACTTCGAGATTGTAAAGATTTTTATTTTTCTGCCATTAAAAGTCGTTATTTCGTTTCTACAAATGTGAAGTTGTTTTTGCAGACTCGGTTGTTGACCACAGAGTTCAGGAACTTTACAAAAACAAGGATTTTCTCTTCAGTTGCTTGTTAAGGGTTAATGAGAAAACTAGTGTTCACCTGGATTTGTTCAAAATATTTCGAGCTTAGTATCAAGGGAAATAGATAAAGGTTTATTTAGAAGGTTCCAAGAGCCTACCTAGTTGTGTATAGGCTTGTTTAGAAACTTATTTAAATATTACAAGTAACGAAATAATTAAACTTTTGCAAGCAACAATTTGCTGAATCCACCAGCCACAGACCGAATGTCGCTATTTCGCCGCGATGTAATTATAAACCCGCATCGTTCGCCTCGGGCAACCATCTCGGCCGTCTTTGTGACGTCACGGCGTGTTCAATGACGCGTGTCGGGCTGTATAAGGCCACAGCGGGAGGTGCTCCGCCATGCGGAACGACCGTGTCACTTCAATTTCTCGCGTTTTGGTGTTTCTAGCCCACAATGCACCGCACGTTTTACCCACAGTTCAACCGCCGGTCAAAGATGTTTTGATTAAAAGTGAAATTAAAATTTCGAACAAGTTGTTTTTGACAAAAAATTATTTCAAACTCGGATGTTTAAAACTTAACATGTTTCAATTAAAGTTGGTATTTTTTTTAAGTTATTCTTACTTTGTCAATTTTTTAATTTTTAAAAACATTGTTTATTAAATGAATGTTTCTAGCATTTCAAATACATCTTCCCCTAAGTTGGAATTGCGCTTCGCTCTATGTTGAAGCAAAGCTGCTTTTGCTTGCAGATTGTGATGCAACAATCAATCGAGGAAACGCGGCGCTTTTACGCGACCGGAAGTTATGACGTCACAGATGTTTGGCGCGTAATGCGGTGGTTTGGCGCCAAATCTAGAGCTGGGCATTAGGCTCAAACACAACAATATACTTAATCGAGTCGATAAATAAATACAATCCACTGTATGACATATGAAGCAATAATGTTCAGCAGAATAATCTAAAATACCAAAGACATAATAAAGCTAAATACGCAGTAATGTCTACGAATTACTAAAATAAGATGGATAATTAAACTTCACTCCTGCCCATTGTTATTTACAAGTTTTAATTGTGACGTAACACGCGCTAAAAAAGTTGGTGTTAATGATTTTTGCACAAAATGAAATAACGCGAAGGTAGTTACCCTAAAATATTTCACACAAGATTAAATTTACCTTCTGTTGAAAATATAAACTTGGTGACCTGCTGTTATGACGCAACAGTAAGTTATATGTCAAAACATCCGGGTTTCAGTTAATTGTGACGAAAATCAGGAAGTACGTGACGAAACAATGCAAAATAATGAAGGCATTGTTCGCAATCGATGAAACAATGGGTCGGAGTTTTGCTGAATTTGGAAATTCCTCCAACGTTTCATCGAAAGATGCTTCGTTATTATTCAAGCATTGGATCGCTGTTTCGCTCAACTTTGTCAAGTTTTTTTAAATTTGCCTTAGTAGAGTTCGTTTTTTGAGCATTGTCTATGAGTTGTATGACCTAACAATACGAAACAAGATGTGTGATTGTTGGAACAATCGGCAAAACAAAGGCTGTTTGTTAACAAGAATCGGTGATAACGGGAAAACCCCTTTGTGTTGTTACTTACTGCGCATGCGCGTTGCCCTCGAAAAATGCAGAAATAAAATTGTGGCTCGAGAGAAATCTTGGAGCATTCTGGATTTGCCGCGAGTGTGAAACGATCTTCGATTATGACGCATAATGTCGTGTCCATTCATGCATAACCTCTGTTTGTCTCGTCATAAACATTCCTATGTGGCCGAAATATTTTGACGCAACAATTGGCATCGATTGTTTCGCAACAAAAGTGATCGAACATCGGAAATAGTTTCGACCTCAACTGTTTAGCATAACAATGGCCGATTGTTGCGTAACAATAAGCAGGTGTGCGGTGAAGTCTGCTGCGAGTCTACAGAGCACCAATCGACCTTGACAATGACCAACGCGATTCTATTGTTGACAAACAACGGAAGCGGCTCGTTTTTGGGTTCTCACTTCTTAGCATTATTTTTATGCCACCAGCTCCTTAAATATATTATCCAGCTCCGGGTAAAACTCCACCGTGTTGGTGCCCGATATCGCCTGTTTTAGTACGATACCCGATATTTTGGGCAAAAAATATCGCGATCCGGTCCAATACCAATGACGTCATTGCTATGGACAATTAGGCAAATAGATAAAGTTGAAACGTTTAAATTGATGTCGCTAGTTGTTCAGCAAAAACTTGGTTCAGCGCTTGGAAACTTATACTTTACTTTATTGCAAATATGCAACTAAGGCCTTTAAATTGGAAACGCTCAGTTGGGTGTCAAACAATGACTAAAATGCACCAGTTAGTTTGGTTTGGTTCAGAATGGCCTAGAATCCGCCTCCATTTTACGACTTGTGTTCAGCAAATTGTACGAGCTTGTGGCGACAGAAAAGTAAATATTGTTTCAAGCACAAATTGACCCGCCACCTTTTGAAGTTTGTAAAAAGGTTGTTTCTTAGTGGAACCTGTAAACATTGGCAGCAGGTTTCTGCTTGTCGATCACTGTTCAAAAATAAACAGGAAAAAAACTTTGAAATTCCAGTGAAGTGAAAGGTTAGTCTTTTGTTTAAAGATTTATACATTCAACTCATCAAAGTAAAGAACATCGCATAAGTTGCAGTACCAGGTTATTTATATCGAATTGGCGTAAGCTTTAAACATGCGTCTTGTTCTGCAATTTGTTGGGTTTTTAACTTTAAATTTACTTTGAATTTGGAATCAGATAATTGGATGAAACCCGACATCGACCAACCAGACGATATTCAAACGTAAACAGCTCGCGGTGTTTGATTATGACGTACAATGTCTGGCACACGTGAACAATCGCTTGTTACATTTGCTACGTCACAATACCTATACGCGACGCGTGGTTTAATTGTTCAATCAGGATGTTGAAAATGTTTACGAATATTCGGCGTCAATTTAAAATGGCAATTTTTTGGCGCCGTTAATTTATTAATTTGTCGCCAAAAGAGAAATGTGGCGTAAATGTTGAAATTAATTGTTGTGAAGTAGCTCGAAAGTCAGACACGAGCAGTTTGAAATGTTTTACATTCGTCTGCCTGTTTTCCTTGTTCCTTTAAAAAACTAAAAATAATTTACCACTAAACACCCCTAAGCGAGCATTGTTTTTGTTCGTTACATCACAATTAAATGAACTGAAAACGCGCGATTCGCAAATATTTTGTTCGCTGAATCTCTGGCTGTCCATCAAGCGTTTGTGAGCTATTAATTGAATTAGATGAAACTTTTGCGTTAAAGTTTCGAAATAGTTTTGCTGCGTTTTGAAATTAATGTTGGTAAACTTTTGCAAAATCAATGAAAAGTGGAATTAAGCAGCAAACAGTGATATCACTTTTATCTCCACATCGAGTCTCATTTCAATTTCCTGCTCAAATATTCCCGATTTCGTTCCTGAAACAACAATTTGTGTGCAGGAGTAAAAGCGATATCCGACAATAAACCCACTATGACGTCACAGACACAACTGACAGCTGCAGAACGTTTTAGCGCGAAGAAGTTAGAATAATAACAATTTTCGGTGCATTTTGTGAAGATTGGTTGAAAACTTTGAAAGATATTTTCGCTTCAGAAGAAACCCAGACTAGAATTATTCTTGGAAGTTGAGTGACTTTGCAAAATGTAATTAGACTCGAAAAGTTCGCGCCATGATTAGGCTTTTGTCGCCAGATATAGATTGTTCGGCAATAAACGAAAATATGCAAAGGCGAATATGTTCAAGTTAAAGTTAGAATGTTATCCTTATCTGGTCTGCATCGTATATGTTATTATCATTTCCATCAATAAAATGCACAAACGTTTTTCATGTTGTTGTTTAAATATAAAAGTGGTGTTTTTCGGTTGTTACGAAACTAAGAATATAAACACGTCACAAACAAGCCAGTATATTAAGTATAGTTGACATTTTCCCAAATATGTCAGTTTATATTTGGTGACGTAAACATTTTCGCTAATGTCAAAGGTTCATACACTTTCGTGGGGGTTCACCGCGTTTATGCAAATCAGTGACGTTGTTTGATGACGTCATGGCGCCAGCAACAGATTCAAATTTACCTTATTTGCCTGAATTTTAATTTTTCACTTTCTGCGCAACTTCATCAAAACTCGACTATTCACTGCGACATCAAACACAATTCATTGTGACGCAACACACGAATCACGCCATTCGCGTCCAATTGTTCTCATCGCACCAGGTCGTGCTGTGACGTCATAATTGCAGCGCGAAGTTGCAGTTTTGACACATACGGTTGGTTGCGCTTTTGGCGGCAATCGTGCCACTGTGACGTCATAAGTTTTTATAATGTTAAAAAATGTTTAGAAACTTCGAGAAACGACTTTAAAGAGTAATTATTGCTTATTACGCTAATTACACTTTCCCTGGGTGACTTTCCATGATTAAAAGCAGGTCCAGCATAACAGCCTGTATATTGAACCTGGAACCTGGAGGTTAAGAAAGCGGGAGAATCGATAATATATAAAAACACTTTCTTCACAAACTACGGTTGCAGTTACGTCATCAACTGACGTCATAAAGTATCGTGGCCCGAAATAGCTTCTCAGGTGCGACTGACGCGCGCGCTCTGCACACGACACAATGGAGAAAGGCTCTTTGTTCGTCACAATGCTTGTTTGTCGTGGCACAAGTGTCTGCGCAGCATTATGACGTCACAGTTGCTGCAATTATTAGCAAAATGTCGCGATTTCGGGGAATCACCTGAAAATGTCGCATTTAGAATTTTACTAAAAATAGAAAAATCTCAACAAACTGCGAGGATCTATTTCTTGGTAATGACGTCATTTCGTATCGGATCGCGATACTTTTTGTCCAAAATATCGGTATCGGAATAAAAGTATCGGAGATTCCTAGTTATGACAACTGTGATCAACGTTAAATCTGTAAAATAACGAGAGATGGAAATAAGTTTAAATCTGCTGAATAAGACAAAAGTGCGGCGCCAATAAAATAAAGAGTTTGTGCGAAGACGCGTTTCTTCAGGGGGTGACGTGCCCCCCACAAAAATGTTTTTTCCCGCTACAATTTATCCTCAAACACAAACGCACATTTTCATTTTTAACTTACAGCCTTTTGTAAAGCGAAAATAATTAAAATATTAACAAAGGTTTTTAAATGAAATACTTCAGCGCCAACTCTAGTTTCCACATCGATCAGTTTTTCCGGCGTTAAAACCTTTGATTAGTTGGAAGCGATAGAGGGGTGTCGTGTTGCCCAAACCATTGTTCGTCAACAATCGCTCTTTATCCAGGAACAATTTGTCCGAATCTGATATTTTGAAACCCGAGCCTCCGCTAATGGAAGTGCTGAAATGGCGCGAGCCACAATCAACCAATCAACGTTCGCCTAGCGGGGTCACTCGAGGTCACACCAATCATGGAAACTTTTCTCTCAAAAGTTGGGAAAGGTTGGTTAAAAAAAAACGATGCTAATAGCAACTTGCTGTTGACAAATGATTTTCCAGTCTGTAATGTTCAGCTTACAATAAGTAATGATTTTCTGCATTCAATTTCCTCATTTTCATTATTTTGGTTAAAAAATCCCGAAAACTGAAGAGTCACGACCCAGTCCACATAGTTCCTCAACCTTAACCAACGGAACCAGGGGCATAACAATTTAATTATTTGCCAGATCAACTCAAATATGTTGTTTCATGATGGCTTTATATACACCTTGTGGCGCTTCGAAGTAGATACACAGAGTGCTGGGATCGCATAGAAGGGCATCAAGTCATGGAAGTCAAGAACCAATGACCTGTTTTCAGGTACCTAACTGGAGAAGTCAAATTAAGGATAAATATTTAAAGGGTTGTGCTTAATGCATTGGTTGGTTGGAACCACGAGCTTGGGAATCGTGTAAGTTGGTTGGTGCCAATTTCTGATGTACTCACTTGAGCCAAATTTACATTTACTTAGGTTTTCGTCACTTGTTCAAACTTATTGGCAGCTGGCTAGCGGGGGGGGGATTCCCCCACACCGACCAGCTGCTTCGCGGCTTAAGTTTTGTGGCAAAAAAAAAATTATTTTGTTCAAACAATCGCTTTAAGCAATTGCAAAACGTTAAAACAGCGTGAGTTTTGCGAAATGAAGTTGGTGGTGATTTGCAATTGGCGCAATAAAAATAAAAGTGCATTGTTTGAGTAAAACGTCGTCACATATTTAGTATTTAAGTTAATAATTCGAAAGTTGCTTCTCAAATGTGCTGTTGTACTTTTATATAATATTCTTGTTAAACGTCCAAAGGTGATAAAGTAATGGTAATAAATCGAAACACGACAGAAATCTCGGACGAAATAAATTTGCTCGTAAACCCACTCATCGTAATTAAACGCACAAATTGTCGTAAATTTAACGAGCAGCCAATATTGGATCGCTATTTTTACGACAAACCAATTTGTCACGTGATCGTCAAGGTCGTTACCTGTAAATTGACCCTTTGTCAATTTTTTTTTAAATAGAAATCTTTGTGAAAACAAACAATTCATTGTGTCGTAAAATGCTTTGGCACCAATTTAAGGTCTGGCGGTTTAAAACGCTTCTAACAAAACGTGTTTTTCACATCAGACTCCAAAATCCGGTAGCTTTGCGTAAGCCAAGTTCATTTCAGGATAGCTTACAAAAATATTATTGAAAACTGATTTATTGACAAAGTGTCTTGGTTGGTAGCGTATTTGTGAAATTTGAAATTCAGGTGGAATTGTTAAACGATAAATTGTATTTAAATGTTCAAACTTTCGCACTTCCAAAAACTTTGACAAAACCTTGACTTGAAAAAGCACGGTTGTGCCAAAGCTCGTTTAAAATATAAACACAATGTGTAGTTGACAGTTCAAATTAATTTCCAGATTGCTAAAGTGTGTGAATCAAAACTAATAGTAGCTTTGTATTCTGTCGAACCAAACCATTGCTGCAATGAAACATACATTGCAATAAAGTGTTTTATCAGGGCTTCTCTCACAAACTTCAACCAAGAGCGTTTGTCAAATAAACTCCAACATTTGCTTGACGCCAAAAACACGCACCGCGATGGCCTTGTGACGCACAATGCCCTCTTTGTCTTGTTGGTCACGGTTCGTTGGTTTCAGCCTGCAACAAACAAGATTGGCTCTCTACTGCCGTCTACCGATAGTGTATTTTTGATCGAGTTCCGCTAGTAAGCGTAAAATCTGATTTTGTGCGCTGAAATTTTTGCCCTACGTTTTCATCAAAAGACTAAATATAAGTTAAAACTTATATATCAAAACATAACATGACACCTTAAAATCAAGCTTTAAACAAATCTTAACCCTTGTGCGGAAAATAGTTTTTAAAAGTTATTTTTGATAAGATCATCATTCAGAGTGAAAGTACACAATATTTATACTTGTTGCATAAAACTAATATATTGACTTAAATATTTTAAAATGTAATAGATTTTTGTGCATTACTTGTTTCTATTTGCTGAAGGATTTTGGTCTAAAATCAACTGAAGGAATCCCGCCAAAATGTTAAAGGATATTCTCAGTTAAGCGTATTTTGCTTCTAAAAATAATTGTTCTCATCACAAAATAAAGTATGACAAGTCCCATGGAAGCAAAATCTTTTTTCTAATTCGTGAGTTGGTGAGCCAATCATATGAGCGCGTTTCATGCGAACGTGAAACTATTTACAAATCACTAACTTTGTGACAAACTTCACTATCACGTGATTAAAAGTTATATCGTAAACAATTAATTTTACGTTTCATAAAATGATCACATACTCACGAGTTTTTACAAACTCACAAAACGACTAACAATTTTAAAAAATAATGAAAAGTTCACAAGACGATCACAAATTCGTGAGACGTTAACACATCATGAACACATCACAAATTCACAGATGATTACAAAATCACAGATCATCACAGTTTCACGAAATGTTCACAAATCTCCCGACTCATAAACTCCTTCGTCGGTGAAATAGGCGCCGTAAGGAGAGACATAAGTTCCGGTGAATCCCCGGGGTCTTCGGTTGAAGTCCTTCACCTGGGGCTGGGGGAGCGAAGGGTGGGCGGGGAATTCCCACGGACGAGCGCACAATGACGTCATCAGTTGTTGGAGCTCCTTGGGAAGTCCCGGACTTGCGACATCTTGGCTCGTTATTTCCTGTTGCTCCGAAGTTGTTACGTCAATCGGTTCTTCAACTGTTATTACGTCACTCACTCCCGGTTCATCTGGCTTGATGACGTCACTGGCTTCCATTTTTATGACGTCATCCACCTCTGTGGTTTCTTTTCTTACCTCAGGTTCTTTTACGAGCGCGAATCTTTCCGATCGTTCGAAGCGACGCTTAGTGGAGAAAATATAATTTGCTAAGATTATTAATAAAAATGTTATCTAAAAAGGGAATCTGAAATCGCCCGTTGGGTTAAATTCAGTGGTCGTCAAACTTTTTTTCTTAATTAGGAGCTTGCAACGTTTCGACGACTTAAAAATTCGCCTTTCTTTCAGGATTGGAAAACAAATATTTTTCATTAAATGAGTATTTCTTTAATTAAGCTATTCCTTGTTGTATCATAAAGTAAGTTACACGCCAGAAATTCGCGCTCAATGGGAAGAAACGAACTTATTTATTTTTCTTCTTTATGTTAACGCCCAGTGAATTATCGCTTCATCATTTAACTTCCCTCCATTAATAGAGTGAAGTCTGCTTTTGTTCAAACCTAAGCCTTGTAAAAATAAAACTTAAGTTTGCGTAAAAGGTGTCTTTTGTATGTTCATTGTTACGTCACACTCACTTGGAACATTAGCGCCGCCTTATGTCCGCGACCCGACGTGCACGCTAGCGCCACCTGGTGAGCCTTCGCCTTCTGTTTTTCCCGCGCTTCGTCGATCTTACACGTCATAGTGACGTCATCGTTGATCGACCCGGACGCAGATGACGTAGGCCTGACGGCATCCAACTTCGTCCAGCTTTTCCAGGAATCTTTAAAAAGGGCAAAAGGGCATTATGACGCAATGAAGGCGATTGTTTCCAAGCTTGAAATGACAAAGGAAAAATGTTTTTTGCGGATTCTGGGAAAATTTTTCAATATTTTTCAATATTTTTCAATATTTGACAAGTTATTGCGTTTTTTTAAAACGACAAAACGTAATTTTAACAAACCCTTTCGGTTTATAAACAGATTGAATTTGAATAACATATGAATTTTTGATAAAAAATAGTTCTTCGGACTCAGCTCACTTTAAATGTTTAGTTTGCCGTTTTGTTCATCAAATAAAAAGGCAATTTATTTGCAAGAAACAAAATCTACAAAGAATCGAGATTTTCACCTTTTTGATTTTTTGCTTCGAATTTTGGGAACTTCGCTTCCTCGGGAATTCCCCCCCAGCCTTTAAAGTAGTAAGCACTTCCTAAAACGTGAGGAACGAGGGTAGAATCGTAAAAGTATTGCATTGTACGTAAGGAATAGGGGTATAAAGTACTTTGGAAAACAAAACAGCATATTTCTATTATTTAACAAAGTTTAAACAGTTGTACAAATACGCCAATTACAACAATTGAGCCCTAAATCTTTGAAATACAAGTCTTATTTCTAAGTTGCTGAATAATTGCGCTAAAAGGCTTTTTGGAAAGGTTTAGTCGAGCTGAGCGCAATCGAAGCAATTGAACTACGCCATAATAGCAATTGTTGCGTCATTATGCACTTAAAATCAGAACCTTTGTTACACACAAAGAACACTCTGTTACGTCACAAAGACTCACCGGCTTGCACGAACTGTCCAGCGCTCATCTTGCTTCGATCAAATGAAGTTCGCGACGCGATCGCGCGTTCCATTATCATCTGCGCATTGTCACCATTGTGACATCACAGTGCTGACAGTAAGGACTTGTGACGTCACAGTCGATTATCGGCAATGACAAGACACTGTGACGTAGTGAAGTGCAACTCGTCCGCTTGAATAAACATGATGAGCTTGACATGAATGACATTAACGTTCGCATAGTGGTTTGTGAATGAGCTGGGTTTGGAAAAGTTGGAACGACAAAAACAAAAGTCGAGGTTTCCATGACGACAGTGACTATTTTTACGTCACGATATGAAACATCGATTTCTTATCAAGCCTCCTGCTGGTTTACGGTATGTTGTGTTTACCATTGAAGTCATTTTTATTTCAGAAATACTTCCACTCACAATATGCTAAATATATAGAGGTCCCGGTATTACCGAGGTCGGGAGTTCGAACCTCACCACATGCTTGGTTTTTCTATCCTGGTTTTGCTCGCATGACAATCCTCAATTGATCGACTATTTAGTTCAGGGTGGTCCAAGGTCGACAGCATCGCGGGCCACAATATTTTGTTGTGATTCTTCACTTTTCTTCGTAATACACGAGATGTTGTAAAAGCCATTGGCCCCAAAACTGTTAAGGTTGATCACATGCAAAACGTTCGCGGACTAAACTAACTGTGAGTTGTTTGTCTTGTTAAAATTTAAATCAGAGAGGTTGCATACTACTACGCTATTGTTAAATTCGCGCAAATAACGTTTTAACTAAACTAGTTTGGCTGAAATTGTATCTTGGAAAGAGTTAGGACCCTAGGAACAGGTACACATAAAACCTGTGTTTTTAAAAACTTACCAGAACTTCAATATGTTGGATCGTTCTATTGTTTAAAAGTGATTTTTTTTGGCAAAAATAGTAATTTAAATAGAGTCGTACTTTCTATGTTAAGTTCAAATTAAAAAGACGGAAACATTTGCGTGCTGCAGTAAAAATAGAAATATAACATATAAGTTCGTAAAATAGTTATTTTAATAAGTGCCATAGCGAACTATCCCTTCCCTGGAAAGCCAGTCCAACTCTAACACATATCAAATATTAGGCCTTCTATAGTCACCCTCTATATTTCCGAATTGTTGAGCGGTGGAAACCCGGTTAATTAGTGTAACTCGCAAAACGTAATTATAAGCTAACTATTCGTTCGTAACTTATATTTGTTTGATAAACCCTTTAACAGCATTACATTAATTCATCAGTGCCCCGCGGGCCACGAGCAATGATGTCGCGGGCCAGGGCCTGGGTTTGGACCACCCTGATTTAGTTCATTATTATTGCGTATGACAAGTAATTCAGTTCGTTTAATCAAACATTTGGAGGATTTATTTCTCCACTTGCTATCGCGCGAGAGTCTTAATACTCATCAAGTCTGACCCGATTATTTAAATAAATTAAAAGTTTTCTGTTGTTTTGATTTGTCAACCCCGACCATTAATCCACAATAAAAAGTTCTGTAAAGTTTAGGGTGTTTTTGTCCGTTTCATAGAATGTATTCAGCCGAAAGTCGCTATGCAAACTATACGGTGCCGTGTGAAATCTTAAGCAGGGCTGCTGAGTCAGTTAAAAATAACCTGACTCATTACGAGTATCATAATTCATCCACCCACGATACATGGAAAATTTCCACCATATGCTATTCTGCCTTTACAATTAAACTTGGCGGCAATATCAACTTAATTTGCGAACTCGGGAATCGGGTGGTTTTACGTGGTCTTACTCGAGTCCGACTCCGACTCTAACTCCGCAGCCCTGCTCTTAACCTTAAAAAAACAAAAACAAAAACATGTTGTGCTGTGTAAACTCTTAACCACCAAAAAGTTTAATGTGTATTAAATTGGGGTATAAACAACCATTACATCGAGCAATAAGAGAATCTCTTTAAAAACAGAGTACAAGTTTTGCTTAATTCAAGCAGATAAACAAAATTTTTATAGTGCCGTGGTGATTCACGTTGATTTTAGCTGCTAATTTGCTAGCTCAAGAACAGCAGGTGTTTTTGAGATTATCTATTTGTTTGTTTTATTTTAGCTTAGGTAAAAAATCTGTGTGACTGTAGCATCTCCATAATTAGCCCAGGACCGTTACTTTTGTGATGCTTCAGTTGCCAAAATTAATTCTCAAAAATGTGTTTGATACTTAATGAGCCGGTGTTATAAATGTGGCCATGATTCAAAATGTCGGCAATTGTAACATACTGTTATACCGTTTGTCAATTAACAATTATCACTTGCAACCTTAAGTAAAAGGTAATTAGAACTTTTCCTAAACTATAAGCAGAATTTTTTAGATATATTTAGGTATGAATATGATAAACCCAATTTTCCGTCGGTCGTTATTAAAAATTGTGTCCTACCAATATTTGTTTTTTTTCCCCTTTTTTAAATAAATGTCGCACCACCCCGGCAGGGCAAATAGCGGCTTGTGATTGGTCGAGAGTTTTTCCCTTTTGTGTTTACCAACATTTTGCAGAAGTTTTTTATTTGTTCGTTTAACTTTTGCAAGATTTTCTTTAAAAAAAATATTTTATGGGTCTTCAAGTTGCGTGGCTACTATAAACTTAATGAATTACCTTCGTATGGTGTTTTAACAAAACAAGAAAGTCAATAAATTGCATTGGAGGTGAAATATTATGGTGAAGTGGCGCCAAATAATATGAGTTGTGGTAGGATTCTAGGCGCTCTTTCACTATTGTACGTGAAAAGTTATGCAAAAAAAAATAAATAATACCGCATACCACAACGCATATTGTTTGGGTTAGGGTGCGGGTTAGCGTTTGGGTGAGGGTTTTGGGTGAGGGCATAAGTAATATTATGTTTATTATTAATAATAACTTGACCCACCCTCAACCAAACGCTAACCCTAACCCAAACAATATGTGTTGTGGTATGCGGCATTTGAAGAAAATTTTTTTTTATTAATTTTACGTACAATAGTGAAAGAGCGCCGGATTCTATACCAGCGCCGAATAAATATAATAATAATACTTCACTCAGCAGAACCCAAATGCTAACTCTCACCCTAACCAAATATTGTTAGCAATATAAACCCCCGGACGAAAATCTTGTAGGATTCTGGACCAGCGCCCAAAACAACAATCAAAACAAAGCCACTTTTTCAAATAAAATGCCTTAACTAGTGTTTTCAAACAATTTTTTTGTAGATAATTGCTCAAAAATTAAAATCTTGAAACACTCAATTCCTAAATAGCGAAGTCTAAATCCGAATTAACTTAAAAATATGTCGAAAAAATTAAAAAATATGAAAAATAAAAAGTTAAAAATATTTCACCTTAAGAAATGAATCTATATGTTACAAGTAAATTTTGATTGTAGAGTTTCTTTAATTTTAATGTTCACTGTGATACACCCAGGTTGCAAGGGGAAATGTCTCCACCTA
This sequence comes from Ascidiella aspersa, assembly GCF_963924565.1. Taxonomy (NCBI): domain Eukaryota; kingdom Metazoa; phylum Chordata; class Ascidiacea; order Phlebobranchia; family Ascidiidae; genus Ascidiella; species Ascidiella aspersa. The sequence goes on from NC_139447.1 coordinate 185,636, forward strand.
AATCACCTTTTTCCTCACATTTCGTGAAAAATCTACGTAAAATGCGTTCATTTGCTCAAATTGAGTAAATTTGTTTACTGCTGTGCTAGTAAGTGCTTGTCATCAGCAACTGGCAAACATGGGGCCTTACACGAGAATGCATTGCTGGTTTGTATGTGTCCATACTTTATCAGGTTACGACCTGGCATTCCTAATCAAATATATTGGCAACATTTCAACTGAACATTGCTGTTTTTTTTCCAGCCCGCAGTGCAAAATAGGCTGCCAAACCCTGATATACAATATCCTGCTAAATATAAAGTCATTGATTTTTTTGATAATAATATGTTTTACAGTATCATTTTAATTAAGGTAATGGCTTGCTCTTTGAAAGTATAATATTTATGTATTGTTAGTTGTCTCTGCTTGATTTTTGATAACTCCGGGTTACTCCAGACTGGAAACTGTGAATTTTGTGAGGGCAAGATTTGAAATACTTGCTTTTCTCAAGTTTTCACAAATTATTCGATGATTTTGTGCAGCAGTCGTCAAAATTAAACAAATTCAGTAAAACTCTTTCTTGAAATGGTAGACATTAGGATTTCATTGTTTATGTATTCGTTCATAACTTTGTGTGTTAATTTGTGGGTAATTAATTAAAATAAATCTAATTTTGGGATAATATGGATTTTATGTAGAAATGCCAAAAAACAAATTTAGTTTGCGCAAAAGTGAGTTGTTCTCATGTTTGCCTGTTCTGTCTCATGTTAACTGAAAATATTCAGTCATCCATGGTTTTTTTATTTTAAAAATGCAGTTCACAAAAATACACAATGTTATGACACCAATATGACCAAAATTAGAAAACTTATTTCATGTATATTCAAACACTTTTTTTTGTTTTCAAATTAATGTAAGTGCGACCATTCTCCCCGATCTGAATTGTTGCACATTTAAACCAAATTACTTTTTTAATGTCTTGCAAAAAGTTATTCATTTATTTGCTCATCAATTAAACCTAATGTTAAGAATTAAATTAATCCTCATACTGACTCACTTTTGCTAGTTGGTCCTAGTCAACATTTTCTTCCCTCAAAAAGAAAATATATTTTGTTCCAAAAACTGAAAAATGTTGCTGTGCTCGTTTAACCTGTGGTATACTCACTATCACTAATTCCTATTCTACCATCTTGTTAAAACTAAAATATTTATAGTTTTCTTTACAAGAAATCATGCTTTATAATTATGTGTATTTCACATCCCCTTTTTTGACACGCCAAGATATTTTGTTGCAGCATTGAATTTACCTATAATAAAAAATCTGGACTAAAAGTGCGTTTTTTAGGTGTTTATTTAGGTTTATTAAAAGCTTGAGCAAAGTGTTTTTTTTAACCTGGTGGTAATCATTTTGTTATCTTATATTTCCTGTGTTTCCAATGTATCACTAACATGTGTGTTGGGTAAATGTTTTTTGTTTTCAAATGAACATTTGTACAAACAGGGTGCAGTTGACTCGATGCACCTTACGGTCTTTCGCTGCATCCTGGAACAAACAACTGTAATTTTCTTGGTAAATTTGTATTGCGTTCTAGTTGTTTCGGTTCCGAAAAAATAAAATCTATCTATCATATCAAATCCAGTTAGATCACATTTAAAACGTTTCCACACATCGTTTTGCTTTTTCGTTTAACACCTTTAAGTCATGTAACTTTGTTCGCCCGGTCACTGAGCAAGGTGGTCTATAGTTTGATCATCCTCACATATGCAGGAAGTGGCAAGGTTTATCTGTGTAACCCCACTTGTACATTTTAAGTGGCCAAGACAAGTTTGTACCACATCTAGGGCTTCCACATGTTTCATTCCTCATCATGGCCCTGAGGATTATCCATAGAGTGACATGGGAAAAATTCTTGGTGTTTTTATTGATTAAAGTAGAGCCTTTTTAAACTACAGGCAAATTGAATTTCAACAGCAGTGAGTTTAATATTGTGCAATTATTAATGTTAATCTCCGCTAGGCTTGCCATTAGGCATCTGCAATGAACCATTAAATTTTTAATGTTGGCTTGAATTTGCTTAAAGCGTGATCTGTAGTTGTTTGTGAATCTTGTGAATTATTCATCGCGCCATCTTTGCAAGCCGACCACGGCCGACTAATTGGATGTATTACTTGCTTCCTGTTGCATGCCTGTTCACTCACTGCACACCCTTCAATTCTGTTGCCCCTATCAACTACAAACCAGTTGCTAATGGTGCTAAGGTTCTTGGTTTAAATTCATGGTTGCCATCATTTTTTTTTATGTCTTTAAATTAATTTACGGATTAAAAACGAATTGGAAAACTTTTTTTTAAAACTCGAATTGTTGTTTAACTAATTTTATGCGCTTTAAAACTTATTGTTTTATACTGTTTTGTTTATTTTAAAAAATCTAGCCCTATATTTTAAATCTTTAAAAGGCTACAGATTTTCCCTGAAAAGTCTTCACATTGTTTTGTATTTTTTTATAAAATTGAGTGACAACCCTAATAATACTAAGTACTTAAGGTGTTGGCTTTTTGTATTTAAGTAGTGCTGTTTCTATTCAAAGAATTTCAGGAACATTTTATTTTTAAAGTGAAAATTAAACAACCAAGAATCAACAAAAATATTTCGAAGCTTTGAACTTAAGTAATTCCAGTCATTTTAAAAGAACATTACGATAAAATAGTTTGGTTTGGAAGTGCACCATTAGTGACAAGAAAAACAATAAAAGCAAACGTGATGCAGCTTTACATTTTATTGTTTAATTTTCTTCATATGAAAGTGAGATCTGATTGAAAGTTTTAAAATACTTGATGATCAAGTGCTTTTGTTGTTGTTGAGGTTTGTTTTGAATGAGATAATATATTTTGATAAACAATTTACATGTTTTAAACAATAGTAAATACGACTCAGTTTGTATTCTTTTAGTTTTGTGGAAGAAAAATTTCTGTTGTTTACTTTGTCTCTGTGATCTTTCTATAGTTTGCTTGGAAATATCTTACAATATATTTTGTGTTACATCCCACTTTTTATTTTATGTGTTAGTTGAAAGGTTGTTCTAGATGTTTCACTGAATATAAGCGGCTAAACGCAGGTGCTTAATCATATGAAATGAGTGTGGATATATTACCCGTGTTGTTTTCCTCCGATAACAAAAACAAATCACATCACCCAATGTTTGTGGTAACACCTCATTGCAGTGCGTACGTATGTGATTGTTTACAAGTTGCTCGAGTCTATAACTCACCTCCAGGGGGCTTTTGTTCTTGTGGCTCTATTTGAGCAAACTCACTATGAAAGTGTGACCAGCTGAGCAAGTCAATGATTGTTAGAAAATGTTCATAGATTTATTTCAAGTATCTTGTGTCAAACTTTAAAGACTTTTCTAATATTGATGTTCTGTAAACAAGACACCCTCGCTCTTGCAGATAAATAGTGACAAATGATTTTAAATTAAACCAAATATTCATAACGACTTTTCTGTTCTTATCAAAGTCAGTCATTTTGTGGATGACATGATTCGGTAAGTTTGTCACTGGCTTCCGGTGTACTATGATGTAATTATCGTTCAAACAACGATTTCAAAGGGCTTGACAACAGTTGTTGTACATGCATATATATGTATCTTTTATTAACTAGAATTTTGTTTTTTCAAGGCATTGCTTTTTAGATAGAACACAAATGCAGTATGACTTGTAACGATAAAGCAATGATTATCGCCAAAAAGTCTTTTTATAAACGTTTACAAAGTAAAGATGTGGCGAAAACATTTCCTCGACATTGTGCTGTGGCAGGCTCTGTTTGGCTACTGACAGTGTGTCTTGTGGCGCTTGCCACTCCTGCGATTGCCAATGACGGAGTTCAAGCCGTCGCCGTCAACGAGGCTGGTCAACCGAACCGCGGCGACAGCATGAAACTGGGTGAGAATAACGTCAAAGGAATCCCGGTCGCCGTTTCATTTCCAAAGAGTGATTACCAGTGGTAAGCGTGAAACAACATGTTACTAAAACAAATTAGTTGACGAACACTTACAAGTAACCACGCCAACGGGGGCTCCTACCGCGACAAGGTAGTACACCAACTGCTTCGTGACCTTAACCAATTTCAAAAAGCTGACTTTAGTTTTTTTTTTAATTTTGTAAGGGATTTATGTGCAATTTTATTCGATATTAACTTACAAAAATATTGACAAATTTTGACCTAACGTGTAAATTTTGACTTTTTTTGACAAGTGAAAAAATATTCGCCCTAGTAATCACATAACCCAGTGCTTCTCAACCTTTTTTCGCGGCGACCCAAATATTAAGCGTAAGTATGAAGACTAAGCTTTGGCGACCCAATTGCTTTTTTTTTTGTAAGAGAAATAAAAACTAGCTTCTTGTAAGCCAATAAAAAATAGGCATTAGCATAAAGAATTTTGATTTGCGACCTAATTTAGCAATCTAATTTGGGGTCGCGACTCATAGGTTGTGAAGCACTCTAAGCAAACTGATCCCTCTTTTTTCTTATGAAACTTGGTAAAAAAAAATTGTTGTCATATTTTTTGTAGTCTCTGCTATTATGCTATAAGGCTATCTAATAATCTTACGGTTTCAAACTCACTTTAATTCATTCACTTATGTTTAGATGTTTTGGAAAAACTTCCTTGTCATTTTACATTGCTCTAAAGTTCAATTATATTTATGCTGTTTTCGTGAAACAATTCAACCAGAAAGTGAATCACCAGAATGCGGTAAATGTCTATGTTTTTTAGGGCATTATCACTGATGGATTCTTCAAGAATATCGACGTTTGTGATTGCTATCCTGCTCATAGTTTACGGAAGTTTTAGGTGAGTTTCTACCTTTTTGTTTTTAAATCATTCCTTGTTTATAATCTGTTCTAGGCCAGAAAATCAATATAATAATTCCAAATACTAAACATTAATTTAACCGGGTAGCCAAAAGTTTTACATATACTACCATTAGTGTTGAAATTCATCAAATTGTTCCAAGTTTTCTTAATCTGAATTTTTAATTGAATTTTTTTATAAAGCATCACTTGAATCAGTCATTGGTTGACTTTTATTGTTTGATCACCAAACAGCAAAGTAAAAATGATTTGGCGAGTTCCATAATATGTTCACTTACAAAAATCTACAATTTTTTGCTTTTAGATCACTAAACATGGAATATGAAAGTGGGACAAAAGAAAAGACGGAAGAAGCAAACTCAGGCGACCAATGTAAGAATACTTTGGAGCATTTTGTTCAGAAACTTAAGCGTTTATTTACTTGTGCTGATGTAATTTGTACATATTTTCCACATTTTTAGAAGATATAAAAGCAAGTATTAAACGGTTTGTTATGAACTGATGTTTTCAAGTCTTCTGCCGAACAACTTTTAGAGCAAACTAATTGATTGAAGTGAACTGATGATCCTCTTGTGTAGTTACGAGAATAAAATATACTTTGAAAGACCACTTTAGTTCCCAAAGACAGTTTAGAAATAATCACTGTTTGTGAATAAAGACATGAGTTTATAACAACCCCTTAATTTTTGTCGAACCAAAAAATATGATTTTTTAGTAGAAAATTTTTGTGCTATTATATTTCACCAGAAACTTTTTTGCAGCCACATTCCAGATGATAAACTCGACGCAGGCCGTATGTCTTCCAATCGGAGCTTCGGTTTCACTTCTAATCATGTTTTTCTTCTTTGATTCGCTGCAGGTCGTCTTTGCAATCTGCACAGCTAGTGAGTAAAAACTAGGGTTGGACATTTGACCAGTCAAATAAAATCCGGTCAATAAAATATTGGTACTATACACACTATCATAATGCAATTGAAGTTAAAAATAAACCTTGATTTTAACTTTAAATAAATATATGAACGTTTTGGCTAAAGTACAATGGTTTGTAAAACAATTGTACGACCGGTTAAATAAAGTGCGGTCAATTGACTGTATTTGACTGGTCAATTGATAGGCTTGCCAACCCTATTAAAAACTAAAAGAAATTATTGACTATCAGTTCACTGTTTAGGCTAATATTTTCACTTTACACCTGTTTTCCCCACCATTGGTGTGAGCAAGTTTCAAGTTGTTTGCTGAACACATTTTAAATAGATACTTTCTAATAAATTTTAATATTTGGAACATAATACATCGGATTTAAATCTTAGTGTAATTATCTGGATTAAAATTTTGGGAAGCAAGCGGTGGAAAGATTCACTGCTTAAAACAAAGGCTGCTGTAGAGGGTTCTAGAAATACGTTTTTGTTGGATTGTTAAAATATATTTCTATACTTAACAAGATGTTTACGTTTTAGTTCTTGCTGCATCAGCGTTTGCTTTCCTTATGCTCCCAATGTGCCAATACATCATGAGACCCTGCTCTTCACAAAACAAGTAAGCTGTAATATTGGTTCACACAAACAATAAAACAATGTTTAAAACTTGTGTTACTGAAGACAGTCCAGTTTGGGTCAAGTAGAATTAAACTAATCAGGCCAAGGTCACTATTTTGCATAAAGCAAAGTTAACCTCCTATGCAAAAGTGATCATTATTAAGGATGCTACCGAAACTTGTGGCATGCAAAGTTTATGCAAAATCGCAAGTTTGAGCATCTTTAGGTCAATATTGTTGTGTCGGATTGCAAATTATGGAGTTGTTTCCATTCCAGCATCATTTCCACTTGTTATTATCTGACCTATGCTCAAGTGTATACTATCTCGATTAATTTTTTTCAATAAAAAGGGTTTATTGTTTGGTATTTTGAAATTTGTTGCAAATTTATTTTGGAACACAACACACAAATTTTCGCAGCAATTTTATTGAATGTTCATGATTTTTTTTATTAAAATTAAAGTTTTATTTATTTATTGTTTCAAGTATTTTGATGTGGTTCTGTAAAGTTTCATTGCTTTGTTTAAGTTTTTTCTCAAATCCCCTGTATTTTTTATTACCTTAAAACAGTTTATCGTTGTAATTACATGTTTCTATTTGCAGATTGTCGCTTGGTTTTTGTGGCCGCTTCACCCCGGCCGAACTACTCTCGCTCGCTCTCTCAATATTGTTCGTTTCCATCTGGGTTTTCACCGGCCACTGGCTCCTCATGGATGGTACGTCAGTAAACTTGCTTCTGGGGTTATAATGTCTTCACAATGGAGAACATACCTATTTTGTGGGGAACAATGTAGTTTTCAGGCAGACCTGAGCAGACTTCGCCTAGTGGGCCAAATTAGTCCTTGACTTGCTTTTTATCAAACTTTTAAAATAATACTTCATGTTTTTTATTAGTTTTAGAATATTTTACTGAATAAATTACAAAAAACAATCACAAAATAAATAGCCCAGCCCAGTGTTAGAGCTATCACATGAAGGCTGAGAACGATCAGTTTTTGTAGCTGGTTTAGACAAACAATGTTTGAAAGTGGTAAATCTAAGATGAAAACTTAACCCAATTTTTGTGTTATAAAACCTGTAGACCCACACACACAGCTTCATTTGTAATACAGTCAATTTATAGCAACACAATAACATCTTAACGAAACATGTTTACAAAGTTTGCTGTGACACTAGTGTAGAGCTGGACAAACTACAGCCCTCCGGCAAATTTGGCCTGTCAATCAATTTAATCTGGTCCACGGCTTACTTTGTATATAAGTAAAAAAAATACGCTACTTTTTATTTACTAATTTGAGATTATTTTATTGAAATAATAAAGTTTTTTATAATTTAAGAATGCAAAGGAACCACAGGGTGAGGTTTGATAGTTTTGACACACTGACATTGAATATTGTTGCAGTGCTTAGCATGGGGCTGTGTGTAGCTGGTTGAAATGTAAATCCACAAAACCTTGCAAGAAGTGCTGAAATCCGCTGATAAATGTTGCAGAGCTCAGCTTATTATTATTTATTGCTGCAGCACTAAGCATGGGTCTCTGTGTGTCGATGATCGCCCTGCTTCGACTCCCGAGCCTCAAAGTGTCATGCCTTCTTCTATCTGGCCTCCTCATCTACGACGTGTTCTGGGTGTTTTTCTCCTCGTATTTGTTCAACGCAAACGTGATGGTTCAAGTTGCCACAGCTCAGGCAGACAACCCGGTTTGTACAACTACGCACAAAATATTGTTTTGTTAAAATGTTTGCTGTCCAAGTGTCGGAGTTTATTACTAACAAACAGTTGGCTGAGTAGCATTAGATTTTCCATTTTATGTCGGCAACTTTGTGTGAACATTAGTACTTGGTAAAGCAGTGGTTTTCAACCCCTTGGTAATTATTTCCGAAGGGGGTTGATTAAAGGTGATTTAAAAGTTTTAACGGGGGGCAATTCTGCACTTCTAGGGGTACTTTTGACTATTGTGTGCAACATCGCCGACTGCTAAATGCTAAAAGCACCCTTTGAAATTTTGAATGGTTTAATTTTCAACGTTTGTTTGAATATAAATGTTTAGCTTATTCTAGTGCTTATTATTACCTATATTTTATCAAAAAGTTTTTTTCAAAAGATTAGTAAATCAATGTTATTTTGGCACTAAAAGGCTTAGAACCACTTTATGACCAAGTTATGCTTTCCCGCCCAGTTTAGTGAGATGTTTTATTGTTGCAGGTCGGGATGTTGGCTCGCAAGTTCAACTTTGCACTTGCTAAGGACGCCCCTCAACTATCGCTGCCTGGAAAACTAATATTCCCAAAGTAACTACTTTTATCTAATTGTATGGCCTTCATGTAAAACTACCTTTTAGATCAGACTCAATTTAATGGACAAACTGTGAAAATAATAAGGCAGCTACAATAATATTGCAATTTGGTTAAATTTTCGCATAGACCCAAAATTACAATATTTGTATTTAAACAGTGCCACCTTAATTCAAAATTTAGAATTGGACAAATACGGCTTTCCACAAATATTTGTTGCTTAAAAATACAATTTTGACCAGTCAACAGCGTCTCGTTGTTTGACGTTGCAGTATTGCACGAAATACGTCGCATCGCAGCTTGTCATATACTTTTTATTGTTAATTTCTTAATGAGGTCAGCTGGCATCTGCTGCTGAAACATGACGCTTTATAAATTTGTTTACAATAGAGGAGATTAAACCTAGGTGAATAATATCAACGTCAGATGCTGCAAATATTTGAATATGTGGGAATATTGAAAATCTAATTTAATTGTCTGTTAACTTCATTTATACCAAAAGAGTAATTTCTATGAAAAACTAATCGCATTTAGTTATTGCAACACTTATGTGTGTGGTTTAACTCTAGTGTTGTTTTAGTATGGAGCAGAACATGGGTGGATCGGAACATTTCTCGATGTTAGGACTCGGTGATATCGTCATGCCTGGCTTGCTGCTCTGCTTTGTGCTCCGCTACGACAATTACAAGAAGCGCAAGCTCGAAGGGGAGACATACGCCCCCTCATCACCCGGAAACCTCATCTATAGAGTGCGATACTTCCACTGTACACTCCTTGGATATTTCATCGGTGAGATTGTAAACATAAACTTTTCATCTTGAGCTTTTTTTTAACCCAGTGCTTCTAACCGGGTGTAGCATACTCAAGTGTATGCCAAAAAGATAGGCTATACAGCTGACAAATTGTATAGATATTACCTAAGAATTAGTGCACGATAAACCTCTAACAGAATATTTTTTATTTATCCTGACTAACGTTATATTTTTAATGCTGCCAAGAAGGTATCCTAAGTTCTGAGCTATGTGATATCTCTTTTTTTAAAGGCAAGATATAAAATCGATAGAATGACTAAAAACTAATTACATTAGTTTATACTTTTTGATTGTACCAAGTTATTAATGAGTTGTTACAGATCATTTTTGAAGAGCACTGCTCTAACATGGTATTTCAAATTGAAAGCCGTACCGAACATTACTTACAGTTAATTTAAAAATGAGTTGTTAGTGTTGGCCTTGTGCTTTTCAGTGTAAGGGTTTTATGACCAAGTTAATTGTGCCAAAAAGGTCCACGATAGGATCGAAAGGTCTGACTTTTAAACCTTGAGGTCGTGGCAATGCACTAATTGGGCCTTTAGTAAACTCCCGGCTCCCCCATGAATTGAAAATATTTGCTGAAAATTTATAAAAGTTAACAAAAAGTGTGAGATAGAATAATAACTTGACCCACCTAAACCCAAACGCTTACCCGAACCCTAACCCAAATAAAGTGCGTTAATTTAATAATTATTTAAACGATGGGGCAAAATCCCAAACTCGGGTGGGCATAAGATAATTTCTCGTCCATTGTATGTAGGATTGTTACGTCACACATATTAGGACCAAAAGCGTTTACATAATTATTAAATCAACGCACATTATTTGGATTAGGATATTGGTTAGTGTTTGGGTTCGGGTTGGTCAAGTATTATTAAATTTAAACTTCTTATGCACATTTTTAAGTCAAATTAGCGCATTGTCCAAGACCTAAAAGTCGGAATTTTTGTTGGATACACTAATTGTCGTAGACCTTTTTGCTTAGAAGTGCGCTAATTCCTGACGAGTCGGGTGTTAAGTTAGTTCGCCTTATTAGTTAGTATGTGACAATGATGTTTAATATTTATTTATCTTAAGATATAATTCCACTTGAGTTAGTCATTGTGTTTGAAATAACTTCCTGCAATCGTTATCAGGCCGGATCCAACCGTTTTCACTTGAACACAAAACCATCTGTTTTATTGTGAAAGCCTCAGTTTTCTTGCTATACAAAGTTCATACTTTACTGTTGAATCTTCTATTGTGTTGGAAGCCTGTGGCTTTTGCATAATAGTGCAGTAATACGATGCATCCGGCCGGGCCCACAGTTCTCTTTTGTGCTTGAATGCTCTGGCGATATACTGGGCTTAATAACGAAACCATCTGTCAGTGTTGTGGGTCTTTAAATCCTGGCCTGTGCATGAATCTGCTGTTTAAGTCACATTTTTGTTCCAGGCTCGTGTTGCTTAAACATCATTCACAACGTTCAACTATTAAGTGAGATTTACGTAGAAATTTTACTTGATTGGTTGTTAGGTTTCACCCTTAATTATTACTGTTGTTGTTATTACTGTTGTTGTTGTGCAGGGCTTGTTACAGCGACGGTTGCATCTGAGGTGAACAGTTGCGCTCAACCAGCTTTGCTTTACCTCGTCCCATTCACCCTCCTTCCACTCGTTACAATGGCTTACATCAAGGTCAGCTGACATAACACACTTTGCTGTCATTTTTTCATAATTGTTTCTTGTACACTTCAACTGTGACGTAACAGTTGATACTTGCACACTTCAACTGTGACGTAACAGTTGATACTTGCACACTTTAACTATGACGTAATAATGATTACTTGCACACTTTAATTGTGACGTCACAACTGTTGCCAGGGCGACTTGAAGCAGATGTGGAACGCGCCATTCAAAGCTGTCACACAACGATTCATGGAAGTGTGACGTCACAAATACACAACAAGAGACATGTTTGTAACGTCACGATGAGCAACTGCCAACGATTGTTTCTATTGTCGGGAGCGTCACCTTGTGACGAGTTGTGTTTGTTACGTCACGATGCGTTGTGACGAAACAATTGCGGAATATAATTATTGTTGTTTTCGTCACAATGAATTATGCTGTTACTATGTCGTCATTACAACAAACAATGAGTTTAGAATATTTTTAATCATGTTTGAACTTGATGTTGACGTCAACACTTTCATCAACTTCAACTTTTAAACATTTTTTTGGTTTTAAATTCCGACTTCGCGGCAACTATTTGAAATAACATAACGATAGCTAAGTATTCCATAAAACTGATTTTTAGAAGTATTAAAATAAAAAATTACTTTTTCATTTATTCACAAAGTCGTTTTAGTCGGTTATTATTTTTCCTTTATTTTTGTTTAGTTCTCAGTTTTTTTAGCGGAACTAGAACAAAATCTCAACAAGTTTTGAACTTTTTCTAGCTCTATAATGCCCCTGGCGGAAGTGCAGTCTCGTTTTTTACTTTCCTTATCTAGCTTTTTATATTACACACGGTCGTTGTTTGTTTCTTTGAAATGAATCGTTCTTTGAATAAAAAGGAATCGCTACTAACTAGAGGGGAATACCCTTACGTCACTTTGTTCAATTGTTTTGTGACAATGCAGGTTGATTTTTCAGACATCCTTAAAAAGCAAACGACGCCTAAGTTTTATGTAGTCTAAAAATTTCGGATGTCCGATAATAACGTTTAAGCCGAAACCAGGTCGCGGGATCGTTTTCTCCCGATATTAGGGCGATGTCGGTTTCGGGGATGTCCCATATTTGATATTTAATTCTAAAACCCGATGTTTTGGACAAAAATTATCCGATTTAATGCCAAATGACGTCATTATTATACCCATACAACAAATCAGATGAAATTGTAAGATTTAAAGGACAAACTTAGAATCGGTTCCGATCCGATATTATCGGACATTCCTTATCGTCCGATACCAACTATATCTCGGATTTTAAGCCAAGGTTTGTGATCGAAGCTACTTTGAACGATTTAAACACAAAAGTTTATCACGATAATTATGACGTAGTTGGTATCGGACCGGGCGGCCGATCTTTTTGCCCAAAGTATCGGTTATCGCGACAAAATACCAACGTTTCTAATCAATAGTCAACTTGAAAAAATAAATAATTTTTCCCAGTTTAGGGTCTGCAACTTTTGGTTCCGTTTTATTACGAAGAGAAACGTTGGTTGTTCGTGAAGGTGATATCCGGGATTGTATCCTGCTTGGCTGGACACTAACCTTGCACCACGTTCGAGAAACTTCCAGTTGATATTTCGTCAACGGCGGTTTGTATGTTGCCTGTCTATGATGTCACAACAGTGACGTAGTAGTGGCTTTTAACGGATATATTTACTCCCTTTATTGTGTTATGGCAGGTAGAACTTGGTTAATATACGCATTTAACCGGGTTGGCATTAATTTCTACAACTACTGAACACATCTATTTTAACAAAGTTTGGAATTTTTTTTAAATAATTAAGTTTATCATGTCACTAAAATGTATGTTATTTTCGGAATCATTTTTGAAATTCCAAGACATGATTTGGCAAAGAGTTAAAATACTTCATTTGCACGTCAGAAAAAGTGCATTTTATAATCCGGTAATTGTTAGACTTCGTGAATGACTCGCGTTTGTTTTAACCTTAAACCACCTATTTGGAAAATGCTCTTCACCTGCACTTCAAACGACGTCACAAGCCACAAATGCAGTTTTGCAACGAATCCTCGTCAAGGCAACCACTTCATAATGCCAGGGTAGCAGGGTAGGTGTTGACTTACATTGAGCGGACATTGAACGGCAAACAGAGCAAGCCTCAAACACAAGTCACTTACTTCCTGACATGTTTTTGCAAGTTTCAAACAAATAAGCTCCATTTTCCACAATCTTTGCACCATTTAGGCAACGCCGAGTAAAATAAAGGCGGGATTAGTAAAACAGGTGAAACAGGAGCTTTTGTTTCAGGCGTTTGAGTAGGAAAACGAAATGTGCTTGTAGTAAGTGGCTTGTGTAGGAGCAGGCTGCGATCATCCAGGCGTCACTTACTAGCGAAGGTGTCGTTTTACCCGACCACGTGCTCGCCACGCCGCCACCCTGTTATTAAAAGCTCACCAATACTTTCGCGGTTTGTGCAAATAAAGCAACCTGGAGACAATGGCTTCGTGCGCTGCCTTTCAGACGTAACAATGGAGGAGCTAAACTTTACCGAGATTGCAGATTTAAATCGTAGAAGCAGGAATACTATAGTTTAGGTTTTACATTCTTTGTGTGGTAGCCATCAATTAGGCTTCGCATAATTCACAGTTTTAGTATAAATTTTAATCAAATACTCTGCAGCTTAAAAATCACGATTTAATGGCGCGCAAGAAAGTTCAAAAACATAAAAACAACTTGAAAAATCATGCATTATAACTATGCAAAGTGCAGAAAAATTGTAACCGTGATTTAGCAAACTTATACTAGCCAGTTTTTTGGGTCACTTTATAAGCTCGGCTCTAAATTTTAGGCCAAAAAATAGCGGACATATTTTAAAGCTTCGCAATTTTGCCAAGTGGCGTAAAATTAAAGTAGGTCACTGCATACCCCAACATCACCAAAGCTATGGTAAGTTTTTGTGTTTTATTTTTTAGATTTAATCTAAAAAGCTTTTATCCTGCTGATTGTACAACGAAACTTTGTTCACATCGCAATGAAACTGACGCTCTTTGTGGGAGTGCTTTGTTTTGCGACTATGACGTCATCAATTAACCCAGAAGGTAAATATTTTTAAACATTTATTTTCGATTATTTTCCCAAAGTCTATCATTAAAAGGGAAATACCCTAATGACCCCAGGGTTTATCGTGAATGTTTTGTGACGTAATAAAATATCGATCAGCGGATGAACATTAAGCGAAATGTGGCGGATGAATACTGGTTGTTTTTGGCAAGCGTTCGAAACAACTCATCCGTGACTTAAGTGGAGGCCAGCGTCACGCTCCAGTGATCGGATGACGTCATAGACGCACTTTTTCAAAATTCAATTGCTGACAATAGCCCATTGTTACGATACAACCTTTGCGCTCACGATATTCTAACCATTTTGTTTTCATCGCAAAAGTTTTGGCAATGACAATGTTGCAATTATGACGTAAACAGTTGGGTTGTTACGTCACAGAGACCTCAGAGTTCTGGAACAAGTTGTCGGCGGATGAATTGGATGAAGTTCTACGAACCGAGGAAAACAACAACGTCGCGAAAAACGTCATCATTTTCTTGGGTACGTCACCATGACGTCATGCTTTGCGTATACAAAGAATGTTAATTATTTATTTATGAATGTTAATTATTTATTTATCAAGCGCAAACAAATGCGACAACGTAATGATACTAAGCACATTCTTAAATTACTCTTTATATTCCTAGTTTTAAGTGAAGAAGGTCGAACGAAGCTTGTCCGATAATATCGGATCGGAACCGATACCCGATACCGAGTTGAAATATCGGTACTCGTTCGATATTAAATTAATAAAAGAATGTCAGCCACGGTTAAACATGATGTTTCAATGGTGCTCGTAAAAATCCCCTAAAACACGCTCCTAACCCTGATCCCGCTTGTTGCTAGGCGACGGGATGGGGGTATCGACCGTTACCGCTGGACGCATCCTCAAAGGTCAACTTCAAGGTCAAAGCGGAGAGGAAGCGGTTCTAGAATTCGACAAGTTTCCAAACTCGGCCCTGATAAAGGTAACTTTGTGACGCAATAAACGTTTACGACGAATAGCATATTACGTTGTTTGTTTAGTGACAAAGGGTTTAACGACGTCACAAAGGTTTAATGCTGTTGTAATGTAATTGTGACGTGTTTTTATGAGAAACCAAAAGTAAGTTTTCAATTTGACCAAAAACTGGTATCAAGCTTTATTGTTGACAAATTGTGTTTTAATGTTTGCGAGCTTTCGCACAACCATGCTTCGTCATTTCGATCAAGTTTACTTTTTTTTAATTTCAACACAGAATGGAACCAATCGTATAGTGACGTCATAAATGCGATTGTTTTGCCAAGCGCACGTGTCTTCGAATTTTAAGCCGTTTTTAGTCGACAAGTAAAAGAATATAAAAAAGAGTCAAAGCGAATCATGGGCCGGTATTTTACCATGACGTCATTAACCTTGTGTGACGTCACAGACGTACTGCGTGGACCGTCAGGTGGCCGACTCTGCCAGCACAGCGACCGCATTCCTCAGTGGCGTCAAGACCAATTATTACGTCATAGGGCTGAACGCGCGAGTCAGGAAGGACGATTGTGTTTCGTCACTTCCCGAAGATCGAGTTGTTCAGTCGGTTTTCGTGGACGCCTTCAACAGCGGTGAGGGGAATACCCTTTAATACTTCACTTTGTTGATAATATTGTTGTTGAATAAAAAGTATATTTATCTATCATTAAAGTTGTCCGATAATATCGGGTCGGAACCGATACCGAGTGATAGTATCGCTACTTGTCCGATAATAGTATGTTTTTGGTGTCAATCCGACATCGGAATCGCAAACATAAGTATAAAACCAAAAAAACAAATGAAAAAAAATTCGATTAAATTGATTTATTCATAATAGGGAACCCCAGCCACAACCTCCAAAGATTGGAATAGACTGTCGTCCCATTAACTGAAGACGATGCAAGAACCTATCATAACGTCTTGATTAAAAATTTAAACGAGCTTTACGCTTTGTTATTTATCTTTTTTCTACTTGCTCCATGATTATTGTTGTAACGCATTATTCCCAGGCAAGTCTTCGGGTTTGGTGAGCACGACCCGCATCAACCACGCCACACCAGCGGCTGCTTACGCGCACACAGTGGACAGGATGTGGTACAGTGACGCACAATTGCCCCCCCAAGCTGCTCAACAGGGGTGCAAGGATATCGCCAAGCAGTTCGTCGAACAATCGGAACTTTTCACGGTTATTACCAACTTTTTGCATGTATTTTTTGAGATTTTTTGTATTTTTATATATTTTTTAAGTTTAATCGTCCGATAATATCGGATCGGAGCCGATACCTGATACCAAGTGGTATAATATTAGGATTGTATTAGTGTCGATTCAATATCTAATTTACGCTGATTTTTCCGCTTTCTAAAAACATTAACGGACCGCTGTTTTTTTTTGGTTATTTTTTTTAAGTTTTACCAAATCCGCCAAGCTGACATGTGTTCATAGGACGATATCAATATAACTCAGTGTTTTGATTAAGAACATGTAATTTTGTCCCAAAATATTTTCGTTTCAGACGTATTAATGGTTCGCGTTTCTTACGTCATAATGCCGTTTGTTCCAGGTGGTTTTGGGCGGTGGGAGAAAATATTTCCTGCCGAACACGACCTTTGACCTCGAGTACCCTGAAATGCGGAACGGTCGATTGGACGGAGAAGATTTAGTCGAGAAGTGGAAAGTAAAACACGGAAAGGACGGGAAGAAAGCGGAGTTCGTGTGGAACAAGGAACAATTTGACAGAATCGACGTCCACAAAACCGACTCCCTGCTCGGTAGGTGGCGCAAGTTGTGAAATCATTTATTATTTTAAACTACAAGGCTCAGTCATAATACTTCAATCTTGTAAGACGCCTTCTTTTAAACTTGACAGTAATATTAAAGGTAAATTTATTATAGTTTAACGGAAGTTACAATTTGGGTAAAGTTAAAAAATATTATTTCCAACATCTTTAAAAGTTGTCAGGTGGCAATTGAATATTGTTATGTCACATTTGCTAAATGTTTTGTGCGCATAGTAGATCAGCATTGAGCTATTTGCTGGTATTGTAAAAACAAAAACAAAAAAAAAATTAACGTGGAGCGTTAAATAACAAACACCTTTAAAACGAGTAAATGTCAAACTTTAACAAAACAAAAAACTTTTAATTTTCCGGCAGGAATGTTCGAACCAGCTGACATGAAGTTCGAAGCTCACCGCATCAACGAATCTGGCGCTAAAGAGCCCTCTTTAGCGGAAATGACGTCACTAGCGATCCAGATGTTGGAGAAAAACGAGGAGGGATATTTGCTCCTTGTGGAAGGAGGGAGGATAGGTAGCCAGGGCGCGTTCTGGGGGGTCATAAGGGGGTATCAATAAGAAAATAAGTGCGGCGGTTTAACTAATTAAATTTTGAGTCGAAATAAAAATATTCGATAAAACCTACGAAGTTCACACATTACAAAGCACGGAATAAAAATTAAATCAACTTTTTCAGTGTGAAACAAAATTCGTGCAATACTCATCATTTCGGAAGGTTTTTGTTTTTGTATAATGCTTTGTATGACGTCACAGACCACGCCCACCACGCGGGAAACGCCCACCTTTCTTTGCACGACACAGTGGCCTTTGATGAAGCGGTGTCTCGCGCGATGCAGATGACGTCACAAAAGGACACAATGATCATTGTTACGGCGGATCACAGCCACCCCTTCACTATAGGGGGATATCCCTACAGGGGAAACCCCATCCTCGGTGGGTTTAGTTTTTTTTCTTTTGAATGAAAAAAATCTATTTTAATTATTTCAAACCTTTAAACTCAATCTTAACAAATCTATGAATCATAATGACTGGAGGTTGTAAGACATAGCACGAATATAAAGTTTGCATGTTTCCTACTCATATTAAAGCTTTGATATTCATTCTTCGTATAATTGAATCTATTTCTTAAAGTAGAATATTTTGTTTTTTAAAATGCAATATCTTGTCAATTTGTTCTGTCTTTTACTTGTAGTAAATAGAATATGGCGAAACGCTTTGGCTACCAACCGGGATGTCGTTTCTAGCGCTTAATGGTGCCTCGACATACTTCAAATTATTTTGGATTCCAATTATTGCTCTATTCCATTCTTAAGCTCATTGAAACGATTTTTTAAGGACAATTTAATTGCAGTAAATCAAGAATGTATTACACATTGTTAACAGTAAAATTTATCTTTTTTACGCAAACTGTTTATACTATATGTAGATTGTCGCAATCCTGGGCCGACAACCACGTAAAATACACAATCAACTATGCTTTACGAATAATTAAACGTCACAAGCCAGTGACGTAACAAAACCAATGACGTCGAAAGTTCCAGCGAGGATATTCGAAAATCCAGTCTCACCCAGTGTTTGTTTCGTGTAAGCCAAGATTTTCCAATATTCCGGGCTAGAAGTTGGGGCAGATGTTGTCAGTTTATTGCTGGGTTGTCCGAAGTCTTCAGACATGCGGCGTTCTTAGTATTGGGCAATCCACAATGACGTGATCTACCGTTTGACCAATATTTTGACCGATTTTATCATTCCAGGCAAAGTACAACCTGGGGATGAAGCCGCTGATGGAAAAGCTTTCACGACTCTTTTGTACGGGAACGGACCGGGGTCATTGGGGGCTTTGGGGGCCGACGGGGAATGCGAGGATCGCCAGAACATTAGCGGGGTCAATACAGGTGAGGGGCGTGGGTGAGCTGGGTTGTGGGGGTGTGTCGGTTTAATACGAAGTTTTACAGGCGTTGATTTTAGTCCAGACTTGAAGACACCAACCACATTCAATAACAAACATATCAAAACAGTAGCATTGCTTTTAGCAAATATAAAATATCTTTCTTACAACAAATGTGTATTTTAAATGAATATTTTGCAACACTTTTTCCGGCCTTGAAAATAAAGTTGAGTCAAGAATCCGAGAAACTTGTTGAGGTTTGCCCCGAATAACGACTTATATTTCTAAATTTACGATTGTTCGCGATTTGCAATAATTCTCTTCTGAGTTTCACATTGTAACCTAAATGTCTCACGATCTTACTGTTACGTCACAGAGGCGATCGACTACCTGCAGCAGTCAGCTGTACCTCTGACGTCATCAAGCCACGGTGGGGAGGATGTGGCCCTCTACGCTGTGGGTCCGATGTCCCACTTGTTCCGGGGGGTCAAGGACCAAACCTACATCGCAAGGGTGATCAGGTCAGGGGGGCAATAAAGTAACAATATCAGGGGTCGCCAAACTACGGCCCTCGGGTTAATTGATTCGACCCGCGCATATTTCCTTAATGAAGATAAAGTAAGGTTAAAATGTTGGCGGGTGCGATCAAACTGTACGAGAATATATTAGGACTATTGTTTTGTAGTTTATAATTTCTTCGGATAGCTTAAGGTAATTAAGTTGATAAAGTTCGACACATAAATTGACGTCCGGTGCGCGATTACCAGGCCTTACAGCGTTGTCCCTTTATGAAAAAAGTTCGTTGACCCCTGATCTCATTCCATAACACCATGGTATCAAGACCAACAATATGGACGATAACTTATTTAGTTCTCATGTTTAACAAAAGTATTTCCACCAAAACCCACGTTTTTAGAGATGAATATCCGCCCATGTTTAATTGTATTACGTTTAACCTTGTTTTATTAATTTAAATTAACACGAGTTCGAACGCCATTGTTCTGCTCAGCTAAAGTTCTGACTATTCTTCAAATATAAGATCAAACTGTAAAATTAAATCTTATATTAACGACGGGAAATCAAGTCAACTGGCACTTCACATAACGGAAAAATTACAACACAAACTAAACATAAAATAAAAGTAAAGTTCTGTAGTGTTTTCATAGTAGCAATCATTTCATTAACATAATATGACGTCATTATTTAGATATGCGTCATGTATCGGTGATGACGTGAGCACTCGGTGCAGCGAAGGGCCTGGGGTTCCAGTGGAACCGGACACGGAGTTCCTGGGGATGTCCCTCACGGGCAACTCGGCGCAGGTTGCTCTTTACGTGCTCTTCGCTCTTCTCCTCTCCCTCTCACTCTTCTCACTCCTGGTAACCGCACTTTTCTGGCGCCACCTCAAGTCGACAAACACCCTTGTGACGTCACACGAGGAACACAGACGACTCAATGACAAGTTGTAATCGTTCAAATTTCAAGGGTTTTTAAGGACCTTGTGATTTTCAACATTATGAGAATATTTTTGTGATGTTTTTTTCGGTTAAATTAACTTTCCAATCGACTCACAACGCATTGACAGATTCTCGCCGAAAAACAAAAAGTAGACGCTGTAACACAGCTTGCTTTCTTTTAATTGTGATGCTGAATTGCCGTATTGTTGAATCTTGTCGTTTTTGTTTAATCTGTAGGGTACTTATATTATGATAATCTGTAAAAAGTTCATTCTAACATTGTTTTGCGCAAATACCATAATGAGCTGTTCTCAATATAAATTACAAGGTCATATTTTTGTAAATAAACAATTATCTATTAAATGTTTAATTTCAAATTAGCCTTCAATACAAAATACCAAGAATATAGCGAATTATTATTTGTAAATAACCGTTTTGCATTAAGGATTTGCGTAAATTTTTGTATAATCATAAATTTACCGAATATTTGGCGTTTGTGTGTTTTGTATTTTCTATTCCAATAAAAAACTTTAACATAGACAGGCAAAGCATGTCGGAAAGATTCATGAAAACCCCGTGAATTGCTGGATACAAAACTTGTTTTTGCGCCTGCGATGTCGTAATTGTGGATGTTTTAAACACGTTTCCATTCCCTTGTTAATCTGGGCTGATTTGTCGGGGTTAACTTTTTTGTTTTGTGTTCTAACTGATAAGACCATTGTCATTTCGGCGAAATAATTTTTTACGCTTTTTTTCACACTTTTACGAACCGCTTACCATAAATTCATTATCTTTTGCTGAACTCATACAAAACTGATTTATAAATGATGATTTGCCTTAATTATCATCAACACATTTAGATTGTCCCAACAACAACACATTATTAAAATATATCTGCTAAAATCTTTGTTTTAGAATAAATTTTAAATAATTTGCACACATCGAAAAGTTCTAAAAAATACAATGCAACAACAATAAAGTTTGCCTACCAAGCATTAGTCTCCTACTCTGGCAATCAGATATTTCCACCGAAACAGCATTGCCGTAATCCATTAATTTTGCTAATATAAATAAAACTCGAAAAGAGTTTTTGGAAAAAAACACAGATTTTGGGGGGTACATTTGGTCGAATTTTTAAAAACTAACCGCACATTAAAATTTCCTAAAAATTTACATACAACTACTAGAAAGTATCCTTAACAAGATAAGCATAGTCTCCCACTCTGGTCATTCAGATATTTTCAGCGAAATAGGTTTTCCGTAGCCCATTTGTGCTTAAAAACAAAACAAAAAATTAAAGTTTGGGGGGTACATTTGGTCGAATTTTTAAAAACTATCCGCACATTAAAATTTTCTAAAAATTTACATACAACTACTAGAAAGTATTCTTAACAAGATAAGCATAGTCTCCCACTCTGGTCATTCAGATATTTTCAGCGAAATAGGTTTTCCGTAGCCCATTTGTGCTTAAAAACAAAAAGAATTAAAGTTTGGGGGGTACATTTGGTCGAATTTTTAAAAACTATCCGCACATTAAAATTTCCTAAAAATTTACATACAACTACTAGAAAGTATTCTTAACAAGATAAGCATAGTCTCCCACTCTGGTCATTCAGATATTTTCAGCGAAATAGGTTTTCCGTAGCCCATTTGTGCTTAAAAACAAAAAAAAAATTAATTTGGTAAAACATATCCAAAATGACGCCTGGCTGGGTCAAATTTTAGTTGCTAACAGGTGGTCTGAAATATATAGAGTATCATAGTTTAATAAAAGATTTATAAGCTACATACCCTATCAAAAATTTTGCGCAGTACTATAGGGCTACCATATTTTTAATACCCATAAAGAGGACATTTTTTTGGCTGCCAAGTAAATGAGATACAGTCGTTAGATTTATAGCAAAAATGGTGCTTTATTGTATGAAATGCCATGGTGGCTTCGGAAGGTGCAACTTCGTCTCCAGGCTTTACAAAAATAGTGGATCACTTTAGATCAGTGGATCATTTTGAATCATCAGTGGTTCTTAACCTTTTTTGAGTCGCGCTGCCTCTTTGGTAATTTTCCTATGCCTTGCTCCCCCCTATGAAAAGCAATTCGGCATTTTGTAATGAAATGTCAGTGGACAGCATGAAAATAGTTAAGCACATTGCTGGTCGCACGAAGCGCGAAACCAATTGTAAGGCTGTGATGTTGAGAACAAAAATTAAACATTGCGTTATTGTGTTCCAAAAATGTGACGACACAAAATATAACGGCAATTTTGCAAAAACATTATAGATTCGCGCAAAAAAGTACAAGTCCCCCTGTTGCTAGCCTGTTATGATATATAAAATTGAATAAAAATAGTACGAAAAAGGGATAACTTTTATGGTTTATCTATATAGTTAGCAAAACTGTAATTAAATGGGGCCGTTACACCTTCGATGATATGTATATTACTAATAGACAGAAAATATCGAATGGCACTTAACGATACTTTATGTCAGAAAAGACAACATAAGTAGTAAATTCGCGCTGAGCGCGAAAATAGGCTGTATCATGCAATACAATGTAAATACATGTTCCGTATGTCCAGGATGTAGCGGTCCGTTGGAATAAATAACATTTGTATTTACTATATCATGTGGGACGTAAGACTGAAAACCTCACTCGCCATGGCTCTGTCCGGCATAAGTTCCAAGTTCCGCTACGTGAACGTTCGAGTAATTTAACTTAGCAAAATGCGTTGGCGAGCTTCGTAAATTGTAGTGATCTCAGTTTAAAAAAAACGCTGTGTTTTCCGTTTCATAAAAAATTATACATCAGAAGGGTTAGCTAGACGGTTTAAGCAACATGCCGACTTTCTTTGGCAAATGGTTGGAAAACCTTTAAACCGGCAATTCAGCATGTTTAATGGCTACAGTAAATTTTCAAAAATAAATTCCACATCTTGCCTAAAAGTCTTGTTGAAAATGCAAGCAAATACCTCGAAATGCGATCAAAGAGGACATTTGGGCATTTTTGAGCGTCCTCGGAGGACCATTAACTTTTCTTGAAAAAAGAGGACAAATTGTCCCAAAAGAGGACATATAATATTTGGCCTAGCAGTACATGAATTACGGGATTCGAGCACAAATATTTGTAAGTGTTTTGGCTTGATGTCTATCAATTAGGAACTATATTATCGCTATGACTAGGTTGTAAATGATTCCTAACAAAATTACTTAAATCAACCCACACTACTGTTTACCCAGTCCGGTTTTATTGGCACTTTAGAATAAGTTTGTTCGTTCACATTACTTACACAAACAAGAAGAAACATACCAACCGATCGTATTTACAACCAATTAGTAAAACAACAATGTGATATTATATGCAAATGAAACGTTGAAAAGCAATATCGCTCAAGAGAGAAGGAAAACGGATAAATCTCACGCACGTTACGCAGGTAAAGTAGGAAAAAGGCAACTGGCGGAAGGCGCCAAAGACAGGTTTACGTATGACATTCGGAAAACCTATTTCGCTGGAAATATCTGAATGATAAGAGTGTGCGACTATGCTTATCTTGTTAAGAATACTTTCTAGTAGTTGTATTGAAATTTTTAGGCAATTTTAATGCGCGGATAGTTTCAAAATCAAGCTCAATATACCCCTAAAGCGGTTGGTGCTTTATTGCGTAGCTGCGACATGGTTAAGTTAAGGTAAAGAGATGGCACAGCACAAACACACGTTTATAAATGTACAATAGCGAAATAGAAAAAAATGCGATCTGCACGCTTTGGTGAACGTGGATAGACATCGATAGGTTCGCTACAGGACCCCCTCCAGAAGATGTGTGAAGCTGCGTAGGTTCCAGGGAAGTTCGTCGGGTTGCTTCGTTACGTCGGTGACGTAGGGAATAATGCAGGTTGCGGTGAAAATAAAGCGGCTGTTGCTTCAACGGCGAAAATAGATGGCGAGCTTGCATAAGCTGTCTTGGAAACGGATTCTTTGAAGGGTTTGTGCGACGTTCGAGACAAGAAAACTATTAGGAAAACCTATTTCGCTGAAAATATCTGAATGACCAGAGTGGGAGACTATGCTTATCTTGTTAAGAATACTTTCTAGTAGTTGTATGTAATTTTTTAGGAAATTTTAATGTGCGGATAGTTTTTAAAAATTCGACCAAATGTACCCCCCAAACTCTCCTTTTTTGGTTTTTAAGCACAAATGGGCTACGGAAAACCTATTTCGCTGAAAATATCTGAATGACCAGAGTGGGAGACTATGCTTATCTTGTTAAGGATACTTTCTAGTAGTTGTATGTAATTTTTTAGAAAATTTTAATGTGCGGATAGTTTTTAAAAATTCGACCAAATGTACCCCCCAAACTTTAATTTTTTTTTGTTTTTAAGCACAAATGGGCTACGGAAAACCTATTTCGCTGAAAATATCTGAATGACCAGAGTGGGAGACTATGCTTATCTTGTTAAGAATACTTTCTAGTAGTTGTATGTAAATTTTTAGGAAATTTTAATGTGCGGATAGTTTTTAAAAATTCGACCAAATGTACCCCCCAAACTCTCCTTTTTTGGTTTTTAAGCACAAATGGGCTACGGAAAACCTATTTCGCTGAAAATATCTGAATGACCAGAGTGGGAGACTATGCTTATCTTGTTAAGAATACTTTCTAGTAGTTGTATGTAATTTTTTAGGATAATTTAATGTGCGGATAGTTTTTAAAAATTCGACCAAATGTACCCCCCAACTTTAATTTTTTTTGTTTTTAAGCACAAATGGGCTACGGAAAACCTATTTCGCTGAAAATATCTGAATGACCAGAGTGGGAGACTATGCTTATCTTGTTAAGAATACTTTCTAGTAGATGTATGTAAATTTTTAGGAAATTTTAATGTGCGGATAGTTTTTAAAAATTCGACGAAATGTACCCCCCAAACTTTAATTTTTTTTTGTTTGTAAGCACAAATGGGCTACGGAAAACCTATTTCACTGAAAATATCTGAATGAATTGACAATCTGACTATATTGATGACAAAAAACGCGAAAATATTTAATTTTAGTCAGTTTTATAGGTAGGCAAAAGAAAGTGAAATTGTGGTAAATGGCGTAAAAAATGTTGAAAAAAGCATGAAAAATTATTTCGCCGAAATGACAATGGTCTGATAAGTGTGTTTAATTTTTTAGTTTTAGTGGTTTCATTCGATACTATTTTTCATTACCGTGTAGGCGTTAAAAGTTTATTTTGGCCACGGCATCTTTCACGGTTGAGTGAACACAGATGTAATTCATGAAATTAAAAAAATCTTGACAAAAAAGCTATTTTAAACCTTGTTAAAATAACAATTCCAAGGTTGCAATCAAATTGGAAACCAAATTATTTAGCAGCAGTAACAAGTCAGCCGTTGATTTAATTAAAACGTGATGGACTGGACGGTTGTTGCAACATGCTCGGCTTTAGCCGGATGTTGTTTGAATGTTGTGTTTCTGGAGCATTTGATCAGGTGAGGAAGTACTTTTGATAATATGTGTTCTGCAACTTAATATATTGAATGGTGCCTAAACTATAGTTGACGAAAATATCGGATTGTTCAAGAGAATTATTTTTAATATAATTCCTTAAAGTATATTTTGGCGCTGGTCTAGAATCCTATGACAACGCACAATATTTGGGTGCGGGTTTGGGTTAAGGTGGGTCCGGTATTATTATTAAATACTGAATATTTTAATACTGGACCCACCCGCACCCAAACGCTAACTTGCACCCTAAATCAAATTTTGTGCGTTGATTTTATAACTGTGGTAGGATTCTAGAACAGCGCCTTTATGTGTTTAATTATTCAAACATGACCTATAATATAAAACAGTGTAATTTTTTTGGGCAAGATATCTTCTATCAAACAAATCATGTTGCAAACGGCACACACAGAACTACTGGATCCTGATTGGACCAGAGGCTGACAAAATAAAACATAGTTCAAATTGAATTTCCTGACTCATTGGCTAGTTTAATCAGAATTTTTTTGAATAAAAGAATTTGCCTGGGTGCTGGTCTAGAATTTCACCACATTTCACCTCAAGGTTTATATTGCTAACAATATTTCGTTTCCGGTGTGAGTTTGGGTGGGTCCACTGTTATTGTTATTTATTCTCCCATATTTATTTCTTCCTTGCAATTACAATTTTGACAATGTGTTTCGTTAAGTAAAATAAAATTTTGTAGAATTCAATGTAGACCATCCTCTGTGCTTGATTTCAAGCGGTCAAAAACATACAATTATTAATTAAACACTTGGGGCAGGGATGTCCAACCCACGGCCCACCTGATGTTTACGTGCGGCCCACCATTTATTCTCACTTTCAGTAGCCTTTATTGAAAACAATCGTTATCCATAATAAGACAAATAAATAAGGCGGAGATTTACTTGCATATTTGGGCACGAGTTCACTCTCGAGAAGCGTGTGTTTATAAAAGTTGCGTTGTTTTATGATGTCACCCCTTAAATTTAAAGGTTTTGCAGTCTATCAACATTTTTTAAGTGGCAATGGAGCTCATTCTGCTAAAAGGTTGGACATCCTAGGACCTTACTAGATATGTGGGAGGATTTTAAATTGTGGTTCGATTTCTGTTTTGTTGTTTTTCCAAACAGAGCATCTTCAAACAGTGGAAATATGATCGTGTTCTTCCAATTCTTGTTCATTTCAATCGAAGGTTTCATATTTCAGAGTAAATTCGGAACGAAAAAAAGAGTCATACCTTTTAGGTAAGTTCTACTAAAATACATCATTTAAACTTTCAATCTATCAACAATGAATTAGAACAATAAGTTGCAATGCAATTTTTTTAAGTTAGAAACCTATTGCAATCAAAATGTCGTTGGTACATTTCAGTATTTCACAAACTGGGTCCGTGAGAAAGTTTTAAAAGAACCGTCAATATCTTTCAAATATATTATTTGACAGCTTGCCAATAGAATTAGTTCATATTGACTGGTAATTTAAATGTTAAGGCTAATTATTTTAACATGATTTTTTTTAAATTGCTGCCTTAGAATTTATGGAGTCTGCCCAAATATTATAAAAGTTGTCTACTAAGCAATCTTGAGAACCGTGACTTTACATTCTTTCTTCTAGTTTTATACCTGAAATAAAATTTGTATTTTTAAATATATATATATGTGCATGTAGTTAACAGAAAGTTGCTGAATATCTAATTGTCCTAAGCATATTGTCTTACTCAAAATTACTTAAATTTGCACTGTGTTTAGTAACTTAATGTAGTTTGCCACAACTTATTGATCTGTTTCATTTTTCTTGGCGTTACCTGCCTCCATGCCTTAATGTTTATCTTCCAAGCGTTTATATTTGTGTTGCAGGAAGTATGTTGTGATGGTGGTAATGTATTTCACAGCAAGTGTAAGCAACATTATTTCTCTGGATTGCAACGTTCCAATGCCTCTGCACATGATTTTCAAATCTGTAAGTTCATCCAATGATATTACATTACATTCTTGGTAAATGATAAAAACATTTTCTATTTTAAAGACTTATAAACTTTATAAATTATATTAGGAATCTATTATCTATAAATTCTGTTTGTGCAAAAATTGTGACTTAACTAGAAATGTTTATTATCAGTGCCTGAAACCTTCATTTCTTATTGGTGAAACGAACATATTGGTAAATTTAAATTATTCAGTTGCTGCCATTAAATGAAACAACACTCTACAAAACATAAATTTTGTAAACGATTAACCCACAAAACACTCCGCAAATTTTGTTTCCTGGCCAGTGTGATGTCACAATTTATTCCCAGGGGTCATTGGTTGCCAACCTGTTGCTAGGGTGTGTGTTGCTACGGCGATCATACCCCGCTACGAAGTTTGTTTCTGTTTTTCTCGTCACCATCGGGATAACGATCTGCACATTTGCAACCGTAAGTAGTAGAATGGTGCTTTGTTGTAAGAATGTAAAGTTTAAAATCTTGTTCGTGTTTTCAAAGTTGAAAATCTCTTTTTGAAGCTTTTATTTACTTTTTTATACCCCCAACTTTAATAAGTCTAAATTTAATCTAGGTTTGTTAATTTTGGCAAATTATGACAATTGATTGGTATTTTATGATTTTGTGCTCGCCAAGTAGTCTTCTAAAATCAAAATCACGGAAAAAATGATAAATCTTGATGCAAAAAGCTTTAAATTTCTGTTGATGCGTACAATTTAAGGTACTATTTCCACATAAATTCTCACAGTTACTCAATCATTTGCCTCAAATTAAAAGACATTTTAACTCCTTCACCACTTGGTATATAAACACCACTTTAGAGGGTAGTAGGTGATCATATTTTGCATAAGATTTTGAGCATCGCTGTGAGAAACGAATTCAGTGACGTGGTTGGAAATGTTGAATACTTCTTTCTCTCATTACTCCTCTGACTCCAGACGCAGAAGAGCCCAGCATCTACAGGGGAATCAGGAGCATCCTCCACAGGAGGAGGATTGTTGATGTTATTGGGGATCTTCCTCATCAGCTTGTCCCTTCTCATCTCGGCTCGATTGGGAGTCTTCCAGGAAGTTTTATTCCTCGAGCACGGAAAGCAATCCAGGGAAGCTCTCTTCTACAATGTGAGTAACATACCTGAACCTTGTTATAACGGGGTTCACAGAATAAAACCTACAAAGCAATGATACCTAAAACAGAAAAATTTATAAAACCATAGTATTAAGACCAACGACATAATAAAGCCAAATACACAGTAATGTTCAGTCCAGAATAAGATCAAAATCATCGGAATAAGGCCTAAATTTATCAAAATAAGGTCTAAATGACCAAAATAACGCCTGGAACTGTAGGGATAGGGTATGGGACGATCGGGGCCGTCGGTCTGGCCACGGACGGTTAGATTGTAAAGTTTGGTGGCATAGTTTAAACAGCGCCGGATTGTTCGTCCTTGTTTAGGGTTAATGGTGGGTAGTGGGTGGGGTTATAAATTAATTGTTGGTGGACTTTGAAAACCTGTATGTATAAAGATAATTGAAGATCAATAAGTAACTGTTCCTTGCTGTTCCAGCACGCGATTCCCCTCCCGTTTTTCGCCATTCTTGCACCGAGCATTCTACAAAACATCTCTATCCTCAACCAATCAGAGCGCAGCATTATCCCGCTTGTTTCGTGGCTGTGTAGCGCCACCTTGGGGCTTGATGTGCAGTGCCCCATCTTGTGGCAGTACATGCTTTGTAACGTGCTCACCCAGTACATTTGCATCCGCTCCATATTCCTGCTCCTCTCCCACTCCTCCTCGCTCTCCGTCACGCTCCTCTTAACACTCCGCAAGTTCATCTCGCTCATATTCTCCGTATTCTACTTCGGCAACAACTTCCAAACACTTCACTGGATCGGGACAGCCTTCGTATTCCTCGGCACCCTTCTATACACTGACGTCATCAAAACACTACTGCCGTATGCTGACGTCATCAAACGAGCTATCTTCAACTATGACGTCGCTAAACGCGCGAATTCGCTAGTAGGCGCCAGTGAGTCGAGTAACGGGTTAACTACGAAAAAGAAATCAGAGTAGAATTCCTGCTATGACGTAATCGTTAGGTCGTGACGTCATGCAATAACAGTGACGTCACCGACCGATCCGTCGCAATAAACCAGCCTCTTCACAAAATATCCTTTATTACTTGCGCTGCAATAAAAACAAGTTATGTGACGTTTAACTGGTTACTACATATGTTATGACGTCACAAAGAAAAAATATTGAACACAGTGGAACGTTTCCATGCGCCCCAGTCACACCATTAAGTTGTTTGTAACATTTCTTCAAAATATCCAATGCATTTATTTCCACAAGTTGAGTTGAACTTATGTGAAGCGAATATAAGCATGTGGAGTAGGAATCTCCAAAACTTCGGTTCAACATATCTTCTGCATTGTTGTAAAATAAAAAAGACATCCAGTGTAATCTTAAAGATTATGTTTCCTTCACACAGAAATTATTAACTTTTAATTATTCATTTCAATTTTTCTAAAACTATACCTTTGTAAGTTTAAAAGTATTTTCAAATCATGCCAGAATTCCTACGTTGATTTGGAATCAGATCGGCGCCGATACTTTCTACTTGGTATCGGGAACCGACTATTCGGGTATTCCTGATGCAAACCTAATTCTGTTGTCACTTTCAATGTTTTTACTTTGGAGCAATTTTGTTGTGAAGCTTTTTCTAACTTGTTTGTTGTTAGTTTTGCACTTTCTTACTTAAAGCTAAACAAATTGGATATTTTGCATTTTAACGTGGCACTTTCCTTGTTGTAACATGGTAACTTGTATTTTCGTAAAAAACAATAATATTACTTTATTTGTTGTCATAGCAGCCAGAAAATACATTCCACTTTTTATTTTGTTGTCATTCTGTACATTAATGTGAGGAGTTATATCCATTTCATTTCATTATTCCCACAATAATTGCAGTTTGTATTGTTGAAGCTCTTTTCGGGCAGATTTTATTTTTCTATCTGTTATTTATCCAAAGTTTATCGACGAATAGAATTTTTTCATTTTTTGGTGGTTTTTAGGTTTTCTAAAAAACGTGTTTTTTACAAGGCAATCAAAATGTACCGAAAACACTCAATGGTTTGTCTTCATTTAATTTCTGTTTTTATTTCCTTGAATATTTCTTCAACTTTTTCTTCATTTAGCAAATTGTCGCACAAGCCTTATTTAAAAACTCTGAATTTAGACGAACCTTTACGTATTTCAATCCCGTTTCTTGCAATAATTTATACTTTGAGTGTAATTTTACATTTTTCTGCCATTTTATTTGTGTTTCTATAAAAAATACTTTTTAAACTAGAAGTAAGACATGTTTTGCAGATGACGTCATAAAACAACCTCAGAGAATAAAACTTAACCAAAATTTAAAAATAGCTGTTATTTCTTTCGTTTGTGATGCTATGCCCTTGCAAAAATCAAAAAACATTTCATGATATATTTTTTATTGTGCCGTTTATAATAAACATAGAAAAACAGTGAACATTACAAAAAGGCGAGTTTGCTCTTTCGTAACGCTAAAGTTATAAATAGGTTAAAAAATTGCCGGGTTTTCAAATTCTGGCAAAAACGAAGTAAAAACATAAAAAATATGATTTTAAGTTATTTTTCTGCAATGTTTAAAAAATATACGTAAGCGAAAATTGCACAAGTGGGAGGCGAACCAACGACCCTCGGAATTTTACATGCAAGCAATATATAAGTAAGCTTGTAAGCGAGTTCCGAAGGTTTATGGTTCGAACCCGCGCTTGAAACTGGTATTTACAAAATGGCGATTTTTACGATAAATAAACAAAAAGTATGTATTTAAATGGCGAGCGTCCGGTTCCGTGTTGGGGCTTCCCCGGTTCAACAGGCGCCGCAGGTTCTGGCGCAGTTGGTCCTCATGTAATCTCGGATGAGAGGAGAGTTACAGCGGCTCCTGAACACCTGACAACTTCCACTGAAGCCAGGGCGATCAAAGCAAGCTGGAACCCCTGCAAAGTGGGTTGTTAAACATCTGCAGTAAGATTACTGTAAAAAGTAAGTTTGACTATTAAATTAAAATTTGAATCAGGCATTTGCTGTCAAGTTTGCTATATATGTTCAAATGCCGGAACCTCTGGGAAAGTGGATTGCTACTGCCACAGCCTTCTAAACGTTTTTCTCGTTTTTTTAACATGCCTAAAGCTATATATTAAAATTTGGTGCCGGTCTGATACCAAGGCAACAAAGTAATTTTAACCATGCGAAATTGACCGGGGATTTCCCAAAAAGTAAATTATCAAATAAATGGTTAACAAGTGAAGTTAACTAAACTTCTTAAAGAAAATTTTGTCATAAGAACCTTTAAAATTACCTTTGAACGTTTAAATTTCATAAAGTTCGCTTATTTGGTTTACTCGTGACGTCATTTGGTATCGATTTGTATCGCGATAATTTTTGTCAAAAATATATCGGGTATCGTAATATGACGTCAGGTATCGTAATATGACGTCAGGTATCGGGATCCCCCTGGTTTTGTGGCTTGAGTTTCGTTCCGGTCTAACGATTCGCTTCCGCAACTTACTTCCGTGTTTCCTCAAGCAGCAAGTTCTCACGCACCCTTCCTTCATGCGTGGTGCGCATGCGTCGGCGTTGCTACGGCAACCGCTGGAGGTGTCAGTGAGCCCGGCGCAGGGATTGTAATTGGCGGGACCTGGGGGGGGAAAAGTAGGGGGTAAAATGTGAACTTTTGGGGGTATTTCGAACAGTATTTTATAACAACAGTGACGTCCTAATTTTATTTTATAAATCTGAAAACATTACGATGCTGTTTTGAGGTATTTTTCCATATTTAATGATAACTTAGAAATCCAAACCCTGGTGTCAAGGAAACTTTTTAGGTTAGTGTTTGGTGACGAATTACCAGCGCAGCAACCCAGATAAAATTGCTCAATTCGAAGCCAACAAAGTTTTTATTTTTTTTTAGAACAAACTTTTAGTGCTCTTAACCCTTAATTGTTGCACCTGTCTAACTTAACAATACTTTTAAACAAAAACCTAATTGCTGTTAACATGCGCTTTTATAAAATGGTTTGTACAATCAACCAAACTATGAAACTACAAAAGTAGAACGTCAGTTGACGCAAGGGGAATCCCCAGGCGGTTAAATCCCGCTTTCGACGTGACAAGTGATTGAGAATTCACGAGTTTCGATTCTGTAACGATTAGTGGTTGTTAAATTGATCGCGAAAAGTTTCAAAAGGAGTTTTAACCTCGTATTTTATGGCGGCGAATATGTTTCGATGAAATGTCAACATAGAGTTATTTAAACAACTCTGGAGAAATTATGTAGCACAAGATTTAGTCGAAACTTATATATGCGCGCATGATGATATACCATCAATGAATCAGGTTTTTATATAAGGACATTATTTTACCGTTTTTATAAAACAATGTACGGCGTCTTAACGATTGTAAATTAAAGTAATAAAAAATCAAACTAAAATGAAGAAGGTTGTTTCGTGTGAAAAAAACCTGAGCTACTACTAATCATGTTTCGAAGTATTCCACAACTTTTGTCCCCGAAATATTAATAAATATAATTTTTGCTAATATTTTACTAAGTGTGTTAGACATAAAAAGAAAACAAGCGTTTTTATTGTTAAAACGTCCAACACACACAGACACACAGACACACAGATACTCACACAACTTTTCCTCGCCAACATTTGCTCGGATCCAATCCTCGAACCTCGCCACATTCGTGTAAACTCCGTAGAAACCTGCTCGACCGCATCCTCGACCAAATGACGTCACTCCTGTGACGTACCAGCTGCATGACGTCTCACGCTGACACACCAGGGGTCCGCCGCCGTCACCTGGGGGGTAAATACGTCATCATGGTTCACGTCATCAGAGTAAAAGTGAATATTACGCGATTTGTTTTTTAATAAATTGGCATTAAATTATTTTTCGGCGTTTTTTTTCAAAACTAGAACAAATTAGTTTAAAAACAACTTTATGATAAAAAATCTCTGTTTTTTTTTTCATTTTTTGGATGTTTATAAAACAGCAACAAAACCTTAGTTTTAAGCGAAAACAATAAAAGAATAAGAAAAGAAATAAAAAAAGAATATTAAGAAAAACAATTTAATTTTAATATATTTTTTTTAAGGTTCGCAACAAACCAGCTAACACTGTTCAATTACGTCACCAATCCGCAGGTACTTAAGTGTAATGACGTCACTCACCGAAGCATGCGTCCTTGCCACCGGCTACGTAACCAGCACACGTCATCGTCTTCTTGTTCAACGTCACGTTGACGTCACTGAAACTTCTCGCGCATTTCTCCGCGTCAACAATCGGTAAATCCACTTCGCGCAATGTTGGGGGGAATGTGATGTTTGCCCCCTCACCTACGTCACAGGTGATAAACAATAAACAATCTGACTGTGACGTAACTACTGTGCTTGGTATTACGTCACGATTCACCATTTATTTTTTTTCAAACCATAACAACGTTCCCACATTTCCGACCGCAGCAAAACCAAATCTAGTTTACAACGTTAAAAAAATTCAAGTTATGAGAACAATAAAATAAAATAAGTAAATTTTTCACTAACATGTGCATCTACTTTTTAATGTCGAAAAAAGGTAAAAAAATCTCATAAATTATTTTCCAAACATTGTTCGATTAATATTTTCACCAAAGTTTTGCTTAGTACTGTGTCAACGTTTCGCATATTTCTTCTCGAACTTTGGAAACGTTCGCACAATCCCACTTGCTTATTAAATCCAATATTCCATGTTACATTAAAATAAAAATCCCAAAATTCCCCCTGACCCACCTGTGAGCCCAAACCCAGTCGCCCAGCACTTCTGCCCCACCTTCGGGACTTCCCCGCAGGGGAGACACACAGGGCTGATGACGTCATTGAACTGGAGGGGCTCGTTAAGTCGGATGAGCGCGATGTCGTGCTCGAGAGAGTCGTGTCGTATCACCTGTAGGTTTGGTGGGAAGGTTATTACGACGCCATTTTGTGTCCGGTGGTTAATTGTCGAAATTATGTTTATTGGCTTAAAATACCCAGAATGGTGATTACGGACAAATTAGAAGTGTTTACAAATTAAAGCTAAATTACTTATTGTACACGTACGTTTATAAATATTTTAGTGACTGTTTATAAATGCGGCTCTACAACATTTACTTGCGAGGAATCTCTCGCACACAAGAAAATGTAATTTTAGCTTTGAATCAGATAATGGTTTATATTATTGTTTAATTGTAATTGAAGAAAATTATAACAAAAATATATATTTCGCCGTTAAAACAGGGTTAGGTTTATTTGACGTACACCAGGAAATTTTGTTTTAAATATAAACACTTTTTTATTGGTCGAAACATTTTAATAATTGATTTCTCGTTTTATTTGTTTTTGTTAAACAGTCATTCAATAAAGAATCGGGAAACACTAGTTTCTTGTGGTTTCACTAAAACAAATTGATTTCAAACAGAGTTGGAAAAAGTTCTATATTTAGCAGGAAATATGGAAAGCAATTTGTTCGATTACGATCAAACATTATTTCGCGTTCGACGCCGATCTGTTCGTCTGTGACGTCACAATAAAATCGCTTTTTATAGAATCGGGCGACATCGCGACAGTTATCTGCCTCGGGGAATTTCGAGGCTTAACATAGAGTTCTTACTCGTTACTTGTTATTTTCACACCTGTTCGACACTCCGTCGCACCAATCGTGATGAACCTAATGTCACGTGACCGAAGATCAGAGTCCAACTTGAGTGTGAATCGGTGTGACTGTAAATATAAAGTTGAATGGTATTTTTTTTTAAATTAGAAATATTATTATTTGTAATTTATTTGAAACCGCTAAAACGTTTTGGATTTCTGACAAAAAAACAAATTTTTAAACCCTTATTTCTGAGTGGTTCTTAAAGTGTTAAATTGCCTCGTAATGGACTTTTAGAATTTAAATTACTTACTTTTAAAAGAGTTAAAACAATTCCCTGAATATATTGGTGATAAAACTTTTGTTATTACCACTGCATAAAAAAAGCAATTAGCGGCAGTTTAAATTTTTACCTAAATAAATAAACATACATTTTAACATTTCATAATATTACACGCAGTGTATACTGGTAAACAGATATTTCATCACATTCAACTTGTTTCTTACTTGAAGCAGTTTGCTGACGTCAGAACAAACGACTTGGAAATAATAGTTCCGCCACAAACATGGCTACCATCTTTATCCACAACCTGGACCTATTGGTGAGACAATATAAAACATGTTTAGGTTTTGTTGTCGGTTAAAAACACGTTTTACTAAAAACGACAAACAGCAATATTTTAAATTTGCATGAGTATGACGTCAGGGGATTCCCCACTCACCATCCAAGGCCATGCTGCCGTCACGGAGGGGGTTCCCCCGAATATCCTGCTCTCCACCTCTGGGTTGAACTTTGACCTTATGTCGACGTTTGTTCCGCAAGTGTCTGCAACGTGGGAAGCGGGAAGTTAGCGGGAAGTGGAACGTGAACATGGGACAAGGCAAGAGGTGGGTTTATGTTAATGAGATATTTGCACTGAAAGTTTTTGTCAAAGCTGGCGGGAAGATTTGTGGCAAGCATTTCATGCCTAAGATCTTTGACTTAAATTAACATGAATGCATTCGGGTCGCAGACACTTTCTTGTTTTAATACAGTTAGAAATTTTTAACTGGCTAGCTTTGGCAGTAAAGTGGAAAATTATTGTTGTATGTCATTTTACTTCAAATCGCTTCCAAAAGTCAAAAAGGTTGAAAAGCAATCGCTGTATTGCATATAGAAAGGGTAAATCTACTTGCCATAATTTTGAAACTTTAAGAATATGGGAAAGTCGCCTAAGTCACGTGATTCCGTGACCTTGACATGACGTATTGTCCACTAGTAACCCCAGCCCCTCAATACCCCAATGTAAACCCCTAATTCCCCTACGAATCGTCCCAACCCACCGTTCTTGAGCGCGCAGCACTTGGGGCTCCTGTAGTAGTTGCTGGTGCTTTGGTTGTTGAAGTTGCACGATGAGCTTGGCAGGCAGACGTGGCTCCCCTTGATGTTGTGGCAGTATTGGGGTTGATCGGGGGTAGAGGGGCAGGGGTCCGGACCCTCAGAGCACTCGTCGATGTCTAAACAAAAAATGGAGTTTTATTTTCAAACAAAACAAACAATAACCTACAAAAACAAAAAAGCGGCTTATCACTGTTTTATTATTGAAATATTTTTACATTATCTTTTTGAAAAGTTATCAGTCCTTTTAAGCGCATATTTTTTGTATTGGGTAAACTTATTAATGAAATAACAAAGGTATTTAAAAAAACAAAAAAGTAATTACTGGAAACATTAAAAAGCGGTGGTAAGGTTTTCTACCAATAGAAATACTTTAAAAAGTTATAAAAGTTGATAAACATCCAACCACGTGTTCTCACCGATACAAGTCTTGTTGTCTTTGTCGAGTTTGAACCCGGGAAAGCACCTGCACGTGACCTTTGAACCCTCAGTCCACGTGCATACGTCACTGCACCCCCCGCGGTTCGACTGGCGGCACGGGTCTGGGGGAGGGCAAAATGACGTCACAATAGGTATTACAATTTAGATTTAAAACTAAAATATTTGGTTGCAATTTTATAAAACAACAAAATTAAACGTAAATTGAAATGACAAAGTTCAAGCAGAGGTCATCAAACTTGGGTACGTAAATAAGTTGGAAGAAATTCATTTAAAATTACTAATTGACAAATTTATTCTTTGGAACACATATTTGTGCCTTAAATTAATGGTTGTGAGTGAGTTTTAATATTTTGCTGCTTCTTAAACTTTATAGGCTCTTCAGTTCTTTTAAGAAAGCAAAGAAGTTGATCCAGTAGATATATAAATAGCTTTTCTGGTGTAAATATAGTTTCAAGAAAGAATACTTACAAGCTATACTGTTACCTCGAATCTCGCGCAACAAAGCACGATTTATGACGCAACAATAAACATATGACGTCACGCTAAAATACGCGCCGCGAGCGGATTCGATATTTCGATATTCTCTTACTTTTTGGGCAGTTGTTGCAGGTGATCGGGCAAATTTGCAGCAGAACCTTGTAATTGCTGCATTCATTCCCATATTTCGCGCAATCCGAAGAATAATCCACGCACAGGTCTGGTGGAATATACAAGGGGCTTTTTACAAATAACTGATATTTTTTGCGTTTTCAGCTTAACACAAAAAACGCGCTGCTCGTTTGACAATTATTTTCTGTAAAACATTGGATTAATTTAAAAGCCGAAGTGAACGATTGTGAAGAGGTCCTTATCGACTTAAAAATACATTTCCGTTTTAATTAACTGCTTCATAATCCAAAAAAAATATTAAACAGTTCAAAATACTTTTTATTCTCCCATTGGGACGATATATATAAATAAATCCTTTAATCTAGGCAAGCCGCTTTCGAAAACCTGACTTTAGTATTAATTGATGAAAACCACAAACCGACAGCTAATGTGTTGAACGTGAAGTGAAAAACCAACTTGTTTATTTACCCTGGTTTTGCGAAACTTGCTGAGCTAATGATGACGTGGCAAAAATCCCCAAAATCGTCACCAAAGAGAATGTTGTTAATCCGGACCTGTAAAAACACCTTTAGTCACTGAACAAACAACTGTTGGCTATCCGGTTTCAAATAAATGTATCTGTGCGCGGTTTTAATTTAAATTTTTTATCACGGAATGCTATATCTGTAAGTGTATGAAAAAATATAAAATTCGTTCTGGTTATCATGGTTATTCTGTATTTTTTAAAGTTATTTACAACGAGGTGATTATAAAATAGCAACAAGTAAAACAAAATTTGTATAAACTTGTAACATTAAGAATAAAACGATTAAAAAATCAAATTTCTATAACATCGCCCGATACGATTCTCCAATCTAACAGTTTTGGAAATAATTTTAACATGACGTATGACGTAACAATTGGGACATAATAGAGCAATAGTTAGACCGCTGCAAATAACGCGATTGTGGGTTTTCGGTTGCAAGCGCAACAATGGTTGGTTTGTGACGTAACTATGTAACCTTATTGCAGCATTGAAGTTACAGCAACGAAATACACATCGTTTGTCGATCGCTTTACATAATATTGGTTCAAAACCGCGTTTGGGGCCAAGCGGTCCGTGAAAGCTAAAAACCACTGCTTGAAATAAGCATTCATATATAGAGGAAGATGACATATTTTACTCTTTTTTACGCCAATAATTTCAAGCTATTTTTAAACAAAACAAAAATTAGTCAATAATTTTGCTGCAAGTTTTAAATTAAAATGGAAGCTTTCTAATTTTATTGCAAGATTGCAATTAGCACAACAAAATATCAGGTAAAAATACCGTTTATTGGCAAATAACGGTATATCTATCCAAATGATATCGGTCAAAATTATCAATTTTATACAAAGCAGCAAATATTTCCCACTGTTTGACCCCAATTATGTCCCAAGTTGATAACAAATAAACCAAATTTACCAAATCATTTCGATGCAGTTTTCGATGCTGTAGTTTTCTTCTAATGTTCAGTTTTTTGCAGAAAGTTAATTTCTTGTTTCTCAGTAAACTTGTTTTCTCACAAACTTTTCGTTTCAATTCAGAATGATTCCTCGAAACAATGGCCCCGCGTTTTATAGACGCAGAGGCGTACATTTGTGACGTCACAATGCCTAATCGCCCAAGGTCCAAACGTCACAAACGGCTCGAAATATTTTCGAGGTTTCCCCAGGAAGTGAACAATGCGAAAACAAGCGATTCATTGTCATTGGAACAATGCCCATTATCGAAAACAGCGCGACTTTTGCAAATTGTGCTTAAAAGTCGCGCGATATAAATATGGCCGACTTTATTCTAAATAAGGTTGGAATTCGACGCTCTAAT
Source organism: Ascidiella aspersa (assembly GCF_963924565.1). NCBI lineage: Eukaryota > Metazoa > Chordata > Ascidiacea > Phlebobranchia > Ascidiidae > Ascidiella > Ascidiella aspersa. The sequence goes on from NC_139447.1 coordinate 225,485, forward strand.
CGATTCAAACCCGGGGTCTGCTTCCGGTGCTTTCACATGATGAGGGTGAATTCTAGAACAATGACGTCATTATGCTAAGCTCTGACACAACATTTGATAATTGTTCGTTAACTTTCGCTGCCGCTTCCATTAATAGAACGCGATCTTGAGTTCTCGAACATCTTCCCTTTGTTATGTCGCGTTGTTATGTGTGAGGTCATAACCGCAACGAGTCACTGTTGTCACGTGACTTCCCTGAAACTTCGCTTCGGTAAGTTCCTGCTTCCTGCCACATTTTACTTTATTGCGTCACAAAGAGGGACGCGCGAGTTTGTTGCTAAGTTGAACTATTTGTTCGAATATTTTCGGTTGCCAGGGTGGCGGGCCTCCCCCCCCCACAAAACGCGCGCTACTTTTTTCACAATTCTTAAAATACAAATGAAAATTTCCGCGAAATATCAGCTGGGTAATAACTGGGGTTTGTGATCAAACAGAGGCATTATGACGTAATAGTTAATCACTTTCGGTGGTTAAATGTCGAGGGTGGATTTAGCGGCAACATTAGATAATTGCAACTTCGTTCATCGAGGTTCGAGCTCGCTTTTCATATATCATAAATAATAAGTAAGTGATTACTGCTTTTGTTTTTTGCATTTTAGTCCCGAACAAATACAATTTACCGATTAAACCGTTTTGTTGCCTATTTATTCTACAGTGCTTTGCTATAAACACAAGGATTTAAGCGAAATCTGCACAAGCACATTACGGCAAGCTGTGAAATAACTGCGTAAGTTTAAATTTGGAGCCTTTACAACATACTTTTCTAACTTGATATTCACCCTTAATACACGCTAAGGTCGCAGGTAATACGAAATAGTATCAGTTTTATAATATATACCACGCCTACTCAAGTGTTACTTGCGTGTTTAGTTTAAAAACCTTCGTAAATGACCAAATGCAAAATATGTGTAACGATTTTAATATTTTAATTAAAGCTTACAACCGACTATACGAAGTGTAATAATCTCTAATCGGATTTTTTATTTTATATGTAAATCTTTAGACAAATTAATTTACACTTAATTAAAATATTACTCAAGATCAATTTCAATTTTATATATGGAATTCATTTTAACAGCTTTACATAACTTTTTATAAAATCGTTATCATATGCATATCACGTAATCTTTTATATTGCGACACAATCAGCTATAAGCATTTTGCTGTAGCGAGTTCGTCTAACGGAAGTGATGACTTAGCACAATTATGGTTACGCAAAACGCTGACGCAGCACTAATTATGCGTTGGGGATTCACGCCAGTGTGACGTCATAGTGGACCGAAAGCGTCGTTCGCGTTTTGCGTCGTTTTTATTTCGCTTCCGCTTTGAAGCAAAAGTCGCTCGAGTTTTGGTAATTTTGACACGAAAGGTTCATTTTTACGTCAAATTAACGAGACTTGTGAAACTGGGACGTAGAACGGTTTATCAGGTTAATAAAATGAATAATTAATACTCCAGTGTGCAGAAAGCCAATAATAAATAGACACAGATATTACCCTAGTATCGGACGAGTATTGAAAGTGCAACTTGGTATCGTATCTGCCATCGGTTCTGATCTCATAATCACTCTGTCGCGATAAAAGTTAAACAGGTTTCTTGTAAATGTTTATTTTTAAAGAATATTTAATGTAAATTTAACAAAGATGTTTCTACTTTGACTTCTGTTGATAACAGGCTTCGCATCTGACAAAACATAACGAAAATATATCTTCGTATAAATCAACTTCACCTGCACGAAAAGCGACTTCACATTTCTCGCTTTAAAGTTCGTCGAATTTTAAAATATCGACCAATCACAGAGCAGTAAACTTAAACACCGCCCTCACTCGGCAAAACATCTCGGAATTCCCCAAAGTGTTTCTCTCCTGGTATTTATAGCAAATCCGAAGCACCCGGTCATATTGCAGCTATACAAAGTAAAACAAAACTTTGAATTGCTTTGCGTTAGAACTCTACCATCAGGTTTTTATTTGGAGTTTCAGATTTATGTTCTTTTTATGAAAATTCTTCCAACGATGTTTTTGTATTTTGCAGCTTCCAGTTTTGATGACGTCACTCTGGTGTAACTGCAGTATTACGTTGTTAACTTATGAACCCAGATCCGTTTTAAAAGTTTGAAGTTATTTTTTATATATTTACCAAATATTCACAAATAAATTGAAATTAAATTTTAATTTGGACTACTCTCTGTCGCCACCTTGCGTTGTGCTACACGTGTCGAAAACCACGACCCACGCGTGCTACGACACAATGCCGCTATTATTGTGTCGCAAAAACTTCTCGATTCCAGATCCCGAAGATAAGCATTTCGGAAAGTCCAAAAATATTTGTAATCAAACAGCCCCGCAATGCCACAAATACAACCCTTCCAAACTTTTCGGTTTCTGTCCAAATTTGGTTTCATTTCCTTTTTCCTGCAGAAGGAAAAGCTCCGTGTTCTATTTTGTCTTGGAATCGATGCTTTGCAAAAGGTCACGAAGTGGTTTCAGAAATCCCCGTTTTTTTCGGTTTCTTTTTTGCTATTTCGTCATTTCTTTGGGTTTCTTGGTAATTATTTGAATAATAGCTTTTTATGGAATCTTTTTTTATTTGTATAAAGTTTTTTACGAAATTATGCAAACTTTACGGCTACAGATAAAACGCGAACTTAAAAAAAAATAGAAAAAAAAATAGATAAAACGCGAATCGTTTTTTTAGAAACAGTTTAAAAAATAAAATGTGGCGAAAAAAATATTTTTTTCAGTTTATTTTGTTCAGATCTAAAAAGCACCAAAGGAGATCCAGAGATGCCCGATACCGATACGCGATTGATCCGATCCGATCCGATACCAAGTGACGTCATCGTACTCAAAAGTAAGTGAGATATTTTTCAATCAGGCAAAAATCTGCTGCAGCCTGAAAAAGTTTGGTCACCTTTAGTTGCAAACCTACTATTTTTATGTAAATTAACCTTTAAGGTAGAATTGTTGCGTTGGATCGCTTATCAAGGCTGAAAAAAACAAAACTGTCACTTGGCATCAAGATATTATCGGAAATAAATACACACTAGTTTAGGATATTTATGCTGGATTGCTGGGATTGTACTTGCCTATAATTTAGCAACCTTAGGGAGTTGAGCTCACTTTAGAAGATCTAATCCTAACCGACGAAATTAAACGTACAATTAATCCAACATTTAATTAACGACTAACTGTTTGTTTCGTTAAACACGAATTGACTATAAACCAAACTGGAAATTCGACAAGCGTCCGAAAATTTAATGAAAGAAAGATTTTATTTTTTTGTGTGCAAATTGCTACAAAATCTTATTTCTAGTTGCTTGGTTTGAGTTCAAGTTCTGCTAAAGTAATGAAATATTTTATAATATATATATTATTAAGATAGGATTTATTCATAAACATGACAAAAATAGAGTGAATTAGATAAAAACCTATTTTAAATGTTCTGCTAATCAAATTGTGCAAGTTCAGACAAAACATGGCGGCAAAAATATTTTCAGCAAGCAGAAATCGAACAACTTGTGTTACATTTTGTGCCGTTTGTTTCGTAACACCTGAAAGGCTTTTCAGCACTTAAACCGTTAAAGTGATATATATATATTTTTAAGTTGCTACATTTTTGTTCTAATAGCTATACTAACTCAAATGTCGAAACATAATTTTAACTTTAGAATAACAAGATAGAATAGTTATGTTATTTTGGGGTTATCACGTGACCACTTAGTTCCCTTGCGCATGCGCAGTGCGACGAGAAAATAATCACATGGAAATTCACTTTTAATGGAGTTCGTGTTAGAAGGAGTTTGAAAGGCAAAATCTTCAGTTTTGTGGAAGTTTTTTGCGGCAGAAGTGGATTTTGAAGTTACATCTTGTCGGTCTGCAATTAAAGCAACAACATCGCTGGAATAACTCCGACAAAATGGTCGTAACTTGCAAAATGTTTTTATGCGGATAATTTTTAGAAGAAACTAAGTTAGTCAGTTTAGATTTTAGGACCAAATTTAATGGGTATTAATACAATTTCAGTTGGTAATGTTGTTAAAAAAACTTGAATGTTTGAAAACAATACGTAATAACTGCTGTTTATGGCCGATAAACTGCAATTCGTGTAAATTTAACTTGGGTTGCAAAAGTTTTGATAATTTTTTATTATATTTTTTTCATACTCCAAATGACCAATGTTTTGTTAAGGTATTTGTATATTATTAGTTTTTGCTGAGATATGATATATTAGAACTGAAGTAAAGTGGAAAGTTGGTCGTTATTTGCTTGTTTAAAATGTTGTAAACTAGGGTAGCTAAATGTCTAAGCTGTTAGCTCGATAATAAACATTACCTTTAAATAAGATACTTAGCTTTCTCCAAGTTTACACAAACTGGAGCTTAAAAAGCCATTTTATTAACTTCTTGCAATTTACTGATCTTATAAGTTAATTTACATTACAAGTGTTTAACTTATATTCAAACACCGTCACATATTAGTTAACTTTAAAGGGGAGCACTTAAATTGTAATACCTTTTCAAGTGTATGGTCTAAAGTTGGTTCCTTCGACATGTGCTCACTAAAATAGTTTTTAGGGCAAACAAAACTGACTCAAAATTAAGACTTACGAAGGTACATTCATCATATTTATTGTGTGGGCAAAATGAAGGGAAAATGCATTAAAAAAATAAATGTCTTTTTTATTAAGTAGCTTTTGTTTCGGTGATATCAATCAGTAAATCTTAACAGATTGCATGAGCTTATTAGGTATCAACTGGTCCCATAGGATGTTAGTAAACCTGTAGAATAAACTTTGTGTTTGTTTACCAAACAAAATATATCTGGATATTCAATAGCAAAATGTTTTCCCATAAACCTCTATCAAGTAAAAATGAAACCAACTATTACACAAATTAGAGAGTGCCCCTCCCAAAGAAATAGCTGTACTAACCAGTCCTAACTTTACAATGATGTTGTTTGGTCCAGCTATCGGCCTCAGTTTGTTGATTTTGACATTTGTCGTTGAAGACAAATCCCAGGGCTTATAATATGCTTGTTTAACTACAACAACCTATTTTAAAATCTACAATTCTTTTTGCAAACACCTCTATGTTAAAACCCTATGCATTTGATAATTAGTTCATCACTAAAAATAGCAATGAGGATTTTACATGTAGGGTCTAAAACTCTTTTCAGTGCCAGTAGTTCTTACTAAACCCTATAGGAAAATCACCTACAATTAGTTGGGTTGCACTAATACCATAGAAGTGTTTACCACAAAAAATGTCTTATGACGGCAAACTGGGTTACAGAATATTAGGGAATATTATTACAAGGCTACCGTTCATCACCCTTAAAACCAGTGCTTTGTAACGGTACACACTTATACGTTTACCGAAGAACTTATAAACCCCAGTCAACGCAATGCACTGAACTTATAGAAACATACACCCTGTTCTGCTATAAAAAGAACTATTTATTAATTGTTATGAAGAACTAGTTAGTAGCTCACAATATCGATTATTATCAAGATATATAAATGTTTATTGTTATAATTTCATGTAGTTTCACTTGTTCAGCCATGTAAATCCAAATACACTAACTGTATTTTAGCATACATAAAAGTAAAATAACAAATTTTTAGGTAAAAAATAACAAAAAAAGGTTGTTAGACAACTATTTTTCGACTTTACCAGAATATATAAATTAAGCACAATGATGTGTTTAAATTGATGTTTGTACTGTGTTTCTACGTTTTATCTAGTTACCATATTTTAACCTTACGACCTATAAAACATTTACAAATACCTAACATTTCCCCGGTAATTTTCTTTAAAAAATATATTTATCTTCATATGTAGTATTTTGTATAAACCAACATTGTGCAAATGTACCATCTTCAAGAGCCATTAATTGCACACTAGGAATAACTAGGCTTCCATTTTTTGGCTTTTATAACCCCATTCGTCAGAAAGTTCTAAGCAAAAAGGTCTACGACAGTTAGTGCATTCAAAGGATAAAAAAGTCGGACTTTTAGACCTTGAGGTCATGGCAATGCACTAATTTGACCTTAACAATGTGCTTCAAAAGATTAAGTTTAATAATACTTGCCCACCATAACCCAAACACTAACCAGCACCCTAGCCCAATTAAAGTGCGTGAATTTAATAATAATAACGCTTTAGGTCCCAATACCCCAATTTGTGACGTAACAATCCTTCATACAATGGACGATAAACTATCGTATGCCCATCCGAGTTTGGGCTTTTTTTTTCAGCGTTCCAATAATTATTAAATTAAAGCACATAATTTGGCTTAGGATTTGGGTTAGCGTTTGGGTTTAGGTGGGTTAAGGGGTAGTGATCCTATCTCACATTTTTCGTTATCTTTTGTGGATTTTCAACAAATATTTTTAATTTATCTACGCCCTGAGTTTACCTTAAGGTCCAAATTAGTGCATTCCACGACCTGAAAAGACGTTTCTGCCTCAGGATGCCCTAATTGTCGTAGACCTTTTGCTTAGAAATGCACAAATTTCTAACGGATCGGATGCTTTTATTGTGACCCAATGTTGGCATCAGACCAGCAGTTTTCATCATTTTTTATTTCTGGGTCTAATTCGAAGATGACCCATTCGAAATGGGCCACATTAGTTTAGAAGAAAATATTTTGTGACAATCCCTTAACTGCATGATTTAGGAGTGGTATAAAAGCAATTCAGTTAGTTAAAAGCAAAATATCCTATGTATGGCACATAACTTCTGTAATACAACAAACAAAAATAATAGCTGATGCCACAAGCAGAAGACAGATTCTATCAGTACTTTTTACTTAACTGTTCACACATAGGCTTAATACATGCTATAATGCAATAATGGGGGTAGCAGTCATAGAATTGAATTAATCTAATAGCAGTGTGACCAATGATATATTACTTTTATTGGTATAACATATAGTAAAAAATGTAATTAATTGTAAAAATGTCATTAATTGCATTATAACAGTGCAACTCTTTCAGTATACATGTGACTTTTATTGCCATTTTTTGGGCAATCCACAGTGGGGTATTGGTGCATTAGATATAAAATGAAGCACTTACAACATACTTTATAATGGTTAAATGTGTTGCTTGAAGACTTGTTGTAAAGGTTCTGTGCACCTCATTCGTGGTGAAAGTTGCAAGCTGCTGTATTAAGTATTCTTATTGCCCAGTACTTCACACTATTGTCTCTTCAGCCCTTGGCTTTTTGCGGCTGAACGGAGTCCATTCAATCCAGAACAAATTTCTATATAGACAAATATAGTTTGCCATAATGCCACACAAAATGTGGTATTTCAATTGTTGCATAATTACTTTGCTAGACAAGAGGAAAATCTTGAGACAACAATTTCAAAATCAGAGTTGGCAGGCCTTAGACAGTACATTTACACCAGCGGTTCCCAAACTTTTCTAAAAATTTTGCCTGGCGGACCTGTTGCAATTATTTTGATATTTCGAAAAAGTTCAAGGGTCAGTTGACCCATATTTCTTGTAATACACTAGATTCTTTCTAATGTAACAACCTTCTAACTCCGGGTGGTCCACTGTTGACTGCATTGAGGGCCACAATATTTCTTGCATATTCTTTGCGGGCCACATAAAGTAGGCTAAATGCGTACCAGGAGCGGATCAACGTTTTTTGTTTGGTTGAGGCATGAAATGTTTAAAGATAACGTCACAAAGTAGCACTGAAAGACAGATACGCTCCAGAAACTTGCTTCTGTCTTTGAACTTGTGCGGAAATAAAATCGAATGTAATGAGACTGGGAAAAATGATGTGCGCGAAGCGCGAAAAATTTGCGTATTTGACTAAAATTTTAATTAGAAGACTGCATTTTTTTAGCGTCGAATGTTCGCGTAAAAGAGATGTTACATACTCCCCAATCGCTAAATTACAAAGATGCTATCATTTCGCCCAAAAAGGTTTAATTAACCAGATATATTTGGCTGAAATTGCAACTGGGCTTGGACCACCCTGTTCTAACTAATGCGAACGATTCGCTGATAGCAGGTAGTACAGCATAATAGATGCTTTATGATGTCACAATAGACATCATAACACACGCTATATTATAGAATAATAAAGCATAACTAAAGATAATAAAGATGACAGATAATGTTTAAAACATGGACTAATGTTTAAAAACTTAAAAGACTAATTCTCCTTGCGGACCCTCTGAAACTGCTGTACGGACCCCAGTTTGGGAACCGCTAGTTTACACTGTTATGTTATGCAGTTTGATTTTTAAATGGCAGGTATATCGACAAACCAAAAGCGTCATCTAGCTTTTTAAAATTGGGATTTAGGTAATCCTAAAAGTTTGGTAATGGTTGTTTGGGCTCAGAGCCAACACAACATATCCTTTGCAACACGTTATTTGAACTTTCCTGGTATCAGATTGGGCCAAGCATGAATTGCTGTAATTTGCATGCTTGAATTTGTGATTGCTTTGGGAATTGTTAGTTATCCGGTCGACATATTCTTTAGGTTAAGCTTTATAAACATTTTTCTGTATTTCCATATGTACATCTTTCTGCTGCCCAGCTACTCTCTTTGACTGTAAATGAATTAACCTAATGCTTTCATCACAAATAATAATATATGGGGTGTAACATGGATTCTAGTATCAGCGAAAATACGAAATACTTTACAAAATCTCCTAAACCATAGCAAATTTTACAAGGAATAGCTATTTTTTATACCTTGGGCAATTTTCTACACAGTAAAAAAAACATGACTGTTTGCACAAATTTTCCATTCGTAGCAAAGTGCTTTGTGATTAGTTTTTATAGGACAATACCTCCATAATGTTGAACAGAAAATTATGTAAACATGGATGAAGCAAAACTTCTAATCGCTGAGTTTCTGCACAACCAGACTTGGGTTAATACATAATATTATTAAAATCAATTCACTAATGGGTTGTATAAAATATGGTTTTGTGGCAAATGTTTAGAAAGTGTATGTTTTAGATCTGTTTCTGTTATGCAGAAGCAACCATATATTGGCAGAATGTAGAAGTAGGAAATTTTAAACGTATGGAATAGCTTTTTGTCAATTATTTTCAACATGAATAAAGAGATTTTCGAAGCGTTCAAAAAATTCTACCTACTTCCATGTATGCTTTGATATTCCTAATAATAAGTCTCATTACAACCTTAACTACCATACTTCAAAAGGAAGGTAGTTTCACATAAAACTGTTTTAGTTTTACCACTTTCGCTCTGTATGTTAGGCCGTGGCAAGACAGGTCATTTAATTTGTGTTTGCTGTGATGGTGTTTACTCTTATTTCCTGCTATCAGCTCAAAGGCAGGGATGCGGAGTCTGGACTCGAGTAAGACTACCCAAGTCCGACTTGCGCTTGCGCTGTACCAAATGTCAAAACTGATCAGCCAATATGTAAATAATGAAGGTGGAATATTTTCCAACCACGTATTATGTGTGGATGAATGCTATGACACCCCTATTAGTGGATTGCTGAATATCCACTGTACTTAAGGTACATTAATGGGTGAAATCCACTGTACTTAAGGTACATTAATGGGTGAAATACACTGTACTTAAGGTACATTAATGGGTGAAATACAGGCTGTTTAGACCCGGGAATCAAGAAATCGCACATTTGGACAGGGTCATATTCCAGTTATTTTTTTAACGAACTTCGCAGCCCTGTTTTTGCTTAGAGAAGTCAGGTTTTGCCGTAAAATAGTGCTTAGTGGTTAGTATCAATTGTTGTGGCTCAGTTAATGCCCCACTGGCAGTAAAACCATTTCGCCTATTTTAGCAAATGGTTTTCCGTCCCATAAAATATTGTAATGCTAAACTGAAAAGTAATCTAAAACAGTAATATGAATTAAAAAAATTACAACTAGTATGGTAATAGTCTTTGCTAATGTCAATATTTGGGTTTAAATGAAAAATTTCAACACACAGACCCTGGTAGAGCCAGAATTAAATAAATACAAAAATGTTTTACCTGTGACATAGAAAATGTACCTAAATGGAAATATCACTGAAAAATAGTTTGAAACTGAAAGTAAAAGTTAGTAAGTATAATGTGCTGTTTTAAAGCTGTTACGTTGTATTGGTATTTGACACTAAAAATATAATCCTTGAAAGGAAGAAAATTGAGCCTCACACCAGGGCTGCAGACTATTAGTCTTACTTGGGACTCAAATACGTCCGCAAGTAAAAAAGTAAAAAGGCTCCAGAATTTAGGAATTTCTTATTAAAGGGTAATAAATTATTATGAAAATATTGTTTAACGAATAACCCCAAAAAAGACACAAAATAAAAGATAGTTTATTGGTAAGGTTCATAATATCAAGAAAATTTCTGTTGTCAATAAAGACACCTCAAAATAAATATGTTAAAAATATAAGCAAAGAAATGCAATTAGCATAAAACGAGTGTCAATTGGGCATTTTTTAGTGTCTTTGCTTAACTATTAATTTTTTATTATGAGGACAAATCGTCCAAAAATCAGGCATATGTTAGTTTTAGTAAGATACATTGCACATTCATTTAAAAACAGTATTTTTCCAAATTACAAAATATTCAACAAAGATTTTACTAATACAATAAGCAACATTTCATACCAAAACTCATTATTTGGAATTAGAAAACTCAAAAATTTAACAGTTAATGCAGCAACAAACACAAAATTGTTGATTTAGGCATTTTCCAATTTGTTCTCATTTCTACCACTGCGCCACGCCTTTAACATTATAATTTAAAAGTACGTTTCTGCTTTTTTAAATGGTTAGGTGTTACTTCAATATAATACAGAAGAATTAGTTGAACACAAATGTTTTTTTTCACATAGTCTTCCTAAAATGTAAAACATAAGTTACAATAAGTAAAATAAGCACAGGTTAAAATGTTTAAAACGTAATACAAAGCGGTTTGGAATTCTAATGCACCTCAGTTATTTTCTGCACGACAACCGTAAATTATTATTTATTAGCTATTGCTTGACTGTTTAAAAGCAATGCGGTTTGGCAAACCAGATATAAAGTAAGGTTTTGTGAAGCACATTTAAATAAGCAAATAGCAAAAAGTGACAACTTTTGTATTCGTAAGATTTTTTATACAGTAGAGAATTGAAATTTACCTCATTTTTACCTCTGCGCACATCGCGACTCGAACAATACACATTGGTCTATTGCAGCGCTTTCAGTCGGCACACCGCGACGCACTCGAGCAATGTGGAAGGTGGCCAGGTGCGCCACACAGAACAAATATTCAAAAAACATAAATACTTTTATTATTCGGCTTGGCCCATTCAGTCTACATAATTTTTAAAATATGCAACTGTGAGGCCTATGCAATAAAAACTAGCAAGTTATTCTGAAGAGATAGAGTACGCTAAAAAACGCACATGCTTAGCACGTAAAAAGTTTAAAGAAACACTGTTTTTTGTGATAAAGGACGACTGTAACTCCATGATAAACACTATGTGTGTTAATCTGCAATTTAATAGAATATGCTGTTAATTTGGTCGAGGTAATATTTTCCGGTGAATAACGTGTTGCGTAATCACAAACATTAGTTCTGACGTAGAGACTAAGTAAAATAAAACACGCTGCTGTATTTCAACGATATCACAATTTACAAGTGGAATTAAACATTTCCCAACTCACCCAGCGTTTATTTTGATCGTAAATTATAAATAGCAATGCTATAATGTTCAGTTAATCGTCGCTACTGCTGCGTTCGATGGTCTTTGTTTACAAACAATGGCCACGCGCGACGCGTAAGATGGCGGCGCTTACTCATTTCTACCACTGCGTCTACAGCGGGAGATTTAAAGAAGGAAAGCGCCACAATATATAATCTGTGAAGCAAGATCAATTAACAACGGGAATTTTTATTATACTTTAAGTAAAAAACAATTTGCATAGAACATTTAGTCAGTCCATAACAACTCTAGACAATATTTATGAAAAAACTTATGCATAATTATTTTTAATCTTAGTGACAAAAAACTTCAAAAGGAAAGTGACAGTCATATCCAATAAGTAAATTTAATATAATCTAACAATTAATAGATTTAAACTATAAATAGGGAGTCAAACCGTTTGACTTTTCCGGTTCAGGTTCGGTTCGGGTTCAAGGATTTTTTCGGAATCCGGTTCAGTTCCGGTTCGGAGGAATTTAAAAGTTCCGGTTCAGCTCCGGTTCGACCTTCGTTATTTTAAAACCGGTTCATAAAGTTCCGGTTCAGATACAGTATAATTTGCGTTAAATCTCAAAATGTGGGTCGATAAATGTAGAGAATAATCTTTGAATTGTAAGTCATTTAATCTAAGTTACGTGATGTATTAAAAAACCAGCAACTCATTATTGAAATATCTAAAAAATCAAAAAAATCAACGATTTTTTCATGTAATATTCATATTTTTTCATAAAATTACGAATATGGCGTAACTTGACTCTGTAAAATAGAAGTTGTGACGTCATGCAGGAGCGAACCGCTTTTATTTACAGGTTCGGGTTCGGTTAAGGTTCAGGTACTTTCAAATTATTCGGTTCAGTTCCGGTTCGGCTCCTTAAAATCTTATAAAAACGGTTCAGGTTCGGTTACGGTTCAGATAAAATTGACCCAAACCGGTTCATAAAGTTCCGGTTCGACTCCCTGACTATAAATGCCTTTTATAAAAGTACAAAAGTGGTAGCCATTCCCATCTTGATCATCAATTTAGTGGTAGGGCATATATAAAAATGACAGAACCACATTTTTTGATTACAATAATACCATTTATTAAATAGCTGTGTGAGGCTCGAATTAGTTAATCGAAAATATTTAAACTTAAAAACACCCTCTTTGATTGTCGAGCTTAGCAGTCATCCTTGTCTTTTAAATGAAGTTAAATCCTTTCACAAAAAAAAAAACAACTCAGTTAGTTATTGCTACACCATGTATTTTTTTGAAAATGTCAATATTTACTAGTTTGAAAGAACAATTACCACCGACTTTTAACGGACACAAATAGCAAGCAATTGGTAGCTATTAGTCAACATTTTCGTGTCACGAGACATAAAAATGACACAACCATGTTTGTTTGTTATTACTTATTCAATTCCTGTACAACAGGGATTCTCAACCTTTTTACGATACCACTTGGACGCTCTGTAGTGTCGCGCCTACCACTTCGTGCAGAAAAAAGAATCTGATTGAATCATATTTTTAGCTTACAACCAGCATTATTCAATGCTATTTGTAACTTAAACTGTAAAACAGTAGATTATTATCTATCAAGAGCAATAAGTTGACGTACATACCGCCCACTGTCCCACAGCGTTGTACAGCTTTTCAAAGCAACTGTGCTCCTTGTCGGCAATTGACATGACCTGTATATTGAAGGTCAGATTGTTTTGACACCACAGGAATAGTTACATAACAATAAGAATGGGCTTCGGGGGGGGATTTTTTTAGGTAAACAAAACTAGATAAACAAAATATAAAGTTGTGAATCAAGGTTTTTTGTAAAAAAAAACGGAAGCTACTTTGCGTACCACCTGAGAAACCTTTTTTTCACTAGTGGTACGCGTACCACAGGTTGGGAACCCCTGCTGTACAAAATAAAACATAATTTTGTCTTAAGCAGATTAAATGTGTTTACCATTTCTAAGCACCATCTAATTTAATTGTACAAAGGGTTAGGCTGGCATAGACATGCAGAGTTACTATACACCTGGCAAAGTGCCAGTGAAATTGGATGATTATATTTGCGATCTAAACTTGGATCTCACGAACGGAGGTTATTCGTGCCAACCTTTAAGCAACGATGGGTTCTCGTACATGTGGGCCGGTACAAAAGCCACTCATGGAATAAGGTGGGTTTACGTTTCAACAATCAGAGAATTACTCCCTTTGCAAAAACTATAGTAATATCTAAATACGGATTTCTTACTACGACTTACATAACCGCATGTGCCAGCCCATATTTTGTGGCAGGTGTACACCTGGTTTATACCCCTATGTGTAGCTACATAGACATCCTTACGAAGGGATCATGAGCATTTGATAATTGATATTCTAATTATCCACCAGTTGCACTTGAGTTTGTTGTTTTCATTATTAGTTTGTAAACCCCTTGTAACATGAGGCGTTTTCTCGTTAAATGCATTTAGACACGCTTTCACTTTCATATTTGCGCACTAGTTCGATTGCAAAAGCACACTTTTATCTTATTCAAATTGTTTTAGATCCATTTTGAAAAATATCATGGCAACCCTGGCCCATGTAAACTATTTTTTTATAAAGGTCCACGTTAACCCCCTGATCTTCAAAGTGTGGTTAGTGTAACTGTAAAATTGCAGTGTTACATTTGTTTTTTTAGTTTGCCAGGATATAAAAATGTTATTTAATAATGTTGAGTTATGTTTGTAAACTATTACTGCCCCAAACTGACTTATTTCATGCAAACTTAAGGAGTTTTATATGCCACCATTTTCACTGCAGTGCATATATCGTTTGTTACTGGAATATCTGACATTGGTTGTTCTGGCTGTGATAGAGAATGTGTATAGTTTTAAGTGGGGACACTTTTACATTTCAATAAACTCTAATTACATGTTTCATTTTAAATAAGTTGTACTACCAAACTTTTTTATCCAGTCCTGGAGGATTAATATTGAATATCATCAAGTTTATTAATATTACAAATATGAATCAGGCTAATTCTAAATATAATAAATATCAACCTTAAAATAAATTAAATCTCTATTGGCAACAATTAGCGTTAAATTACTTAGAAGTCCCTTTCTTTAGTAACGTAGGATGGATAAACATAACAATGTTTAAAAGCTTTTAAATAGTTATTTTAGACAAACAAACTGTGCTTAAAGGTTTTATTGGCATCTGACTGTGATTCATTCATCTTATATATTTCCAGGACCGGTAAAGTTTGCTATGAAGTGAAGATATCGGACTGCTGCGAGGTTTCGAACTCTGACCCGACGGACATCCACGTGGCACGATTCGGTTGGTCGACCGACAGCTCAAACCTTCAGCTCGGTGAAGACAAGAACTCGTTTGGGTTCGGTGGAACTGGAAAGAAATCGGCTAATCGCAAGTTTCTCAACTATGGAAGGAGGTTTGAAAAAGGTAAAACATAAGTTGTAAAATTTTGTTAAAACGGATGTTTAAAAGATCATACTAAGGTCGATTCTTTCATGTTTTCTGTTATACTCTATTTATGTCTGCAATCTTCTTCCATGCATGTTGTTTAATCAGAACTATAATATAGATGACCAATATTCCACTTAAAGTAGCTGTATATCGTTATAAGTTAATTAATATATTTTAAAGATAAAATATGAAAATAGTTGTTAATGTGTTGATCCAAAAAGTGATAAATCAATTAATTGATACATTTTTGTGTTTTTTCTTTTTTGCCTCATGTGTTAATAGTATTTTAACAGTTTTCTATTTTTTTAAGTTTTTGTGTATATATGTTCAGTTTTAAAATTTCAAAATGTATGTCATCGTTCATATTTCTTATTAGTTGTTTTGTGATGACCATGTTGTTAATAGGTGATGTCGTTGGCTGCTACCTCGCAATGGAGAATGGTTGGGTCGATATTTCTTACAGCGTCAACGGAAGATATTGCGGCAGTGCTTTTAAAATCCGATGGATGACGGACGAGGTTGGCAATAAATAATAAATATTTACTCGCTTTTATCTCTATACCTCACTATTTGTGTGCATTTTAATTAGTTTTTTATTCTTTTTTTATTTTAATTCTGCTAAAAATAGTTGTTGCTCGATATGAAACCACAGACAAACACATGTTTATTGTAGTTTTGGATTTCTTTCATCAATTTTTTTATAAAAGAAATTACCTTGATAAACCTAATCTGCAGATAAATCTCAATTCTTTTTGCGTGTGCAATGTGCATATTGAGTTACCTCATGTAGATTTATAATCCATTTTATGAAGCAACTGCTTTGGAACTGATAATGTTGAATTTTAAGGAGTTACTAGTTTTAAAATCAACTCTAATCCTGTTAATATTAAAATTTCTCCTGTAAAACTACCACCTGTATTGTTTATAGGAAAATATCATTGAGATTAGGCACGCTAAATTACACTTTTTCAATTAATTATTACTTTAAAAATGTTTAAAAAAATATAATAGGTTAAAAGAGATTAATTTTTAACAAAACCATTATTTTGTCATAGGCTTTATTTCCACACGTTCTGACCAAGAATTGCAAACTCGATGTTAACTTTGGTCAGTCGTCTCATCCGTATTTCTCGCTACAACCGGGCTACAAACTAATCGATCACATCGCCGGAGATTTCCTCGTTCCTGGGGTGAAATCGCCACAAACACAACATGAGTGTGAGGTCATAATGATGGTTGGACTGCCAGGAGTCGGTAAGTGAATTGGAACAAAAATTAAAAAAAAATTAGAACTAAAACTTTGTAAAATAGTTAACCAGCATTTCTTGGCTATTAAAGCTGTTAATAGACCTCTAGTACCTTCTAATGTTTTTGTTTAAATCCTATTTTTTATAGTGTATATAAAACAATTTTTACTTTTTATTTTTCTATAAACAATTTTTAACTTTTATTCACATTAAAATTGTTCGCCAAATTCAACATTTTCTTCTGTTTTAAAAAAACGAAAAAGTAATGATTAAAATGTGACACAACCTAATATTTTGTGGTAGCATCTAATGTTATGTTTTACTTGAGCTATTTATTTTGCATTGTATCTAATAATATTTTTAACTAACACCTGCATGAAAATAGTTTGCAATTTTTACATTTTATAAGCTTTTCATGAAAAATAAGTTCGGTTAAAAAACTATGTCAACTAAAAGGAAGTGCAATAGGTGTTTTTATGTAATTGATTTTTCAACATGAAAAAATAAGTTTGACATTTTTTTTTAATTTTAAAAGATTACCTTAGAAAAAAAATTCAAAAATAAGTTCAGTTTAAATAAGTAAACACTTACAACAAATGTTTAGGTAAGAGCACCTGGGCGATCAACTACACAAAGATCCACCCGAGCAAGAAATATGTCGTTCTTGGGACGGATTCGATCATCGACAAAATGCGGGTGATGGGTTTACCGAGGAGGAACAACTTCACAGGTAAGTACTTGTTGAAACAAGTTGAAATCTCGCAATTTTGTGCTAAATATAAGATTATAACAAACTAGCTGAGGGTAAGTCTTATTATGTAAAACGATAAAATTTAGAATTTATAAGCAGTATTATTTTAAGCAGGTAATTTAAAAAAAAATGAGTTTTTGTAACTAACAAAAGTAAAGATTTGTTAGGTAAATGCCGATTTCCAGCACAAAATTTCAAACATTTAATTTCACCCACCAGGTCGCTGGGATATGCTGATCAAGCAAGCTTCCGACTGCTTCAACGTTTTGCTGAAGAAAGCTTCGAACCTTCCACGGAATCTCATTCTCGACCAAACCAACGTTTATGCGTCGGCTCGACGAAGGAAAGTCAAGCAGTACAGGGAGAAAGGCTACACCGTGAGTAGAACTTTACATCCGGTTGAACACTTCTAAAGAGTTAAAAAAAGTAAAAAAAAGTTACTAACTTCTATATGGGCTTTCATATCTCTACTACTTTTAAAGAATATCTACCAATTTTATGGCAAAACTTCATAATAAATTAACTAATTTTGTTGTTATGTTACCTAACTTTTGTTGAAATGTATTGCACTCCGACAAGTTTCAGAAAACTGTGATAGTGTGCCTTGCTCAAAGAAAATTTGACAATTTACCCTTTAAAAAATAAAAAAAAAATGTCCTAAATTGTTTTAACTAAACTTCTCATGAAATAAAATATTTGCGACCCAGGTTAACGCGATGGTTCTAGTTCCCCGCGATGAGGACATGGTTCGTCGATCGCAACAACGAACGGTGGATGAGGGCAAGGAAGTTCCGGAAGCTGCCGTCCTCGACATGAAAGCAAACTTCTCGCTTCCCGACGAGCGGGAACAATTGTTCGACAACATCACGTTCCTGGAGCTGCAACGACCAGACGCACAACGACTTGTGGAACAATATAACAAGTAAGTATTTAAACATTGGAGCATAATGGTTGGAGTTTGTAGTAAGACGTAGTAAGAATATCAAAGCCCATACAGAAGCAGGTTGCATTTTGAACTTTTCGAATAACTCTTTATTCATTTAAGAGTGGCATTCTATAGTGTATCTCTCCCTGTTTCCTTCTTTCTGACGTCTGCCTCAGCAATTTATACACTTTCAAGTGCCTTTTCTCCATGTTGAAAATGAATAAAGATTTATTCGAAACGTTCACTAAATGCTTCCTACTTCTGTATGAGCTTTGATATTCTTATTATGTTTAAACATTATTGGGGACAAGTTTAGCTGAGCTTAAGTATAAAATAAATCTTTAAAAATTAAAGTTTTTTAATAAATATGTAAGTTTTATACTTTTCCATTTACACTTTAAAATTTAATCACAAATTTTTGAAAAAGTGTCTAAAAAAAACAAATTTTAAAAGTTTTTAAGTGTCTAAAAAATTTCTGATTAAATTTTCGATGATGAAAACATTTTTTTATTGTTGCTAGGGAAGCATTGGACAAAGGTCACCGTAGCAACCAACAAAAGGGCGTTGGCGGGGGCAACCCGAACCAAATGCAGCGGAACCAGTTCGACTCATCCGTAAAGTAAGATGTGGTTTGCGAATATTTAGTGTTTGCTGTAATCCAAGTAAATGTTATCGCAATGTTGATGCATATTTATGTTTAATTTTTTTGGATTAGTGCTTTTTATTACCATCTTGTAATTTAGAATGAAAAACACTTATTTTTTTGAAATTTGACTAATTAGTATCATAAAGTTGATTTTCATCGTGTAATGTTTATATATTGTCCACAGCAATAATTTATTTACTCATTAACATTGGTTCTCTTTCACAGGCACGAGAGAGGTTACGGACAACAAGGAAACACTTACAGTCCGGCCACAAGGGGCAGCATGGAGCACTCTCACAGGTGAAAAGTTTTTGTAGAGTGAAGTGCTGGAGATGCTTTGTCGCTACATTCCTTGATACTGCTCGGCATTAACATCAAATATATATATTAAAGCTTATATTCATTCCATTAAGGTATTTTTTTAGCATAGGTTGATGTTATATTATTTGAATTGCTACTTTACTTCCTAAAAAAAAAAAAAAATAATTTGATTAATTGTCTTAGTTTAAAGATTGTATTTTGATCATTTTAAGAGCTTAATTATTTGAATATTATTTTTTATTGATGTTAATAGCTTCTTAAACACAGACATTTTCTTGTTTCATTTTTTTAAACCATTGCAATCCTCACTCAGACCTTCTCCAATGCAAGAAAGATACTCTGGAGGTGAAAGTAGGAAATCAACTCGTTGGGACGATGGACAGAATAAAAACAATGATGTGTGAGTTTTGTTGATGTTTTGTAATGGAGATATGGAAAGAGTTTTTTCGTAAAAAGTTAAAATAGGTAAAAAAAACTCTTTCAAATTGTTTTTCATATTTTTGTTTCTGTTGACGACAATGTGTCAAACAGCGATTGTTTAAATAATAAAACAGCTAATTTAAAAAATTAAAGAAAAGTTTTCAACGAGTTGCCATAACTATGTGGACTCAAACGACAACAGCACTCTTCTAACTTTGTATTATTATATATTTACCCCAGAACCCCCCAGCGGCCCCCAAACCATGGATTGCCCCCCTCACAACATTACCAACGCAGCAGTGTCGGGAAAACACCAGATGGGAAACCACCTATACCAGGGGATTCCCCAAGACAACAACAATTCCAACAACCTTGGAACAACAGGGTAAGACTTCCTGAACCATTGCCTTCAGCCCGCGGCACAATAAAACTAAAATGAAGGTCATTTCAAACGTCCAGTGTGAAGAGAAATGCAATAGTTTGAAACCTTGTTGATGAATCTACACAGTTTTGAGCTTTAATAATTGGCAGGATACAGGCTGTGGAGTCAGAGCTTGGCTCGACGAAATCACTCATTTGACCGGAGTCAGACTCGGGTTTATTTTTGGCTGGAGTCGGACTCGGGTTGTCGGAGCCCTGCCACAGATAACCACAAACAAACCTATGGAAAAGAATTTTTTTGTGTCCTATATTTCCTGTGATGCGCTAAAAGTGTGCCGAGAGATATTTTAAATTTATTAGGATTCCAATTTGTGCTTTTTTGTTGAACTTAGATGCTACTTTTTGTGTAAAGTTGGAGCACAATATAATCATGTTCGTCACCTTTTGCGCATTTTAATTGTGCGCTTAATTTGTTTGTTGAAATATCATCTCAGTAACCACTTGACAAAAGTAGCAGCAATAGTCACAATATATTTATTGTTGTTTAATGTTGTAAACCTAAATGAGCTAAAACCAATGATTTGGGGGATCTAATGCATTCTAAGGTGTTTCAAACTGTAATTCCTATTTTGTGCTGGGATTGTCAACTTTTATGTTTAACTTATTTTTTGACAATTGCCTTTACTTGATATGGTTAAAAATTTATCATCTTTAAAACTATGTTGAATACTATGAAATGTTGATGTATTACTGAAGATGACTAATTCTAAAAACCAAAGTTATTTTTCAGACGCCAGATCAGGGTCAGATGAGGGAAAATCCCCAGTCTGGTCCTCCATTTAGGGGGAATCCTCAGAAACCGGGGGCCAAGTGGGAAGATTACGAGCGCCCTCCTGTGGCCAACCAGAGGTATTTGACCTTTGACCTTTGACCTTTGACCTTTGACCTACCTCGAGATAAGCCACTTTTTGATAGCACTTACTGGTTAAAGTAGGTTAGAGATACACAATTCATACATTATAATTGTTGGATGCTGAATTTGTGCAAATCTTGGAACTAAGTATAACTTACACCTTAATTCCTGCTTTACCGGGCTCTTAACTATTGCTATTTACATAGAACATTTAGACACATTATCTTAAGTTTCTTGATTAAACTTTTTATCAGTTCCTTAAATCAACTTTCATATTTTTTAAAACTTTTTGTCAAGAAGTGTAACAATACTAAGTGTTTCTTACCCAAAACTCCTCTTTGGGCTTCTACTAAACCCCAAACCGCTGAATGTAACAAAATGCCACCCCACATTTAAACTAACCTCATACTTTTACTTCCAGGCAACCAAGAGAAAACGAAACACAAGATTACCGACCACAGTACGACGACAGGGTGAGTGATCTGTATTGTTTTTTATGTCCTTGAGTCCATTTGCTTTCATTTATTTTAATTTAAAAGTTTCTCCCCGTTTTGTTTTCTTAACTATTCCCTTTTACTGTTCTTACATCATATTGGCAATTATAATAATAAACAGTTGTTTCCATTTTTATGCTTTTTGGTTGTACACCGACAAAATAATAGAAAAATATGTCGCTAAAAGTTGTTCAAGACACTTTTACCAAAAATAATAATTACAAGAGTTAGATCAATGTATTTTAGTTCAAATTTCAAATAATTTTCAACTTTTTTTTCAGAGTTATTACGATCAGCAGCCACCAATGAAACAAGAGCCCCCATTTCAAGGGGGATTCCCCGAACAAACCCAACCCGAACCCCAAAGCCGGGGAAACCCCCAAAATGCTCCCAGGGGCAACGAATGGGGCCGGCCCCCTAAAAGTGAAAACCTGAGGTCAGGTTACCCCGAAAGTGGGGGTAACAATTTGGGGCATATGGGTGAAAATGGGGGGAGGGGGGATCGTTATACCCCAAGACCTCAACCCCAGGGGAATTACCCCGATCAAACACCTAGGGGTTACCAACAGGGGAATACCCAGTACCCCAAGCAGGAACCCCAGGGCGGGGATAATTGGGGGGGCGAGGGGCAATCTTACCCACCCTGGCAACCCCAACGGGGTGAATTTGAGGGGTCTAGGGGGAATAACCCAAATGAGTCGAGATACCCTGGTGATGCGTACCCACAAGATGGGGGAATACCCGCAGAGGAAACCAAGTGGAACCAATACGGCCAACAACCGACCACAAGGGGTCCTAACACCCAGGGGAACCACCTTAAGGGTGAGTAACAACAGATACCCCCAATATTGCATGATTATGGCATACATACTTATGTTTAACCTAGATTTTTTATCTACACAGTGACAGTGTAATAATTAGGGATGTTCAAAGTAGAATCCCAAGGTATTCTAGAATAATAGGTTTCGAATCTAGAATAACGAATCCTAGTATATTTTTATTAAATTATTTATCCTCGATTTTGTTTGGGGAAGGGATTAATTTTAATCTACCCTACAGGGCCCACAATCACAGCAATAAATCGCCCAAACAATTTGGTAACACGTGTACATTATAAAAAAAATCTCCCATATGTTTAGCATTCTTAACAACTGTCATCTGAAGCCGTTCTGTAAACTGTAATATGTCAACTGTCCAGGTTGTGTCCAAAACTTATATTTTTGCCAATAGTGAGAAAATGCAATACTGCACAAAGAAGTCTTAAGCAATTCGGTCCTGTTTTTGAAAGCATTGTTGAGTCCTAGTGCTTCTTTTGACTAACATGATCTGTTATGCAGTAAAATGATACTGCAAAGAATACAAAGATACTATTGACATAACGAATTCTTGACAATTACGTTGTGCATAACTGCATAACTTCACTGAATATTGGCCTAAATTTAACCTTAAGTAACCCCATAGCGCATTTTGTGGACGGCCAGCACGTTTTGCAACGCTATGTTACTTTTGCAACTTAACGCATTTAGGGAATTTGCGAACTCCACACCAGACATTACACGTTAGCCGCTCGCCCAATAACGCTTGATTGACACTTAATTATTAGACGAACGTTATCGCGAGACGCGGTAATTGGTCGCCCGAAAAAACGCTGACACTGCACTACGAGGTTACATTTAAAGCAAGCACTATAAATTGGTCGCCGCGGCGACAGGCCAACTTACCACACGCGTTTGTGCAATTAGGCGCAACAATCGGCGGTAAAACATTAAATTATATCGGTTCCAATTACCCGAAATAAACGGCAGAATTGGATTCGAATCCCAACTGGATTCGAATCCAAGGATTCGATATTCTACTTTGAGCATCCCTAGTAATAATATCATCCTTCATTAACCAATAATACTTTTTAACATAACCTTGGTTCAATGTAACATTTTGCGATACTATTACCTACTATTTATTATATTTAAGATAAATTCTTATCCATTATAAGTAGGGCAATTATTTTTTGACTTGTCAAAAAAAGTCAAAATTTTGTCAAAATTTTTTCAAATCAAAATCAGGTGAAATGCACATAAATCGTTTACAAATTGAAAACAAAACGTATAGTCAGCAATTTGAAATTGTCGTTCAGTTAACATTTTATCATGACAATTTAGTTTTTAATGACGTTTAAAGACATTAACCGTATTAAATCTTCACTAAAGCAATATAACAGTATATGCGAGTCTGCAGAATTAACGACCCAGGTCTAGTTTATCGCATTAGGTTCAGCTCGAACTTCTTACGCTTTATATAGTTGTGTATTCCTGATTTCCTTTTTATCGCTTGTGATTTGCAATCATCCTATTTCTTATTTGAATAATATACTAACTAGCTCCAAATTGTTAATTTTCAGCAATTATTATTATTTTATGAGTTTTGCATAAACCTGAAAAAATAACTGATTTGTGTTCTACAAACCTCAAAATTATGTGGTTGTCGACAGCAAGACACTAATGCAGTACTTCATACAACATTATGATGTTTAAATCAATGCATTTCTAATAGGTCAAAATTTTTGTCAAAAAATTAAATTTCAAGGTCAAAATTTGTCAAAATTTCAATTTTTTAGGTCAAAATTTTTCATTTTTTTGGTCAAAAAACAATCGACCTAATCATTAGTGTTGGTTGAAATCACAATGTCAGAAATAAACCGAAGATTCTGTACAAATTTTCTTTGTTTAAAATTTTTAATTTGGCCAAAATGATATTTGTTAAATATGTGTCATAAGTTTAATATTATCATAGTTTATCGAAAAATTTGGTTCAATGGTATATGGTTTCCCCGTTTGTTTATTTTTAGCCGAACCATCAGAACAAAGAAACTACAATCACCAACCACAAGACAATTACAGCAACAACCAATATCCCGGGAACCCTGGTAACCAATGGCAACAAAGAGGTGTGACCTTCATCGCTAATTAATGACCTTGAACGCTTTAGTATTTAATATTGTTTTTAAGATAATCGTTGTTTGATCTTGGCTTTAAAATTACTAATTCAGTTTGTTTTTGAAAGAATGAACCTAAGAGAAACACTTAATACAATTATTAAAATGTTCTTAAACATGTGGGTGAATTCCCACAAAGAGGTAATTGAACAATTTTATGAGTAGTTTTGATATTGATTTAAGATGCTACCTTTTATTGCCAAAAAGGAAAACTTTGTTCCCCAACTGTTTGCTTGTTTGAAGTATTATTGTTAATCTAAATCAGTGGTTCCCAAACTGGGGTCCATACAGCAGTTTCAGAGGGTCCGCAATGAGAATTAGTCTTTTAAGTTTTTCAACATTAGTCTATGTTTTAAACCAGGGATGTCCAACCTGCGGCCCGCCAAAAATTTGTTTGCGGCCCGCTTGTCATTTTCACCCCCAAGTAGTATTTTAAACGTTTAATATTAGCCTAATTAAAATGTACCAGTCAGCTTTTAGGGGCGCACTAATAGTATAATATGGGTAAAATATATATATATTTACCTCTTTATATATATATGGCCCGTTATAACTCTAAAGACCAATACTTACTCTTGAAACTTTATAGGTTCTGCGGCCCATTAAATTATTTCAAGTGTCAATGCGGCCCACTATAATAAAATGTTGGACATCCTGTTTTAAACATTATCTGTCATCTTTATTGTCTTTAGTTATGCTTTATTAGTCGATCGTAGCGTGTTTTATGATGTCTATTGTGACATCATAAAGCATCTATTATGCTGTACTGCTTGCTATCAGCGAATCGTTCGCATTGGTTAGTGTTAGAACAGGGTGGTCCAAACCCAGTTGCAATTTTAGCCAAATTGATCTGGTTAATTAAACCTTTTTGCGCGAAATGATAACGTCTTTCTAATTTAGCGATTGGGGAGTATGCAACATTTCTTTTACGCGAACATTTTACGCTTAAAAAATGCAGTCTTCTAATTAAAATTTTTGTCAAATACGCAAATTTTTCGCGCTTCGCGCACAGCAGTTTTCCAAGTCTCATTACATTCGATTTTATTTGCGCACAAGTTCGACGACAGAAGCAAGTTTCTGGAGCGTATCTGTCTTTCGATATTATTGTGTGACGTTATCTTTAAACATTTCATGCCTCGACCAAACGAAAAACGTTGATCCGCTCCTGGTACGCATTTAGCCTACTTTATGTGGCCCGCAAAGAATATGCAAGAAATATTGTGGCCCGCGATGCAGTCAACCGTGGAACACCCTGAGTTCGAAGGTTGTTACATTAGGAAGAATCGTGACTGCACTAGTGTATTACAAGAAATATGGGTCAACTGACCCTTGAAATTTTATAGGGCCGCGAAATATCAAAATAATTGCAACGGGTCCGCCAGGCAAAATTTTTAGAAAAGTTTGGGAACCGCTGATCTAAATTTTTATTGTTCTAGTTTTTTATCAATACTTAATATAGGTCACCACATTTGTACATTTATTGCATGCAATTAGTTGCTTTTGTTAGCTTAAGTGATCAAAGTCTTTAAATATCTACCCAAACATTTTGAAATCTCTAAAACCTCATTCACAGAATACAAGCAGGAACCTGCACAACGTGATATGGGAGGCTACAATGATCAGGGATATTCAAGACAAGATCAAACTAATCGGCAACCGCAAACTTGGAGGTTGGTTACTGTTCTACCTGCTAGTTGTGTGCAGTGGACAATTTTTGTTGGAAATTTGCTTAAATATATATTTTAGGGTAAGCAATAGATAAATAATAATTTTTATGTTTCAGCATTAGTTTTAAAATACATTTTTGGTGCAGTTTTAAAATCTACAACTACATTAAAACCCCTTTTCCTTTAACTTTACATTTCAAGTAAAGCAAGCTAATCTTGAGGAAACCAAAGTAATCTTCACATCATTAGTTACTT
Source organism: Ascidiella aspersa (assembly GCF_963924565.1). Lineage (NCBI taxonomy): Eukaryota > Metazoa > Chordata > Ascidiacea > Phlebobranchia > Ascidiidae > Ascidiella > Ascidiella aspersa. Next base: position 251,696 of record NC_139447.1, read on the forward strand.
TTGCGGTAGCAAGGTTTAACAATGATTTGAATCATCTGTGTTTATTTCTCAGATTAGATTCTTGTAACAACTTTTGAAATTTTTGTTGTTTAAAATGTGTCAAGAAGATAATATTTGATGTGCCACAAACTTGATAAGTTTTTAACCACTAATCTTATTCCCAAATCTAATAATCCATGAAACAATTCTCCTATTTTTAAAGTTTATTTACACCTTATAACTTTTCCTGATCATTTACACAAAACAAAGTTATTCAGTTATTTAATTTTCAATTTGAAGTCAAGCTCTAAATTTACCTCATTTTTACATTTTTATTGTTTCTAGGGATGGTTACGATGATCGTGGTAGCGTTGGTGATTTAGGGGGGCAGGATTGGGGGGGTTCGGGGTACGAGCAACAAAACAACATCAAGCGGGAAGCCAGGTAAGTTTGTGAATATAATTGGTTGTAGCTCACACTAGGTTGCAATTTTGGAGTTTACTTGAGTTAATATAAGGTAAAATAACCAACTCACAAAATTTAACATAAATTTAAGCCTAGGGAGAGCGTTGTTTTCCAAGATTTCCAGCTTGCTCATTTGACTATTTTATTAAAGATGACAACATCAGTTTGTTTCACAACACTTCCATAAAATATCAAAACAATACATAAATTTTAAATTTAAATGAACAACTAATAATCTTTTCGTTTGTTTATAACCCCAGGTCTAACGAAGACCCCCAAAGCCGTCCATGGCCCCCCAGGAACCCCCCAACTGGCCCCAGGAACCCCCCAACTGGCCCCAGGGACCCCCCAACTGGCCCCAGAAATCCCCCAACTGGCCTGAGAGACCCGCCATCAGGCCCGAGAGATCTCCCATCAGGCCCCAGGGACCCCTACAATGCGCCAAGAAGTTCCCCTGCCCCAGCGAGACAACCCCCGACCCCTGCACCCCCACAAATTACCCCCCAAGGCCCCAGGGGGTCTTTCGGTGGCTACCAGGATTTTGGGTCTGGTGAACTACCCCGCGAAAGCCCCCGTTTTGACCCCCTTGCCGACGACGACCAAAAGCAACTTCAGTATTTCGAGGAAATGCAGAAGATGGAGGATGCTGGGTTACCACGGCAACGCGAAGATCGATTTCCTCCTCATAAAGATCAAGGGTTTCCCCGGCAACTGAATCACAATGAAGATCGGGGATTCGATGAATCCGAGCGGTTTCCACGGCAACAACCGGTCCAAGACCCAGCTCGGTTGCCAAGACAACGCAGTCCGGACGTTGGGTTGGCACGGAGACCGGAGTTGTCACGGCAACAAGACGACAAGGGACGACGAAGCGACGATCGGAGGCAATCTTCGCGGGATGTTGATGAGAAGCGGAAGCGGAGAGATCAGCCGGAAGATCGGGGAAGGAGCAAGAGGAGCAGGGAGGAAGATCACAAGGGGAGGGATGATAAGAGGGATGAGAGGTCGCGGTCCCGACATGACGACAGGGCAAGATCAGGTGAGCTTTTCTGGGCAACTTTTGATTCAAAGGTTAAATTCTAAAGTTTGACATCAGATGTTATTATTGAAGTTTAAACGTAGATTGTTCATTATTATTATTATTATGTTGAGGTCGTTGTTATATCCACACTTGGGCGGCATCAGGGTGATCAGGTGGTCTTATATAAAGACAAATTGTATTAAAAGCTTGGAATAAACCGTGATTTTCTACTTTGACCTGATGAATCACTTTGTGCGAAAGCTTGTCGAGATTTCAATACAATTTGTCGTTAAATAGTGTCACCTGATTAGATTGCTTAGAATTCCACAAATTCGACCGTTTATACAAAGTCTTGGTGATACTTGGATGATCTGATCTGATCTCTTCCACTTCCTTCATGTTTTGTTTCAGATGACCGCGGAAGACGGAACAACGATCGTCGAAGTTCTTCTCAGCGACGAGGAAGATCTCCATCTCGAAGAAGTCGATCTCCACGAAGATCCGAGTCGAGCAGGAGATCGGATCGGAGAAGAGAGGATAAAACTCGGGATGCACCACCAGAGGGCAGGAAGGAGCGACCACCGAAACAAGAAGAGAAAGCACTTCCGGTTCCCACAAGGAATCCTGGTATGTTGTGATAACCTATCTATTGACAGATATACTTTTTATCATTTTTTATCAATTTTTTTTTTATAAATCTTTATTAATTTTATTATATTTTTTTAAAATGGTTATCATTTTTTATCTGATTTTTCTTAGTTTATTTTTTAAATTATTATTTTTTCTATATTTTTTCAGTAGGTATAAGTAATGTTACGTAAATAATACAAATTTTTGCATTTTAAGAATCAACCTAATGAAAGTTTGCCAATCTTACCCGCTTGTAATAACAAGTAAAAATTACATTGTACAACATGTTTAAGTTTAAGAGCATGCTATGGCAAGTTAACATGTTATTTAGCAGTAATATTAAAAGAAAGAGTCTTCTTAAACCTTATGTAACCCTTCCTTGAAATACTACTGCACTAATGGCATAAAAACGTATATAGGCTCTTTTTAATTATATGTGTTTGACAAAACGATGCTGTTAACTTATCGTCTTAAATCAAATTTACCATAATAATGTGATCTTTTCATTGTTTCCAATAGAAGCACAGCCCGACCCAACAACCCTCTCAAAACTCGCAAGCGTTGATTTCAATAAGTTGAAAGAAAGTCTCGCCAACATAAGGAAAGGACAGAATCAAACGGTTCGTGGAAATATAATAATAATCCACAAAAAATTAAACACGAGGCGAAGTGGTAATCTACTAGAAGTCCTAAACTTTAAAGACTCAGTTGCTATGGTAATCGAATTGTGGGCTTAATTTATTCTGAACACCCTTTTTCTTCTCGAGAATTTTGTAAATGTGGATATTTGAAACCCAATTACTGGATATGAATTACACAATTTCAATTTAATTCTTGGGATGTTTTAAGATATTGATTCCTGATGTTTAATTTGGTTAAAATGTTTTTTTGCTTTATTTTGCACTAGTTTAGTTTGTTTTATTTTCCCTAACTTTTACATTAATATATTGCCTCTTTGTAAATTGTGTGCACCTCTATATTTATTTAGGACGTGGTTAGACCCGAAGCTACATTCACAGAACAACCAGTTGCTGAAGGTAATGTTTAAAAAATCGTAAAAAAAAAATATTCATCTTGATTTGGCACCTTTACATTTTGCAAATTCAAAAATTTCACAAAATTAAAAATCTACAAAATACCCTCTTTTGCTCAAATCCATTTATTGTCGGACTGGCATCGATACCACCCTAGTATAGAATCAGCAGCGATACTGGTATCGGCTCCGATCCGATATTATCGGACATGCATAAGTGTGAAAATACTTTTAGTATGTTTTTCCTAACTAAGTAAAGCATTTTAATGTGTCTTTAATTTCTAGGGAACTGCGCTTAATCACCCACAACAAACTAAACCCAGTTCCACCCGCTTCTTTCAGATATGGAGATTGACGATTCGCCACTGGGCGGCGTAATACACCTGGAACCGAGGGTTCCGATGGTTCCAAGGATGGGGGTTCCCCGTGGCCCTAGGGGCGCCCCAATGCACCGACCACCGAGGCCAATGCGCCCACAACGGTTCGTTATATATTTACATCTTGTTTTGATGAAACATATTTTTTTATTTGCTGAATTTAGTTTTTATAACATTTGTAATGTTTTTGTGCAGACCGATGGCGCCCCCTGGAGGATTTGAAGAGATGCATCCCAGAAAAACGCTTCTCGGTAAATATTTACATTATGGTGCTGACTTGCCAGATATTTCATAAACAACCTTAATTAACTTTTTTTTTGTTTTAAACTTACTTAAAAAATAAAAAAAACTTGGGTCACAAAAACTTGCGGTGTGAGTTTGTTGTTGCACCCTAGCAACCCCTCCACATGTTAATGTTGCCCCTAGCAACCCCTCCACATGTTAATGTTGCCCCTAGCAACCCCTCCACATGTTAATGTTGCCCCTAGCAACCCCTCCACATGTTAATGTTGCGCCTAGCAACCCCTTCACATGTTAATGTTGCCCCTAGCAACCCCTCCACATGTTAATGTTGCCCCTAGCAACCCCTCCACATGTTAATGTTGCCCCTAGCAACCCCTCCACATGTTAATGTTGCGCCTAGCAACCCCTTCACATGTTAATGTTGCGCCTAGCAACCCTCCTGTTATTATTGTTGCCCCTAGCAACGCCTCCACACGTGGTGACCCCTCCGGAGCCGCGATCGTTCCAGGAGGAGTTTTACGGGTTGGATGAGGATGAAGAGTTGCTCCTTGCGTCCGTTCCTCCTCCTGCTCCCCGGATGAGGATGCCCAGGATGAGAATGCGACCTCCTGGGATGCGGTTGCCAAGACAACGGATGCCGAGAGCATTCGCAGGATCGATGCCATTCAGAGGTTCGGTGTTTGCTTTATAGCTTCGTTTGCTAATATTCAAATGACTTCAATTGATTTCCACATTGTTGTAAACGCACAACATTCCTGTTTAGGAAAACCCGCTTTTAAAATACCTTTTGTGTGGCGCCTGCTTAAAACAACCCGAGGCTAAAATCAGTTTTTCGGCGGCTTGGTTAATCTAAGCAACAATTACCCAAAGTATTTTATTGAATTGCGCTATTTAAGCGGTTCGTTGTCGTTTACGCGTTTCAAACATTCCAACCCTTTCTGTTAAACAATAAAAGTCAAAGTTTAAAAACACGAGTAAAACCAGGATCAGACATTGTTAAAGGAATATATGTTTCGCTTACATGCACTGTATCTATCTGTTAAAGCAGTGTCTCCTAACCTCTGTGTTGTTATATACAGCTAGCCACGCATACGAACCCCACCTATGATTTGTTACGCAGGTCCGCCCCAGTTCCGGCCCCGAATGATGATGCACCGTGGACCCCGGCCCCTCCGGCACCCCCCGATGGGTATGAGGGGGCATATGTGAACCAGGTGAGACATAATAACGTTTAAGCCAAGGTAGGTTGATGGTAAGTGACAAGAAGCTATATAAAAACACCGGCTGGTTAAGCACGACAAAGCAGAAACAAGGACACAAATAGACAAAAAACAACGTCACTAATAAGCCCACAAACAAGCACACATACAAGCACATAAACAAACAAGCCGAAAAACAAAACAACAAAAAAAATACACACATAGACATACAACGACAGATACTAGTACACAAAGAAGGACACAAACAATCAGAAAAACAAGCCCACAAACAAGCAGACAAACACACACAAACACACACATGGACATGCCATAACGACACAGACAACACAACGAAGTTCGCAAACAAGCAGACTACACAAACAATCAGAAAAACAAGCACACAAACAAACAGACAGGGCATCGTTTGCATTTAGCTAGTTGTAAAGTTAAGTAATTGAACTGACACATTCCCCGCATTACGAGGCTGCAACTGAGGAGCATCGCACAACATATTTACACAAACACACGGGAATCATACAAAAGCATTGAACAGCAACTAAACCAGGTCTTTCATCGGGGGTTTTAACAAGTGTTTTCGCATCAGTTTTTCACGCAATCTACTGCAAAACAATAGTCTAAATATGTTACACAAAAAAGTCGAGCAGAAACAAACTTGCAAATTGTCAAAGTGGTTGGAGGTTGTTTTAAAATGTTTGTGTTTATGGTATAATCCCAATCACTGGTTTAAAAAGTTTTTTTATACCAAAAAAATAAGTACCAGCAGTATACATTTCGATAGTAACAGAAGACTGGTAAAACAAACAAAATCAAAAAGTTCCACTTAAGTTTGTGAAAAAAAGCACAGACGAACGGAAAAAGATTGATTTAGGCACCCTAAAACGCAAAGACACCATTTTGAAACAATTTTGGCAAAGCTATTATATAGCAAGGGTCCTGGTTTAGCCGAGGTCGTAAGTTGAAACTTCACGAAAGCTTGTTATAATGTTGCTTGCTTGTTTGGCCATAACTATCCCAATGTGATTAAACCTACTTATTAAATGCACCTAACGTAAAATATAAGTAAATTGCATTCACAATAACCAAACTAAAGCAAGTAGGCTTTACGCTGTTGAAACCATGAAAATTCTGTTTCACTTTCAATGTTATTTGCCTCGAATTATAATGTTAAAACAAATACTCGGCTTAAATCATGGTAAACTGGAAGGCAGCAACAATACAACAATATCGGCATTTTAAAAACAACGACCCTTTAGTTATTGAACCAATAACATTTTTTAATGCTCGCTTGCTTTATTATGTGCGTGACGTCATTAAACGATTAACGATTCACACTGCCACTAGGTGTGCTTTAAATACAGACACCTGTTGTGCGTCGAGGTATGTCACTTTTTTTTCAATAAACAAAACAGCCAAAATTAATAAAAAAACTCATATTTGCATGAGAATGTAAACACTGCTCGGTATTTTCAAGTTTGGCAAAATACGTAGGAAAACATACAACATTGCTCCAAAAGTAGTATAACACCACAAAGCAAGTCTTTCGTCTGGTGGCCTGACATTTTCAGAAAGATTAGGGACTTTTGTTTAGGTATTTTCAATTCTCACTAAACCAGATTGGATTGGAAGGGTGTTTGCATTCTCGCCACAATACATCTTCCTTGTGGATTATCAAATTTACATTTGATCATATTTATTGACAAAATCACACGCAATCAACCAAACACATTTTAATATCTTGAAAACTTATGGTCGGTAAAAATTCTGTTAAAAATTAAATAAACGTAAAGCTTTTTACGAATCAACTGACTGAACAATCCGCAATGCCTCAGAAATTAACTAGTGGAACAAAATACTTCCTACAAATGCTGTTAGTTGTCTGAGTTTTTGGTTCAAAGTGCTGTTTCAGTATCTGATGATATTTCTGAAAGTCGCAGCAGTTAAAGGATTTGTTGGGCCCCATTACAGAAAAACACAAGCGGCCCACAAATATTGCGTCAACATACCCAATTGTTTTGCAGTTATGGAATTCAAACAAATGAATATAAAGTCAAAGTCAAAGCGCAAAGCTATTATCGACAATCTGAAAGTAGTTTTTTTTAGGGTCAATTTCGAAACGAAAAACATTAAAAAATAAATAAAAGCAGGCATGAAGTTACAATTAAAATAATACTATATACTTGTCATTAACATCACATTGGTAGGTAAATTCATAATTTCTAATTTTACACGTTTGGAACAACAAAAAATGCAGTGCTGAGAGTCTTAAAAGCCCGAGACAGTTGAACCTTAGAACTACCAAGTCTGGATGGTTACAGGCCATGACCCTACTGTAACTTCCTTAAATATCTGCAGTCAATATATAGCAACTATTTTTGCAATTTTGCTGTTTGAAGTGATTTGGTTATCGTGGAACACAAAGTTTCAAAAAATCAAAACCACAGCAATGCTGTGCAAAATAAAAAAAAACCTCAAACACATTTCTTGTAGATATTTCGAACGGATTATTTGCGCGGTAATTAGTAACAAGCAGCAATATTTTAAACGCGCCCCATAAAATATGTAGTTTGACGCATGATGCAGCAAACCTGTTCCACCTAAGCTTCACCGTGTGTAGTTGGTGCAGGAGATATATGCTTGCTTCTCTATGCACAGGAATACACTGAACAATAGTAAACTGCATTTTAATTCATACACATCAGAATGAATTACTCCTAGTTACGTTTTGTACCGATCTTTGAAATTTATTAACTACACAATAGAGGTTTTACTTCATCAGTATCAAGTTCACGCTAATGTACCTTTTTTCAACAACATCCATCTGTTCGCAACCTTAAAAACACGCTTTTTGTCCTTATCTTGCACTTTGTTTAATGGAATAAACTGGACATCCGAACCAACACAATAAACGCAACGTTTAATGACGATTTCAAATTTCTTTCTTCAGTTTTGTCATTATAATAACGTGACGTCAAAAAGGTTGCGTCATAACGTTGCGTCGTTCAAGTATTCTTAACAACACGATACATTTATTTTTTTTTGTTAAAGTTTTATTTAAAAAAACGCAATTACGTTGTTTAAGACTAAGTCACCTAAACATTGATTTTAAAACTGCGATGAGACGAACGACGCATTTGGGTTAAAACATATTCATCAAAATGGGGCGAGATAACCTGGAAACATAAGATTCGCGCGGAGATATTGTTTGGGCGGAAGGGGCCGGTCCAACCTGATTTCCACTTTTTTTTGGATTTACATAACATTAAAGGAATCAATAGACGAAGTTCAAATTGTCCATCAGGTGAAAGTTTGACCTAAAGCTTCTTAAGGTCAAAGTTAAACTGTTCGACACCAAAAATTAGCACTATAACCCTTCCTAAACACTCAACCTATTAAAGGTGGCCGACTAAAAACACCCACAAATATTGTGGCCCCAGATCCTGATCCAACCAATCACATTTCGAGTCTGTGTTGCCACTTTTACACAAACACAGTTTGTTGAAATACCGAGGCCGAAACGTAAAAGCCAACTATTTGCAGCGCGGATCACTTCAAGCTGAAACTAAACACTGAACATAAAGAAGGAAGTTTATTGGCACCGAAGCTTTTTTACACCGAGAAAGAAGTATGACGTCATCGAAACACACTCGTCACAGAAGAGGGACGCCCAATTCGTTTCTGTTTGTATTAATAAAAATCGCTGCAATTCGCGAAATTTTATAAGGTTGTCATAGAATGCTTACTCCAGATATCACAAGTAGGGTGTTCCCCCAAGAAGCGACCACTTATATTTCTTCACACAAATTCCTGGCTTTTAGCTAATTGTGAGAAATCTGGACCCAACAGCTTAAGAACTATACAGAAAACATGTAAATACGTTCGCTGGAAGTATTAAAAAAGCTTACAATGCGTTTATCTTATTTGGGGCTCGAGTTGCACGAGTGTAACTTATAAACATTGACCAAATTGAAAAAAAAACGGGAAATTAGCCATAAACACCGAACATTTCAGTAGGTCGAAAGGATGTAAACCAGGAACTGTATGGCATTGAATTGTTTTGTTCGTATTTCAAAATCGGGAAACATTCGTTTGAAACGCAAAAATCTATTTATAAATATTAGTTTTGGAAAATTTTGTTTAGCAAAACGGGTTCGTTAAGTGAAAAATTTAAGATCCACTGCTTTTCTACTTTTGCTAATTCAGTTTTTATTATGACGACATCTTGACAATCCTAAAATCACGTGACTAATAAATCGCGCAGTAGCTTGGCGTTCGCCTTTTAGGGCAATCCCCCATTCAGAAACAATAAAAAATATTTCAAGTTTTCAAATGGTAAGTGTCGATAAAAAAGTAAGCGGTTAAATTAAAGTTGCTCCCACTCAAATGTTTTGATTAAAAGTGAGAAGAGATATTTACTCGAACTGAGAAACGAGTAGATTTCTCATTAAGCATCCGTTTGCCGGATTTTAGTTTTGCTATCGACTTGGTTTATAGTGTTGCCATTGCAAAATAAAAAAAAGGTTTGTCCGACTCATTTTTTAATGGCAATTTTACAATCAAACTGAAATATTAAATCCAACCTACCAGATGGAAAACATTTTACCATATATAAAAACACAAATGATTCTTCGTACTTTCGCAGTTAGCTTACATATTTTGAATAAATAACTCCTACTCGTGGCCAGCCTTAGTACTCTGTTCAGCTCGTCGCATCGTTTGGATACCCTTTAGGCAAATAAAAACGTACAGAGTTTTATATTTTCTACCGCAAGCTAAGTCAGAACAAAAGACAATATTTAAGCGAGTGTAGTTGCAATACAAATTGTTGTAACTCAACCACACCAACGTCATGGCTAAAGCCCTAAAGTTGCCTTTTGGAAAATATAAGTTATGTGAACTTTGTAACGACGAATGGTATGTTCTGCTTTTTTACACTTTTAAATAAAGAGTATTATTGTAGAGTAGACGCTGACTTCTTGAAAATGAAAACTGTCGGTCGGTACAAATTTCTGTTAAAAGCTTTACCCTTTTCTGCAAGAGTCGGCATGTCAAGTTGCTTTAAACTTTAAATCACCTTATTCATTACGTCACTTTTTACGTAGTTTCTTGAAGTTTTGTTGAACTTTCAAAAAAATCTGGTTTTTAAATTACGGTTCTAAAACTTGAAATTTAAGAATTTAGATTATTAACAAATTTTTTTTTATGCCTGCCTTTAAAATTTGGTTCATGTGAACCTGCTGGTTAGGAGGATATTTATAAGTGATTGCGGAACATGTTTTAAATTCATTGACTAATAAACTATTTAAGTTGTAATTTACCTTTGGTAAACATACCACTAGCTCTTTGTGAGAATTAAATATTGATATTTTTGAACACTTTTCTTGTATGGTATATAAAGTTTCCGTCTTGTAGGTTATACTAATTGTGGTAATTTAGCGGTAATATATATAAAATACCCAACCGCTGGTGGGCGCTACCAGTATAGCAGGTAACATCATCGGTTTGGTCTACACATGGATTAGAAGCAGCGAGGTTAAGCAGCTTTCGATTGTGAGGTTGCGTTAGATGGCTTCCGTGTGTTGCTAGTTGTTGTGTACAAAACAAACTTGATTAACGCCGCCATTTAATGGTTTGTGTGCGATGTCTGCCTTGCGGCTAATTTTTGTTGTGTTTACAAATCTCACTTTAGAAGTTAGAGTTGATCTGAGTGGATTTGTAATCTTGTTGGATTTAATAGTTTTTCTTATACTTCCAATTGCATCTGCTGTTGCTGTTTTTGTTGTTGTAGTAATGCTTGTAGGAATTCTACTTGTTTTTAAAGTTCGTCCTATTGTAGTTGTTGTTGTGAAATCATTCGGGTCGGGCAAAGGTTTAGTTTCTTAGGTGCTTGTTGAAGTTGTAAATTTTGTTGTTCCAGAAGCTGTTGTTTTTGTTGTTTTTGCTATTGTTGGTGATTTTGCCGACGCGAAGTCCGCTGTGGTTGCGGGTTGAAAACTATTGAATAGAATTGTAAAAACAGTTTCAGTCAACTTTCGAATGCTTTTTACTCGCGGCATTCGACCAGTTTCGAGACTAATATTTTTACTTTTTGTTTTAAAACTGAAAAACAAACCATGAGCCCCAGAAATTACTTGCATTTTTATCCCGGAAAGGTCTTATAATCTCCTTCAGTGCAGTATATTGAGGGGAGCATTAAGGTAGGTCAAAACATTTTGCAACTTTTTTTTGCAACCACGACTTCGATTATTGGAATCCGATAAAAAGTCCTACCTTTTAGTTAGAATCTTAAAAATGTCGGACTGACGTTCTAAATCACTTTATTCTTATCAAAATAATCCAAATCTTTGTTTGCAGATTTGTCTAATTCTATTGCTTTAAAGCCAGTGACAAAGTTAGTTAAATTGTATTCTAATGTATTTAAGTTTATGCTAAATCGCGTCAAATTAAGAGAAATGTCGTTTTTAAAATCGCACATGGCTTGTTTGAACCTTGGTAACCTAACTTGACTTGAGTGACTATGTAGGTGTAGTTTTTATCTTAAACCCATCGTTGTTCTTAAGAAGCTTATAAAGTCATAGTGGTTTATTTGCGGCAAAGCGGCGTTTGTAAAGCCCGCCTAGTAAAACAATTTGCAAAAAAACGTAAAACACGGACAAAAATATAGGGTTCTTAAAATGTTTTATGACCTTTACGATTTAGCTCGGGTTTGAGGAAATTGTAAAAATTTTGTAGAACATTTGAAACCTATTTTCTATTTATTCAGCATAACTCAGTTTAAATTGTGCTAAATGCGTCAAATGACTTTTGCTATATAATGTTGTTGTACAAAGTTACGTCTATTTAAGTCGGTAACGACATGACGATATATTTTGAACACTTCGTTGGAATTTTGTTCATATTTCTTAAAACTGTGCGCCAAGGCCATAAACAACACGGCCTTAGGTAATTTACAATCTTGTTGAAAGCCGTATTGGTGTAATTCTGAATTCAAAAAACAAGTGCAAACTGTTAAACTACAAATTGTGCTTTAATGAACGCAAACTTTCTCACAACCGTGCTATACATCAGGTCAAAGTAGAACTTAAGTAAATTAATTACACGTAAAAGAAAGGTTGTGAGGAAACTTGTTTGAATGTTAATACAACTAGCAATTTACAAGTCGCGTTCTTGTAACATTCTGATAAAGTGAAGCTTAACGTTGCCTCAACCACCAGCTTCTAATCGCTGATGACGAATTGACTGAACCTTCCTGCCAAGGAAACACGATTCTTACCCCATAATACAGGATATAGAGGGCATTGTGACGTCATACACAGGATGCTGCGCCTGGCACAAGTGTTGGAGGTACGGTAGCAAACAGTTGTCTTTATTCTACAGAGAGAAATTCTATAGGAAAGTTTTTTTTTGCGTTTCATGTTTCCCGTTATAAAATGGATTCGAAGCTGAAAGTGAGGCGTTGATTAAACACACGCAACTTACTAAAGCGGCTTGTCTGATTTCATTAATAATTAAACACCGTTTATGGATCTCCTGTTGTGCGCGTTTATCTATAAAAACAACAAACGATTCGTTAGTTTTCTTTTAACAAACGATGCGGGAAATTTTGCGCTGGTAAATTAAAAAGCTCGTTCGGCACCTTTCTACCCAGCATTAACAGACAGGTGAACTTTTGGAGTGGTATTAAAAGGTTATTCTGTATATATCGAATAAAATATGTTTATGTTAGGCCCTTGTTAGGGTTTTAAATAAAGCGACGTGTTAAATGCTCTAATTGAGCCCATCTTTTTCTCACCAATCAAGCGTATATGTCGTCACAATGAGACGCGAAATCGTTTGTCGATCGCGTAAAAACGCTGAAGTGGTTAGGGCGAAATGCGCTCACAGGAAGCCGAACCTTATGCTGAGCACTAAGTGCTGGGCTCTACTGCTGGGAGTCAGTGGCTGTTGTAAGATAGTTGGTACTTTGAAGGGTTTTAACGTCACGTAATGACGTCATGTAGTGCGTAGGCGTGACGTAGGTTCGTTTTGCTCAACTTTGCTGATAAGTTTGTATTGTAACGTTAAGGTGTAGCATTAAGTTGTGTAGTGAACTGGTGCTGCACTAATGTTGCGGGATTTCACGTCTATATTGGATCCTGGTGCTTCCACACAATTTTTATAGCGTTTTGTCGTTAAAAATAATCTAAACTCTCTATTATGGCTGTGTAACAACCATTTAAAATAAGGGTTATTTAAAAAGATTCCCTTATGATTTTACGTTTAGAGTTAAATTATAACAAGGAATAGTCAGTTTTAACAGAACCTTTGTTGCATGAATGTTGTAAATGCTGATTCAAGTTTGTATCTCACCTCGTGGCTGTAGTTAAACTGGGTTGGTTTCAACCAACAGACACTTACGCACTTGTGAGGGCAAATCAGCTACTTGAGGTTACAGCAAAGCTGCTAAGAAGATAAGAGAATTAAAGTGTTAAGCTTTGTATGATTTGTGTAGCCCCTCAGTTAGTGCGGATTTATTTTCTGTACAGTTTTCAACTAAAGAATGGCAGGAAATCTGCTGAGTTTGACGCCAACAGTTTGTGGAACACGAGATGCCGGTTCAACGTGTACCAGGCTTAGTTTCACACTCTGTGTCAGCTGGATGTGTACTCAAAATGTAGGGAAGTTGTTTAATTGCACCTAGAACTGACGATAGATTATTTCCAAAGGTAAACAAATGTAACTACATTCTCACTTTTACGATACTTAACACGGCTACTATATATATATGTATATCAAGTTGTGCAGCAGAATGCATTAAATAGCTCGGTTCTTTTTATTCCAAGCTTAACTTTTACCGAATTGCTGCTTTCAGGAACTTCTCATCTTACAAATAGTTTCCTCTAATATCGCATAACAATTCCGCGTGTGTGAATTACAACCCAATCGGTCTGTGATGTCATAAGCAATATCACAATGACCTCGTACGTCACAAACACGAGCATAGTGACGTCATCAGATGTAGGATCAGGGTTCGAACCATTCACAATCGCTGGAAGGAACGTGGTTTACCGCAATGTGACGTCACAGTGGATGGGCAACGCGACGCCGCTTGTTACGTCACAACAGTTCAGCTGTGACGTGTGGATCGACCCGGCAAGGGCAATACTACAGGTGGGGAATTCCCTAGGTGGAACGTCTTTTTGTGTCATTTAAGTTTCAAGAAAGATTTAGTGACGTAATAAGAGGTGGTTGTAAGAAGTGACGTCACTATCATATTTTAGATGAAGTCGTTTTTTATACTTTTTCTTTGTGTAAATAGTTTTGCGCATTTGTCGCACAGCAGTTTACGAAAAAGGTTCCACTTAAAGCCGTAACTTCTTAACATCTTAATCGCCTTCACCTTAATCTCACCCACACTTGATTTATCCGATTCACTAACTTGTATTTCACAACTGCGCAACTATGTTTTAAAATTACCGATATTCAAACTATAATGAGAACCACAGCTTTCGCCCGTACTTACCCCAACCCCCCCTGATTAATCCCTGATTAACCCCTATATCCCTAACTAACATTTTCGCCAGATCCTGGTCCTCCTCATGATCTTCCTCAACTTCTCAGCATCTCTCGTCGTCTTCAGCGTCCCAACCAACATCCGGGGAAAGCACGTCTCATTCCTCTTCGGATGCGTCAGAGTCCTCAACATACTCGACATACTGCAGGTACGTGACGTTATTATTACGTCAACACACTCGACATAATTCAGGTACATGACGTCACTATTACGTCAGCATACTCAACACACTCGACATACTTCAGGTACGTACTAATCAGTCGCAAAACAAAGTGCTGCCAGTTGGGCGTTTTGCGGGAGTGACTGGGGAGAAAACTTTGCATTGGGCTGCCTTGACAAGATGTTTGAAGATTGGAGTTGGGTTGGCAGGATCGGGGGCACAGTGGGCTTCTTGCACCGACATTGGGACCCTATGTCCCACTTGGTACGTGCCTGGTGGGTCATCTCGCACAAGTCAAACAAGCTGGTGCTGAAAAATATCAACAAAACTTTTTGTGATCTTATTTTTTGTGGCGAACCGGCTGCAGAGTCGGAGCCGAAGGTTTAGGCTTGCATTATGTTCGTGATTCGATGTTTTCTCCGGGAAATAGTTTGCTTCAGAATAGTTTTTGGAAAATAATTAGGTAGCTTTAAAGTTAAATTTATTTTTAACACATAAAAAAATGCCTGTTGCTCTACAAAAATATGTTTAAACCAACAGAGATTGTCAGCAATAACGGGAAATGTATATTTTTAGTTTTTTCATTTTTTGGAGGTGTATAACAAACATTTTATGAAACTAACTGAAAAACAAAGCAAGGAATTTGAATTTTGTTTGGTTAGTTGGCTTTTCACTTTTGTTAAATCATATCGATTTCTTTAATATTTCAAAGTCATAATATAATATTTCAAAGTCACTATTTACCAACAAAGCAATGAATAAAACTGTTTTAGTTTTTGCCGTTTTGGGAAATCTGTTGAGCCCAAATGTAGCATGCATACTGTAGGACACATTGTGGAGGGCGAGCTCATTATCACCACAATATCTATCTAGCCTTTAGCGTAATAAACGCTGAGAAAACTTTTTGTCGTGTGACGGCAAATTATCTAGCATCTCTATGACGTCATATAGCCTATTGTCCCTGTGACGTCAAATAGCATTATGCTTATCTAACAAAAAACACCTGGTTTTGCTTTTAACGATAAAAGTGATGATTAGATGAATGAAAAATTAATTTAAAAAAAGTTCTGTGACCCCCGGTAACCCTTGTTTTTCAGTGCGTGGTGATATTCGTGTCCCCCCTACTCATCCCCCCATCGTGTGACGCGAACCCATTGTTGTGCAATACTTCCGGTTACCTGTTCGCCACCTCCACCCTCTTCTCCCCCCTAGTGGCGATTATAATGGCTGTTGACCGCGCGGTGGCGGTATACTTCCACGTGTGGTACAAGCAGCACCCCTACCTGAAGGTGAGCCATTGTTCGTTCACAATGCAGCGCTTTAATGTAGTGTGTCACCCCCCCCCCTTGGGTCTTCTATCACCCTCTACCAAACCCCTTATATGGATGAAAATTACGGACCCTTGGTTGTGTTTTATTGCTTTGCTGAAAGTATTAACAATAAACTCTAGTCGTTAATAATAACTCGTTTAACAGTGTTACGTGTTTATCATCACTTAAACACCCAAATTGATTAATTGCCTTAAGCCAAATCTTAGAGTTCATTAAGTGATTTTACGATGTGATAAATAGGGTTTTAGATTACGCGTTTCAGCTTTCGTTTGCCAAATATGTTTTCAGTTAAAGTTTTCCGTATTGTTGTGTGTAAAATTCCTAAGTTTTTCTGCTTTAGTTCACCTCGTTTCAAACTTGACAACAGTAACCGCTTTTTGCGTTTTTTTAACCTTGGCTACTCGGTTCTAAAGACATTCTCACTAAACAGCTTTCTTTATTGTAATATATTTTAATTATATTCTTTCACAACTCTATTTATTTTAAATATTTGTTAACCCATCTTAATATCACCAGCTAGTATTTGGCATAGGTCCGGACGAATTTATTCAGCTATGGCGGTTTGCTGTGCTACGATCATTTTTTGTGCGCTCTTTAATGTTCGAAGCCAAGAAACACCAAACATTTTCATCAAGGGCCGGATAGTTCTATAGACTGATGATCGCGGGCCGTAGCCTTTAAACACTGGTTCATTTTGCTCATCCATTAGGCCATTTCTGTTGTAGCCACAGACAAAAATATTTCTTCTCAGGACCCAACCTATATTGGGGAGGCTTGGCCCCTTTTATTGACCAATAAGCTTTCAGAAATGTCCACTTGTTTATCTGCTTGCCTTCTTAGAGTCCATGCTCCAGTTAGTGCCTGAAATTTCATGGAATGTTTTGGTGGTTGCTGTGGCTGTAGGGATGCCCAGTATTTGACCCTTTGTTCCAAACCGGTATTCGATATTTTGGGCAAAAACATCGCGATCTGATCCACTACCAAATGACGTCACTACTACGCTCAAACTGACGAAATAGGTTCAATTGAAACATCAAAAGTTTTTTGGGATTATTAAGCCCAATATTTCTTTTAAAATTAGTTAAATCTTCTGAACTTTTAAAGCTTTACAAATATTAAAATATAATTTAGCCAAACATTGCAACTATGGTCAGTCTTTTAGGTTGGGTTAGCCAAGTTCAAACAACCTATAGGGGATTTTAAAATGGCATTTGTTTCATTTTGACGGGATTTAGCACAAACTTTAGGACATTGGAATACAATTTATCAACTAACTTTGTCACTGGCTTTAAAGCACTAACAATTAAATTAAGTTAAAACCTGTTTTACTCACAGACGAAGTACTTCGTGCTGGGGTCTTCGCTCGCCATCTACGGCCTTTACTTCAGCCTCCCAATCTACACGAACTTCGGCAAGTACGTGGCAGTTCCCTGGCTCTCCCTGTGTTCGTTTGAGTGGGGGAGACAGTACAGGACTTTCAACCTCATCCTGGAGGTCGCAAACCTGCTACTTTTCCTTGTTTTACTTATCGCCAACGCAACCATCGTAATTAGGGTGAGTTGTAACTTGCGGAAGCGGAAATTAGTGCTTGCTTTACTTTTGGTGTTAGTTTGTGAGGAATTGTTTTCAAATTTTAAGCGTTATTTAAACATTATGTTAGACCGAAGTCTCTTCCTAAACATAACTCCATGTGCAGTCATTTGCCCTAAAGACTTAAATTGAATTTCAGTCATTTTATGTAAAAACTTGAATTAAGTCAAGTCATTAAAAAGTTTTTTTTTTAATTGTGAATGCACATCCCAAAAGTGTGTATTTTTGTTGATTGAAAATCATCTGGCCCGCCTTTATACCTGAGTGCGATCTTAGTTGAAGATCGTACGAATTTAGTTCATGAGGAAATTTCTTGGAGTATCGTTGGAAAACGTTTTCTTAATAAACCTTTGGAACCCAGGTTGAAGCACATATGGCAATCCTGTGGGTCGAACATTTTTTACTTTTTATTTCTAATATAAAATCAAAATCCATTGCTGTAGTAGTTTTCTTGTAATAATGAATGCGAATGCATTTGCCATGATATTAATGCATATATGCTTGTCGGCCTTTTTCTCATGGCGCGTCACACACAGCATAAGTACATCAGCTAAGCTTTGGCGACCCAATAATTTCAGTTAACTTTTGTAAACGAACAAAACACAAGATGAAGGCATAAATAGTTGATATTTGACATATATTTTCGTATTTTCCCGCAATTTTTGTCAAGTATTGGAGAGATCTTGCTCAGAACTAAGCTTAATAAATCCACCCACGTAAACTAATGTAGTCGGCGACCAAACCAAATCAAACTACCACCTGATAAAAGGTAGCGACCCTTGGGTTGAGAACCACCCATGTAAGCTGCTTGTTCCCGCAATCTATCATTGTGCGACGCCTTTAAAAGTTGAACCAACCAACCAAGGCGTTCTGATACACAGTTTAAAACTTAACCCCTGTGTATTTTGCTCACTAAAGGTCCGCAAACGCCAGAAACAGATGAAGAAGATGAAAAGCCTCCACGAGAAGAACAAACGAGGATCAGTTCGCAGATCGATCATGAGAAAGTAAGCGACCTAAACCTTGGAACATAATAAAGTTAAAAATCACAAGCTCTTTAGGACGATTCATATGGTGTATAACCCCTCAATAATTACCCCTTACTATTTCCCCCTTAAAATTTACCCCTAATACCATAGCATTTACCCTAAATGCTCACCCCCGTGATATTTATCCCATATTATTTACTTCTAAGCATTTACCCCCTCATGTTTACCCCTAATATTCAAACCCCTAATGTTTACCCCAAAAAATGACAGTCAAAAGCCTATTTGATTAAACCTATGAATAAAACCCTTTAAAAAAACGTTATATTAAAATGCCCCAATGTGACCCCCAAAAAACTCCCCTCCATTAGGGTTGCTAAATAGTGATATTTCGACAGTTGTCCAGATTTTTTAAAGTTACTAAATGAAAAGTAACGGTTTCATGGTTGTTCGGTTTGTTTAAGGAAAACTTTGAGGCAAGAAATGTGTTTTGCAAGTCATTGTTAGTTACGCTGTTGGTATTTTCTCCTAATATTTACCATAAGTATTTCCCCCCTTATTATTTACCCCTTAATATTCCCCCCAGATTGCACCGTAGCGCTGATGACATCATCAACATGTCAGGTGACGAGTCGCCCTCAGGGGCCCCGGATGTAGCGACCCCCTCAACTTTCCGCAAGAGAATGTCCAAATCCAGACCACCACCGCTCAGAATCCCCCAGGCCGACTTCCACAGCGAACAGGGGAAGGCCCGACTCACCCCCAGTGTGACCCCGCCCCTGACCCCCCTCACCCGGGCCAAGACCTCCTCGGCCAGCTACCGGCGCCCAAAGTCGCAGGGGAACCACCTGCTGACCCCCCCGTCCCTGGTTCCGGGGGACCCCCGACCCCCCTCCCCCCTGGTGGCGACGACCCCTGATTGGACGAACAACCAACAAAGAACCAGGACGATGACAAGTGGGTTCGATAATATCGTCCGATACTAGCTGGGAATATCGGTTTTGTCTGATACTTTCTATTAGTATCGTCACGGTAACCGATATTAGTTAATACTATAAAATTTCGTCATATACTAGTTGGGAATATCGGTTATCGCCCGATACTGCCTATAGGTATCGTTTCTGTAACCGATACTAAACTGGTGCGAAGACAAATGACAAGTAACGATAATATCGCCCGATACCACTCGCTTTTATCGGCCCAACAGTCTTTGGCGGTTTAAGTATCGGTTACCCCGATAATATGGGTTGGTATCGCTTACGATACTGGTAAGTAGTATCGGTTATCGTCCGAAGTCGGTCAAACAAACGATAAAACGTTTGAAGTTTGAGCCGGTTTTGTTCTAATGGCTGATTATTTGGTAAATGTCGGTTATGTCTGATACTCTTCTTAGCATCGATTCACAGCTTAAAACATTGTTCATGAAGTTTCCGATTATGGAATGTGAGCTAACGCAAGTTCAAATAATCACTTTACTACTTTAGCGACATTTCCTCGAAGAAATGTTTTGCAATATTTAATCTTGTCAGCTACTCTTTGTTTTATAGACAGTGTCCAGCTTTACTCAAATCACACAAAAGTGCGCAAAGTCGTCTAAAAGTTTGTCCTTAGTGTGGTGGTTCACAACCTGGGGGTCGCAATGTAGTATTTAATGAAAAAAAACTTCATTAGAAATAAGCAATATAGCTGTATAGAAGGAAAAAAAGCAACCGCCAGTCTAACATTTATCTTTATGTGGCTTTTGCTGCAGTGAACCAGTCGTGTTTATGACGTCACCATTATACTTTTTAATTAATAAATCGAGCGTCGGTCAAACAATGTCTAAAAAATGAATGGGCGCCCAGACCGTAACTTTATGTTGTTGTGCCTACTTAAATCCGGACAATTTAGCCAAATTTTGATAAAATCCGTCTAGATTTTTTCCCCAAATTTGAAATGTGTTTTATATTGACTCTGGTTTATGTATTATACATTATAATAGGGGGTTCGCGAACGTCATCGAAAACTTAAAAGGGGTCGCGAAAACAGGAAGGTTGGGAACCACTGCCTTAGTAGATACCTAAACGACGTTCTCCAACCTAATGACGTCATATATTCTTTTAGTGACGTCACGTCCGCGCTCACTGATGCGTAGCACGAGCGCCGACAACATTCTGCAAGCTTCGGGGGCTTTCTTGGCCCCCCTACCCAGCTCGAAACCCCAGACCCCGACCCTGCTTAGGCAGGTGCTGGACTACACACCAGGTCGGTTGTGACGTCATAGAGGTGTTTGTGACGTTCAGAATGCACTTTGTTTTATTAGAATTTTGGAACAAAGCTATATGCTTGCTCACTTTTTATGTCGGCTTTTGGAACATTGAAACTTATTAACATCGTTGTTGTTTATGCAAGTTGTTGTTGCCTTTTAGTTTTTCAGTTTCGTTATAAATTAAATGGGATTTGCTTTTTACTATATTCAGATTTTAACTATAGCCTTATAAGAACGTTCGGTTATTTTGGAATTTCTTTAAACTTTTTGGTTAGTTTCAAATAATTATTGTCAATCTAAACACTTTTATTGGCAGGTAAAATGGCTGAGGGCGATAACCCGCGACATTCGACAACCACAAGATCGAGCGACGAGGTTTGTTACGTAACAATTGACAAATTTGAATTATTTAATTTTAGTCGACAAATATGTCACGTAGTTTAGCAACTTGTAAACTTACTTCGCCTTATGTTGACTTCGCGTATTTATTAAACACGCTACGTTAGAACAAGTGCCGTCACCACTTATTAACCGCCGATTGTGACGTCACAATAAGTGTACATTTTTTAAACCCAAACGTAGTGTTTTGTGATAACGTTTTGTGGAACAAACTAAAAACAACAGATAAGATTGGGTGGAGCCGAAACCGGCGTGAGTTCGGTGCTTTAAATTTGATAGAACGCCGAAAAGTCATAGCAGACTCACCTCTAGATCACAGTTGTTATTAAACACAGATGTGTGTTTGTTTAATTTTGATTTGATGGAGCGCACTTCCGCGTGAAATACCTTGACCAGATTAAGTCACCATTTAGTTTTATGTTAGCACGCGGAGCTTGTCTCCACAAAGGTGGAATTCAAATACTTTTAGAAGGTTTTTGTCGTTTATTTAGTTTGAGCTGCAAAAAAATTAGATTCGCATGTTGATCGGTGTATGAAGTCTAAACGAAATGAAGGTTACTCGGTTTGTTTTTACTTTGAATTCCAAGGATATCATCAGGTGATTATCTTTGCGTGTCGTTAGCACGCCTGCTCAAACAAGTTGTTTCTTTCTCATTCTAAACCGCGATAAACTTGCTAAGGCGCTTCATTTACGTCACACGCGCGCGCGCCATTCAACAGAGGATGTTAGTGTGACGTCACAGTAGCTTCCTCTGCATAAAACGAACAGGAAAAACGTGAAAGGGTGTGTGCAGCGATGCGTGACCACGTTGA
The DNA here is from genome assembly GCF_963924565.1 of Ascidiella aspersa. Lineage (NCBI taxonomy): Eukaryota > Metazoa > Chordata > Ascidiacea > Phlebobranchia > Ascidiidae > Ascidiella > Ascidiella aspersa. The sequence goes on from NC_139447.1 coordinate 273,741, forward strand.
ATGCAAATCACGAATTGGTTCCAATTCGCAAAATTCTGAAATACGGGTTTAGTTAGATCAAGTTGCTTGTTGAAGGAAGCACTTAATGGTCCCATAAAAAGTTATATCCCGTTCTTTTTAAACGGCCTATTAGTATTTTCCTATTTGTTGTTGCACTTATTTTTAACAACCTTAGAGTTTTATTGATTAAAGCCGGGCGACCCAAACTTTTCAGTCTTCAATCGCTTTTGAAGTTTTACATTTTAAGTTAATATTGTGTTAAATAAGACATTCCTGGTCTGCTTCGCCGCATTTCTTAAAGTGATGAACAGTTTAGTTAGGGATTGTAATTTACTTAAAAATCTCACATATTCAGAAAACCAACCATATGTATGATGAACCACTTAGTGACCTGTTTGTGATCCCTAGTTCGTTCCGTTCCTGCGGGTTCGCCATCCGTAAGTTTGGGAATCTTTTAATGTTCACCTAAGTCTTGGGTTGTGTTTTTTGTTTGGTTTTGTGTTAATTTCCTACTCGCTACCCCAAACATATTGCCGAAGTCTCTGTAATGGTTGATACGCTTTAAAAGCTCCCAGTCCGCGCTATTGTCATTATGAGGCGCCCCTGCTATAAATGAACCGGGTGAAGAGTCACTTCCGAGAGAATTTTTTCACTACGTGAAATACGTGACTTCGCGCACAAACACTTCATTCAAACTGTGTTTCCGACCTTCTTTTAGCCGCGGCCTTCTTAATAATTTACGCACACCTAAATATATTTCTAAAGTAATCTCGACCAACAAATCTTTAATAACTAGACTTTTTATAGATACTGATACTTTAAAAAAGCTATAGACTTGGTAGCGTGTGACGTAACAATGAACAGTATTTGAACTCGCGAGTTACTCTCTGTGAATATTTGAGCTATTTATTAAACAGCACAAATATTTAAACAATTTTTGCATTAACAAATATCGTTTTCGGTATTGTGAACGTATTGGCGATATATATTTTATACAGTACGGTTAAATCCCGGACATATAAAAGCTAGACGCAGATTTCAACAATAACTTCCCTGACATGTCAGGCAACATCCTGACGTGTGGCAGCTATAGTTTAGACGCTGTCTATCTGCGTTACAAATAGGCTTCATATATGCGCCGTAAGCTGAAAGACTTTCAAAACTTTCTTCTAAAGTCTAAACAGACAAAAAGCCCTGGTGTAGAACAATGAATTAATTTTACAAAAACTTTTGTCTTTCCCCCCCCAAAAGATTATTGCAAAATGTTTTCCACTTCACTTGTTTTTTATCACTCCTACTGTTTCTCATTGTTCCCTATTATTTGTATTGTCTATCTTTGTTCCCCATTGTCTTCCCATTGTTCCCGGTTGTCTTCCTATTGTTACCGATTGTCTTCCATTTTTCCTCATTGTCTTCCATTGTTCCAGAGCGACGCATCCCGGAGGCGCTTCCTCCACTCTTCAACTTCTTCTTTCTTCCCTTTCCCGTTCACGCCCCGTGGCTCCACCAAGCGGCCAAGCGAGTCGCGCAAGAAGAACCGCATGGTGCGCAAGAGCGCCAGCCGCATTACCAAGATGACGACCGGCATCTGCATGGTGTTTGTCGTTCTCTACCTTCCCTTCTTGGTGAGTTGCCTAAATTGCGCATGGAACAGGTAAAAAATCTTAAATGTTTTTTTAAACATATAAAGCACATTTTGAACAATTATATGCATTGATTTCTCATAATTTTTAAAGGTGGGCACGGTGCAAAAAGGTTTGGAACCCCCTCTTTACCCTAATAACTAGTTTTTTCGGCTTTTATCAAACTGTGAGATTCTGGGTGAGCAAACTGAATATCTTTAAAACCGATTGTTTCAATTAATTTGATTCAAATGGATGCAACATTTAAAACTAATTAAAAGACTTTGTCTTATCAACAATAAGGCAAACAAAAATAAATTGAATTTTCGCTTTTATTGCGTCATTATTAACCATTTATTTTACAATTCATTGCATTCAACAATGTAACCGATCCACAAAACAACTGCCCTTCTATGACGTAACAGATCCGCAAGCTGATCCAATTGTTCCCAGCGGAATACGCGAGCGTCCACGTTCCATCTGGGGTCGAGATCTTCACCCTGTTCGGCCCCTTTCTGTCACCCCTGTTTAACCCAGTTGTGTACGTGTTCCTTAACCCTCATTACAAGGACAACTGCGCGAAAAAGTTAAGGTGAGGGACAACTTCTGGTTCTTGTTAACTTTAGGCTGGTATTGACATGTGATAATTAATTGGGGTAGGCTACATTAGCTGGATATAAGCAGGGCTTTGGAGCAGGCGTAAATGTTAAATTGCTCCAGCTCCAGCTCCAGCTCCAACTCCGTAGCTTATTAATACCACTTCTCCGACTCCCGCTTCGGTATAAACTATCAAATGTGGTCAGTAAGTGGTCAGTATTGTCGGTTGCAGCTGAATGCTCTGCTCAGTCTGCTATCAAATCCCCCAGCAACGTGGTTAGTTAGAAAAGGTGGCGCCAAAGAGGCAACAATTCTTAATTTTGTGAAGGGTTGCTGTTAAATTATGGTAATTCAGCTATTAGTAGTAGCATAGCATCTTATGAAATACATCGGAGCCTTTATTTTTATTTTCTAAACAACTGCTCCAGCTCCATCGGATTTTCACGTAGGGTTCCGACTTCAAATCCCTCGTCATAACAACACTTACGTCATGCTTGATTGCATTGCGACACGTGTAGCAGCTGATAGATAGATATGTTTATTGTTTGAGAGGCGGATTCCCAGGGTGCAGCGAAAGACCGTTAGCTCATCAAAGTCAGCCGCTCCCTGATCGCAATATCATCAGAATACATTTTATAAATGTGCAGGTATACGTTTAAGAGAATAAATAATTGATCAGGTAACCAATATAAAGACAATAAACAACACAATGTTGGCCGCAATGGAGGCCACAACATTAGTGAGCAGCGCTTGTGAAGTAACTAATCGGGTACAAACAAAATCTGAACGGATGACGTGTACATAGCAACTTTTCCTCCAGATTGCTCCGCTCCTTCCTCCCCTGCTCCTCCTCCTCTCGGCGCCTCTTCAGCACTTCCACCACGCAGTTCTCATTCAGGGGATCCACCCGGCGCCGGCCACGCCCCAAACACTCCCTCGATTCCGCCCACAAATCCGACCAACCACTGTCCAGTAACCACGATGACGTATTCGAGACCGCCGAGCTCAGGGGAAAGTCCCCAAATTCAGAAGCATGCTTGTAATTTTTATGTTTATGACGTCAGATTTTACCCCCTTGTTAAGGGGAATTACCTTAACGAGCACGCGAGTGTGATTATTTTTGTTTAAGTTTTAAAACAAAAAAAAATCAAGTTAAAATCCTGTCACTGTTGCAATTATTTGGTTTGTTTTGGTTTTTGTTGATAAACTCTTGGTGAAATATTTTCATACAACTTTAAACCTCTCTCACTCGCAAAAAAAAACTTGTTTTAACAAACTCGAACATCAAAAAAATCTATAAAAGTTTCATAAGCATTGTTGATTTATGAGGCTTAAGATTTTCTAAGAAGTCCATTAATATCACATACAAGTGGTTTTTAATAAAACCCTTACTTTTTGCACAAACGTTTAAAGTTAAAATAACGTGAAAAGATATAATTGTTGTGATGCGCCCAGAACATTTATATGTCGTTATTTTGCATCAGAACTTCAATATAGCAGCCCTGGTTGGAAGCCCCTACAACTTTATCACTTTCTACTGTTTCTGTTTATTTTTGCGCCCAGGGATTTTTCTCGCTGACAATCTTCAAAGTTCTTCGCTTGTTTTGTTCCTTGATGCTTGATTTGCGAACTGCCTTTACCGGGGTTCGAACCCCTCGGACTTCCACGAGTTAACGTCTCACGGAAATATAGACGGAAAGTGACGAGTTATTGTTTGGTGAGAGATTATTACAGTGTTAGCGATATTTACAGCAATAATATTTGTTGATATACTCGCTATTTCGGGTCATATGTGTTTCACAAAAAGCTACCATAATAAAAAAAAATTGTAGATAGGATAAATATCTTTCCAGGCGAACACGCTACATTCATAAGCACAAACAGACATCTGTCGCTCTCTGAATAGGCTTTACGAAAACATGGCTCATAATGCAGTTTGTTTCTCGTTTTGGTCACTTACAGAAGTTTAAGAATTGACGCGTTGTACTGACGTTTAATATTTAAGTTGCCGCGGAAAAAGGTTGAGAATAACTGCATTAAAAAATAAAGTTCTAAGTTTCACCGTAAAAACATTAAACCTTGTTGGAGTAGGTGGTTGACCAGTGGTTCTCAACATTTCATCAGTCGTTACCCCTTTTATGGACTAAAAAGAGTTACATAACGTTAAAACAACGAACATTTGCGTTTAACTGGCTAACATACACTTGTGCCCCCTAAAGACTGATTAGTGCCCCCCTGGGGACGAGGGCCACGGTTGAGGAACGCTGATCTAGGGGGTCGCGACCCCAGGTTGGGAACTGATGGTTTAAAGGGTTGAGGTCAAAGTTGAATTAGATCGATCAACATTCTAAATTCCAATTCACAAACGATCGCTTAGATAGCGATATTCGTTTCTTGGTTATGTTAATAGCTGTTTAGAAGTAGGATTATTATCCATCAACAAAACATCAACATGACGTCATACTTTACCATGTTGAGGGGTTTTTGACACTGGCTGTTATAAATTAAAAAATAGCAAGAATGTTTTATGCTTTAATTTCACAAGAAACCTGTTAAAATTTGTAAAGGCCTGCGCATTGGTCAATACGTGCAAAGTGTTGTGTTTTTTCATTCGTTGCATTAAAACGAAAACATTAGCATCACGTTATATTTTAGCGGGTTGAAAAGGTTATTTGATATGATCCGTTTTAAATTTAAAATTGCGTTAATCAACAAAGCTTGTGCTTTAATTTATAAGAAATCTGTTAACAAATATGTGAAAGGCCTACGCATTAGTCAATTCATATGCACAGTGCTGTGATTTCCATTCGTTGGCATTAAAACGAAAACATTAACATGGCGTTTTATTTTACCGCGTTGGAAAGGTTATTCGGTTGAAAAGGTTGTTCGCTCTTATTAATTTGGAAATTGCGTTGAATATTAGCCTAATAATGGTGATTTATTTCCCAAGAAATCTGTTAACAAATATGTAAGAAGCCTACGCGTTAGTCAATACATATGCACAGTGCTGTGCTTTTCCGTTCGTTGGCATTTAGAGTCACTTCTCAGTAAAGTAAAGGCCTCACGATCCGACAGGTAGTGACGCAAATACATCGCAGACGCCGAATATAGAAACGCTGAGCTGATACAATGTACAGCCATGATTGTGAACACTACGTTTTATTTACAACAACCGGTTCAAAAAACAAAAGATGACAATGCATTAACTCTTTGCATTAAACGTTATTTTGCTCCAGTTTATAAGAAATAAGTAACAAATATTTCTAACTTACTTCAATTTAGAGAACAGTGCAATTAGTAATGGAAAAATAAACAAATGCCTGAAATAAATAAATATCCATTGAATGTAATTAGAGAAACTACTAAGTGCGATATTACTTTCAAATGTCACGTTGTTATATGGGGGGTAAGACAAAAAATGTATATACGGCAAGCAAAAGACTCAAAAGTTTTTAACTCTACGTATAAAAACAAGATTCGATAAAAAAAATAACACATTCAAGTGCGAGAGGAAATTCATTTTCAATATAAGTATTTAGTTTAAACTTTCTCCTGTTCGTGAAAATATTCATCGAATTTTTAGTGGTTTTGTAAAAAAAAAAATTTTGATAGTTTGAGTTTTCATATGTGGCGTTTATTGTGGAGTTTTCAGTTAAATATTATGTTGTAAGCAAAATTTGCTTGATGTAAGATTATTTAAGTGTTGTTACAATATTATAATATAACTTAGTTTGAGTTAAAATATTGTTTTTGATAATATCAAGGGTTTAGATTGGAAACCCAAACAACAACCTACATCCAATCACTAAACAAATAAAAGCAAATAACACAAGCAAAGAAAACGATGTTTAACAAGAAAATAAGGTTTATCAACGTGGAAAAATGCAATTAGAATAACACACAATAAAGTAAAAATCAACCATTAAAATAAACTTAATAATGTGGGTTAATATGCATTAAAATCATAATTACGTTTTTTTAATTTGATTTTAGTTTTGTCTGTTGGTAATTTATTGTTTAAACATTAGTAACCAAACAACACAATAACGCTGTACAAAAAATTAAATAAAGTTAACAAAATGAAAAGCATAATTGGGTTTAAAATAAAGATGTGGAAAATGTAACAATTAAAAAAACATAGTAATATAGATTAGCATGCATCAAAAATTTTCCATTTGAATATTAAACCCTAAATGATTGTTTTTTAACAAAATCACCATCGTTTTTAGATTTCTAAACAAATTTGGTACAGGGTTACAAATCAATTTTTTAATCATTATTGTTTTTTGATTTCGGATAAATTTTATCCGCCCTTGCGTGTTTATTCGCCTGCCGGCCGCTAAGTTGCATAACGTTTATGGAATCAGATTTGCAAAATGTAAAAACAAATGTTCAAAAATAATTGTCATTTCATTGTCGGTTATTTATGGGGAGAGTTGCATATTTGTAGACTGAGTTCTGGTGTTTTGTGCCGCGTTGGGACGATTCGGCCCCACAGGAATGGGGGGTTGTGGGCGGTTTTGACAGCACTTCAGTTTCTTGACGATCACGCTGTTTCGGATGCAATAGACGATGAAGATTGCAATTCCCTGCAGCCCGTTGATTGACGTGTGGATGTACGTCAGCACAAGTGACGTCACTGCATTTCCGATACCTGTCGCAACAATAAGGCGGCTGCTTATACAGGATGTTGCATTGTCGTTATGTGGATGCTTTTTCCATAACACTATAAGCAACACTAACCACAAATAGGCATGCAAAATCACGTTTGATAAACATAAAATATAACTTTATACAAACTTGCAAAATCACTTTATACAAACGTCTAAAAAACACTTTATACCTGTGAAGAATCCAAGACCCCAGCTCGATCCGAGAACCAGCATGACGAAGAAGAAGGAAGAAATGAACTTCTTTGCATTTTCCATCTCTTCTCCTTGTCTCCGCTCCTCCCTTCCCCTGAATGGGAGCGCTGCATAAGCGGCGATGAGAGATGCCAAGAAGTTCACCAGCAGAACAATACCGAGCGGGACGGTCACCGAGAGAATGTACACCAATGTACCGGGATCCAACCAGCATCTGGCGTATTTCAGCATTCCCTGTAAATTGGAATATTACAGTTTAAAGGCATAAAAAATACACACCGGTTTATATTAATTCTGTAGTAATTGATCTACTTATACTTACGCGCATTTTAAAGTTACCATATATGCTTATTTAATTTTCTTTAATTTTCTTGATTCCTTACCTGTTGATATTGGTGGCATTTTTCGTAGTGGCTGCTGGGCTTTATGTAGTCTCCCGAATACAGAAGACCGACGGCGAGCGCTGAGCCAACTATCAGGGCTGGAATGAACCAACCCAGCGCCAAGAACGCTCTGTTTCTCTTCTCGGGGTCTTGGGCGCGAAAGCTTGCTGGAAACTTGAAAGCCATTATCATCCGGATTCCATCGAACATGAACCAGTTGCCTATAGGATGATGAAACGTATGTTGTTTTAGGTGTTTGCTTCTTAGTTATTGATTAAAATAATGATATTTTCATGCTTTATTTCATGTCACATGGCAAGATAACCACCGAAAAAAATATTAAGAAGGAACGTTAATCTTTCGTTGTAGATAAGTCCGCAAAATGATTTTTTACACAAGCATTAATTACCTGTAGCAAGAAGGAAGTAGTGAATGGCGGCCGTTAGAATGATGCACATGGTGTCGTTGTTTACAGCGGCATCATGAACAAGATTGGCCACATGCAACAATGTAAGGGCGATGGCGACGTTAAGCTGGATGAGAGTACGGTCGCTGTTGATCTCGCGTTTGTGAATGCTCAGGAGTACGATGGTGGCGACGAGGAACGCGGCCGAAATCGATTCGCAAACATAGGAGAAAATCTGTAAAATAAAATTGTAAATATTTAAAAAAATATATAGCCCTACATCAGTGGATTTTATTGCCTATTTATCCATATACTTTTAATTACACAAGGAAAATAACTATCACACTTTTACCTTGACGTCCTGTGTTAAAGGGACCATCTTTACGGAGAGAAGCACAGCAAACACGGTGTGGTGATCACATTCGCACAAGACCTGGCTCCCGTCCACTCTAGTGCGACAACCAGCAGTGGAGTAGGCTCCAGATGACTGCTCGATGAAAACACATGTGAGTTGAATCTTATCCAGCGTGAGACTTGTCGAGGAAGTGTTGGAGGTTTCTCTGGAAACCTTCTCACAAACCCTCTTGTCGCTCTCTTCATCTTGAGTGACGTTCCTCGACAGAGAGATGGAACCATTTAGTGTGGAGTTTGCTGTGACGTCGTAGCCCGAGACACCGGTGAAAATCATCGGATAAAGATCCACGAAGTAAGTTGTTGGGTCCTTGAGACTGCTGGAAGCATTTTGTTGGAACCTTGATGTTGAAGTGTTGTGAACACTCACCTCAAATGCCACCACGACAATACTGGAGCCGTTTTCAGCCGGAAACGTGGAAATGAAGGAAGTGGGCGTTGGTCAGCTGGATTAAACCGGTTTCAGCTTGACCACCAGTTGTATCCAAGGAGTTGATGAGAACCACGACTTTGCCGATGGTTTTGTGAATGGAAATATTGCCAGCCTGGGCCGCCACATTTACGAGATCGCTTTCCAACGACAGCAACTTGCCCGAACTCACTGAACCGTTGATTAAACCGTCAACCACCTGCTCAATATTGTCCTCAGTCGATGGCGGGACCGGATCTGGATATTCTGCAAATAAATTGTTATGTTTAAACAAACGTAATATTATAAAATTATAGAAGTAACTTATTCTCTGCTAAAGTATTGTAGTAAAATTTTAACAGATCGGGAAAAATACTCGAGTGAGATTGAAAATGTCACCAGATAGTTGAGGTAAATTCCTTATAAACTAATGAACAACCATGTTGTTATTTTTTACACGTAATTTTCTATTGTCGGATCAGCATAGTGGTATTTACAGTAATTATACACAGAGCCCATCGCATTCACGTGTTATTGGTTATTCTAGCCGGAAGTTTAGTTGTCAGCAAACCACCACGAGATGACATGTTGTTGTTGTTTTACCTGCAGCTGTGGAGGTGATGTAGCACCCGGGATATAAATTCATTGCACAAGCAACATTGTAGAATTGAGAGGAGTATGCGTAGGCGCAAGTATATATCTCCGTGGAACCAGCCGGTTTCTCCCTACCTGATCCCCAAGGCAGGCAAGGGTTGATCGATGACCCGTCAGGCCACTTCCACAAACTCCTGTTGTAAGGCTGATCACTGCCTTGGTAGGTTAACCCTGTTCAAATACAAACTGTATTGTTTAACGAAATCTCTAATTGACGAAGGACGTGTTACTTCTGTTATGTTTATTTCGTATTTTCCACGGACCGTTGTCTAAACCAAGGATCTCAACGACCACTTGTGCTGAGGGCCAAATAAACCATGGATTTACCCGCGGGTTGCAATTAATAGATCAGGGTGCTTTAAAATTAACAGGAGCTTGAATATTCCTTTGATTGTTACGTCATAACAGTAGGACCGCCCTGCAAGAAAACTGAGGCCAATGAAACATGGAAAAATAATTAATTGTTTTGTAGGTTGCGTCACAATCGAGCCGCACACAATGTAACGGGTTTGACTCCCTTGCGGTAAATAAACATTATGTGGTTTCTATTGCCAAACACTATTGCTTCATAAAAGGGACTTTAGTTATTTACGTCATAATTTTATAGTTTATTACCATCAATTGTTGTAGGTATTTTTCGACTTTTAGAATGATGCATTTAATAATTTTGCTTTATCAGCTTAACTAAGTAAAAAACTTTAAGCACATGTATGTGATGTTTTATGCAGTTGATTAAGAAATGGTAGCGACGACTCACCCGTCCATAAGTGGTCGTTCCTCAAACAATTGGCCAAATGTATCTCTTGTGATATTTCTATCTTTAGCAGCTCAGCTCGTGGGATCAACTTCTTTGCAGTAAGCTTTAGCAGTCGCCTGGTTCATTCCGTTTTTATTCCACCAATAAAACTTCTTTGTGGGAGCTGGTACACCTGCAATATAAGATCGACTTGGGTTCAATAACCTTCCTATCTCTCCTGTTAGCCAACAGTGGCGTGGGTTTTTTAGCTAAAGAATCATTTTTATTGCGTGCTTTAATACAGACTTTTGAGCGAAGTTAATGAACTTAAAATAAGATTTACTAGACTTTGTTTAATCCAACTAACAATTAGACTTGACATTTGAAAAGCGTAAACACGTAAAAAAATACCCTTCCTTTTGATATAGCGGTGCTTGTCATGGGCAAAAAAGGGTCAATATTTTTATCTTATCTGCTGTACTTTTCCTTGTCTCTATTGTTCTAAAGCGGGTGTAGGCAACCTTTTTCTAGTCGCGGGCGAAAACTAAACTCAGAAAGGTTTGCGCCCAAGTTTAAACTTTATCTGAAAGCTTCTTAGTTTGTTTTCAATTGTTGAATTGTAGAGGTTGCGGTAAATTTTCTCACATGGCAGACGTGCCCTCCCGCAATTTAAGGTCCAGTGCCATTTTAATTGAGCTTTTGGAGGAAAGAGAATTGTTGTTTGTATTTTTTTCGTAAACCGATTTGGTGGAGTTATACTGCTGGATAAATAATTTTAATGTTTGGGTTCTATACGATCGGGACGTTGTTGCGCTACCCGAATCTCAGTCTTCTGGGAGACTCGATATTAATTTTATGAATTGGACAAAATCTGTGTAGTTAGGAGTAAAGTTAAATTTATTTACCAATGCGTCATATTGTAGGTATTGGCCGTTTATATTCAATAAATCCTGGTGGAAAATTATATTGGAATCTATAAGGGATGGCATGAAAAAAACATTTGAGTGGTACTTTGAGTAGTTAGTTTAGTTAAGTGTTTGTTATCGTTTTAAGTGAGGGCGCCACCTGGCGAGCGAAGCGCGTGCGATTTTTTTGTATCCGATTTTTTTTTTAATTTCTTGAATTTTTTTATTACATTGGAAGCAAAAAAAAGGTAAAAAGTATTTGTCCAATAATTTTTAAAATGTTTTCCGTTTATCCGCGACAAAAAACATAAACTAACCGGATGTAGAAAGATCATGAAAATTTTTCGCATTTAAACACTTAAAATAGTCAAAGTGTATTTAAAATGGACTCGTGAAGTAATCTTTTTTTAAAGAAAACCGTTTGATTAAAAATAAAACGGTTTTGCACTGAATCCTATTTAGACTCCATTTCACTTTCACATTTTTGGACCAAAATCAGCAGATTTATAAAGTTTATTTGTACTGTGACGTCAATGCATGACGTCATTTTGGATTTTTTGCCGATAGTGGTCCACGCTATTAGGTTAAAAAAAATGTTAGGTGTCCGCGGTAAAAAAAGTTTAAGAACCCCTGATGTAGAGGCTTTGTATAAAACGGGAATAAAACATTAACGAACCTCTGTCTGATAATTTGTTGTGAAGTTCATCGTTGGAGAAAAGCTGACGGCAATCTTGAACGAACTCGGTCTGGTTGGCGGACTCTAAATCTGTTACAATTCAAATAGTAATTAGGTTACAAAACAATGACCGCAGTTGCAGAATTTATAGTTTAATGCAAAAGAATAAACAACTGACAATTTTTATAATATTAAAGTCCAATATATTATGTTCAAATCTTATATAAAGACCAAAAGTGCAACAAAATATCAACTTACGTTTATACTGGCATGTTTTTTTGTTGCGGAATTCGTCGACAATCGAAGTAAACTCCACTTTATGGCTCTCGTTACTGAACAACGAAGCCGAACAATTGATGTATTCACCGCACAACCCTCCACCACATGCCACTGAAACTGTAAGACCACATATAAGTTGTATTATTTAATACAGACTACACGCATACACTGTGAAAAGCAACATGTCACTGTAACCAACACAGATGAAATATAAGTTGTGTATTTAGTATAGATTACTTATTGTACTGATTAAAGTTATCTCACCTGCATTAACAGTGTAGCTCCCATAACAAAGAAACAGCAACAAACAAAATGCCAGTTTCCAAACCAGATGCATCTTCACGAATACACCTTATCTTTGTACACCAACTAGTCGCTAATTATAAACCGCATTTAATTTCAAATACAAACTGTTTCGGAAAACAAAATCGTTAAAAATACCAACAATGTCGACAAAAACAACTCTTTTAGTTAGGAAAGCATTGTAGCGAAACTTATGTCATTTTCGTTAAAACCCGAAATCAGGGCCTTTTAATTTAAGAAAACCTTTAAAAGTTTTTTTTTCTCGGAGAAACCACACATAATCATAACCACAGTTTGTTCTGCTTTATTAATTGCTGCGCCTGCATTCCAATAACAGATCTATATACGAATCATGTTTCCAACGTCTTATGTGCGGCCACACAGGAACAAGGCGCTAATTTATCGAGAAAAAAATCGACGAATATACATCGCTATCCTACGTCACTGGATGTACCTGGTAAAACAATAAACAACGCGTTCACCCAGAGGTTCTTAAACTGGGTCCGTGGGCCTTTTGGGGTCCATTGACCTAGTTTTAGGGGGTCCATGAAAACTTGAATATTAGTCGATAATTTGAAACGTATTGCATTTTTTTAACTAAAAAATGAAAAATACCTTTTGGCCTCTCATTGATTGTATTTAAACTTAATTTTAGTGTCGGTTTTACGCCTGAGTTTCACCAGATACAGCAAGTCTACTTGTTTATGACGTCATCTCAAAAACTTTTAATGTGGGCCCTGGTCCACCCGAAATAAAGAGGTTTGGTGTCCATTATAAACAAAACTAAGAACCCCGCATTCAGCTCTAGCGTCGGGTGAATTGGAGGGGATCCTACAAGCCGTGACCCCCATAAATTACCCCAGTTATCAGTCAAACTCCAGGTTCATTCCGTGTTTTTACCAGGACTGTTACCAACACCGGTGTTTGAATAACTAGTTCCCTGTGGATGTTTTAACAAGTAGAATCCTGTTTTGTTTTTTTTTCAAACTTTTTCAAAGGCCTTTTTCAAGGGAAACACGGGTTTTGGGGGCAGCATAACTAAATTGAAATAACTAAACATTTACTTCATACTACCACCACAACAAACAAAAGGTTAAAGTGTTAAGCTTCTGCCTTAACTAAGAAATAAAAACAAAAACAAATACAACTCGCTTTTAATCCACATGCCCACTTGTTTTTATAACAGTTCAACTTATTTGATTGCTGTATTACACATAAAAAAATAATTATGTTCCTATTTACCTTCGTTAATTTTTACAAAAGTTGAACTACTTTTAATATGTTTGTCAACATCCTTTATATTTTGTGTTTCACCAACATTATTGCTCTTTCCCTAATCGTTCCGCTTAATTGCCTTTATCATTTGATCGTTTCTTCATATCCTGTATGTTTTCTCCTGTAAGTCAAAAAAATTTGACAAAATTAATTCTTTTACTATTTTTTTTTTGTTAATTTTTTTTTGTTGCAAATCTAATTGTTCTTGTTTATCCGACTAAACTCGGGCGACTCCGCCCACAAATCCGACCAATCACCCTCCAGCGATCACGATCAACTTTTGCGACCTCTAGCGAAATCACTAAAAAAGTTTTTTTTTTAAATCCAAATAAAATGTTTTTCCGTTTTTATTTTGATTTGATATAAATATCAAAGATACAAATTATGAAAAAACGCAACTAAAGTATTCTACAAATTCTAAAGAATACGAAGGAAATTGTGACGAAATAATAATAATAATTTACTTTGCAAACAATAATCTTGGTTATTTCTAAAAAAGGGTTTATTTCAGTGCAAGGGGTTATGAAAGTTCACTCCAGAGGTTACTCTAGGTCACTCAAAAGTTACTCTACTTGGTTGGCTGTAATCCTCTATGTGACGTCATAATAAGAAACTTTTACATACTTTATATTTTATTGCTATGCTTGATATTTGAGCAGAAACTTTCGCCGTCTGGCCAAGTGCCTTTAATTTATTACAAAGAATAATAAAGAAGCCAGACATGATGAGATTCATTCAAAAGTTAAACATCAGATATCGGCCACAATGCGATCAAACGCCAGCTGTCCAGTGTGACGTCATAAACGAACACCAGCTGTCCAGTGTGACGTCATAAACAAAATTTAAATTTATACCTCAGTTTGGAATAAACCAAAATAGGATTAATACCTAATAATCGTAATAACGTATAAAATCGAAATAACAACTAAATGCTGATCGCCAGGCCTAAACAACAACACTAACCCATTTTCTAACCCCACTAATAACCCCAAACAGGACCAAAAATTCGGTGTCAAAACAGCGGCGCCCCAACAGGGCCATTCAGACTACGGCGTCCAAACGTAGTCACCAAAAGAGCCGATCGTCCCATACCCTCCGCCCACAGGTTCGGGTGTTATTTTGGCCATTACGATATTTCTAGCAGGTTTATGTTTTATGCTAACGATTATAGATCTTATTCCTCCGTAGATATTACTGCGAGTTTGGCTTTGATTTGTCGTTAATCTTAAAACCATGGTATTAAATATAGTTCTGGTTTAGATAATATTGCTCTGTGGTTTTATTGTGCTGCCTGCTGAACCAGCGCTGCGGGAAAACATCGGAGGTCGGTGAAAGTTAATGAAAAGAGTCGCCGACTTGAAAGGTTTGGAAGCCTCAGGCACCCGCTAGTGCCAGCCAGTATAACATTTAATGACGTCACTTGGTATTGGATCGCGGTACTTTTGACGATATTATCGGATATCGATATTTGGTTGAAACGACAAGTATTGGAGATCCTGAGTTGGGTTCAACCAAGTTCGCTTCTTACTGCTGTTCGTTCAACCCAACATATAAACCTGGTGCTTTACCGCTGAGCATTTATCGTGTAAGCCAGTGGTTGTCAACTTTTCATAAATCGTAGCCCCATACACGGGCTTTTAACACTTTGCGCCTTTTGCTCACGAATTAAAGAAAAAGATAGATCATCAAAGTCAGCTGTTTCGCTGACGCAAATATGAAAAATAAAACTTAAAGTTTAAAACCTGAGTAAAACCAACATCAGACATTTTGAACGAAATATATATTTTCCTTACACTGGCATCGTTAGTTCTTATAAGTGAAGCAAAATGCATACACAGCAAAATAGTATTTGTAAATACATGTATTCTACTTTGCTTATAACAACTGACAATGTAAGTATAAGAAAAATATAAGTTCCGTTCAAAAAAAGTCTAATGTTGGTTTCACTCGGGGTTTTAAACTTTGAGTTTTATTTTTGCGCCCAGGAAATTTTCTCGCTGACAATCTTCAAAGTTCTTCTCTTGTTTTATTCCTTGATGCTTGATTTGCGAACTGCCTTTACCGGGGTTCGAACTCCATACTTCCACGAGTTAACGTCTCACAGAAATATAGACGGGAAGTGACGATTTATGGTTTATTTTCTTGATTCAGTGGAAAACCACAGACTTTAAGCAGAGATTACAACATTTGCGATATTTACAGCAAATAAATTCGTACAAGCTTTACCATGTTTTGAAATGTATAATAAAATAGATGGTTATGTATAAGAGTATGGCGCTCAAATAAAGATGAAACTTCGAAGATTTTTATAATGCAATGAGAACATTCTAAGTTTTGTGAAACATTTAAACTTCTTTTGGGGGTCGGAATAATATATGAGCTCATTATATTCAAAATCTACATACAAAGCGTAATAAACACGACTATAGACTCTGGAGGTTACTGCAGGTCACCCTAGAGGTTACTGCAGTTCACTCTAGGTGTTACTGCAGGTCACACTAGAGGTTACTGCAGGTCACCTTAGAGGTCACTGCAGGTCACCCTAGAGGTCACTGGAAGGTGAGGCTTGACACGCTGACGCAACCAGAAAGCGTGACGTGACGTATCTGGGTCAAAGGTCGCTTGCGGTGATAGAAGTCGCAGATGTTGACGCCGTTCACCATCACATGAAAACATTCACCGCTCACGGAAATCACCATCTGTAATCACGGCGTGAGTTAATGACGTCACCACATTATTGCTTCATTTATTTAAGCGGCCTAATAGTTTTGTTTCAAACGTTTTGTTTTAACGACGAAATAAACCGACTCCATCGAGCCCCAAAAATTTATCTCTGTGCATTACAAAATAATAATAACAACTCACTTCAGAGGATTGCAGAGATTCGAAGCGAAGCTGCTTGTTGTATTTTTTTTATCAAACAAGCGACTAATATGGGAAACAACCCGATTTTAATGGAAGAAAATACAGATGGCTGCTCGCACTTTCCACCAGGCTGCGGGGTCGGTTAATAACCCTGGTGGAAAGTGACGTCACAAAGTGGGTGGTGACGTCACACCCACGAACTCACGGTGAACATCTGGTTGTAGTTGAAGGGGTACAGCTGGGCCAGGTGTCGTTCCTCGGTTCCCCAGGAGCCCGACATTCGACTGTTCCGGATCACTACCCGCTCGTCCATGCGACCAGCCAAGCGGAACCACCAGTCGCCGTTGGGGGCGCAAAAGTTCACCGCGAACCTGTGTGACGTCACAGTTGTTATGGGGGCAAATGTCAAGGGGTTTCAGGTTTAGTTGACTTGGTAATAACAAAACTATTCCTTCTCAATATAAATGGGAATAAAAATAAATTTAGAGAAATCATAAAAAAATGCAACTGAAACGCTATGTAAGGAATGTAAAGTTTTGGGTGTAAATATAATTTAGTTGCAAAAATTCATATAAATGTTGTAAAAAGTCAAAATTGATGCGACAATTTCGAACATAAATAATTTAGGGCTTTGGACCTTGCTAAGCAAAACAAGCGAACTACTTGCACAAAAAAGATTTCAACAAATAAAAAACCCTAATTAAAAACCATGCTAAAAACTCTACACAGCTTTACGTAAACACGTCACGCTTCATCGCCTTAAAACGTCATCGAAACTTCTACAAAAATTTGGCCAAAAAATTAAAATAAGTCGAGGTAAGATCCTGTATTTTTGGCAAAAATTTAATGCATTTGAAAAAAGTTAAAGCTGTACGTTAAGTTTGCCAAATGAAAAAAAATAGCGATTTGCACAAGATGCTTTAACATTGCTTTATGACATCACTGTTGATTTAAATTAAACGTAAACACCTGAAAAAAACTCAAACCACCTCCAGGTAAAACCCCCTCACCCACCTTTTCTGTCCCCCCTGGAACGGGGTGCCAGTGATTGTGACGACATGATCGCGAATGTTGGGGAAGGGGATCGAAATGGGGGTCTCCAGCGCCTGTACCAAGCGGTGTGAACGTTAGAAGTTAGCATAGAAATCTTACACAGCGGCAAATGGTAAATGTTTGTAAATTCATCAATGACTTGAAAAAGTCGCCAGAGTAAGTATCACTTTTTTTATTTAACCTATTTTCCAAGTGTGGCAATCCTCATTATGCTTTCTTTATTTTGGCAAAACCTAATTCTCCTCTTTTAAGTGCGCATTAAATTATACCACTAAGATAAAACAATAAAAAAATATTCTGATAAAAAATAATAACCTACTTCTGGAAAGATATTAACACATTTTTAAATCAATTATAGTTATACTATTTTTTCAGTTTCACGACATTATTTCTAAACTAAACACAGCAATAAAGGTTGGTTTGTCACAATTAAGCAAAGTTTAACAAAACTTTCAAGTAAACAAAAGTTTGGCCTCAACCGGATTTATTTAGCAAGCGGAAATCAATGCGTCAAAGTTCCCGCAACTATTCATGCGTCAAACTTACCGGGTTGATGACGTTGGTTGTCGCCCCCCTCTGAGCTTTCTTCTTAGGGGTCGCAGCTGAGGGGTAAAACCCCGGGGGTGAGTAGGGGGGAGGCGCTTGGCTGTAACCCTTCATAAGGTATTTTATTCCGATAAATATATTTCAAAGCAGGGGTTCTTAAACTAGGGTCCATGGAACCCTTGGGGTAAGGGTAATTTACTTTTAAGGGTTCATGAAGCCATAATTGAATTGTTAGTTTATATTTGAAAAGTAATCAGTTTTTCAAAGAAAAGTTTGGAATTAAAAATAAAACGTTTTTGCACTGAATGTATTTAGACTCCATTGCGCTTTCACGTTTTTGGACCAGAAACAGCAGATTTTTGAAGTATTGTGACATCAATTTATGACGTCATATCTGAAATACCTTGCCTACACTGGTCCACGCCAAACACAAATATTTTGTTAAGGCTCTGCGGTAAAAAAATGTTTAGAAGCTCTGCTTTCACGTGAATTAACAGCAAGTAAGATTTAAATCCCATTTTTTTCCTTTGAAAGAAATGGGGCGGATGGGTTCTTGCAAACTGGCAAGGGGGTCGCGACAACAAAAAGGTTTGAAGCCACAGATCTAGCCAAAGGGCAACAGCGCACACAGTCGAATTTTGTATACAAAAAAGTAAGCTTACTTTACAAAACAGCGAACAACCTAAAACGGCTAATATAAAACTATAATGTGTAAAGGAAAAAGTTCTCTTCAGCGCTACAATATTTTTTCATATTTGTTCTTGAATCGACAGCGATACCGGGTATCGGACTGATAACGATACTCCCTGACAAGGTCCCAGACCGACAGCAGCGACATAAGTAGTCGACATCAGTTCTGCTGAAATTTGTTTTCAAAACAATAAGGGTGCAACCTAATTTGAATAATTTGAACAAAAATAATGTGAATATGACGTCACTTACCGCATTCTCTGTTCCAATAATGAGCTGTGTGACGTTGACATTGCCGCTTATTTCCAAATATTGAATTTTGAAATGAGGAACGCGATGCACGAAGTCGGCGAAATGCTGCCCGTTGAACGCGAGCTGTACAATGCGACGTCATAAACAAGGTTTTATTGACGTCAAAAATTTTTTTTTTATTGAAAAACAAGTAAATTCGGCAATGACTCGTTATAGATGGAATATTTGCGTCGTGTTTGTCGAGATTAAAGTTCTGTTTTTGCTGTTGAATTAATAACGTCTAAGTTTTATTTTAAACTCGAGTTGTTGCTTTTTTCTTTTTAATTAGACACCAATGAAAAGTAAAATCAAGATTGTTTAATCAAAAAAGGTAATGAAATTAAAACGCTCACACGTATTGTTAGAGGTATAACAACGAACATTAAGTTTTGTGTTGGTAAGTTTAGTAACTTTGTTTTCTTTTAAGTGGAAACATTTGATGGCAAACCATCGTTTAAATTCACAAATCAACTTGGATCAGACAACCTAAGCTTGAAGTACAATCAAGTAAGCATACCAAGATTTAAGTAAACAACCGTAATTATAGATGACCGATAATATCGGATCGTCCTAGTATCGGACAAGTATCGATACTTCCACTTAGTATCGGCTTCGATATTATCGGACACCCCTTCGGTTATTTTCATATTTCTCCAATCACCTTGAACTTGTTGTGTTCAACCAGGAATATCGCTTGGAAGGGGGTTCCCCGCTGGATCGGCATTCCTGATGACGTCATCCGCTCCTCGGTGTTCCATCGACCGGAAGTTCGATTGTTACGAACAACGGCTCGCTCGTCGAATCGAACGGCGGTGTGGAAGGCCACGTCAGCACTTGGACCGGGGCCAAGTTTGAAGTTGACGGTAAACCTGGGTTTCAAAAAATTATAATAAGTGGAAAGGTGAGGATTAACTGAGCTTTCAATATTGTCGAGAAAAAACGAAAAACTTAGAAAAAAAAAAAAACTTTTAATCGACTGCTTTTAAAAAGGAAAAAAATGAACTACTTGAAAAACATATTTTAAGTTGAAAACAAAAACAAAAAATTGAGAAAAAAAAAACTTTTTACAGGCTGGGAAAAAAAATAAGTTAAATAAATTTCGTAAAAATGTATAGAAAGAAGTCAGACTCAATTTAAATTTTATTTTGTCGCACAAGTACCAGCGAAAACATTAGGCTTCTTGGGTTCTGTTTTTATGACGTCATATTTTTGTTTTAATTATGGAAACTTATGCGGACATTTGTCCCAAGAAATAATTGTTTTCAAAATTTTATAAGCCCTGCATTAAATAAAATAGATAAATGTCTAATTACTAAACAAACTTATGCCACTGACAGAGCTGTTTTTTTAAGCACAACTTTAATCACCTGTTTCCAGTCCCGGTTCCACTTATGGTCACCATCATTCCTGGGGAAACATTCTGCAATCCCATCTCGAACGGACAAACCTAAACAAGTAAAAAACAACAAAATTATACGAAGTAAACGAATAAAATCAATTGCGTGGGTGGAAATGTCTTTGTAGCTCCTGAAACGCAAAAGGTGAAAGAAAACGTTAGCATTATCATAAAATAAAATCTATTGCAAACTTTGAATTAATTTGTCAAGATAGGTCTTATCAATAAAAGCAATTATGGCAATACTTCAACGCCACATAACCCTGTAAAAAAACATTCATTTTCTTCGAAGTATTTCTCCACTGTTGGGTACACGAGGGTAGGTTTCACAGTCTGCAAATGTTTACCAAGTCGCACAAATTGTGCTGCTCCGAAGAGAAAACGTCTTTCATCTATTTAGCATTTCTACATTGCAGCTATTTTGACTTCATTTACCTAGCGTAGGCCTACCATATGATCTTTTAAGAGGATTTGTCCTCTTTACTCAAGAAAAGTGAATGGTCCTCCGAGGACGCTTAATGCCCAAATGTCCTCTTTTTTCGCATTTCGAGTTACTTATAATTTTAACAAGACTTTTAGGCAAGAGGTTGCATTTATTTCCAAAAAATACTGTAGCCATATGAAACATGCGGAATTACTGGTTCAAAAAAGGTTTTCCAATAAATTGCCTACCAGCCCTACCTTGTTGATTGTTGTTGCAAACAAGCGCCAAAAAAAATTGAAACCGAACCTCAAATGTGAAAAGACCCATTAATACAGCAAAGTGTGTGACTTCAAAACGTAGGATTTCAAGCCGTCGCTTATAACTCTCTTCGTAGCCGCCAACAGCAAAACCATCGCGCTCGCAACAAATGGATCAATATTTGCGCTCAATATTTGAGAATCCCAAAACAATCAAACATCCCGAAAATCAGCGTAAAACATCATTAAACTCAAACGTAATGATTCTACTCCTGTTTTACTTGCCGGCAAAAAATTTCCTCTTTTTGGGTGCTGAAAATATGGTAGCCTCAACCTAACGGCTTGTTTGTCATTATTACAACTGTAAAATATCTGATGTTTGGCGTTAAAAAACTTGATTTTAATTGTGACGTGCGTTCAATAGACTGGTTCAATGCTTTAGTTTAATACGAATTGTTATTAAAATGTTTTATTGAAACATACAGTAGGCGATATGAATCGAATAACGTTTATTTGCAAGATGGCTGCACCACATGCTTGAGTATTAAGGCAGGATTTTGGAGCCGGTTAAAAACAAGCCGGGTTCGACTCTACATCCACTTATTTACGAAACTAACATGGGGTGGGGGGTGGGGGGCTGGCAAGGGGAGCACTTGCCCCAGTCTGGAATTTGAAAATGCGATTATTATTATTGTTCATAATTATATTATTTCATATTTAGTAAGCCGGCACCTCTGCATGTATGGAGTGTCAAATAACTCAATGCCCAACAATACGTAGCTGGAAAATATTCTAACCTTTACAAATTATAAAGTGCACTCTATAAGTTCGTAACTTACTGCGCATGCGCACGTCGGACTCGGGACTCGAGTGGTCTTACATAGCTTACTCAAATCCTGAGTCAGACTCAAACACTGCAGTCTTGTTTACAAACATCACTTAGCAAACATACTCACTAGATTATTGATGGTTTGTTGCATTTTGATTGTTCAATATTCACAAATGTTCATAAAAAGTTGTCCTGAAAATATTTTAGCTCTACTAAAAGAAGAAAAGAGTTCATATGTAGTATTTTTTTAATGTTTTAGAAAGGCACAACCTGGCCATCAATGTGAAACTGCTCTGTTGTTTATTTCCAGATATAAAACCCAATATAATGTCTTAACTGAACAACTCAATATTGTTTTACTAATTGCATTGCTACTTGAGTTATAGAAAGTACTTAATAATTACGTGAAGTGGAAAAAGGTTAAAGGTCACTGGTCTAATTATATTCCCGACCCAGGAATAATCAAACATTTAAATCCCCACCGGCGTCGCAAAATAATTCCTTTTCTCATTTAAACTTCACCACGGAAAACATATTATTATTTTCGCACATGTGCATTTCTACCAACAAAGTATTTAAAGGGCGCGTTAGAAATATGTATAAGAACCAGAAATGTAGTCAACATTGAGTTGGAAGCAAACATCTGCTATAAAACCATTGCAAAATACCACCAAGGCTTAGTCTCATACTCGATGTGGTAGTCCATAGGGAAATCCCCTAGCATGACGTCACCGCACTATTTTTGTGTGACGTCACTGCAACGGTTGTATGACGTCATTGCGAACGTGTCATTGGAACATGTGCCATGTGCTGTTTTGTTACTTATTAACTGTGCTTAAGGATGTGAATGTGGTTTGCGATGTGAGAGGTTAACTCGCTCAGTAAGGAGATATAACAAATGGCTACTTATAAAAAAGATATGAAAAAAACATTTACAAGCTTAACAAAGTATTTTAAATCAATGTATATTCACTAATGGGTGTGGGTGTCCCGGTTGATAAATAGATTAGGAAATAAATTATAAAAATAATGCAAAATGTGGAAATTAAGTTGAACAATACAATTAGAACTAAACTTTAATCTTGCAATGTTTTAAGAATTCTATGAAAAAAACAACTCAATGTATAATCACTACTGGGTGTATGTGTACCCGAGCGACCCGGGTAAATTGCGTTTGTATTTTATATTTAAACAATGAATTTGGAAAATTACTCGCAAGTTGATGCTATTGAAAGACCAATAAATAACACTTATCATATAAAGTCGGGTTGTTGCGAAAACCGACAGTATTATAAACATTGCGATTTAAAGTTTGAATAAACAAACAAATGCGGGGATATCTTGATGTCAATCATGACGTCAACATTTGGTTTATCTAAGTTGTCCACAAGTGCTGGTAAAGTAAACTTACTGAGCCAACTTGCTCGTAACCACGCCCTCGTTTGTTCAACATTAAAGCGAAAGTTTATTGCTACTTTTCTGATACATTTCGGGTCATAACTTAACTTGCTTTAAAGAAAGAGCTTTTGCACAATTGTGCTTCATCAAACAAAAATACATTCTTGGAGTCATTTTGAGTTTATAGATTGCACAAACGCGGCGAGCTGTTAAGATGTTAAAACCTTTAATAAGTTCTTCACCCTCAACATAGAATTTTGCAAAGAAAGTTCAGAAAGCTCCAAAACGCAATCTTCAAAGCAAAAAATAAGAAGAAGCTTGGAATAACAAAACTTGTTGACATAAATCGCAAACAAAGTTAACGACAAAAAAAGCATCTAAATCTAAAATCGCGCTACAAACGTTTTACAAGAAACACCTTTGACAGAGTTAAAAATAAAAATAAGCGCTCAACAAATACGACAAATAGCTCAAATTGCCAAAAAAACGAGCCACAAAAATCAAAAAAACAAGGAATAACCTAAAAAAATAAAAAAAATATCTTTGAACCACTAAAAATAAGCTTAAACTAAAAAAAAAAAATATGTCCCAAACTACAAATATGTGCCAAAGTATTACCCACAACCTCCAAAAATAACAAAATAAAACACAACCTGTAAAACCTACAAACGCTATGAACCACTTAACAAGCAGCAATTCTAAGCTCTACTGCACGAATTCACATCTGGCGTCAACCCCCCCAAACCTCCACAGCGATACTCTACTCTCTCCTCGTCACACATTAACCCTTCGTAAACCGCGACGTCGCTCGAAAACGACAATGTAGGTTTTGTGACGTCACTGTGACTCAGTGTGGCAGAACAATCTAAAATGTTGCTGGAAAAGTGGAGGGAATTTAGAAAAGCAAGCTTTAAAAAGAAAAAAATAAACATTTCAACAGAATGTCGTTTAATTTATTTTCTGAATGATTCTGCGCTAAAATATCAAACGTTATATTTCAATCAAATAATTCTTGCTTTTTAATAGGCAACTTAAGTTAGCAATTGTATTTAAACTTAAAATTGCAAATTTTATCTTGGTGCGGTTTTCTAAACTTTATAAGTTTTGTCGAACATTCTAAAGATTCTCTTTATTTTAAAGCAAGAATAAAAAACCGACAATTTTATTAATTATTTGATCGCATTCAAATGCACAAGAACAACTATGCAAGGTAATTGTTACCAGACAATAAACTCATCCAGCAACAATCGCGTGTTTGTGAGCTGTAAAACACTTGTGTGACATCACAATGCACCGCACAACACACAAATGAACCTAAATCACATTGTGACGTAAGAATTAAATATTACTTTTACCACATCAGTAGTTTTAAAACACATCGAACATTGTTTTTCAACGTAATTTTGCGGCAACTGTAGTTTCAATTGTGATTTAAGTGTATATTTAACTTGTCACTCTGTGCTTCTGTTTGTTTAAGTCAAACTACTTCCAAGTTTTGCTAAACTATAACGCCTGACTTCCACTTCAACGTTAACTACAGCGCCACAAGAACTGTAATACTAGATGCTACAACTAGGAATGAAATGCACCGAAGTACGTTCCGGTTACATGCGCCTCAATATTAAACAACAACCAACCTGTTCCGCGTGACTGCACATCAATTCATTAACTTACTCGCCTCCGCAATGACGTTTACCAGTTCATGTCCGGTAATAATAAAAGATGCCCTTTTGTAACTAAAGCATTTCGCCTCTTTGCTTGTTGCGCACAAATGTTTTTGCAATCCACGCTCAAAATACAGGGGTTCGTAAACTCGGTCCCGTGGAACCCTAGGGGTATGTGGACTAGTTTTGGGGGTTCTTGAAGGCTTAGTTAAAGTTTTACTGAGTTATTTAAAAAAAGGAATGATTTTGTGTTATTTAAAGAAAATTAATTATAAAAGATTTGGCGCCTTGAATCTAAAACTGCTTCAGTTCAACCTAATGTACTTTAACCGTAAACAGCTGACTGTAAACATTACGATCTGTCGCTGAGTCCTGGGACAAACAACTGTAGTTTCCTTTGTAACTTGTTCTGCGTTATTGTTGTTTTGGTTCCAAAAATTAAAATCTATCTCGTTCCTTCCATCATTGTCCACAATAACTTTCACAAAACTCTGGCATATTTATTAATATTGGCATAAGTTCAAGAAAAATAAATGAATTTTCCGAAAAAAAAAAAAAAAAATTAAAAAAAAGAGAGAAAATTAATTCTTAACACTAATGACGATTTACCTGAAAAATAAAAAGTTAAACTGGAAATTGCCACTAGGAAAAAATAAATAAAGACAAAAAAAAATTCAACAAATTGTTTTTTAAAACTCTTACTGAAATAAAATGAAACTTAAATCCATATTTTTAAAGTGGAAATATTTAAAATTTTTAAAAACAAATGACGAAACTTACAAAGAAACGACGAAAAAACAGCTTATTCACAGCGCATAATTTATATATTTATTGCCATAATACTTTCCACTGTGATGGTTTATTGCCGCTTTGTGACATTAATCCGCATAAACCTGTGCCCACGTTTCCAAGTTAATCATATTAATTATGGCGAAAGAAAGCCCCCAAAATAAAAAAAATCCAAGTTTGCTACAGGTTAGTCACGCTCTGTTACGCTCGAGTGCGCTTTACAATTATTACGTGAAATTTGCGCCTAAAACATAAATTGTGAGATACGCTACTTTGTATAAACAGGTTGGTTAAGAATAATGGTTGAATTCTCTTAAAAACAATCTATTTTTGCGATTTAAATCGAAAAAGTTTAAAAACTACTCCAGGTTTCCATATTTTTGTTTTCAAAAATAATTTTTGAAAAATGTTCTCCAAATTGTCTTAAACTGTGATTTAAACCGATTTAAATGATTCTAAAAAATATTTCTAAAAAAGTAAAATGTAGAGATTAAATAAATTCTTAAATAGATAAAAGACAAGAATAAAACCTCGACAAATTTTAAAATTTTATTCCAATTACTCCATATTTTGGTTTTAAGCCAGTTCTCTTCAACTGGGACCACGGTGCACTTTGCGAAACATATGCTTTTGAACTATTAATCCACAAATTTTTTTCAGAGATCAATTCTACTTATTGCAAAGAGCAGTGCGTGAACCAAAAGTAGTAGGTAATGTGTTATTAAATAAACTGCTTAGCTCCAGGGTATTAAACCTATTAAAATTACCGCGAATCAAACAGTAATGATAAAATCATAAAACAAGTTGTAAAAAAGTTTCCAAAGTCAATGACCGCTTTGCTTCTGGTTCGGGATGGGTAATGAGTTGTTTAGAAAAATATATTCACAAACAGAACTCCATGACGACTCGAATGGACAGGGTGCATGAGTCCACCACAACATCTTTAGAGGTGCACCATGGCAAAAGGTTGAAGAGCACTGGTCTAAATTATTTTAACTTGTAGCAAATCCGGCGCAAACCAGGTTGAAGTAGTTTAACAGGTTGAAGTAAAACAAATAGGGCGGATTTTCCTACAGAAAGGAAATTTTTTAATCCGTTTTCGATAAAATATAATACATCTTAACTAACCCAATAAGCAGCAAACTTCAATGTTTTGATTCCTAATTTTCATCAATAAGAATTTACGTCAAACATATCCAACCGAAAATTTCGATAACTAACTTTTATATCGTATCTGAGCGGATGCCAGCCTTATGTTAGACGAACAAATAGAGTGTATGAGTTCACCACAACATCTTTAAGCGCCTCAATCACCTGGTATCGGACGACCGATGCCAGCCTTATGTTAGACGAACAAATAGAGTGTGTGAGTTCACCACAACATCTTTAAGCGCCTCAATCACCTGGTATCGGACGAACGATGCCAGCCTTATGTTAGACGAACAAATAGAGTGTGTGAGTTCACCACAACATCTTTAAGCGCCTCAATCACCTGGTATCGGACGAACGATGCCAGCCTTATGTTAGACGAACAAATAGAGCGTGTGAGTTGACCACAACATCTTTAAGCGCCTCAATCACCTGGTATCGGACGAACGATGCCAGCCTTATGTTAGACGAACAAATAGAGTGTATGAGTTCACCACAACATCTTTAAGCGCCTCAATCACCTGGTATCGGACGACCGATGCCAGCCTTATGTTAGACGAACAAATAGAGTGTGTGAGTTCACCACAACATCTTTAAGCGCCTCAATCACCTGGTATCGGACGACCGATGCCAGCCTTATGTTAGACGAACAAATAGAGTGTATGAGTTCACCACAACATCTTTAAGCGCCTCAATCACCTGGTATCGGACGACCGATGCCAGCCTTATGTTAGACGAACAAATAGAGCGTGTGAGTTCACCACAACATCTTTAAGCGCCTCAATCACCTGGTATCGGACGAACGATGCCAGCCTTATGTTAGACGAACAAATAGAGTGTATGAGTTCACCACAACATCTTTAAGCGCCTCAATCACCTGGTATCGGACGACCGATGCCAGCCTTATGTTAGACGAACAAATAGAGTGTGTGAGTTCACCACAACATCTTTAAGCGCCTCAATCACCTGGTATCGGACGACCGATGCCAGCTTTATGTTAGACGAACAAATAGAGCGTGTGAGTTGACCACAACATCTTTAAGCGCCTCAATCACCTGGTATCGGACGACCGATGCCAGCCTTATGTTAGACGAACAAATAGAATGTGTGAGTTCACCACAACATCTTTAAGCGCCTCAATCACCTGGTATCGGACGACCGATGCCAGCCTTATGTTAGACGAACAAATAGAGCGTGTGAGTTCACCACAACATCTTTAAGCACCTCAATCACCTGGTATCGGACGAAAAATGCCAGCCTTATGTTAGACGAACAAATAGAGCGTGTGAGTTCACCACAACATCTTTAAGCGCCTCAATCACCTGGTATCGGACGACCGATGCCAGCCTTATGTTAGACGAACAAATAGAGTGTATGAGTTCACCACAACATCTTTAAGCGCCTCAATCACCTGGTATCGGACGAACGATGCCAGCCTTATGTTAGACGAACAAATAGAGCGTGTGAGTTCACCACAACATCTTTAAGCGCCTCAATCACCTGGTATCGGACGAACGATGCCAGCCTTATGTTAGACGAACAAATAGAGCGTGTGAGTTCACCACAACATCTTTAAGCGCCTCAATCACCTGGTATCGGACGAACGATGCCAGCCTTATGTTAGACGAACAAATAGAGTGTGTGAGTTCACCACAACATCTTTAAGCGCCTCAATCACCTGGTATCGGACGACCGATGCCAGCCTTATGTTAGACGAACAAATAGAGCGTGTGAGTTCACCACAACATCTTTAAGCGCCTCAATCACCTGGTATCGGACGAACGATGCCAGCCTTATGTTAGACGAACAAATAGAGTGTATGAGTTCACCACAACATCTTTAAGCGCCTCAATCACCTGGTATCGGACGAACGATGCCAGCCTTATGTTAGACGAACAAATAGAGCGTGTGAGTTCACCACAACATCTTTAAGCGCCTCAATCACCTGGTATCGGACGACCGATGCCAGCCTTATGTTAGACGAACAAATAGAGTGTATGAGTTCACCACAACATCTTTAAGCGCCTCAATCACCTGGTATCGGACGACCGATGCCAGCCTTATGTTAGACGAACAAATAGAGTGTATGAGTTCACCACAACATCTTTAAGCGCCTCAATCACCTGGTATCGGACGACCGATGCCAGCCTTATGTTAGACGAACAAATAGAGTGTGTGAGTTCACCACAACATCTTTAAGCGCCTCAATCACCTGGTATCGGACGACCGATGCCAGCCTTATGTTAGACGAACAAATAGAGTGTATGAGTTCACCACAACATCTTTAAGCGCCTCAATCACCTGGTATCGGACGACCGATGCCAGCCTTATGTTAGACGAACAAATAGAGTGTATGAGTTCACCACAACATCTTTAAGCGCCTCAATCACCTGGTATCGGACGACCGATGCCAGCCTTATGTTAGACGAACAAATAGAGTGTATGAGTTCACCACAACATCTTTAAGCGCCTCAATCACCTGGTATCGGACGAACGATGCCAGCCTTATGTTAGACGAACAAATAGAGTGTATGAGTTCACCACAACATCTTTAAGCGCCTCAATCACCTGGTATCGGACGACCGATGCCAGCCTTATGTTAGACGAACAAATAGAGTGTATGAGTTCACCACAACATCTTTAAGCGCCTCAATCACCTGGTATCGGATGAACGATGCCAGCCTTATGTTAGACGAACAAATAGAGTGTATGAGTTCACCACAACATCTTTAAGCGCCTCAATCACCTGGTATCGGACGACCGATGCCAGCCTTATGTTAGACGAACAAATAGAGTGTATGAGTTCACCACAACATCTTTAAGCGCCTCAATCACCTGGTATCGGACGAACGATGCCAGCCTTATGTTAGACGAACAAATAGAGTGTGTGAGTTCACCACAACATCTTTAAGCGCCTCAATCACCTGGTATCGGACGAACGATGCCAGCCTTATGTTAGACGAACAAATAGAGTGTGTGAGTTCACCACAACATCTTTAAGCGCCTCAATCACCTGGTATCGGACGAACGATGCCAGCCTTATGTTAGACGAACAAATAGAGTGTGTGAGTTCACCACAACATCTTTAAGCGCCTCAATCACCTGGTATCGGACGAACGATGCCAGCCTTATGTTAGACGAACAAATAGAGTGTGTGAGTTCACCACAACATCTTTAAGCGCCTCAATCACCTGGTATCGGACGAACGATGCCAGCCTTATGTTAGACGAACAAATAGAGTGTGTGAGTTCACCACAACATCTTTAAGCGCCTCAATCACCTGGTATCGGACGAACGATGCCAGCCTTATGTTAGACGAACAAATAGAGTGTGTGAGTTCACCACAACATCTTTAAGCGCCTCAATCACCTGGTATCGGACGACCGATGCCAGCCTTATGTTAGACGAACAAATAGAGTGTGTGAGTTCACCACAACATCTTTAAGCGCCTCAATCACCTGGTATCGGACGACCGATGCCAGCCTTATGTTAGACGAACAAATAGAGTGTATGAGTTCACCACAACATCTTTAAGCGCCTCAATCACCTGGTATCGGACGACCGATGCCAGCCTTATGTTAGACGAACAAATAGAGTGTATGAGTTCACCACAACATCTTTAAGCGCCTCAATCACCTGGTATCGGACGACCGATGCCAGCCTTATGTTAGACGAACAAATAGAGTGTATGAGTTCACCACAACATCTTTAAGCGCCTCAATCACCTGGTATCGGACGAACGATGCCAGCCTTATGTTAGACGAACAAATAGAGTGTATGAGTTCACCACAACATCTTTAAGCGCCTCAATCACCTGGTATCGGACGACCGATGCCAGCCTTATGTTAGACGAACAAATAGAGTGTATGAGTTCACCACAACATCTTTAAGCGCCTCAATCACCTGGTATCGGACGACCGATGCCAGCCTTATGTTAGACGAACAAATAGAGTGTGTGAGTTCACCACAACATCTTTAAGCGCCTCAATCACCTGGTATCGGACGAACGATGCCAGCCTTATGTTAGACGAACAAATAGAGTGTGTGAGTTCACCACAACATCTTTAAGCGCCTCAATCACCTGGTATCGGACGAACGATGCCAGCCTTATGTTAGACGAACAAATAGAGTGTATGAGTTCACCACAACATCTTTAAGCGCCTCAATCACCTGGTATCGGACGACCGATGCCAGCCTTATGTTAGACGAACAAATAGAGTGTGTGAGTTCACCACAACATCTTTAAGCGCCTCAATCACCTGGTATCGGACGAACGATGCCAGCCTTATGTTAGACGAACAAATAGAGTGTATGAGTTCACCACAACATCTTTAAGCGCCTCAATCACCTGGTATCGGACGACCGATGCCAGCCTTATGTTAGACGAACAAATAGAGTGTATGAGTTCACCACAACATCTTTAAGCGCCTCAATCACCTGGTATCGGACGACCGATGCCAGCCTTATGTTAGACGAACAAATAGAGTGTATGAGTTCACCACAACATCTTTAAGCGCCTCAATCACCTGGTATCGGACGAACGATGCCAGCCTTATGTTAGACGAACAAATAGAGTGTATGAGTTCACCACAACATCTTTAAGCGCCTCAATCACCTGGTATCGGACGACCGATGCCAGCCTTATGTTAGACGAACAAATAGAGTGTATGAGTTCACCACAACATCTTTAAGCGCCTCAATCACCTGGTATCGGACGACCGATGCCAGCCTTATGTTAGACGAACAAATAGAGTGTATGAGTTCACCACAACATCTTTAAGCGCCTCAATCACCTGGTATCGGACGAACGATGCCAGCCTTATGTTAGACGAACAAATAGAGTGTATGAGTTCACCACAACATCTTTAAGCGCCTCAATCACCTGGTATCGGACGACCGATACTATTATCGGACACAATTGAATTTAAATCTAATTTTTAACAAACTCACACAAACCCGTGCTGTCATCCGGTTTAAGCAAACGCACTAGTCACGTGGTTATCTTGCCAGTTGCACGCGCCCGACGCGTGATCACGTGAAGTGACGTCACTTATATGACGTCACTGAGACCGTGTTGATCCCTGGTTGGCGATTTAAGGTTCCAGGAATGCTTCAAACATACGATGTTATCTTACGAAGCGTCGGCGGGACTTTAACCCCGTACCTTTGGAACTTGCTCCTGCTTGGTCAGTAAGTTTGTCAATAATGTGGCGTATAATGTCACTGCTTTATTCGTGGTTAGTTTTTACCGACGATGGTTAACGATGAAATGTGGTTTTTCTTATAGGTTGAAAGAATCACCCACATGTGCAATTTCTGCTAATGGGAAATTATTTTGAGCCATTTTAAAACTTCGAATATTCTGTGTTTACTGAGCTGGTAATTTTTAAATACTGTAAAGTTTAAACAGAACAACCATAAAACCTCCTCCTTATAAATACAAAGCACTAAGGCTTATTTACTTTATACATTCATTTATTTACAACTATAACAACTCCAACGAAACGGTGAATATACACAAGGTCAGCAAATCAAACTCAGCAAGAACTGACAAGCCGCAACAAACTTACAATGTGTTATAAAAACGTTTGCAATTTATTATAATAATTCTAATTCAGTGACGGGCCGAGGATTTTTTGCAACTAGTAAAAGTTCGTTAAAAGGGTGAATGCGTTTGTTTGAATTAAATTGGCAAAAACTTCAATTTAAAAGGAGACGTGACGTATTAGGTTTACAAAAATGTGAACATTACTCTATAAGGTAGAGGTTTATCTTAAAATACGATTTTTGCAAAAACAAATATTTGTGACAACAATTAGCCCCAGCACAGATATATAGCTGCACAGAAATCACTTAAAACTGTTAAATTGGAAAGTTGCGTTACAATAATTAAGTCATATTGACATATTTGTGAAGACGTTAAAATCGAATTTTTGTAAATTTTCACAACACAATGATCCATGGCCACAAAGAAAACGATGTAAAAATATTTGTTAACGAAAACATATGTACTTTGCTTCGTGCGCTCTACTCAAACAAACAACGTAAGCGTTTCACAAACTACATAAATGTAGGTGATCGTGCACAAACAAACAACCCATTGATGACGCACAATAGAAGGGGGGTTTCCCACCCGGGACATCCCCTCCCGCTTTGGTTGAAATCGACTGAATTTGGTGAAATTAGAAACAAGAAAGTCGTTACTTCATTTTTCCCCGAAACTGTCGCCATATGAAACCAAATGACGTCATTGCTGAGCTTAAGCAAAAGAATAGATTTCAAACTAAAGTTTCAAACGTGTTTGTTTAGGTTATTATTCCAAAATTTTGGCCGAAAGTTTAGTTACATCCAGTTGGTTCACTGTTTTCTGTGAAATTTACCTTTTAAGGAAAAAAACACGCTTTTTTAACCAAAAAAAAGCCACAGAGGTTAGTTTTTGTAAACTCCTATTTTACCGCAAATATTAATCGAAAATAATTCACAAATCGAATTATTTCATGCCAATAAACCATAACACATAATAAAAAGATAAAACATTAAAAAGAACGAGAAAAGTAATTTTGCATAAAAATTTGTGTTTTTTTTTCATCTATAAAACGTCCTTTAAATAAAACATCTGCAAGATTTCGCCAAACTTAATAAAAAAGCGAACTTGCAAAAAAATGGCGGATTGAACTTTCACGCGAAACGAGATTTTGTTCCAAACTTAACAACCCACCATTGTTCTGTCACAAAGGCGTGGGTTGAAATGTTAGTGGGAGGATTTACGCATTTCTAAAAACAAATTAAAAAAAAACAAAAGTAAAGCCGTATAATGAAGAACACATTGATTAAAATCATTAAATAATAATAAAAAATAATCATTAAAAATAAATTACCAATAAAAAGTCGAATATAATAAAACACAATTATAGAAAAACAAATTCATTGAAAAAAATAAAACGAGACATCATATCAATGGAGGATATTGCGCACTTGCATAAAACTATAAATTCAATATGTTGTAAAAATATAACGAAAGTCATTATAATTGTAAGGAAACGACAATGAACTTTTAACAAAAACTTTTAGTGGAAGGTTCTAGGACTGGAAAGATAAACAAAGCGACAAACAATGATCGGAAGAATGGAAAGGAAACATTTATAGATACGTAGAAATATTATTACATATTAAAACATGATTTGTTGAAGGTTTTGAGCAAGTTTGTTAAAGAAAGCAAATTTATTAATTATAAATCCAAATTTTAATGCTAACAGCGACCGTTGTTGGTATTCAACATATTTATGTTATATATATAACGTACAGTAATTGTTTTACTTAGACACAATGCTGAGGTTTCTTATGTATATCTCAATAATGTTCGATCGTCGTTCAGCGCTTGTAAAGTCAGTAGCTTGTTTCGCGGCTTCAATGGCAAGCTCGTAATATTTCGCAGCTTCTTTATTAACTGACATTTTGTGATATGTCACTGCGATGTTATTCAATATGACACCATACAATCGATATTTGGCAACATCTTTGCCGTAAGTTTTCTGCATGAGGTCACGAGCTTCGAACAATGTCGACAAGCTGGAATCGTATTCTTTAACCAAAATATAACTAACCCCGATAAACAACACACACCGCGATTGTCGTTGAAATCGTTCTTTTGCTTCAATTTTGTTCATGTTTTGAATCGAGTGTAGCGAGTCACGCATCATTGGGATTACGTAATCGCACGTGATTGGTTTAATCTCAGCTTTGTTTTCAACTGACAAAGCTCCCAATGAGACGTAAATGCCAAACATACAGTTACTTACTACAATGGCAGCATTAAGTGAATTTTCACGCGAGTAAAAAATGGCGGAAACTTCGTAAAACAAAATGGCCTCGTAATTATTTCCCTTTAAACGAATTTTGTCAGCGAGTGATTTAATGTCGCCTCCTGACGCCACAAAGTTGTTTTTGAATAATTTAAGCACTTTGTTTTTAACAACACCGACTTGATCAAACTTGTGATTTTTCATGTAAAGTTTGTAATATTGCAAGTATCCCATCATTGAAATCAGTGCTTCGTCCAAAACTAGATCCGATGAAGTTTTCTTGAACTGCTCAGTTTTCACGATTTCCAAAAAATCTATAAAAATAATAAAATTTTTGCAAAAGTAATGCAACTTAATGAGCGAAAATCAATGTTGAAAATATCTGTGGGTAAAAATAGTATTTTGTGGCAATATTTAAAAACGACATTAATTTTGGATTAAGAGAATCGTAATTATTTAAAAATATTTAATAAACCTACTTTTTTTAAAACTTAGAAATGCCGAGCTGCACCAAATTATAATTTTGCTTAAAATTGCAATTCATGTTGGTCATGGTACTTTAAGTGACGTGTAATTTTTTGGATAATAATAATGTCCACGGCCACTAAACCATTTGGCTTTTTGTGGCAATATTTTAAAGGTGGAAAATATGCTACGTTCTGTTGATTAAATAATTTTTTACAATAATTGTATATTTATATCACTTAATAAGGTAAACCACTTACTTGTAATGGTTTTAATAGCATTTAAGTAAATACTTTTACTCACCAAAAACTGATTCGATGTCTTCAATTTCCAGTTTTCTCTTTTCTACAAAAAAATAAGTTTTTTGTTATTGTTCTATTTTTTATGATTTTATCGTTTTATCAACTTCCGTCATTTAATCAGGGATAAAAAGTTTTGTTGACAACGCGCAAAAAATAAAATTGCGGTAACTTTTCGAAACCCGCGTGTTCCAGTCAATGCTTTAATGCCCTTTAATAATAATTAGTTGTGAACTTAACTGTTGGGGCACTGAGGTTGTGCAAGTAAGACTTATGCGACAAACATGTTGTCAAGCTGCACAGAAACCACGTTCAAATGTCGACAGAAGAGCAAAAATAACTTTGCGTTAATTGTGTTTCAAAAGGTGTTGTGGGGCGCTGCCACAATGAAAGGATATTTATTGCAAATAAGCAACGACAAACAGTATTTATAGGCTTACAGCTACTTCGATATACGTACAATAATTACCTCCGTAACGTACGCGATCTGACTCCAGCTAAGTGAACAATGGGACTGCTGCTTTTGACATAAAACAAAATCCCTTTTATGCTTAATACCAGATGGCGTAATTTGATGAATTCACAGAGGCTGGTGTGACGACGTCACAACCGGCCAGCCTGCTTCATCTGGTTGGCCGGGGTTTCAAGCCGGTAACAATATGGGGCAGCGCAAGCTGCTACAGTTTGATAAAACATGCAATGGCCATACTGCGAATAATTCGCGCAAAGAAGTCTGATTCCCCGCGCAAAACAATTTCGATATATGAAAGACAGGTTCGCGCAAAGCGAAACACTTTTCGCAGTTTTATTGTTAAAAATGGCAAAAACGCAGTTTGTGGAGAGAATGACATGGTTCAAAACCCCTGCGCACAACTCAGATCATACCAGACCGTTCTAACTAAACACAGCCCGAATCGGCTGTAATAAGTAGCAAATATTGCCCAAAAATCGAAAAACGATTTAAAGATAGTAGCCGAAAAGTTCGCAAATCGCAAATCAAGAGCCATTTATCTTCGGTACTAATCTACACAAGTTAAATTTTGATTTAAATGAAGCGTAGGAAAACAAACGAAACATGGAACCACTAAATTTGTTGTAAAAATTTAAATATTAAAAAGAGCTCGCGCCCCCCTAAGGATTGTTTGGCGCCCCATAGGGGAGCTTGTTCCCGGTTAAGAACCACGGGTTTAAACAATGTACGTTTACCTTGGTGTGACGTATGAAAAGGTGCTGGTGATGTTTCGTGAGTATCTGTATCACGAGATGAAGTTGTAGGTGTATCACGAGATGAAGTTGTGGGCGTATCACAGGATGAAGTTGTAGGTGTATCACGAGACGAAGTTGAATCACAAAATGAAGTTGTAGGCGTATCACGAGATGAAGTTGTAGGTGTATCACGAGACGAAGTTGTAGGTGTATCACGAGATGAAGTTGTAGGTGTATCACGAGATGAAGTTGTAGGTGTATCACGAGATGAAGTTGTAGGTGTATCACGAGATGAAGTTGTAGGCGTATCACGAGATGAAGTTGTAGGTGTATCACGAGACGAAGTTGAATCACAAAATGAAGTTGTAGGCGTATCACGAGATGAAGTTGTAGGTGTATCACGAGACGAAGTTGTATCACAAAATGAAGTTGTAGGCGTATCACGAGATGAAAAAGCCTGTGCCCTTTCATGCTGAAATTCTTCTTCTAAAAATCGAATTTCTTTCGCTAAATGAAAACAAAAAGTTCTGATCAAACTTGCATTACGGATCTGCACTTTGTTGGAGGTTCGCTCTACCAACTGAGCTACAAAGGGCCAGAGGGGATCCATTTGAGAAACAAGAACACCACTGTTGTCTGCTGCATCCTGTCCGTTAAGCTAGCCTGTGGTGAGGTTCGAACTCACGATCTCGGCCATAAGGAGATCATCGAAACCATGGTACGAGTTACTTGTGGAATTGCTGGTTCCAGTTTCTTTAATAGTTGTATAATTAGTTTTAAGTAAAAAATAATAAACTAGGTGTTTTCATAAGATTAACTCTGTTTAGTGGAACTTACTCTGTTTGGTTGTTATAGTTTTCTCTGTCGTCTGGATTTCAACGTAATTTCGAGATTTGTGGAGGTTTTTCTGCATAAAACAGAAATGTGGATTGAAATGTATTGAGGATTTAGCGCAGGCCAACCTGTTCAAGGTGGATGACTGACTGTAAGTAATTACAGCTAGGAAAATGTTTTTCTTAAATAAATACGTAACCTTAAAGGCAAGAAATTAAAAAAACATATACGACAATTTTCAAGAAAAAACGAAAACTATATCTTTGGTAAACTCTTAGTTCAATTGCAAACAGTATTTCTATTAATCCATGTAGATAAAAACAAAGCACCATAATTCTTGTGGTCATTTAAAATATTTAAATTAAAAAACAGAAAATTACATTGAGGTTTATTGAAAGTCTTACATTCTGTAAACAAGTGACAGCCACTGTTACATTTTCGATAAATAGTACCTCGTATTTGATTCCATTAATGGACGCCTCTTTCATTTCTTCATCCGCCTTTTTCTTCAGGCTTTCCAAATCACACAGGCGTACTTTTGCGTTTCCAGGTTGAGCAAGAACGATTTTAGTGAAGGCAATTTGAGGATCGTTATAAGCTTTTTCATATTTGCGCAATGCGATGTTAAATTGCTGCAATAGAATTCCTTCCTCGTAGAATTGTCGAATTGTTTCGGCGGTTTGTTGATTCTCAGCGATTAGAGTTATTTCCAGCGAACCAGCTCGAACTTTCTCGATAAAAGCTTCACCAAGTCCTTCAACCACACGAGTTAAGGCCCCAAGGAAAGCAGGAGTGTTTGCAAGTTTGTAAACAAGGTAACCCCCTGCCATAACCACCCCTACTTTAACCGCTGCATCCGAGGCTGCTGTAACCACAGCAGGGGCGTTTTCAAGTCTTAAAATGAACCTTTCTGCTTCTATTTCCAACCCCAGTGCATTTCGGTTCTGTTCGTGCTCACCAGGTTCAGCCATATTTTTACTATACCTCCTAAAAGCTGTAAAAGTGACGAACGATGGCCTCTTGGTTATATTAGAAGTGTAATAACTCCGACATCTCACTTGTAAGTATTGCCACAAAATTGCAGGAATTCAGACAAGCTTGTGGGACTTATGCCCACCCCCCTACCTTATCCTTGGTTTAAAAAAACAGACATTGTGAAACATCGATTATAATTATTATTTTCATGTTGTTTTTTAATTTTGTTGTTGCCCCCTTAGCACAGTCTCGCGTGGTTCGCAAAAATACACTTTCTTCCATCATATGGCCCTGTTTAAACTCGTGTATTTTAAACTGCGTCCTGAGCTGCTGCAAAGTTTGCTTCAGGATTTAATTTAGATGTAAAAGGCTTGACTGGGAGTTTCTGTTTTTGCTAATTACTTAACTTGGACTTAAGTAACTTATCAAATGACTTGAGTGGGTCTTAACTCTTAAGTCATGACCTTTTTACAACACTGCAGATAGTCATACATCTCAACATGCGAGACTGTGGTCCATTTAGATAAATCATAATATATATTGACGAAGTGTACGACAAACTGGAAGACAGTAAACAGCAACCAACTAACTCCATATTCTATGAAGTTGTGAAATTTACGGTGCCTTACATTTAAGGGGTTTTGCAACAAAGCTTGTTTTTGTCGCACAGGCCTTTCTAACCACGCCCCTTTTTTGAATGGAAAGTTGCAAAAACTATTCAAGAAGTAATTATGGAGTTACAAGAAAACTATACTTGCTGTCCGTTGTACATTTTATTCAGCTGCCAAAAGCGTTAAACAAGTTCTCACACAAGGAGTTTAGAAATGCAGTTGATAGCATCCCAGTAAACTTACTTCCTCTTTCACAAACTTAAATAAGTTTACGCTTTTTAAAGAATTTTAGTATTGAACATCTCACTTGTTATAAACTTATTGCAAATGTTGAAGAATTGAAAAGTACCTAAACTGAGAAAAATAAAATAACTTTTAAGGTTTAACAAACTACTTGCTGTAACTGCTGTACAGTTTGTTTCAGCTGTTGGCATTTTATAAAGCTACTTTATTGCTTTTGGAAAGCGCAACGCACAAAATAGTTACAAAGCAGCGAAGCTTTGAGCAAACATAATCCCGCCAGTGTAAACTCCAGACAGGCTTTGGGAAAGTTTTGAACAATTCTACGATGTAAATGAAACTTTATGGCACATTTATATTTCTTGCTGTGAACTCTAGCGACGAAACCTAAATAAGAACAACATCAACGCTGGATTATAACGCAGTTCGGAATAAAACCAAAATAACAGTTGTAATAACGTCTAAATCAGAATAAGTCCAAATAAGATGCATTTGTACTTTAGATGGCTACTTTGTGGAACCACTACTTTGTACAGGATTGGTGAATTTATAAGAAGCATGAAAACTAGGTGTGACGTAAAATTACTGCTGTTAGATCTAGCAAACGTTTTTAAAGCAGGCATAGACGTTTGATTTAAAAATATAACTTGCTAATATATAACATATTTTATTATTGGTTGCGCTGTTGTTTATAGTCAATAAAAATTAACATTTTAACACTTTCTAATATTTTATGCTGGTAACAATATAGTGTAAGGTTTAGGCCTATAAGGCGGATATAATTTTAATCCTACTATATTTGTTGTTTCCTAAAAGTTTATTTTGAAACAAGAGTTTGTGTGAGGTGAGACCAGAGTCTGTTGGCAGCTTACAAAAGCGAACACAAGAACGAGTTGAACAGTAAGTTTGAGCATAGAATACTAATCACAGGGATCGGGGGTATTAGTGAGGAAAACGTTCTGGCATATTGCGACGTTAGATTTATTTAAATTATACTGCAAACCAGACACAATGATATGAACACCATACTTACAGCGGAGCTAGCTTAATTTTTCAAATGTACAATAAATCTATAAGCGACCTGACAGTATGCTCTTAGAAATGCAATTGCAATTGTTTAGTTTCGATTTAGTGGAGTTCAGTTAGGAGTGTGGGAAATGTTTCTTGATTTTTTTATTTTCTTGAGGAGTAAAATTTAGTCCCATATTATCAAAACAACATTTCAGTAAATAATTGGTTTCAGATTTATTTTCGCACCAATAGTTACAAACTACGGAAATCACGCCAAAATATACTTGATTAAAATATTGAAAATGCATTTCTACGCCAGGTTCAGGAATGAAGTTATCGATGAATATATTCCCCTTGCAATTCACGTTTTTAAACATTTCTACCAAAAACACGAATTTCATGGTTGGTGCGTGACTACCTACTTGTGTTCCTGGCGTATTATGAAATATATGATTTTTTAAGTGGAATGTTGAAATACGTCAACGTTACAGTGATCCCTGAAAAATACTTTTGATGGGTGATATCACGTGGCAAGAAATAAATTCACATTAGGTTAAATTACACTGAATGTTGTGAGTTTGAATTGAATAGAATTCGCCCGACAAAACGGGGTAAACTTTTTGTTTTTGGATTTTGAAAAATAAGGAACTTTTGAGTTTTTGGAACAACTTCAGCAAAATGTTTGAAGAAACTCAGTCGGAGTTTTAAGCAGAAGTAGAAAATGTACAAAAAAACTTGATTATCTGGAAAAACTTGAAAGAAGAACATTATTGCAAAGTGCTAAAATGATCGTTGAAATAAATACATACTTGACAAGGTAGACGACAAAAAACAGAAAAGCAATAACTACTCATAAGCTTAATAAATGATAGAAAACATTGCGCCAATTTAATTTACAATTACAACAGTTACCACGCAAAAAAATAAGAAACACCAATTTCTTTATGATTCTAACGATGAAAAAGCAAATAATATCAGTAATTTTTTGCAGCAAAATTATACAAGTGCGGGCATTGTGGCTCTTAAAATCAACTGTTTTCTTGTTTATGTTGTTGTGATAAATTCCGAAAGGCGAATATATAACGTTTAAATAAATATTAAAGCAGAACATTTGGTCCTGTGTCTAGTTTGAATTTCACTTGCAAATTTATGCGTCTCTAGTTTTTATAAAATAGTTTGTGCAAAGCATTTAAGTGAAACGAAGTAGATTCATGTTTTTTTACAATATAACGAGCAACGATTTATTTAATCAGTAAGAAAGCTTTGGGAATGTTCACAAGATTTTGGCGACATACTTTTGGTCCATGGGAAAAAAATAAAATAAAAAGCCGATTGGCAGCTGATATTGCTTGGTCATGCTGAAAATTAATGGCATTATGATTTAACAATAAAAGTCACTCTACAAGTCAAAATTATTTCCACCTGACACTTCTAGAATGCTGAAATTTAGCTGAGGGACGGATTCGTCATATTTTCGTTTATATTTCCACCAGGTTTAAAAGGTTTTTTTAATGAGATAATTTGAATTTTCATGAAATATAAATATAGTTTCTAACTTAAAGTTAAACCTAAATGCAAAAATAACTTGTTTGATTTCACGGCGTCAGAGGTTTGGTGTCGATTGTGTAAAATGTGGGACTGCAATATGTTGTGAGGTAAAGCACGATAAAAGTTGATCAACAAGAGAAAAAATCAAGAAATAAACAGAAAAACAGCGTTTTCTTTGTGAAAAGTACACTCTAAGCAACGCAAAGCTATAAAAACTTCAAGGGTTGAAGAAAACAAACGATAATTGTGACGTCATCTCTTCTTTTTGCTCCCCTTGGGCGAATCAGGGGAGACCTTCAACTCTCTGTATTCGTCCTGGGAATAAACAAGATGTTACGTCGAAGTTGCAAGCAGGTTGCGTGCGCACTCATGCGTGACAAAGTCAACATGGTAAAAGGGTGGTTACCCTATTGTGGAGTTTTTGTCGCATTTTGTTATATTTAAAAGCACCAGGAAAATAATATAAGGGTTAGAAAAAATCATGCTGCTTAAACTGGGGCGGCAAAAAGTGTTGGTATATTTGATAACTTCTGTGTTTGGTTTCGCGGAATAATAACACCGAGAATCTTTTTCCTATTTTTGACATTTTTGTGGCTTTTGCAATGATTTCGTAATAAATAAATTTACAGGAAAATATAAAGTTGTAAGGTGGCTTGTTAGTCCCTTCAAATCGTTGTGTGTCACAAATTACTTCTGGATAATTTAAAATAGGAGAAGTAAGGAAGTATTTTTAATATATAAAGTATAAATTTTGTCCTACGGAGTGACTAAAATTAGACAAATGGTCTCACACTTTAAAATCATTAAACAAAGTAACAAAATTTGAAAAATGCGCAACATTCAGGGCAATTGGCCAAATAAAGAATATTTTGAAATGAAGCATCTCACCAGTTGAACGTTGCTCGGGATTCGTGATAGAAAGTCCATGAGTTCGTTGTTGGGGACGTAATCGGGTTTGCGAAGCCGCTTCGTGAACTTGTTCACGCCCCAGATGAGAACCAACACTCTCACGGGGATGAGATAAAGAATGAGCGAAGCGACGCACAAAACTATCACGGCAAGCGTGGAGAGGAAAGGAACCGTCCACGTGAAAGTGCTGTGAACGAGCATATGAATGTTATCACGATCATGTGATACATGTTATTGTGAATAGACGAATAAACGTGGTTGTACATATTACTAATGTAGTTATTTTTACCATTATTTGATAGTTATCACAATCACATGAACACCTTACTGTCTATACCTCTATTTAATGGACGTTTATATGAAACCCTAACTATATTTCACCAATATACGATTTCAACAAGTATCACGATCACATGAATATCACAAAATACAGCGAATCACCTCACTTTAATGACCTCAAAGCGACAAGACTACGCTGTGATC
The DNA here is from genome assembly GCF_963924565.1 of Ascidiella aspersa. Lineage (NCBI taxonomy): Eukaryota > Metazoa > Chordata > Ascidiacea > Phlebobranchia > Ascidiidae > Ascidiella > Ascidiella aspersa. Next base: position 316,996 of record NC_139447.1, read on the forward strand.
AAACTAAAGTATTATCACAACTGTTTTGTTTTCCATTTTACCAGCTAACACGATTATTTAAATTCTACCAATAATCATGATTAAATGAGTTACTTCAAGTACAACTACGCTTTACTGTAACAGCCACGAAGTTTCACGATCACATGAATTTTCCTAAGTATTACGATCATATGCATACCTCCCTTGTATATCACGAATTATCACGATTACACGAATATCAACAAAAGTATCGATCATATATATTTGCTTTAATAAAATTTCACTATCACCAATCACATAAATGTCCCTAAGTTTTACAAATACATGAATGTTCCTAAGTATCACGATCACATGAATGCCGCCTCACTTGTAAACCCTCTCCCCGAAGGATGCGATTGTGTCGAGTATGTTCTGTACTTTGGTGAGAACATCCTGAAGCGCGTTGAGTCTTTGCATCAGCGACAACTTCCCCGCCTCGTCGTCAGGTTCATCGTCCTCAGCCCTGCGTGAGTCAACCGTGAGTTCAAAAGATCATATGAACGGTGAAAGTTGTAAATATAACACATGTCAAATATATGATCACAGTGGTCATGACAAGGAGATGCGAAACCAAAATATCACGCCATGAATATGCGTTGTTTTTTTCTGTCTGGATCATGTTACAAAAATCATTCCATGAAAATTACATCCGTTATTGCACTACGCTATGAACATTCTATGAAAGTTTCCTGACATGAACATTTCGTGAAAGTTTCATGACATGAACATTTCGTGAAAGTTTCATGACATGAACATTTCGTGAAAGCTTCATGACATGAACATTTCGTGAAAGTTTCATGACATGAACATTTCGTGAAAGTTTCATGACATGAACATTTCGTGAAAGTTTCATGACATGAACATTTCGTGAAAGTTTCATGACATGAACATTTCGTGAAAGTTTCCTGACATGAACATTCCACGAAAGTTTCATGACATGAACATTTCGTGAAAGTTTTATGACATGAACATTGCACGAACGTTCCACGCCGTGATCGCATCACGAAAGGCTCACCTGACGTTGCTTGTTTCATCGAGTGCGTCTTGTCTGTGAGGGCGACTGCGCCTCACGAAGATGTCGATGTAATTCTTGAGGAAGAGAAGGAGCAGAGCAATTGGGAACATGTAGAGCTCAAAGTTCCAAGCGATCAGCAGGAAAGTCTAAAAACAACCGGAAACACTCAACATATCTGCATGAAGGGGTTGACAATAGGTAAAGCAAACTAGGAGCACGGTAAGTCGTGATAAGTTTATCAAAATCATATTCGCATTTAAAATAAAACAACAGTTTAAAAGAATTTAATTAATTTCAAAATTTCTTACATTTCAGTTATATTTATGTAACACATTGACAAATATATCTTTATAATACATATTTTTTTATATATTCAACTGACAAATTGAATTTAATTCGAATCACTCACGATAAAGGCGAATGCGCTCCTTCGGGGGATTTCCCAAGTGAAGCAGGAGTTTACGAACTCGGCGGTTGCTATGGCAACCTGCACTAGCGCCCACACGCGGTGAAAGTTGTTGAGGAGAAGATTCTTCTTGAACTTCACTTGCTCCTCCATGAAGCGCTCCTCACGTGGACTGAACGTGCGGATCGCCGCTCGAACCTACGTCACAATCAACTATATGTTACGTCACAATCAATTATAGGTTACGTCACAAACAATACAACGTTACAACTTTTGAAATATTTGTAACCAGAACCCATTTTCTTTACCGGGTTACAGATGAAAGTATTCTATGCGACGCCAACCCTGAAACTTGACCGGGTTACAGATGAAAGTATTCTATGCGACGCCAACCCTGAAACTTTACCGGGTTATAGATGAAAGTATTCTATGCGACGCCAACCCTGAAACTTTACCGGGTTATGGATGTAAGTATTCTATGCGACGCCAACCCTGAAACTTGACCGGGTTATGGATGTAAGTATTCTATGCGACGCCAACCCTGAAACTTGACCGGGTTATGGATGTAAGTATTCTATGCGACGCCAACCCTGAAACTTTACCGGGTTATAGATGTAGCTGATCTGCAGAGTGACAGTTCCCTTGCTTCGGTCCTTGAGTTTACGATCTTTAAGGACGTACGACTTTTCCTTCCCGCTGGAAACCCTCAGGACCGGGATCGAAACCCGGCCAAGGAACTCACGCTCGCTGTCCTTGTCTTGGTCGAATATAAGGAGCTCAAGGACGTCGTGGACGTCGCGAAGCGGGCTGCAACAATAAACCATTATTACGTCATTGGACGGTTATATGAATGGACGTCACGGGTTTGTATAAATAACCGTCATGTATTTTTCAGTCTCGAGTGACGTCATTGATGTGTTAATTTATTGACGTCATAATTGGTTTAACTTTAGCTTATTGCGTTACATTTATATGCAATTAGCGATCAACATTTTGACAACTCAATGTTTCACTAGTTTTAAATAAAATAATAAAAGCAAAATAGAAATGAATTTTGGGAAGTTAATCACTTAGTATTAAAAATTTCCTATTTCACAATTTTCTATCAAATTTCTCTAACTTACAATCAGAAATAATATCGTAAAACACTTTGCAACCATAAGTGTGAAGGAACGAAAACTGCTGCTTAAAAGATACAAGTTGAACCCTATGACGTAACAACCCGTCCATTGTGACTCACAATGTGCAGACGCGGTTCCAGACAGGGTCTAGCGTCTTGTAGCAGGTTTGTGTTTGGGCCCTCGCGTTGCAAAGTTGCGCAACACAGAAGGGGTCGGACTTGCCGTTGATGTCGGCGCTCTTCAGCCCACTCGCTGAAACCACGCGCACCTCGACGAAACCAACGTCCTTGAGACTTCGCAAGGTCGAGGAAAGCGCCTGTGATTGGACGAGACAGGGTCACGTGGTTGATGTGAACATATTGAGTAAATTGCCTAAAGCTAATCCACCTTTTTATATACGTTAGGTATCCAATACCTGCGCCCTTCTACGAAAAGCAATTCGGCATTTTCAACTAAATAGTACTGAGATAATTTGAAAATAGTGAAGACGGATGTCGGTAAAAAAAAGGAGTTTAATTGGTTGAATTGGCGCTAAAATGTAACTTCAGGAGGCTTTACGCATTGGGCACACAACGAATTGCTCGAGCTCGACACATTGATTTTTATCGAGCTGATATTGACAAACGTATGGTGAGGGTATTTACTCACAGTTGTAGGGCGGTGATGTCGAGCGTAAAACTAAACATTGCGTTATCGTGTTTCAAAAGATGTGACGACACACAATACAACGGCAATATTGCAAAAACATTATAGTTTCGCGCAAAAAAGTCGGAGTTCCCCTGTTGCGAGACTGTTGTCATATAGAAAATATGGATAAAAAAATAGTTTGAACGGGAGATGACTTTTATCGTTTATCAATAAGTTGGCAAAATTGCAATTTAATATGGCAAAATTGCAATTTACACTTAAAGAGACTTTGAGCTAAAACGTAGTCAACAAAAGTAGAACACATAAGATAGATTTCCGAGAAGCGCGAAAATTTTTTGCAGTTTTAATGTTGAAATTGGCAAAAACAGAGTTTGTACAGCGCTGTAGGAGTGGTGTACAACACAGCGAACCATTGGAATCATTGCAAAAATTAAATATTAACTTAGAGCTCGCGTCCCCCTAAGAATTACTTGGCGCCCCCTGGAACCGCTGCATTATAGAGGGCAATAAAAGTAAATGCGGAGCAGATAGCAATATTTTTTTATAAAATTACCAACCTTCAGCATAATTGTGCTTTATCTGGTCCAAATCATATTAAACCAATTAAAAGTATTTCGTTCTGTTGGCTTTAATAAAGTATTGCTGTTGAAAGACGATGGTTTTATGACAACAGAAAAAAACATTTAAAGTCTAACTGGACAACGATAGTGGTGAAAGACAATATTACTTAAACCCGATGAAGCTGGGTTGTGCTAAAGCTTGCGATATTAAAGCACGGTTTGTCCTTCAACAATGTCGCCTGATGAAAAGGTTTCGAATCAGACAAATGCGATTCATCTGAGATTATAAATCGATGCAGAATAGAACAGAAACTAAAAACAAATCCATAAAAGCGGGATTCGCCATAAACAGAGATTGTTTTATCGATTGGCGCGCAAGTAGCTCAATACAAACGAAAGCATCGCTACAATGAGGTTTTTGGAAGTAATGGCGGTAAGGACTCTCGCGTGCCTTTGTTTCACAACAATCGGGATTTCTTACGCCCTTTTGGCATCAAGCCAGTTATTTTATAAAAAGCAGGAAGAAATTTATTTCAGCTAAAGCAGCATCAGTTAAAAACATAAAAAAAACACAATGCAAACCTACAAACCACAGCGGAACTAAGGGCAGCATGGCTTGGAATCAATTCACAATTTGATCTTTCTATCTAAAATATCATCAATGACTTTATTGCTACACCAAAAAGTCTAAAAATGTTTGCTTTAATTGCAAGGCGGAGGAGATGTCTTGTTTGTAACCATTCAGTGTTTTTTTTACTAAGGTTTCCTTGCCTTATAAAACATATTAAGCATTTTGTGGTTTGCTGCCACTAATATGCAAACTATGGAGTTTGCACTTTCTATTTGAATTAGTTGGGTGAAGTTGAGTTGGACGTTTAATCGTGTTTAACAAGTGAGCCACTGGGACAATCATTTATCATAACCACACGAAGGCTGATATAACAAATATTAAAACGTGTCCGTTTGTTTTAAAAGCAACGAGTTTGGTGTTCGGTGTGCGACACAAACCCACCCTATATATAGACGCCAATATTTTTAACGTAGAATTTTTTTTCACAGCACGCTACATTGGAATAGATTCGTTCCGCGTTGGACGCCATGGAGTCCAGAAAATTTCCAAAACCAACGAGAAGACGACTAACATATTTATCTCAAAGGCAGAAAACTTTGAACTTACAAAATGTGTTCACCATGTTCAATTAAAAGCAAAGTCAAATATTTACCCGATCTTAGTTGAAGGTTAACAAAGTCAAAAGTTGTAAATCATTTGTTTGGGAACATGTATTACTTTTTTGAGGACACAATTGTACCAGAAAAAACTTTTCAACATTGCCATTTCAACTTCATTTATAACCAAGACACCGATTTACATGACGTCACTTTTGCTTACGTATTTCTGACGCAATTCGCTGAGGTCATAAGTGGTGAGGTTCTTCTGCTCTGCCGCCACCTCGTGGACGGTGACGAGAAAAAGCAATGACCCCTGCGTGTCCACCAAGGTCATCGACAGCGAGTGGGTCTCGTCACGTGACAACGACCACAAATCGAGCTCGCACCTGCGGTCACGTGATCAAGTTTAAATTTCCCGCGCAGTTACGCGAGCAGACAATAGGGGGGATGTAAAAGTTGGGAATTTTGAATGAAATTAACGAGAATTTAATGATCGGAAAAAAGGTAAAATAAATTTATGAAAAAAAATTACCACAGCTTGAGAAGCTGACGGCTTCGAACAACAATCAGTAAGCAAGATCTAAAACTTTTAATATAACTTAGCATTTCGCCACATATAAAAGAACAGCATCATCAGCATCTTAATTCGAATGAAGCTATTATAAAAACACTTCACTTTTATCGTCCCCTTATGTTCAGTTGGTGGGCAAGATTCTGTTGTCGAAGCTTAAAACTAACATTTAAAGTTAAAAGGCAGTAAACACACTTTAACTTAACCGATATGCTGTGAACAGATGGACCAGGGTGTGTCAACAATGTAAAATAGTCACAACATTGGAAAAAAGTGATAAACATGATATAATCTATAGAATGTTACCTCCCAATGAAGTCATCCCTTCTGTACACGTCGCGATCCCATACTGTGACGTCAACAATGGAGGTTTCCTTGCTGGTGAGATGGAACATGTATTCCTCCTTCCAAACTGGGTTGAGCGTTTTGTAGCAAACCTGCACATTCCGAGGGTAGGGGGTTCAAATCCCGAGGCGGTAATGAGATGTTTTATTATTTTGGATATTTTTTCCTAAAGTGAGTTTGTTAGATGAAAGGTTTCGCTAGTAACAATAAATTTCTGTAATAGGAGATTAAATAAAAGCTTTTGTTCTAGAATATAGTTGAAAATATTAGCACGTTGACAAGTTTAAAACGCGTTTTCCTAATAATAATGTTCTCATGAAACTACCAAAATTAAATAAGTGTAATATAGCCAGTTCTTAATAACAAACAGCAAACACATTCCGAACTATTGTAAATAATTAATCAAACAAAAGCAGATAATTTTAACACTTTATTGTCACCCACTTTGCTTTTTCTTTTCACTTTCCCCAGCTGCAGTTTGACGTAAGGATCCGACAAACCGTTCGCGTCCCTCGCTGGAAGGTCTGTGCCTGAGACTAGCTGCACTGTTGCTAGGGCGACCGGAGGCTGCGTGCGCATGCTGCTGCCTGGCAACAACAACAGGTTCCATTCTGGTATTATTTTACTTTTTTACCAAAATGTAAATTAATAAATGTCGTTTTTTATTTCAAAAGCCGCAATGAAAAATAATTGCACTTGTTTAGTTTGAGGATAAAACAAAGTCGGGTAAAAAACAATCAGATGTAATATTTTATTGATTATTAGTTCAATGTTTTTACCAATTTATCATTTCATTGTGAAATATTGTTCAGATTTAATGAAGCGCTTTTTGTTTTAAATTAAAACGAATTGTTTCCGGTCTGAACAATTCGGATTGAGTGCGTTAGTTTTAGCGTGGAACAGTTTGGGCATTCTATATTTTCAAACGGAGCCTTATTAGTGAATTTACTTCTCGACAAATAACTTCTTTGGCAACTTCATTTTCACAATAAAATACCGCTGGTGGACAAGTCTTGTCTATTGAAGGTAAAGTAGCAAAACAAATAGTTTAAAGAGAATAATCATGTTTTTACAAACAAGAATTAAAAAAAACGCTCACTCGGTTTACACAGTTTTAAATTATTCCACGAACATGAAATAACTTCTCGCTCGAAAACACCGGTTTGTTCGGTCATTCAAGCCCTTTGTGACGCAACAGTTGCCCCAGTCGATTGAAACCTAATTATCTTTTGTGACGTCATAAGCGAATGCTTACATCTCAATAGCGTGTTGCTTTTGGAAAAAAACAGAAGGGATTAATAACGATTTGAACTTGGGATGGACCATCGTTATTATGTTTCACTTTATTTTTTGTTGTTCAATAAATAGCAGACATGTCTGATAGCAAAAATTTACTTCGGCAGCCCAGTAACTAAAACATGTAAAGTTGGGACATTTAAAAGTTACGTTCACCCTTATAACTTTAGAAAATGCTATTCGATGAGAAATAATAGAAGATTAAGTAAGAAACCTTTTTATAACTGTGATTTTGTCCCTTTGTAAAAATACGTCCAAGCAACCCTACGTGCTGTACGCCCACGATCACGTGATATTACGCCAGGGCCAGTTTATACCAAACAGCAGCAACTTTAGCAACTAATTGTTTATTGCTGTTAATCATAACAACTGGATTATAAAAGTACAGAGAAACTTTTTTAGTCACCTGCGCATTTTTGACTGATATATTTTATATTTTATTTTGCGTGAAAGGATTATTCAAACTTCTTCACAACCAGAAGCATAGTTTGTTCCACAACAACCCAAGTAATGGTAAAAATAGAACTATTCTTATTGTTAAATTGTATTGTTTATTATTGTATATTTAAAAGCGCTTTTTAGTAAGGTTTCGAAACCATGCATTCTGAAAATGCGCGAAAGTAATTGTGGCGTCACCATTAACAATGACGTAACAAAGCAACAGCGGAAATCCTTACACGCGTCGGAAGCACGTTTTCACGAAAAGATTGATGATCGTAAGTTTCCGTAAATTACTACCCGAATGTTCAAAGAAGGTGGTTTCCTAATATTGCAAAAAGTCGCTCGTTATTGAATTTACCTCGAGCCGTTTTTGTTTTAAAGTGAGGCTTTATAAAATTCCAACTAACGGCCTTAAATATCTTAACTGGATATTTCATAGACTACTTAAAAACAGGAAATTTTTATGATTTTCTTGTTCGTTTTTTTAAATTCACCATAAACGAATAAAAATAAGACCATTTTATAAAGATTTATTTGAGTGCATTTTTCAAACAGCACCCAATAATGTCGTCACAACGCCATAGTTACGTCACAATTGCTACCTTTGCGTTTTCTCAGTGCTAAGCTTGCGACGTCGCTCACCCTTCTGGTTGGAAGTTCGGGGGTGTTTACAGGGGTGGGGGGGCGAGGGGCGGGGGGTAACAACTTGCTGGGGGCGCCGTCCGTCTGTGACGTAATAAACGGGGGTTAAAGGGGTGAATAACACTTTTTACAAAAATGTTTTTTTTTAGGAGAAAACAATTCGCACAACAACAATATACTACTAATTGGTGACGTCACTATAAATTAAAAAGCAGAGTAGTACATAATTATGACATTATCATATATATTCCAGAACACTATCCTTGCTTTTATGACGTCACTCAAATTCTGAACAAAGCCATTGTGACGTACCTCTTCAGCGTTCTGCTTGGCTAGTTTCTGCAGCGGAGTGAGTGAAACGCTGATATGAAGAAATCCCAGATCCTCGTCGCAACTCGGGTCTTCCAGCTGCAGCGTGACGTCACGACTGGTGACGTCACACCTGGTGAGGTCGAGCGCGGCGCTTCCCATGAAGTCGTCCCTCATTCCGCGGTCCCAGTCGTAGACGTGCATTGTTACGTCAGAGTTGATGTTCAGTGGGATGTGGAACTGCTCGTCCCAGCGGGGGTCAAGGGTCAGTTTGCAACATTTACTTTTCCTCACGGTTTTCCCATCGACCTTCACCTTCACGTATGGGTCGCTCTTGCCTGTTGGAATGTGGAAAGTACGAATTTACGCTCAGGAAAGCAACTCTATAACAAAGGTGAACTTTGGTTGCGAAAATAAAGATGTTTTTCGCAATTGGGATTTTACCTAACAGGCACTTTTTGTTTACATTTAAACAAGATTTGTCGCCTGACAGAACATCTACTCATATACCTGATGATGGCAAACTATATAGATTTTACAGACGTCAAAGATCGTATAACTCACATGAAAGCTTTAATGATAAAAAAATTCACTTAGATTTAATAAGGTATGAAAACAATTTATATTGAGAGTTTTTTTACCAGCTACAAGAAATGTGGCATTTATTTGGAAAACAAGCTTCTTAACAATAAACATTTTATAAATGAACTTGATTTGGGTATTTTTTCAACGTTTATCCCTTTCTTGTAAGAATTGATCTGGCCAGTCGTTGTTGAACATTATTAAATGCTTTCCACTTATCTTAGGTGTTTTTACCATTAAGAGAGATGTGAGCATAAGGCTCAGAATCCGAACTCTCGCTATGTGCGAAGGGCTCACAGACTACAAAATTACAAATGCCTGGTACAAGCCACTATGGTGGTTTACGTTGAATTAACAATATTAATCATTAAGTCAATTGTTCCCTATTGTATAGTTCTGGACACTTTATGTGAATTAAATCGCCCAATAGTAAATTAAATAATTTGAATAATCATACAAAGAAAAAATTTAAAATATTTAAAAAAAAATAATATTATTTGAGTATCTAATAATAAGTAGTGATCTTAGTGATCTTACCATTTGCATCACGAGCAGCGAGGTTCTCTCCGCTGAGCAAATGAATGTAGAGTTTGTGTGTCGGTGCCGCGTTCTGCAGATGGAAGAGCGACAACATTTCACTAAAATACGGCACCAAACATCAGCAAAACACAACTCTAGGTAAACAAAGAAGTATAGTTTTTCAATTTTGCAACTAAAATCTGTGCTAAAAAACAGCCAAACATGCAGATCCAATAGTTCCAGGGTAGATTATAGAAAATCATTCACAAGTGTCATTTGAGTGATCAATAGAAGCTTTTTACATAAACCTTTGGAGCCAAAAATTTTCTTTATTGATAATAGCGGCATATACATAATATTTATGCACAATATTTCCAACTCTGTAAGAAGGGAAAAGTATTTTTTTTTGCAATTGAAGGTTTGGCTAAAATAAACAAAACATACATATCTAAGTTTTTCAAAAGTTAACAAATTAGGTTTATATTACAAATGGCTGAATATACGTAAATGCTTAGTTTCTTGATTAAACAAATATTATTCTACGGTTTTGCTTGAAAACATGTTGTGTAAAGTAATATGTAGTTTGCCATAAAATATCATTAAAAGCAGACTGTTAAATAAACAAAATTAATTGGCCTTAGATAAGGTTTTGAATTGGGCTCAAGTGCCACAGTAGCATCTTAAACAAATGTGGTTTGTAACGATAACATCTGCAATAAGCTTTGCATTGCTTAGGATTGTAATGACAACAACTTGTTAAAATTTATATAAATATGTAGTGCAGATAATACAAAATAATTCAGACAACTAACTAAAGTATAATTAAAAAAAAATTAATATGTTAAAACAGTTATTATAGATATCAACAGTAGTTCATTTAATCCTCATTACTAAATAGCTTTGCTTAAATATATACTTGACCTGACACATAGAACAACATATACTGCTGCTTCTAAATGGCTACAGGCTGTAATATAAACCCTGCAATTACGTTAAACCATGGGTCTTAGCGCAAATATGAGAAGCATAATTAAATAATGCTACATGCTTGTGATGTCATAGCTCAGGGCTGTTACATCACAAACAAACAACATCAAACACTACAAGGTACACAGAAAAAATGTAATTCAGCAACACTTAGCATTCAGTAAACCAATATAGTGAGGAATGTTTTAACAAGGCAATGTTCAACGGAATGTAAACCAAAGAAACTACAAGATTATGGAAGGACTAGCGACAAAGTTGTGCCTACACGCTCCTGTGGCTTCCTGACCAACCCACACACACGTTTTTGGGCTCCAAGCAACATCTTATTTACAAATGCTGCATACCTCCTTTTAATTGGTGCTAAACGTTTTTTTTTTAAATTATTAATTTGGAAAAGTTCAACATTTTTTTAAAGTTATTAATTTTGCAATAGTTAAACTTCACCAATATTTAACCATTTCATTTTCTTATTACCCCTTAACGCTCAAGTTTGTTCAACTAATAATGAACTTGCATTAAAAGTTTAACCCAAACTAAATAGTAATTATGCACCAACTGTAAAATACATCAGGCAATAAAACTAGCAATTTACCACAAACATGGGTCCTGGGATATTTGACAGCGTCAAAAAATCCATAATTTATCGAGTATCAAGCCTGGGGTTAAAATTAGGAATGCAGCTTCTAAAACAAGGAGCTGACGGCCAAGAATAAAGGTTACGAGCGATAATGTATTGTTTCCCGATTACTCAAGTGCATACTAAGCCAACATAACAGGAAGTTTGGTGAAGGGTATTAATAGTTGGGTGTTGTTGACTGGGAAAAACATAAACAAGGCTAGTTGTAACGGATCGGTTGATCATAATTTACATACTTGACGTTTCCCTGTATTAAAAGCTTGTTTTAACCACAATGTAGTTAGTCACAGCATTACTACTGATAGTAATGTTGTGGTCACACAATTCTCATGTATACAATCATAGCAAACAAAAACAAACAATGTTGTGAAGAAGTACCATTAATCTATGCGGCTTTTACAGTTTTATTATAACTGAAAAATTTAAAACATTCTACAATATTATTATTTAGTATAGTTTGCTGTGTTGAATGAATGCTTTTATTTTAGTGTAATATTTACAACAGCTTAAAAAAAATTGAATTAACCTGCACGTTAACCTAGACTCAACAAGAAGTCCACATTTCTCAACTTTAACAATCTATCATTGAACTAATAAAAATATAAATTGTAATAACTGATAAAATTTTTTAAATAGTTTGATGCAACATTCTGGTAATAAAATCAAAATACCTAACAAACTGTTCTATATAGAACACTATTATATACGGATCTGTTCATAAGTTTAATGGTGAAAATAACGGCCCAAATAGACGTTAAAAGCAACATGCTTTATTTTTGATATGGATATCACTGATGATGGCATGAGTATTTGTCGAAACGTTTGAACAATAAAGCATGTCGCTTTTTACGTCTATTTGGGCCGTTATTTTCACCACTGTTCTATATATCTTAAAAAAAATCCCAAAACTAAAGTTGCATTATTTGGAATTATGTTCTAAACTATTTAACCTTAAAACAGTAAATACTGTCCAAAGCTAAAAAGTTATTATCAGCATTTTGTTTCATATGTGCTGAATTTCAAGATAAAAATATTTATGCCATGTTAACTGTCATCTGCCCTAAAAACTGCAACAAATCACACATTTAAAACATATTCACATCTTGTGAACAAATCTGTGCAGCTTAAAAGTCCCAAGAGACAACTGAGAAGTGTTGCAATTACAGCACCAAACTGCAATCAGTGTGCCAATCATGAACACCTGCCTAAAGACATGAAAATTTAATGATCTACCTTTTTGTTCCCAACTTGGTTCATTTTTCTTCCCTCTCCTGCTGCATCTATCATAACAGGAAAGGTCAGACTGATTATAACAAGTTTGCCTCGTTTATCCCAGTTTGTTGTTAATAGGGTCAGAAGATAATAACGTATCATTATAAAATGTTTGGAGCATAAAATATAAGTTTAGCTCGGCTTGTGGTTTGGTTTCTTTATATATTTTGTATCTTACATGATGAATACAATAGAACTTGACCAAATGCTATGTTGCTAGTAGAGTATTATGCTCATCTGTAGAACATAACATGCCCTAAACTATAAGTTTCAACAACTTTTGGTCATATAAAAGCAGAATAATGCTATATTAAACATTTCAAAAATGTATAAAGTTATTTGAATAGATTTGGCCTTTCTTTTGATAATACATTTTATAAAAAGATTGGGAATTAACTTATAAAAAGGATACACTTGTGCAAATACATATATTTTTTTTATCTGGAACAGGTGTTTTAAGTGTTAAAACAAACCAATTTTTTTTGAATATTTTTTATAAAAAATGTATTAGTAATATTTTTTGAGACATGCAGTTGAACTTACCGTGGATAGACTTGCTGTCGTCGCTGTCAATCATCTTTCGTGACGGTGTAGGGCTCTAGGAACAATAAACAAGTTTTTACTAAAACAGTTGATTGATTGCTAGCTTCTATTTTCATGAGTCACTTCCCCCCCCCCCCGGACAGTAACGCAGTTATCTATGAACAAAACACAGACAACAAATATCGTGTATTGAATAGAATAGAGGTTTTTAAACTAACATGCCTTAATACCAGGGCGATTATTTTTTGACTAGTCAAAAAAAGTAAAAATTTTGTCAAAATTTACTTGTTAGGTCAAAATTATTGCAAATCAAAATTAAAAAAGTGCACATAAATTGTTTACAAAATTAAAGAAGTATTGTCAGATTTTTAAAATTGTCGTTCAGTTAAAATTTTATTCAAAAAAATTAGTTTTAAATTATGCTCAACGACATTTTCACTGTATTAGATCTTTATAAGAGCAATATACGGTATATACGAACCAGCGCAATTAACCACCCAGGCCTAGTTTATTGCAATATGTTCAGCTTGAAAAAAATTGTCAAAATTTCAGTTTTTCAGGTCAAAAAATAATCGCCCTATTTATTACTTATAGCCTTAATACAGTGGTCTCCAACATTTTTATTAACCGACCTTAATTTCAACAAAATGAAATTAGCATTTACATGAGCCCCAAATTTGTTTTTCGATAAGTAATGCTTGAACTAAATAACACTAGCGGTTGATTATTTTTACGAGAAGTGGCTACACATGTGTACCAAATTAAAGTATAAATTAACACATGGTTTAAAGTTAACACATAAAACACAAAGTTTTAATGGTTTTACCATTTTTAATACACTTATTGCGCTTGTTTAAACACTGAGCGCAGTGGTTAGTGATTGCGACCCCCAAAAAGCCTTCCGTGACCCCACATGGTATCGCAGTCCATAGGTTGTAGACCACTGCCTTAACATTGATCCCTCCTTACAATTTAAAATACAAAACAAATTAACTCCAAGTTGCATTTTCCCCAGACAGCAGCACAGGGGTAAATTTGAACAAAAGTTAAGATAAAATGCTTACAGTAATGAAGCCAGCCCTCTTATAAAGGCCCTTTTTAGGTACAATGCTCAACAAAGAAAAAGGATATGTTTAAATTTATATAAATGTCTAGAATTTATGTTGTTATTATAAATAAAAATGATGTCTATGAAACAAAGGAGAATTGCAGCAATTGATAAACATCAAATTTTAGTAAAAGCAACTAAATGTGAACCACAAGTTTAGTTAACTAAAAACTTTAAAAAATCCTGCTAGATAAAAATATGATAAAATGTTCGCAAAGAATGAATATATTTGCCTCTTTTCTATCCAAAGTAGTTTGTTGTGTTGTTTGTTGAATCGAGGTTACTGACTTTGTCATTGCAGTTGTAGTGGTCACTGAACAAAACAAAAACACAATAATGTGAACTCAGGTGACTACACAAAACTAAAACACTTTAACAAAAATAAAACAGGTTCAATAAAAAATGTGCTCAACTTAAAACTAAAAGAAAAAAATACTGGTAAAAATTGTTTTGGTTTAAAATCAATTTCAGACATTTTTAAGCACCAAAAACATGAAATAAGAATTTATAAAAAATGTTACACTCCAAAATAAGTGTATGATTATTGTTTAAATTGGCATTATATATTGTATATTGTTTACACATGTTTAAGTACTAAACAAACATAAAATATGAAAGTCTGTTTTAAGAAGCAGCAGGTAAACTACAATGACAGGAAAAAGTGAAATAAAACAATGTATGAATCACTTTCTTTGGTAAAACAGCCAGGTTCTAATGCATTATTCATATGATAAGTCAGCCTAAAAGTTAAGCATTCAATATCTTGATTAAAATTCATAATAGGAAACTCATGAAAATTGTACTACATTTGCTATTCTGGGGGTAATAAATATTTAACGAGCAAAGTATGAAATATTGAAAAGTTATTTGGCAACTGAAACTGAAAATAAGATGTTGTGCTTCTTATTCTTGGTATGCAATGATATCCAAACTAATGATTGCAAAGTTTTGGATGCCCAGCTTGGCATATTAGGAGTTACCCTGGGTTTTTGTTAACTTTTAACAGATAAATATTTTGTGAGAAATCATAATAATATAACATAGGTTTGTTTTTGCACATTACCCAAATGACCTCTAATCAGTGCAACTCAAATTTTTTTAGAAAATTAAAAAAACTAAAAGGCAGCAAATTATTCAAATGTTAAATCTACTATTTGTGAGAATATAACAACAAATATTGCGAAGAGCAGATTCACCTTGCGTTTGTTCAACATGAATATCAACATCTAAAAAAATAATAAATCATTATTTGCATGCATTAAATAAAAATATACACATAGATTGTAAAACCCTCAATTAAAGTTGTTTTTGTGCAAATAAAACATAAACAATTATTTACGTTGCTTTAAAAGCATAAAAAACATTGATTTCACATCAGACACAAAAAACAAACAGTAAACACAACTATAAAAAGCATAAATGACATTGCTTATGATAAGACAAACAGAATACCTTGGCAATTAGAACTTTCAAAACAAAGACCAATTAAAATAAGTTTCAATGTGGCATGTTTGTTAATATATGTAAAACCTACATTATATAAATGAAAAGTAAATAATTGGAAAACTCTTTTTATGTAGTTAAATTATGCATATCTTACAAAATTGGTTAAAAATGTAGCTTGATAATGAACTGTGAAGCCAAAAAGGTCAAGTAGATTGACAGTTAGCTTGATTAAGAATCTGTTTGAAGCCAACTTGTGTCATACATTAACTGAAGATGATGCAAGTTCAAATAATCGGTTATCGGGTATTGATTGAAAAAAACATAAAAACTTATTCTTGGGTATTGGTCCAAAAAGTGACATTGGTCAATATGTCATAGTAAATATATCTTTGTTAATATAAATGTGTGCAGCAAAACATGAAGCACATTACATTACAGATGATTCATTCTGAACCCGACACACATACAACAAATTTGAAACAAAATACAGAGTTAAAAAGTAAAAAATGAGTGATATTTTTTAATTTTATTATTTTTACCGTTAACTCCATTGTGTACAGTTTCCATGCTTTCTCGTTTCTCAGTTTTTTTGCTTCTGATGTGGAAAAGTCCATGTTTCTTTTTCTTCTTAACTTTTCTGGTTGGAGAGCCTTCCATTGATCCTATTGTGACATCAACAATGCTCAAGAATGTAAATAACAAGACTCTGATGATGACAATGTGTATCAACAACAAATTAAAAAAAAACTAACGATTTTGTAAATTTAATTTTAAAGAATGAAGCATAGGGCCACTATTCCAGATATTCAAACCATTCACAAAACTAACTGGTCAGTTTCGGAGATTAACCCAAAAATGATGGCGTGTTTTGTTTGCTTGGTGGGAAGGATTTTATTTACTTTGAAAAGGGGTACAATGGAGGTTTGTCCACTTTATTTACTCATTCCCCTTTTTTAAATCAAAAAGTTTATTGGACTTATGCACTGCCATCAAAATTCTATTTTTATGTGCTGCTGTCTAACATAAACTGTTTCTTAAACTATTACTGAGAAATATTAACCCAAAAGCTATAATGTGTCTTATGTAAGTGTTATCAGTGGCAACTAATGACAATCTGCTATAAACACATAACACATGACATAATAAAGTAAGCTATTGTTTAGCAGAAAATTTACTGTTTAAACAAAAAAATCATTTTTTTAAATTTACAAACCTTGAAGTGAAAGCGTGTCACCATCGGATAAATCAGGATTCTTGGATTCGTCAGCAGACATAATTAAACAATTTGGAAATGTACAAAATCAACTTAATCACCAGGATTTCTATTTAAACAAAAAGTGATGCATATTATGTTGTTGGCCTGTTTATACAACAGACATAGAAACTATTTTTTAAATGCATTAAAGATAAATATATGCTCTGTTGCTAAGCTAACTACTAACTGACTTGAATCTTAAAAAATTTTTGACCCAGAGATTAAACATTAAGCTGTTTTTAACATTAAACTGAACAGATGTGCAATAGACATTTCAAAATAACATTGACAGTAAGGAAACTCTTATATTTCAACTTCTTTCCATATGAGCTTCTAATTTAGTAAAGCTTTTTAGTAGTAACCTTTTTTCCCAAGACAGCACTAAATGTTCCATAAATCATTATCTATTGGCACTTGAGATCAATAATTAAAGTTAAGTGATCATTTTCAACGATTTGACCAACAAGCCAATTGGTTCAAGCCAGTTTAACAATAATTAACTTAAGCGTAATAAAACTAATGTTTTTAGTTTTTAAATGCAAAAGGTAATGGAATTAAAATACATTACAAAAATTTAATAATGAATTTTTAGACGAATAGGCAGCTTTATTTTAATAAATCATAGCATATTGATGCTTTATTATTTTGTTTGTCTATTACTACTCAATATGTAAAGTTACAAGAATTGAATTAGACTCTTTTATTGATAACTTTGTATTGCATTTAGTTCAAATTTTTAGGCATTTAAATAGTAATTTTAAATGTGGTTTAAAGCTTTTTAAAATAACAAAACAATCGTAGCGTATTGATTCTTTATTATTTTTTTTATCTATCAGTATAAAAAACGCAAAGCGATTGAATGACATTCTGACCCTTTATCAATAACTTTGTATTGCATTTGGTGTTTTGAAAAAGCACAAACTTTATATTTCAATGTGGTTTGAAACTTGCCCAATCAACAGAGCTATCAATTTCACACTTAAAAGGCTTGTAATGTGATAGATAGGGGCACCTGTGCTCACTGTGTTATTAGAACTAACTTCAGGAAGGTAAGTTCCACTCTGGTTGTGGTGCATTCACCAGGTGGTACACAATATAAAATAACACCTGTGGTCTGCAACACTACCCACTTGCAAAAAAATATTTAAATTATTGCATAATGTCACCTAAATTGTATAATGAATATAACATATCTGCTGTATACCCATAAAATATCTCAGCATACTAGTGCATTATTTAATAGGCAATGAAATGTATTTCAAAAACAATGCTTTTAAATAACAACAAATTTAGCATAAGTTTTATTATTTAAATCTGTTCAACAACAGTAGCAATCTATTCAGTTTTTCAACAATATTGATCAGCATCTTATTTTCTATTTTAGGAAATTATATAATATATGTATTTTGCCTTTGAATGGATCGATAATTAAATAAAAATTTGAACAAGCCAGTTATTAATAATGATTTAAAAATAAATCTCAAACGTGCAGCACCAAATTATTAGGTGTGCAGGTGTGAAATCAAGTTTTATTGCACATTTAAGTTTTAGCATCCCACAAAAGATTTATTTTTTTATTTAAGTAGCCATTAACATTCATTGACAATGTATTACCAGACTGGAGAAAACACCTCCAACATTTTTGCAACGTTCATATAGATTGGTAAGGGGTAATATTAATTTACAGAATTATGAATGGTCGGAACGCTCACCAGTTTAAGTGTTACCCCGTTAAAACAATTATTAAACCAACGCACAATATTTGAGTTAGAGTGGGGGTTAGCGTTTGGGTGAAGGTGGGTCAAGTGTTATTATATTTAATAATAATACTGTGAGCGTTCCGACCATTCATCATTCCGTAAATTAGTGTTGCCCATTTGTAAGTTTGTAAAAAAAAATTTAAACTGTTATCGTCATTAATGTAACATAATTTGTAATAAATCTAGCAAAATAAAATCTAAATTATAACCGTCCCGCTAACAGCTTTAAAAGCGCATAGAATCCTACCACAGCATTGAAAGCAACGCATATACCCAAACGCTAACCCGCACCATAACCCAAATCTTGTTGGTTGTGGTAGGATTCTAGACTAGCGCCAACAGCGCTTTTAAGACGATTTGTCGAGCTAAACCGAAATAAACCGACACTATTAACTCAACCCAGCTCTTTTGAAAGAGTTCCGTGGAACATAACTGAACATTTCGTCCGAGTTCAACGAAACATAAACAAACCCATCCACGAACCACAACCTCTGACCCCGCACGCACCCGACTGTGACCAAACCTGCTTCGACTTCTATGAAAAATCAAAAACACGCTAATCTGAATGCGTCATCAAAAACTTGAACCAATTTTTAAACAGTATTTTGATACGCAATATAAATTATGGTTTTGCACGAGGTAAGCCTGTTTTGGGATTAGTAATTTATTTTTAACCTGTGCTGTCAAATGTTGTTATTGGTTGTCTACTTCATGACAATGCAGTGGGCAAACTAACGTCCGTTGACCTCGATTTTCATAAAACAGTCCAGCAAAAATATTAAAAAAACCCTTACGCTTTTTATTTGAATTTTAAAATGTGTTATAGACAAGTTATTTTAAATTAAGTCTCAGTCCAAGTCATTACTAGAGCAAGTTAACTCCAAGTCAAGTCATTGTCAAAAAAAGTCATCTGTTTGCCGCAACACTCCATGTTTTCGGAAGTATTATGAATAAGGCATGCTTGGTGCCAATTCTGAATAGCTGTGCTCAGTCGAAACAATGCAAAACGAAGTTGCCTTCACATAAGAGCGAATCTGGGATATTTGTTTGGTTGGATTTATAGGCGTGACAAGTTTGGGGGTACAATTGCCTCGTGCCCCTGCATTCGCCCCTGCTTCTGTTTGCTTGTTGTTGCGGCCGACGCAGCGCTACAAAACCATCAGCCAACAACTTCCACAATATACTATCTAAACGCCGTAATGTGTTGCCAAAACTTTGTCTTCGGAATAAAATACAAAGAATCGGATATTTCTAGCTGGTGTCATGGAGTAAACTCACAACAAACAATCAAACAAAAGTCAGCACTTAAAGCTTATTACAGCAGACGTTGGCCCCAGACGTGCCTTTCGTGCTTTCAGTGCAAGTATCGTGTTCCGGTAATGCATTCAAGTGCGTGAATCGTTGATTGCTTGGCCGACCCACGAAGCACACAGCGATGGTTGCAATCCGAACTTCGTTAAATGTCAAGGACAAATGTCAAGGACAAATGTCAGGACACACGAGCTTTCCTGGAGACAGCCACTGGTGATTAACACAATGTCACCACAAATATAAAACCTAGCTAAGGAACCACAATTTGTGAAAAAGCTCGCGAAAAAACGCCATTCTATTGATATAAGCATTTAATACGTAAAGCTGTTGACAAATCAAGAACGTCCCGCAGCCATTAAGGAGATATTATTTGATTGGAAGCCTTAAGCGGCAAACATTTTAAGGCTGGTTGCACAAAAAATGGATGATTTTTTTGAGGCCCGTTTACACTGATTTTTCTTTTTAAATGAGCGATTAGAAGAAAATCCTATGGGCCTATCAAATTAGTTCAGACAAGCGCTACAGTTTGTAATAGTTTTTTTATCGAAAACGTGGTAAATAGTGATAGTCGATACTTTTTATCACGATTGTTTTATATTGATCGCAATCCTACGGGTTTTTTAATTAAAAAGTGGAAATTTGCTATTAAATATTTCGAATAAAATTGAAATTTATTCAAAGCAATTTTTTTCTGATTTTGATTTGGTTGAATAGTATTTACTTACAGTTCCAGATGACTGAGCACCGAGTCTCAAATGGTTCCGCTCGAGTGCATTTGTGACGAAAGGATCGGAAATGTTTTTTGTTGAGCTCCGAAGAACGTCTGTCTGTGGAATTAGTGAAGTTTCAAGGCAAACTTAGTAAAAAGCAAGCATCAAGCTTCCACCAGACCTTCTGTGATCGAACGTAAGCCTTTGTGCCAGCAGAAAATAAAATTCCACTTAAATCTGCTCTTCTTTGTTGGATTTGAGGATTTTGGATTTAACCTGGACTTTGGTAAATATGAAAGTGACCAGAAAACATCGGATTAAACTGAGAAGGGCAGCCCGTGAAGCAAGGACGCCAAACCATGGTATGTTGTGGTTATTTAATCTTTTATCTAAGTTCTGTGTTTGTTAAACCAGATTTTTTCAAAGAACTATCAATAGATTTTTTCGTTTTTCTTTTTAATTTTGTTAAAACACTAAAATATATTGGATTTAGCAAGGACACCAAACCAGTGTATGCTCTGAATTAATATTATTCCATTCTGGTATTGGCATTGTTTTAATACAGATTTTTAGGGCCATTATTTGATAAGATGTCCTTTATTTATTCAGTTGTAGTTGAAACACTCCATGTTTGTATTTTGTGTATGTTGTTAAATATTCCCAAAATCTTCTTACAAGTATTAGTGTTAGCATAGAAAGAGAAATACTGTAAAGTCATTTTTATTTAGATTGAGAAATCCTGTAGGAAATTTTATCTCAAAAGTGCCAGTACAGAGGGCGATTTTGATCTTTAAATATGCTCCAAAATATGTGAAACTCAAAAAGACAAACGAGAGTTAAGCGAAACGCAAAAAACAATTTCCATTTTAATCTAAACAGGCCAAAAATGAAGTTTGCCAGGTCACATATCCCTGGAAACAGTGAATATTTATGTTTCAACCAAACATGTAGAAAGTCTCCCTGGTTGTAAGAAAAATGAGCCGCTGGCCGGTTTAAATTACTAGCCAGGCCGTATATTGCCAAGGTCTGCTTTACAGCCTTTTTTATGTCAATGTATAATGTTTATTAAAATTATTTATGTCAACAAATTGATATATTTTAGAATCCTCTGAAGAGGAACAAAGACCAAAGCCGAAAAAATATCGGCGCAAGAAAAAAAAGAAGGAAAGTTTAATCGGCGAGGACATAATCGATGGTTTCTGCATAAAAAGCTTCAAAACGTACCAACTACTCCGTGAAAATAGCAACAATGTCGAGAAATCTTTGCTGACTGCTGAAGTGATAAAAGAAAATTGTAAAAAGAAAGATGAAAGTACGGAAACGAGTTCGGCAAACGCTCACGAAGAATCTTATGTAAGTTACAAATCAAGTTTAAAGTTTGTCCTTGCTATAATTTGGTTTACTTTTCAGAATGTTGTTTATGGTGAATTTATTTATTTTAATGCTTGATAATAATACAAGGTAGTTTGAAAGAAAATTACCAGTACCTGATATAAATTGTAAATTATGTAATTGGTAATTACAAACTTAATCATCGATATTAAGCCCTTTAGTCCAGGGGTTCTTAAACTATAGTCCATGGACCCCTTGGGGGGTCCGTGAACTAATTTCAGGGGGTCCATGAAGGCCAAATTGAAATATTAGTGTACGTTTAAAAAGTAATCAAATTTAAAAAAAAGAGTTTATTAAAAATGAAACGTTTTACCACTGAATGTTAGACTCCTTTTTACTTAAACCATCAGCACATTTCTGACAGGCTATTTGATTGTGACGTCAATTTATGACGTCATTTTTAATAATTTCTTGCCTACAGGGGTCCACGTGAAGCAAAAAATAATTTTAGGGGTCCGCGGTGAAAAAAGTTTAAGAACCCCTGCTTTAGTCGCTGATGGATAACATGCCCTGCGTTCATCAAGTCCTCTTTAAATATTACTAATTTTAGAGCTGAGAACAAAATACTAAACCTGATTAAACATAATGTTGCCGTCTGAAGTTATAAATTATCATAAAAGTTAAAACTAACCTTATGTACAAAAACCCCAAAATAATCACACTTTTACCAGTCAATGTCGCTGTACAAGCAAAATTCATCAGTTTTCTTGCAAAACTTTCATTTTATGTTAAGATTATTTTTTCTGCTGCAATATTGAAAATATCAACTAGATTTTTTCTCTTGTGTTTAATGCGATTAAGCAGTGGTTTAAAACTTTTTAATTGATTAACTGAGGCGAAATAATGTCGCATGAATTTGTTAAATTTCATTAACAAATAGCAAATCACGCAATTTATTGTAAATCTGAATTTTAGCTTATTCTTTACTAAATCTTCATAACTCACCATAAAGTTAGTGGCATAACACCGCCTTAAAGGTTTAGAACCACTGCAGAAGCATTTAAACCAATGTTATTGTTCTGTTTGCTTTCCTGTGTGTATAATGTGGCATTATATTGCAGGCAAGCTCTGTAAGCACGACATGCCAAGGATACTTGGTGAGATTCTGTTTTATTTGGTTTTAGTTTTATGCCTTCTTTATTTTGCACACTTTCCTCTTCACTAAAAAACATAGATTTGTGTTCTCTGATGAAAGATGCCCATGCACACTTGTACAACAATTGAAAGATGCCCATGCATACTTGTACAACCTTCTGAATTTTGCGTTCTCGCTAACCTTTGTTTTCCATAAAAAAAACATTTTTACGGATAAATTTGACAAGGCCCAAACAGACAAGAACAAATTTATTGCTGTTTTATAAAGAGATATATAAAGAGATTAATACATATAGTTTTTGCAATATTTAAGTCTGTGAGTTTATACATTAAACATGTGAATCAATCACTGGTTAGGTATTTTCATCCCTGCTTTGCTTGAAATTTCTTTACAAAATGATTTATTCTGGCGAGACCCACAAAAAGTCCTACTAATGATAGTTTTAAGACCAAGATATGTGCTTTCACGACTACTAATGGTTTTAATCTAATTACCCTTCAAACCATAGTTAATCCAAAACTTTACAACCCACTGTAAGCCAACTTTTAGAAAGCAATACTAATTTATATGTTTTTGGTGCTTAGCTTTTATCTGTTACACACAATTATAATTTGAAAGGAGACACAACTCGAATGTTTCACATATAAATTGTTTATACCAGGCACAATATTTGTAAAAAATAGCTCCTCGAATAATTATATTTGTTCTCCAAAATTGCGACCCAGTTAAAGCGCCTTCTTCCGGGTGAATTACCTTGAATGCTCTTATACAAGCATGATACAAATATCTGTATATAAACAAAGGGTTTTTTAAGTTATTTACCTTGAAGATGGCAACTCGATTAGCTTGTATTATCGCAGAACACAATTGATTACCAGAGGAGCTATCATTAATTGCCTAACAAAGTAACAAAACTTGTACAAGGGTTGACACGTCACTAAAAACACTGGTATTCACTTTTTAGGGTGAATCTGAGAAAAGTGAAGGCGAAGATACAAAGGTTTGGAATTTATTTTTGCTTGTATGATTTTTATTCTTTATAAAATCAAACAATTTATTTATTTTCATGAGTTGTAACCTGCCATTTGCTTTATTTTGTAATTTATATCTTAAGTGTCTTTTGATACACGCCTTCCAACCTTGTAAAATAGAAAAAAACTGATTCTAAGTCGTAAAATTTTCTAATATAAACGATCTGCATTCATTGATAAAAATTGCTGTACAAACCAGATGTAATACTTGTTACACATTTTGTAGTTTTCAACCAATGATGTTTTTTCAAAAATCTTAGTTTTTATTTTTCTGCAAACTATTTCAGAAATCTGGAGATGAAACTTTTTTCCAAGCTCACAAAAAGAAACCTACCCCTCATCCACCGAAAATACTGGATGAGCCGATCATTGTTTCCGACTCGTCGTCCGAACAACATGGTAATAAAAATTGCATTTATACATAACTTTTTCTAATTAGTATTTTCCATGGTGTGCAAAAAAGGTTTTCTTTTAATATAAAAACGTAATTTGTTTAATTAATTTTCAGTGTTTAACTTGATTGTCTTTCATTGTTAAGTCACAACTATGGTAACAATCAGCTTTTGTTCAGTTTCTCCCCCGAAATATCGCAAGCAGTCGTCTCACGCGACCACTGATGCACGAAAGAGACGTGTTGTCATGCCGATGGCCACGGTTGCCAAAGCAACAATGCCCCACCAGCCCCCGTACAAGACCCACCCGGGCACGAGGACCCCTAAAGTTACCCCTCACCCCTACAGCTTACCCAACCCAAGCTTACGGTCCCCCATCAGCCCCGCGCAGGGGTTCATAGGTGGGTGGTGTTTTGTTTAAAAAATTTAAAACAATTGGTTGCAAATTGCAACTAAAACCATTTTGGTCTGGTTTGGTCGCCGACTGCAGCATTTTTTTATTTGTTAGATTATAAAGAAATGACAAAAAAATCTCTGTGTTTTTGTAAATATTAACATAAATTTATTTGTAGGCCGAGAATGATGTTTCCAAATTTAGAATATTTCAAGCAATACAAACACATCACTTATATTATTAAATTTTCACTGATTAATGTTAATTTCTTATATTTTGCTTACAAAAGCTCCAGAAAAGAGAATGAATTCACATAATTTATTGAAATCGGTTCTGGGCGAGATTTATGAAAATTGTGAAGAAATACGAAGAAATTAGGATATATGATTACATTTTTGTTAAAGCTGAGCAATGTTAAAAATTGACAAAGTTGTTTTCTTTAGTAAAAATATTTTTAATGTTTCCATCCACTTGGAAATAGTTAGATTAATATCCATAACATCTTTCCATGTGAAGAACTTATTAAAAATAAATATTGTTTACAATATTTTGTACAGACCAGAAAAGCTACTTGCGTGCCGAGTTGAACAGTCGGTTCCTCGCATCGACCAGACCGACCCCGGCCCAACGTACCGAGTACCACCAGCACACACACCAGCATATGCACCAGCACACCATCACTAACCCATTTGAAAGCATGGTAAGAAACCATTTTATTGGTTTTATTCCCAAACTGAATGAAAAGACTTAAATTTCAAAAAAATTGCAAAAAAAGAAAAAAGAAATAGTCATTTTAAAAAATGTTAAACAGGCCTCAAAATCAATCAAAAATATTTTTTGTAAATACATTGTGACAAGAAAAGCAGCGTGACACAGAATGATGGAGTTAATTCTAATATAAATGTAAAATTGTTGTTTATTTAATTTATATTTTGCATTTACCAAAAAATGAATCAGACATTAGTACTAAGAAAGATTAAAACAAGTCTTTTTAAACAATTGTATTTGATATTATTAATTAAAATTAAACAACATCATAGTTTTATCAATACATTTTGCAAAGCCAACAGATATGCGAAGTAATTTAAATATGATTGTAAAATCTCGTTTTATATATAATTTTAATATTTTTAGTGATTTTATGATATTTGAACAGCAGTTCTTTAACTAAAAAATGCCGTTTATCTGATTTAATTACTAATTTCCAGCCTGGTCCCTACAACTTTATGTACAACAACTACGGGGCGTTTCAACCCAAGTCAACCCCGGGGATTCCCCCTAGATTGGTCCCTGCTGCCCCCATGAGAAAAGAAAACCTGGCCCCATCTTACAACTCACGGGTTGGTTGATCTTAAAGTTTTTATCTGAATTTTAAAATCATTACTTGCTTTAATAAAATTAATGGCAGCATTTATTTCTAGAAATGGTAAATAATCAAAGTTTTATTAAAAAAATATCATGTTGCATGTTTTCAATCAAAGTTTAGGAAATGTGTAAAAATTAAAAAAAAATTTTAGATTTTTACACCTGACTCACTAATTTTTAAAAGCATGATTGTTTTGAAGTTGTAAAACTTTTGGAGGAAAGTAAAGATGTTGACAATATTCTAGCAGTATTTATATTTAATGGAAATTATTATTTTTTTTTAGAAGCGAGGTCGTTGGTGTGCTCTGCATGTGCAAATCGCCTGGCAGATTTACAAGCAGCAAAACAAGGTACAAATCATCTCAATATTTGCAAGTTTAAATAGTTTTAGGCACTCTCCAGGTCGCCTTGAAATTTTCAACATTCCCCAAACAAAGTAAAAATTAAAACAAAAAGTTTGAAATTAATCAATTTTTAGCTTTTAGATACGCTTATATCTTGAAAAAATTGTCAATATGAATGTTTTAAATCATATTATTATTTAACCTATCCACCAACTATCTTCATAAACTATATATTCCACTAGTTAAATAACTTTTATCAATTAGCTTTGTTTGTCTTACAAAAATTGTACCACAAAAAAGGTTAACTTTTTAATTTATCAGTATTTTTCATAACATTATAAGGTTTAGGCTATTTACTTTGAACAGTTTAGTTCAAGTGGCAACAGCTTTTATTGAGTTCTAGCGCATGGCACCTACACTGAGGTGGTTAATTGTGTTGCAGCGCGTAGCGGTGAAATACTGGGCCTCTCACAAAACTGCTGTAGTGTTTCCTCTTTATAATCTAAACAATTTCCTGCCGAGCGAAGCCGGTTTCCTTATTCAACAGATTATAACTCAGCTAAGGTTGCCACTGGCTAACCAATGCTTCATATCTTGCTCTGCACTTGCTAAATTATATCAATATTTTAATTACAGTTTACCTTTTGTTTTTTTATTATTTTTCACCATTTTTGCTAAAATAGTGTCAATTTTCAGCTTTTTTCATTTTGCAAACTAAACTAATAAAACACATGATAAAACTTTGTAGCCGTGTAGCATTAAATTGGTGGAAGAATATCATGATTCCATATTACAGGAGAAATATTAAGTATAACCTGATTACTGTGATTGCATTTGCCAAGTCTTCGATAGCCAAGCTTTATAAATCTACTGCCGTCATAAAATATATCTTTTAAGCTGGATTTTATAGTCAAGAAAATTTAATGCAGACAATATTCCTTTTTACATTCCTGACAATTATCTATAAATTAGAAGCATTTTTTATATTGATCTTGTAATATGTTTACACAAAAATTAATTTTCTACCTAAATTATTATTATTGATACATTACATTTTTTACAC
The DNA here is from genome assembly GCF_963924565.1 of Ascidiella aspersa. Lineage (NCBI taxonomy): Eukaryota > Metazoa > Chordata > Ascidiacea > Phlebobranchia > Ascidiidae > Ascidiella > Ascidiella aspersa. The sequence continues at coordinate 344,745 of NC_139447.1, forward strand.
TTAGTTGCATAATTCTAAGTTTTGCACTCTTTGCCTAGGAAAGTATTCTTTTAATTTATTCTTTATATTTATTCCAGAAAAAGGAGCAGCCTGGTGTGTTTTTGAAGCCCAACAAGAATTCATCTTTCCACGCCCCCCATACTTCAAACCAAGCACCAATTCTTCCAACAGGTAGAATATTGCTCCTATAGTTCTTACTTCAAATATAGGGATCTTTTCCAGCTGCTTTTTACAAAACAATTGTCAACTTAGCTCATGTTTTTAGTTTCATTTTACAATCTTTAAATAAAATGTAAATTAACCTCTGCAGTGTTGGATCATTCATTACTTAAACTTTGGCCTGTAAATAAATCTGTTTTGAGCGACATTTTCTTTACAACCACAGCCATATGTTCATAGGTATTTCTGTTAATATTTTGGTCACATGAAACAATTTATGTTTTATCTTCAGGCAATTCATTTGGAGGTCTTGGTGCTTTGAGCAGTAGTAAGTACATTTTTCTACAGTTTATTTATTATGTGCAACAACCAACTGCTGTTGGATATGAATGTAACAGCTCAGAACAAATGTCAGAAGATCTGTATTTAAATATTCCGGTTTCAACTAAACAGCATTGTTGTTTGTTGATTTTATCAAAGTTTGGTGATAACATGCTTTTTATCAAAATAGTTAATAGTTAAACTGTTGGTCTCTATTGTGTTGAATAAATTTAAACTTTAATGGGCCTTTTTACATATTTATGGTGTGCTGGTTAGTTGTCAAATTTACCGATTTATGGATATTTTATTGTGTGTTGGGAATTAAGATGTGGACGTTTGTTATAAAATGTTAAAAATAATGTATTTTCTGCAGGTTGGAAAAACACCCCATCGTCGTTATTTAAAAAGCACCCTGAACCGTTGTGAGTTGAATTTAATTATTTTTGTTTCCAATGGATTTTCTCTTGTTTGAATTTATTTACTTTCTTTATTAGTTTTTCTTTCTCCCACAAAGAATTAAGCTTGAAATTAACCACAAATCTGTTCAGACAGTAAATTCAATGTATTAAGCCAAAAAGCAAGTTTAATAGTTGAGATAAATCACAAATATGAAATTTGTTTTAACTTGTATATTTTACAATTATCACCAAGCGATCGGTGCCAATCACCATAAGAAGGCGATTTGAATGTGTTGCCGATACGTTGGCTAACAATTATCAAATGAACTGTTTGGATCATTATTATGCCTAGTAGCAACAGTTTATATAAATTATCAACAGAATTAAAACTTTTTTTTCCACAACTTTGTTTTTCCAGGGACAAGCCCGATCTTACACTGTTACGTCATAACGAACCAACCTTGTTACGTCACAACGACCCCACTTTGTTACGTCACAGTGAACCAACCTTGTTACGTCACAGCGACCCTTCTCTGTTACGTCACAACGACCCATCATTGTTACGTCATCACGGCGAGAGCTCGTCACAGCTGATGACGGAATTGACGCGTCCCCCTCCGCAACATATTTTGCCGCACTCAGCGAGGTAAGTCCCCCTTGGTTCAACAGTGGTTCATAAACTTAACAATGTTGTGGGAAGAAATAATAAATTAACTTTTGCTCCATAACAATAAGTGTTTCAAATGTAAGCTTTGAAATGTCATTTAAACCGCATGTCCGCAACTCTTGGCCGCAGAGGTTATTTACGAATTACATGGATTTGCAGAATTTTACGCATTTTTTAAAAGTAACGAACTATGAGCTGCAATGATTAAATGATTGCACTAAGAATGATACTTTTGTTAAAATCAATCGCTCACACAAGTATCACTGTTCAAAAACGTGCGCTTTGTAATTGAAATATTCCAAAAACTAAAGTCTTGTTAGATTGTTCAATTTAATTCTCCCACAATATTAGCTAATAGGATTAAATAATCGACGCTACATTAAAATACTTAATAGTCCATTTAACTTTACGTAGGCTTTCTATGTTTTTTTTACGAGTCACTGCTCCTGATATAGTTACTACGTCATATGTGGGCCTGTGACGTAATACGAGTGGTATATGTGTCCAGAACTGCTAAGCTCTTTTTAAATGGGATATTTTCATCTTAGTTATGACGTTATGTTATAACCTATGAGTGAATTCAATATGTTTTTTGTGACTTTTTTAGACAGATCTAATTGATTTTTGTCAAAGGTTAAACATGCGTATTTATTGGGTCACCTTATTTTTGCAAAAAGATACGCCCTGTTTTTGTGTTAAGTAATTGCTCATTAGTGTAATTAGCAATTACAGTTATCATTGTTTTTGCCCATTTCTGGATTCCAGAAAATAGTGATAATATAGTGGTTTCACTGTGAAGTGTTTTTTTGTGTTAATTGTTATCAGTAAAAATATGCCACTTGGCAAAAATAGTTGTTAGCAGAATCCATGTTCGAAAACGTGGCGTTAAGAGTGTTTCCATGCATTTTTATAAAATAATTTGAAGACTTCTCCAAACGCGAATTTGTTTAAAGGCATTTAAACATTCAAAGATGTTGTGGCGATCCCGATCGACCGATAATAACCACGCATGAAATAAAATAACCACGCATGAAATTACAACAAGATATTTGTCCAGTTTCTTTATTCACACAAACAGCTTCGTTCAACTCCACAAAACACTTTATTTATTCACAGGTACGACTTCTACACCCCTCCGGACCCCCTATTCACACAGGGGCTCATGCTGCCTTACCCCTTGCCCCCAGGGGGCCAGTATTACGCGCCCCACCCGGCCCTCTACCCCCCGCATATGTACCCCCACTCGATGGGCTACGGGGTTCCCCCCATGACCCACCACCCTTACATGAGGCCCCCTCACTGAAGGGTTCAAACAATGGGTGTCAAAAAGCTGCTGCTTTGTGGAGTCGGACACAATTGTAAGTTGTGCAAAATCACTCAAACGCTTTCACGACTGCATAAAGCTTAAATGCGAGGTTTAAGAGAAGCAAGTGGAAGAAGTTGGACTGAGCGTGGATCGCAAGATTCAATTTGCGCGAAACTTACAACAAACAATTTCACCGAGATGTGCAAAGTCAGGAGTACAAGACAAGTGCTTCTCAGCCTGTTAATGCATTGTATGGCGGCCCTTCAAGGGCTCAACAATATAAACATTACCCACTAAAGACTTGAAATGGGTTGAACTGGCCAATAGTTAAATATGATTTGCTAGTACTAACCTTCCAGGGTCAAGGCTCATGGCTTGAGCGCTGCTGTCTTAAGGATAAAACGCAGGGCTAGAAAGCAAGCAAGCAGGGGGCCTAAAATGATTTGTTCGACTAAATAATCGCCTGGTGTCACTTAAAAGCCATAAAAAATGTAGAAAAACCTTAGTTCAGTCGATTTATTATTACTATATGTTCCTCAAATTTTTGTTGCGATATATTTAAAGCATATTAAGCAATGCCAAATATCATTTCAAAATCTCGGCAACAAAACTGCTGCTTTAGGTTTTTATGGCGGTGCTGTGAATTGCAAAACATAATTCGGCGCAATTTAAAATAAAATAAGCGGCGCATTTTCCGCATAACAATTCCAATAAACCTTGCAAGCTTCAATAATAGGATAGCAAATTATTTTTTCCATCCAACACAACCATTCGGGCTCATATATCAACTAAACATTTCACGCCCAAGAGAATTTCTACCTATAACCTGGCAAGACCTTTAAACGTTAAAGTTTATCAATTTCGCTTGTTCAAGCATGGCAATGACGTCATTATCCGTTATACATCTAAGTGTATTATAGAGAGAAATGTTGATGATGCGTATCACGTCTCGCAATTAGAAATGCCTGACACACTTGAGAAGGCCTAAACATGAAGGGTGCAGCCACAAGTTCCACAATTAGCTGAATATTTAGAAAAAAAAATATTAAAAAACGCGAACTTTATCATTCCACTTTATATCATACAGCGATAAGCTTCATTTATCAAAAGCAAAAACACACTCCGCCGCAACAAATCGTCTACAAATGGCTCCAATCGAATGCGATCCAGGTTCTGTTGGCTTCAACCCCGCTCGCAATGTTCTCAGCAATCCCATGTTCCAACCACATTAGGTTAAGTTCCCGAAGTCTGCGGGAATCCACCTTCAGGGGGTTTCCCCGTCTGCAATTCCATTTTTTTAATTATTTTTTGTATTTTTTGCTGCGTTTTCTATTTAATGAAATTTGTTGCTGAATCTTTGCTTTGCTGCGTATTTTTCGACTTTTTAAAAGTTTGTCGAATATTTCAACTGAAAGTTTTAATCCGTTTCATCTCGGCCTTCTAGTTGCGTTTTAAACAAATTAGTTTAATGCTTACAGTGTTAATTTTCAATGAGATTAATTAAAAACGAAATTACAGCTTCTATTTTTTAACGACTTAAATCAGCAAGAAGCGAAAAAATTGCCCCGACCAATGTACACCGGTGGAGTAGACCACAGAGGGGATTAAATGTGGCATCAGCCCTCTTACGGAGTTGGAACAACGTATGCTTGCATTAGCATAGAAATATTTAGAATCGCATTAAACATTGGCATATTTTCTTAATGAAGATAAAGTACAGTCGAAAGCCATTCCAAACAAATTTTAAAGAAATTCTAAACTGACCGACCAATTATTGAAGCTCACTTCAGTTTTTGTTTCAGAGTTATTATTGTTTCCTTCGTTCAAGGATATTCAAGGTAATCCGCGCCAGATCGTTTCGCGGCCTTTAAGTATTACAGTTTGGTGGCCCATTATTTAACCTGTTGTGATGCAATCAAGGCCCAATTCCAATGTACCTATGATTTGTCTCTCAATTAAAGTTGAAAGTATACGACCATGGCAACCGATTATATGATTTCTATACTCTCTTCTATGAAAGCCCCAAGAATGGATATATTTTCTCAATGGTTATTAATCCAACTTAGGTTTCAATTTTTATTTTATCTGAACCACGATTTAAACCCGTAACGTTTAATTGTGCCACGAATTAGTTCAAACCCTCCACCGGGGTGCATTGTGTTACTTCCTGCATTCTTCAAGCCTTTATTTTGTTGCGCGATATTTTGTAAATAAAGCACCTGAGTCCCTGGTCTGTCTCCCCGTATTCATCGATGTAAGGAGCCGCTCGAAAAGTTCCGCGGTTCCCATTCAACAAGACAATAGAGTTCTCGCGCACTCTAAAAGTACAAGAACATGGTAAATGTGAGGAATAAATAAAAAATGCATTTTGAGAAAAAAGTTTTACATTAAGAATATATACAAAAAATTTTTAATTAATTTAAACCACAGATATTTTTCTCTAGTTGTACTTAAAGCATTCTGGAAATTGTTAGACCATTGTAATTTTGTTTCTATGTTCTGAAACAAAACTGCCAGCAATATTTGTTCCGTTACGTGTTACACCCTTAAAATATTTTAGCCCTATTATATATATTTTAAAACTATGGAAAAGTTAGGAACACTAAACACGGATCTGTTGATTATCTTCAGTAGAAAGAGAGTGGCCCAAATAATAGATAAAAGATTCATTCTTTTATTAGCAAACGTTTCGGCAATTACCACGCCACCAAAAAGTGCAACTTGTGCGTACACTTATATCACGCGCGTACAAGATTGCCAGCTCGTATGCCAAGATGCACAACGAGTTCCGGAATATCACTAATATCCTACTGAAGAATGGCTACCCCATCAATTTAATTGATGCCAACATCAAGTCCTTCCTCCATCGTTTACACTGTGACACGACGGTGAAAGAACCTATGGAGAATGCTTTGCGACATATTGCCATAAAACTTGTTTATCTAGGCAATATCAACCACCGCATCAAGAAGGAATTGTCGCGGTTCGTTCTCCGGACCACGGAGGGAAAAGTACGTCTCCGGGTAATCGACCTACCGCAAAAGTTGTCAGGACAGTTCTGCAGCATAAAAGACCGACAAAGGCCGTTAAATCAATGCAGTGTCGTATATCGCCTGAATTGTTCATGCGGCCATTCTTATATCGGCCAGACACGACGTAACCTTCGAACCCGTATGCATGAACACCAGCGTTCGGCGTCCTCCGAAGTTTGCAAACATTTGCAGAGCAATCCTAACCACCGAGTGGACTTCACTTCCCCAGAGATTTTGGGCTCGGCACGAGACCGCTACCGCCTCCTTCTGTTGGAGTCGCTGCTTATACAGCAGCACAAGCCCGCTCTCAATGTTGACACGGTCTCAGTCCCCCTGTATTTGTTTAATACTTAAATGGTATATTCGCGCAATTCCATCGTCGTGTTCATATTTCATTTTTAATTTATTACTAATTCCCTCTTACGTGTATCTGTTGCTTCCCATTGACCTCATTGTCTTATCTTTGCCCTACTTTCGCCTTACTGATGTAATTTTTCGTTGCAGTTCTTATCTCCGTTACTTTGCGACTTCCTTTTCTGTTTATATAACGTTCTAAAACGTCCGAGCGTATATATAGTGACTCGTTTTTATCTTAGTCTAACTTACTGCACTGATGATGGCAAAAGAAATTGCCGAAACGTTTGCTAATAAAAGAATGAATCTTTTATCTATTATTTGGGCCACTCTCTTTCTACTATGGAAAAGTTGATCTCATAAGCCAAGAATAGAAGAAAAAGCGAAGAAATTTTCACAGTTGAACGACAAACTGCTGTCAACCATGCTTTGATTTCTACAAATATAGCGTCCAACTTTTACAAGAGTTTAGTTTGAACCAACCTTAGAAAGATTCCGAATCCACACGAACATTCGTGAGCGTGGTAAGTACAAGCGCCCACGTTGTCGCCTCCTAGTGGACGCTGGCAGCAGTAACTCTGCAACAAATATAGCTCTCACTAGGGGGCAGCACGTTGCATTTAAAACATACAAAAAGAAAGTATTTCTAAAAAGTGTTTTTTATAATGCCCCCAAAGATGTTCGTTTTCAAAAAGAACGATTGCGTATATTTTTTGAATTAGATAGTTTCAAGCTTTTTGTAGTTGGTTATTCAAATTAATTCAGACAACCAGGGTTAAGATTTTGCATTGGCCAATGAAGGTGGATCGAGCAAAAACGAACTGTTGTAATGCAACTAAAAAATCGAATTAAACCACAAGTTTTAAAACGTCCTACTCACTTCATATCCGAGCAAACAATGAAAGCAATGTATGTATTGTGGACCCACCCAAAATACGTTAAATCATTAAACAAAGGCAGACGACTGCCGGCATTTTTTTTTACCTTGTAGTTTTTGTAAAATAAATATTTTTTTTAATCAAACTTACTATTACGCGCGTTTCGAGCTTAATTTATGCACTTAAATTTGTAACTATATATTTTTAACGTTTTAAGTATTAAACAGAATTTCTCAGTGATCCGTTAGTTTAAAAAGTTGCAATTAGTATGCGTAGGTATGAAAAAAGATAAAAAAACGGGCAAATAATTTGGAAACACTGATGTGGTACCTGGGAGCAGAGCATTTGTCCGCATACCAGACACAATGTGGGGTTCACAGAATCGTCATCACTCCTGAACCTCGGGCACACGAAGTTCCCCGCGCGAGCCATCATGTCGCTGCACACACAATAAAGCGTTGTGACGTCATAATAAAATAACACGACATTCCGATTAAACACCTGTAATCTTCGTCCAACTTTACCAGGGTGTTAACTTCCGCTAGGTGGGGGTATAGTTGGATCTTTGCTACCCCCAAGTGGTGGATTTGTGCGCAACGTTCAACAACCGAAGGATGGGAACACCACCTGCAATTACACATACATCGGGGTTAATATTTAAGGTATTGCTTATACACCTACACCACACCTTTATATGGCATCGACTAATTTGGAACTTACTGACTTGTATTGGGGTAACTTAAGGTCACAGTGTAAGTGGAATGTGAAAAAAATGAACAGATAAGGTTAAATGCAATGAATCACAGTAAAGCTCAAACACAACGATGGTCTGTTTTCAAAAGGATTTAATTTTATGAATATATTAAAGTCATAAATGAACTATGGGGTTACTATAGGTCATATAAAGCACAATAAGGATCCAATACGTCAGAGTCCCTCAACCTTTTTCGTAGCGACCCATATATTAACGTTTTTATAACAAGAGAAACTTTATGGACCTAACTACTTAAACCCAACATGAGCAATCAAAATAAATTCAAATTTAACGTATTTCTTCCACATTTTCTTAAGTATTGCAGGATTCTTGCCAAAAACAAGCCGTGTGTGGTGTACTAGCTCATTGATGTCGGCCTTTAGAAAAGATTACCTTTTATAAATTAATAAAAGATGGGAAAACTGTAGTTTACGATATTTGGTGCTCAAGATATTTTAGGGGTTACTACAGGTCATAAAAAAACACAACAAATTCAACAAATATACGTTAAAGCGGCGCAATCTGTTTTCCCGGCGGCTTAAATGCTTAGTGTTAGTATAAGAGCAGAAAAGCTTTATAAATCTAATTATCTAACCATATAAAACTACTGTAGTTGACGAGCAAACCAAATCAAACAGCCACCAACTGGTTGAAAAGCATTGCTTTATATTCTTACTTTTCCACGAATGGCTTTAGTTCATTGACTTCGAACAGTTGAGTGAGGTTGTTTGGCAAACCAACGAAGGCCAGCATTCCACTGAAGTCGTCGCTTTGCTCGAGGGAGGTCGGGACAGGAACGTCCATCGTGTAATGCCGGAATAGCACGCAACAACTGACAATAACATCAGGTTGTTGAGAATTAGGTGGAGGTAAAATGGTCAAAAAACTTAAACAACTTCAATTAAATTTGACTTACCGTAGAAAAGGTTGGAAAGATTTTCGGATGCAGTTATTAAGTTTCTCGTCACAAACGTTTGATACTGGCGGCAGTTTGGCAAAAGATCGGACCTGAAGGTAAGAAACATATAGTTTAAAAGTGAAAGCCTGTTATGCACCAGTGATTCCCAACCAGGGTGACGTTTTTAACGATCAATGGGTGCCGAGATATAATTCAGAATTTATTTTTAATTCAAATTTTCCCAATTGGAATCTTCTTGTTACGATGAACAAGAAACAAAGCAAGAATGTTTTTCAACTTTGTGTAGGAGTTGGCTTGTTCTGACAATACATTTTACAACTTGGCTAAAACTCTGGTAAGGTTGCCGCAAATTATTTGTGTTTTATGCAGGGCGACCAAAGTCCAACTTGGGAACCACTGGTTGGTAATACGCGATATATATATATTTCACATAATGTATTGTCAAGGACGATTTTGAGCCACAACACCCAATAAACACAAAATAATAAACAGCAAACAGTGGAAATCAAATATTAACATCATCGCCCCTTGTTTAGCTTACTTTGTTAAATAGTTGCGATAAATCGGATTGATTTTCGTTTTCTTGCGTTATTTCGTCAGTGTCAATAAACAACATGGTCTGCACCACCTGGATAAAATACGATTAGCGTTAAGTTAACAATCTTGAAACATAAATGTAGTTTTTTATTACAAAATATTTCGCTTCCTCTCTATTCTTTACCTTAATTATTTAGAGGCTTTATATTTATTGCCAAAAGATTTGTTTTAATGCGAACACTTTAAACTTGGTTAAAAACAACAACTTGGATAAGCTAAAAAAGTTTAATTTAGGTTCTATGCCTCACTATAATAAATAAGCAGTCCATGCATTTTTACCAGATGTTTCTGAATTCTAACAAAATATATATGAATAATGTCAAAATTTGAATAAATTCGGACAAAAAGAGACCTTCACACAATCGCATGAACTTAAAAAAATAAAAATACGTGTACATCAGATTGTATCTATGAAAGGAATTATCTAACCGCTGCCCTGGGAGTCGCTTATCAGCTTCGATACGATATTATCGGACGCCCCTGTACATTTGTGAGGAGGACCAACCTTAGCGAGCGCGCATATCTTGCTGACGTGTCCGTCCCACCTTCCTCCCATGTCTGTGTGTCGGTAAAGCACCAGGGAATGCACCAGCTTCACGAATGCAACGAACAAATCACCCAGCAGGAGGGGGGATTCCCCGCATATGCACTTCACAGTGTAGATGTGACGCGGAAGAAATTTCCACTGGATGAAAAAAGTGGGTTCTGTAAGTACGAGGGTCGCCGGTTCGAATACGGGCTCGGGTAGGTGAACTGAGATTGCAGGAAAGGGACGCATTTAAAGCCCAAGAACGACACTTTTTACTTATAAATAGTTTGTGATCTGCCTTTTTGTAAAAACAATTGAAAACGTTTAAACAGAAAAATGAGACATTCAAATTATAATTTACACCAAAATGAAAAAGTTATGCCTCCTTTAAATGCAAAATACTCGCGACGTTTAAACTTTAAACATAAAAAATACTGGTCTTTGTGTTTTTTCTGGGTAATGCGCACAAAAAAGAGAAAATATACAAAACTGTGATGGAAGTACAAATATTACATTTTTAATTTTCATAATTGGTCATCTAATTTTAGCATACAATTTTTTCTATTTTTTTTAGTAATTAATTTACTTTTTTATTTTATAGAAAATTTACAACACGAGATTGATTTTTTTGTAATTTTTTGTAATTTACAACTTTATGATTTTATTTACTTGTATATATTTACACAACTTGCAGTTTTTTCACTAATTTCACCACAAACCACTCACTTTGTTTTCCGCTCTCTCGTCCGCTTTATTGATCGCTCCAAGGTAGAAAGCTCTCAGCACGTTTCGCATGGTTTGGCACACACGGATCGAAGGGGGCGCCATTAGGGGGCGCTGTGCGTACCTCGCCACACACTCGACCACCTGACACACGGTGGCAGCAGAGTGCAACAGTGCGAGGTCGAGATCTTGGTGAGGTTTGTCATCCAAGCAGTTGATCAGTAGACTCTATTGGAAGCAACACACAGTCAGCATAATCCAGTGTTTCCCAACTTTTTTTCGCCCCTGTTTAAGAAGCGCTGGTTGCAGCCAAACTTGGAAAACTAGATTTATAGCTTTGTAAAATTAGATTAGCTTTTAGAGAATTTAATTTTTTCCAAATTAGATTAAAATTAGAACTACCGAATTTTTGAAAACTTGAAATACATTTAATTATTCACAATCAATTTTATTTGAATCGCAATTCATTCTTATAAGATTGTGAATTGTATTTATTTAAGTGCTAATTTTTATATGTTTTAGCATAGCATATGTTTTTCAAACTGAAAAAACATTACTATGCTTAGTACAACAACAAAGAAACATAAATTTGAATAAACAAAAAATTTGTTAAAACTATTTATTTTTTGCCGTACGTTTTTCCATTTTTCGATCGACTTCTGTAGAAGTTTCTTCTCGCTCACAACATCCGCTGTTTCCATAGCAACTGGCTCATGTGATTCGTGAACAATGACCTCCTCCGCGTCATGCCACTCCTCGAGGCTCTCCTGTGATGCCATGATCGCATCATGGAGGTCGTGAGACAGTGAGCCGGGAGTTGCATCTGGTTCATAGGATAATTTGATAATCGTAAGGTTCGTGAAACTTCGTGAGTTTAGTGAACGTTAGGATCGTGAAATGCATCACGAGAGTCTGGTTCATGGGAAAAGTAATGAGTGCTATCATCGTGAAACCATTTCGTGAGAAGCATCACGATGGCCTACTTTATGGGATAACGCAGTGAGTGTTAGGATCGTGAGGTATTTCGTGAGATGAATCAATGGTTCATGTGAACGTGATGGTACGTTAGAGATGATTTAAGGGGATAGTTTTCAGCACTACAAAAGAATTAATTTAGTTTCAAAAATAAAAATAAAATGGGAAAATTTAGATCAATGTAACTAGCAAGTTTCTATTTGGACCAGACTCCTTAAACGACTAATTAAATATTTTACAAGGCGAGGCTCCAATAAAAAGTTTTTTGAATATTTGCAAAAAAAATTAAAAAATAATAATTAATTATTTTTATCAATAAGATGAACCACATTCAAATTAAAACACAATGTAAATTGCACCCGAATCTTCCATCAGCAGGGGTGTGCGCTCTTGTATGACGTCATAATCGCCATTCTCCAGCCGCGCGGCGTGCGACTCGTTGAGGTGTTGGACCCAGCGGAGCAGGGGGGCGATGGGTTGGTCGGTTGGGGTCCTGGGAATGAACCCCCCTGGAACCACAGGGATGGCACAATTGCTCAGGCGGCTGCAAACAGAATAATTGATCATTACTACTCCACTAACATTATATAATTGCTACTAGTAGAGATGTGTCGGATAATATCGGTCTGGAGCCGATACCCGATGAAAAGTTGTATTATTGTCCGATACCATAGTGGTATAATAGCCATGGTAGTTTGATCGTTTTGCTACTTTACCTACAAAGAGGTTATATTTGCTACCGTACCCACAGAGCTCTTATGTTTGCGACCGTACCTGCACGATATGTTTGCTACCGTACCTGTACATTATGTTTGCCACCGTACCTGCAGAGTATGTTTGTCACCGTACCTGCAAAGCGGTTATACTTGCTACTGTACATTCACAGCTGTTATATTTGCTACTTTACCTGCACAGCAGACAAATTTGCTACTTTAGCTGCCGAGCGTTTATATTTGCAACGGTACCTGCACAGCGGTTATACTTGCTACCGTACCTGCACAATGGACACAGGTACTCTAGCAGGGCTGTGTTGAAGTTCTTGTGCAATCTCCTCATTCGCTGGATCCTTCCTTCTTGCTTCTCACGAACCGACTCGAAGAATTGTTGCCAACATCTCGAGTGCATCGCGTGGCTGCAGGAATCCACGTAGAACCCTGGACACACGGACACAGGGAGTGATAAGCGCGGTCGCTTTACTTTTGTGATTTTTCAACATATTTTATTCCTGTTTGAAAGTATTTTCTGTATCCGTATTGGTTTTGCTAAACTTCCATTTGTTTCTTATTTTTTGTTTTAACTCATACCCTAGTTTAAAAAAACAAGTAAAATTAAAATTTTCAATCCAAACTACTTGCTGTACACAAGATATCAATTATTATTGATGTCATTGAAAATCGATAAGACATTATGCTTAAGACATCATACTCCACTAATTATTGTTTTACAAAGAGCTGGCGGAAAACTTGCTTACGAGCCCAAGTTTGAGAACCACTTTTCTGATATGTTTCAAATCGCCTGATTTAAACAATTTTATTGCAAAAAAGTCCAGATTGACTAAACCTTTTACGTTTAGAAAAAGAGCAGATTATATTCCGAAGTTTGTGACTTTCACCAAATAGTTCCACTCCTCACCGATTGGATTATTGATGCTGGGAAGTTTGGTCAGCTCCAACTTGTTGTCGCTTCGATCCTTCGAAAGAACCTTGGACTTCTGGACAAACGCTGCTATGACGAAACAATCGTCGTCTATGTCGTCATCCTGGCACAAAATGCACACGTTCCGCTCATCCGGTATCACGCTAGCTTCAGCTGGAGCGGATGAGAGGTCGGAGCTCCTGTGACGAAAAAAGTACCTTTTGTTACGTAGCAGTTAAACAAACACTAGAAGGTTTTTAAACTCAACTAAACAAAAATATCGGAAGTAAAAAGTTTGCTGAATATCAGGAAAGTTTTGTTTTTGGTGTTAAGCGTCATATTTGAAATTTATTTGAATAAGCTTGTTTTTTTAAGAACTTCAGGAAACACAAATATTAAAATAGATTCTAATTTAAAGAACACCCGGTTATATTTTATTTGAGCGGTTATTAAACTAAGAAAATTGCCGAGAAAATGCAACTTGTAGTTTTTAGTGGATCCGTCATAATAATATATGATATTATCTTTGAAAATTTGTTTTTAAAAGACAAGTCCACTCAAGAAACGAGAATGAAGAACTAGATTTAAGAACAACTTTTCACAAACACCAATCTAACAAAGAGGTCGGGATACTTTCTCATAAAGGGTCGTAGAACTGTAAGAACCAGTAAACTTCAGCGAATTGAAATCTTTAGTTTTGTTAAACAAAATTTGTTTTGAACTTGTTTTACTTGATTATTAATAAAACATTTAAAAGTTTTTCTAAACTATAAAATGAGCTTAAAGAAATCGCATTTTAGCTTGAAATTTCATAAAAATTTAGCTTTGATTTCAACCAAATAATTTTTTCCGTTAATAAATCATCAACGACCGTATTTTTGGATCAATAGGAAAACACGTAACTGGTTGAACTGGTGGGTTATAGTATCTAAAGAAAGTTTATCAAAAGACCCAAAAAATGAAACACCCATAGTTAGGAACTTCACCCCGGTTGGAAACCACTGACAATATGTTGTTGGTTTTTGAGGCTTTCAACCGTTTACAAACGTTTAGGTAGAACTTGAATGGTTTTAAATGCCCTGGTATGAAAAATAACAAATCTAGGCATACAGCAAAGGTATTCCCCTCACCCTTGCGACCCCGAAGCAGGTTGTGGGGCCGATTGTTCCTCCCCGAACATGGGGTTGACCTCCATGAAGGACTTTTGCTGCTGGGACATCTGATTCATCAGCTTACGACGTCGATCTTCCGCCAATAGACGACGCTCACGCTTCTTTGTGTCCTGGAAAAATATAAAATATAACGGCATTTAAAACGGAAGGATGATGTAGCCTTTAAAATATTAAAAATTTAGCATATCATTAAAACTTAAGGTAATTGAAAAAATACATAAATAAAAAATAATAAATTTTAATTAAAAATATAAAGCCGACAGATTCGGCGAGTCTACGATGACTTTCGCACTAATGATACGTAAGCCGTAATCGTTGGTCAAAAAGCAGCTTCGAAGGGCTAGACTGCATTTGTTAACACACATATGTGTGCGCATGTTTCATTGAATAAAGCAGATTAGTACAAAAAATAAACAATAAAAAAAGGTTTAAAAAAAAATTAAACAGGTTATCAAAAAATGGCAACAAAAAAAAAACAATTTGAAAAAATTAAAATGAGGTTAATAAAGTATTACATTAAAAAGAGTAATTAAAAAAAATCGAAAGTATATAAAATATTTGTGCCTAAAAATTTTGGAAAAAACAAACATTTTAATGACATAAAGAAACATTGAAAAGCTCTACAATAAATTCTTATCTAAATTAACTACAGTGAACCACTTTTTAATTGTTTAACCTCCTCGTTCCTGGGTTGCTTGGTGAAGTCTCCACTCTCCTCTCCTCTCCTCCTCCTTCCAACCTCCTCCATTCCTCCCAGGAGCCAAGAGATGTTCTCCTTGTGCAAAGACGCAATCTTCATCCCAACAAGAGAACGCAGCCGATCATCAACCTTAGCTAAACAACTCCACGGTTAGCACGCCGATTCCAAGCACCGGGTTCGAATCCCGGCTCAGGTAGATCAACTTTATTTCTCTTGTTAGCACGCGGATTCTAAGGACCGGGTTCGAATCCCGGCTTTGCTTATATGAAAATGCAAACTTAAAGAAAATTTCGGTTGATTTTTAAGGAAATATTACAGGCAGTAGTATTAAATTACCAATCTGCATATTTGTCTTTACACTAACAATATAATTTATAAGCGTGCCACTGTATTCTGGACCAAGGGTCGCCAATTTATTTCTAAAGGGCCGTGTAAACGTAAGGCCTAGTGATCTCGGGTTTTAAATGTTGTGTCGAACTTTAGTAACTTGACTATCGTTCAATGAAAGATATGCAGCAAAATCTGTGGTAAGTTAAATAAAACTATTTTATTTTTTTTATCAAACTTCAGTTTGCAATTGCACCCGCCAACCTTTTAACTGTAGGCTACTTAATCTTTATTAAATCGTATTTAATATTCATTAATTAACCCCGCGGGTCGTAGTTAGGTGAACCCTGTGTTCCAGGGTAAGCAGCTTAAAGCATAAAACCTGATTGTGCGAGCTGACAGAAGTTGAAATCACTCCCGGGGTTTTTCTTCACTTCTTCCCTTTCTTCAAGAATCACGCACCCGATCAAATAAAACAACTGAAAAAGCACACAGTATTAAAACGTTTTGGTATAACTAAACATGTAATATTGAAAGGTAAATAATATCAAAACAGCACTATTGATGGAAAAGTTGCTTTAATAGCGGTAATACCAGGAAAAACTGGCACCATTGAGAATACAAGCATATCGGTACGTACATGTGTTCAACTTTTTAGTACTGTGCAATATAGGTAAAAAAATTAGAAACTTTATTCTCAACAAAGTTTTTAGTTAAACAAAGTTTATTTTGTCGGTATTATAAAAGTTTCTTATAACAAATCTGTATATGGATATTAGTTTACAGCGTTTTTTAAGTTGATTTACGTAGCCTAAGGTTCAGTAAATATAACCTACTTGTGTAACCAAAGCAGAGATTAGCAATTTATATTCTTAGAATTAAATAATGGCGGTCTCTTAAATTTACCAGCGATCAACAAGATTAAACCTTTGAAAAAATGTTTACTTTCCAGTATTGTGTGAAAAGGTTAAAAAATCTAGATATTTCGACTTGGTTTAAAATCTTAAATTTTTTTCACCTTTTCAGCGAGTTTATCTGACCACCGGAGGGCGGTAGACTCGTCGATGAGGAGCGCCAAAGTATTTTGGATGAAATCGACGAAAGGTTTTGTGCAAAGGAAGTCAGTCGTCTTCTTGAACATGTTTGTGAATGGCGGGGAGATGTGGGGAGTGAAATCTGAACAAGGTGATGTTAATTCTAAAACAGGTTCCTCTGGCAATATATATTATTTTCTACCAACGTTTCGGCTTACTATCCGGCAAGCCTTCGTCAGGGACTGACACACAAAGCCAACAAGACACAAAGTAAAATCACAATAAGAAAAAAGGAGATAAAAATGTGCGAGACGCGTTCAAAATTCACAGCAATAAAACCACGTTCAAAATCTATCGCTGTGAATTTTGAACGCGTCTCGCACATTTTTATCTCCTTTTTTCTTATTGTGATTTTACTTTGTGTCCTGTTGGCTGTGTGTGTCAGTCCCTGACGAAGGCTTGCCGGATAGTAAGCCGAAACGTTGGTAGAAAATAATATATATTGCCAGAGGAACCTGTTTTAAATATACTATGCTTGGTAGCAACATCATATTTAGTAATGTTAATTCAAACAACAAGAAGCATGTATACTTCACACAGTCATGTGCCTTTCTGAATGTCTTATTTTAACAGATTTTATAACTCGGGCTTCAGACCGAAATACGAACAACATCAACTTCGGAAATAAGACCAAATTAGGACGTTAATAGGGATAATAACGTATAAAGTCTGAAACCCGTCGGAATTATACCTAAATGCCCAGAATAATCGCGTATTTGGCTTATTTTAGGTCGTTGGTCTTTATTCTATTGCATTATAGATTATTCTTAATTAAATCTGTTGCATTGTAGCTCTTGTTGTGCGTTCGCGTTTTTTAATGTTCTTTTTAGAAAGCTCCCTTTAATACACTTATTATATCAGGCGGAAATACAGTTAAACTGTTAATAGTTATTACATTTAAGAACTATTGGTAGAACCTTGGAGAAATGAATTTAAAAGGTACTTGATAATTTACTGGTTGAGCTTATGAGACCTTTGGATTGTATGCGCGACACAAATGTATGGTCTAATGATAGAGTAACTATGGTTGAATAATTCGCCCAAAACCTGGTAAAATTGGAATAAAGTTGTGTAAAACATTCTAGACGGATCATAAAGCTTCGTATAGGGTTGGAACTCACAACAAGCGAGGTTCTTTGCCTTCTTCCTCCTTATAACTTCGTTCTGTGCGTTAGTTTGGTCGGTCGCTGTCCCGTAGTGGTGGTAACATGGAGATACTTGGTCGAGGAACGACTCCTTTAACTCGTATCTACAAATGTGATATATAGGCTTATTCCTCTATTTGCAACCAGTTATGCAAGGGTTAAGTTTGGTGTATTGCTGTTTGTGTCTTATAACCTACGTCATGTTAAATGGTATGGAGCGATTTTTTAATCAGTTTATTGCGCATTAAGGTAAATATATCTATATGTTATATAGAATAGATTAAGTTGCCAATTTCAACCTGGTAACATTAGAATACTAAAGCATGTCAGACACCACTGATCAGAAGTATCGTTTTTAAGGTGAATGTTCAAACTAAAGTATAATATTACTTTAAATTCTTAGAAATTATGAAAAAATTGACTTGGAACCTAAACAAATGTATGTTTTAGTTTATTGTTTCCAATCGTGAGTGTAAACCAAACAGTTAGCGTGGCACATGTATAGATGGTTCACCTTGGTGCTGAAGTGGTGTTTGTGGCTTGCCTGTAATCTGCCACCTCGTTAAGAACAACTTCCCACCCAGGAACCTCACTTATCTGTAACAGAAGCAATTAATAAGTGGCTACCAACGTGGGAAACTAGGCCAGTTTTCCGAGTTGAAATATTAGTAATTAGGGACATACTGGACTTTTATTCCGATGACGATAGCTGATATTTTGGGTTAAAATGAGATTTAATACGAAATGACGTCATGGCTGTGGTCAATTTACTTAAATTATATCAAAATGCGCAAAACATCGTTTTTTAGTCTGGACAAATGATATACCCTTCCGTTGTTATCATTTTATTAAAAAAACTCTTGATTAAAAAAAAAACGGGTTTATTTGTAAACCATTTTCAAAACTAGGGATGTCCGATAATTTTTATTATTGTACCGTTTCCGGCAGATGCTTTTGTATCTTGGAGTGGGGTTTGGGTCCAGCAGCAAGGATGTGTATGAGCTCCCTTCTTGTGATGTCGTTAGTTGAGACTTCACCTATTCCCTCAACGTTACGCTCAACGCACACGAAGATTAGCAGAGAGATAAACTCCTCATACACTGGAGTCATGTGCTGTGAGATATAAGTAACATATATATAAGATGCCCTACTAGAGCTTTTCAGTGTGGGTGTGGCTTAGGATGCCTGAGGGTGAAAACAGAATGATCTTTTAAAGGACTCCAGCCATAATATCGGCATTAGAACAACATCAACGTCAGAATAAAACGCAGTTTGGAACAAGATCAAAATACAAATAATACCTATTAGTCGTAATAACGTCTAATCAGAATACGTTCAAAACAAAAGTTTACCTGTCCCTAACCCCAAGCAGGGGCAATCTGGAGCAAAAAACAACGGTGCCCTAACGGCGCCGGCCAGACCAGGGTGCCAAACGTCGACACCAAAACGGCCGATGTCAGGCCAATGGCCCCCGATCGTCCCATACCCTCTATCTACAGTTTCAGGCGTTATTTTGGTCATTTAGGCCTTAATCTAATAACTACCTCCTTGATAAGGTTTTCCATGTGGAGGTTCATCTGCTTGGAGAACATATCAAAGAACTTGTGGGGATTCCCCAGAGCGGCGCACAGCTGCATCATCTGCACGTCACGGTCGAACGCTTCCGCCCTGCACCTGTAATCCCTGCAGTAATATACCTGGTTGGCGAGCGACAATCCGTTGCGGCGCCAGGCTCCTGCTGTTACCTGCGCGAAAATAAGGATTGAGAGACAGCGAACAAATTTAAAGACCTTGTTGTCTGTGTTCTAATTTAATGATTTTTTTATTATGCTCCTGAAATTACCCGAGAATAATTCGGTTGATGCGAGAAAATTTGTGAGAATTTTGAGAAACTCAATTAGCATTGTTTTATTTTAGGAAAAATCCACGACGTTTGCCGTCCGCTACAATTGAAATGCATTTTACCTTTGCTTATTTTTAACAATTTTTCCTAATTTTCTGGGCTTCATAAAGTTAACAAATGTAGTAATATTTTTAAAATATGTTTATGTTCACTTCACTTTACATTATTTTTTTTTTTTTATTAACTAACACAGAAACAAGTGTTTTTAGTTCAATGTTGGACACAGATTTAATATTTAACTCTTGTGGTCATCCGAAAGAAAAAAATCCAAAAGAAAGAATCCGAAAAAAAAGTACAATGTGAAAAAAGACAAGCTAAAAAAATCAGATGTGATGGAAAAATACAATTTCGTCCATTTTCTTTCAGTTTAACTTTCGATCTAACTTCCTTACTCCACCAACCTGTGCGCACATACAGATGGTCTGCATCGCATTATCAGCAACATCCAGTATATCGAGCTTAACTTCCGCGTCATCCCAAACTTCACCAAGCTTCCCGTACTCGACCAGCAGCCCCGATAGCAGTCGTGTCAGTGGGATGTGCACAGACGCGCCAGTCCGTGTGTAGTCGTAGTCCCTCACTCCATCCGCAGTCGTGGTCGGTTTGATGTCCTTCCATTGCTTGAGGTGGTCAATTGTGACTCGAATGCACTCCAGCAAAACTTCTTTCTATAAACCGCCACAAACATACAATTATTTCACCGTGATCAAGAACTTAAACGGAATTCAGTGCAAAAATTAAATAGCTATAACTTTCTTCGTTCACTACCATGACCAGTAAGTAGAATTCACCATAATTTAATAAATTAAACCGTAAACTTGAAGTGTTATTTTCCTTGCTCAAGAATTGAGTAGTAATTTTTGCAATTCAACGAAATTTAGTGCAAAAAGTTAAAAAAAAGAGCTATTTTTATTCCACTAGAATAAAATAATATTTATTTTTTAAATAAAATACATCACACTTGAAAATTTTAAACAGCGATTCTCAATCTGTGTCAAGCTGGTCCTTAGGTGTGTAGACAAAGGTTTTGTAATTTTGGAAAAAACTTTTGTATTTCGAATAAATAGATTAAGTTATGCAGGCATGCATGCTAGACATTAATGCACACTATACAATATTAAACTGATGATAATTTTGCAGAAAATCCAATAAAAACAACACACTCTGTTTTTCTCGGGCACACCTCCAGGTGTTAGCATTACAAATATACTCCCAGTTTCAACTTACACTGTACGAGCACCAGAGGTATAGAGGCCTCAACACAGGAATGAGCCGCATGAGGAAAGTTATGCCGGTCTCCCACTCAGGTTCGTGCTCAATGTGCCGTCCCACCTTACGCTCAACGTTGTCCATCCCCTGTACACAACACAAGGCTAAATATACCTGGGTATACAACTAGTGACGTTTTGTAGATTCAAACGCTGAGTAAAAACACACGCTGCTGCAACACGCGTTTAAATAAGCTCCCACTTGGTAAAATTAGAGTTGTTTTTTGTAGAGTTTAGTTAAATGTCATCCCTTTTCACATAATAAAAACTTTCCTTTGAGGTGAAAATAAAAAAAAACGACAACACAGATAGAATTGAAATAAGCTTTTTTTTTTATATAATTTTCTGTAAAATCCATTATTTCCTATAATAACCTTAGTTGTGTTGAATGCTGTCGTTTTTTAGTGAAAAAATAACTTTTTTACCTCAAGTGATGCCAGGAAGGCACAAAACATGTGGAAAAATTCTTTAAACTTTTGATCGATTTTTGAATCCCACTCAGAAGGAACATTTGTGAGGACGTACCTGGGAAAATATTTAATATCATTAATGTGGCGATCAGTTCGCTTTTAGTTGAACAAAAAAAATATATTTTTCAAGTAGCTACTAGTTTTTTGTATTGCAAAATAATAACTACTATTTTTTTTAAATTTAATATAAATTTTATGCTTATTGTTCAAAAGTAAAAAAAATAAAGCCGAATATTTACACCAGAAAAAAACATTGTCATTTTCATTCACAATTGATTTTCAATACAAAGAAATATTACTAACAAGCAGTTATTGAAAGATCACATAAATCTTTTTTCTTTTATTTGTATACTTGACGTCACTATATAATAGATTTTTCCTATAAGATTTATAAAATTTCGAACTTTGAATACATGGCAGATTAGTCTACAGAACAGTTATTTACATTTTAATTGAAATTATAAAAGGGGTTAGCATCTTAAAGTCGGCAAAGTTTTGAAACATTTTTATTATTAAACGGAAAACAAAAAGAACCACTACCCCCTTCGTATATTATAAAAAACGGCTGTCGACAGCCGTTTTGGGGGTTAGCAAAAGAGTTGGTATTTACTTGATATCGTAGAAGGGGTAAAGCAGCCTCTTGAAGTTATTCCTGAGCATATTCGGGTTAAGTTCGAACTTTTGGGGGTGGTTGCTCCCCTCCTGGGTGTCACAGATGGATGAGACGACAGTGTGGAGTAAGACCTGAAGAAGATTCTCTTCAACGATCAGATGCTTTACCTAGTGGAAGAGTTTAGTAGGTTTAGTGCAGGAAGAATTTATTTTTAATTTAAATGAAAATATTTTTATTTCAAAACCATTTTTTGCAAAAGTTTGGTTATTATCGAAAAAAACAATTTGTGATGCAAACACCTTCATGCTCGACTTGGTGAGAAAGTTTATCATATTTTTTATTTAAAAGTTTTTATTTGCAAAGCACCTGGCAGTTTAAATCAATAGATCTCAAAATGTAAGCATTACAAGTTTTTGTTGCAAATTTTTGTATATATCGAAATATACAGCTTGATTTGCAAATAGACGAGCATGAATAATTATTTAAACAATTATTGTGTTGTTTTTTTCTGGGAAAAATATAGGTTTCGCTGACAACAGATATCTATATTATTAAAATTTTAATATTTTTCTTCCACCAATTTATTGAGCTGACATGACTTGGAAAAAGAGGATATTTAAGCGCTGTAAACTAGCATTTTTAATTATCTATTAAAATACCAAAGAAGTATAATTGAATTTTGCAACAAATCATCAAGTGAATTTAAGTTGAATTAAATTAGTTTATGCACTTGAAGTTCTGTTTTTGTTAGAAAATAACGAGTAAGCTTCGACCAGAATTTTAATTAAAACTAATAAACCCATAACTGTTAAACTCACAAGGGTTGGAACAGTGAATATCTGTACAGACAGTGAGGTGATTGAATCTGCGTGATCGTGGTCGTCCTTGAGGAAGTCAGCCACCAGCCGCTCGTAACAGCGAACATACTCGATCGCGAAAACCTTCTTCGTGTCAATATCGAGCATTACAATCGCAAGCACGAGCTGCTGGTACGATGTGCGCGCAACTGCGTAAAAACAACTAATAAGTAAATAATAGTAGTGAAAACACAACTAAGTGTGTGAAATCATAATAAATAAATAGTTAAGTTAACGAAAACTAGCGGTTCGTAACACTGGAACAAAAGATCAGCAAAAAAGCAGTGAAGTGAAAATACCTGCTACAGAAGCACAAATATGATGCATAAAAAAATATTTTTTTTTATTTTTAAAACATTGTATTAAAACTTAAATTGAACAAAAAAACTACAAAGGCCTAGATATTAATAAAAACATTAAATAATACCAAATTACAAAAAAATTAATTTTTTTTATCTAATGTCTAAAACATCAGCTTTTAAGACTATTTAACTTAAGTCCCAAAATATTAAACTATAAAATTATCACGCTTAATCTTTTTTAAACAGAAGTAAAGTTTAAACTTAGACTTCCCCTACATTCACCTTTCCAAAGTGTGGTGTCGTGCAACATGCAAAGTGAGATGAAAGTTTCATTCCTTCCTTCCATCTTTGTGAGAATGCTGTCGGAGAGAAGCAACCTCAAACCATCTGTAAAATAAGACTTGGTTTAATAAACTGTTGCTACCAGGCATAGTACACTAAAAATAAGGTATTCTGGTATATTTTTATTCAACCAACGTTTCGGCTTACTATACGGCAAGCTACTATTCAGAAAGCCTTCATCAGGGAATGACACACATGGCTAACAAGGCGCGAGTAAAATAACAAAAAAATATAAAAAATAATAAAATGCGCTAAAAAACTTTCAAAAATATCTCATCGCTTTTATTTTGTTTGCGTCTTGTTGTCCATGTTTGTCATTCCTTGATGAAGGCTGCCTTAAAAGGTGAATACCAGAAGAACTTATTTTAAGTAAGATTTAAAGAAGTAAAAAACATACTTAGGCGAGGGTTAACAGAAACACTATCTGACCCGCCAAGCGCACCTATCGTCTGTATGAGCGGACATAATGCAATGTTTATAGATCCAGTTTAGTTTTAGCAAGTCCCTTCTTAATCATTAATGGAAAACATATAACAATAAACAATTGTATACTCAGACTACAACACAAATATACTTTAAAAAAAAAAAAAAACTTTTTTAATATAAAGACTTGCTATCAAACATTAAATCAGCATTGGAAACTGACACAGGTGCTTGGCACCCCAATGCAGGGCTTCCCACAGTTGTCAGTTTGGCCCGCATTTGTTAAAGTAATCTGTATTTTAAGGGTTTTGTTTTGCCATGTCCTATAAAAAACAACAACACTTTTTAGATGTAAATTTAGACGGAATTCCTCGTGACCACTTACTTTGCACGTCCCCAAGTTTGGGAAGTCCTGGCCTAAGTTACTTATATAATACCCTAAAGCACCCCTAACCCCTTAATCATCACCCACCGCTGTGTTTCACAAGCTCCTCCATCCAGGACATGAGAAGCAGTGATATTTCCTGGTGAGCGAACACCACGCTGTGCATCACTTTTGTCACTAGAGGTGCTGATAAGCGGTGTCGGATGCCACTCACCGAACCCTGAACATAGAGTGCTTACTACGCCTTCAAGAGAATCTCAATTCGATTGTTAGTTTGTGTTATAAGCCCTAAATACTGTCAGTCGTTCATTACATGTTTCAAAAGTAAAAAATTATCCTGCAACATTTCCAATCAATTTTTATTGCACTTTTGCTTTTAAACAAGCATAAAGATATAATGTTTATTTGTCTCCCCTAATTCCAATATATTAGTAAAGGAACAATAAAAAACATCATTTTTTTACATAATTATGACCCTAAGCGTATGCAGAAATAAGAATAAAAAAGGTTGTTTTAAATGTTTTACAACTTTGGATTTTTTTTTAAATGCGTTCATATTTTTATTTAATTTTTAACTAAAAAACATAGTTACCGTGACTACAGACTGGCAATCCGTGCATTCAGATTTTTTTCCAAACTTGATCATTGCTCGACCCTGAAAATATAATGTAATTAAAAAGTTTATTTTAGCCAAACAAGTGATGCTATGACTATTACAGCTGGCAAGTGGAAAGATTTTCTGAAGAATATGATAATTATGGTTTAATATTATGATATTAGATTTACACTAACTTGTACCCAAAAAGCAAGATGTTGAATAGAAATGACTAAACCGTAATTATTTGCAAACTTACTTCTCTGTCGATGTAGGTTGCGTAATCAGCAGCTTTAGCTTGTGAGCAGTTGGTTGCTTTCTGTAGGGTCGTGATCACGTGGTCGAAAGTGTGAGATTCATCGTTAAACACAACAGTTACAAACTGGTCAGAGGGTTTCCTACAGAAGACGATTATTGTGAAGATTATATTCCAGTCACTTTTACTTAAAGTTTTTCCTATTAAAATTTCAAGCTTGAGTTGAAAGTTCACAATGTTTGAAATTGTTTTGTATTTTGAATGGCTGTATTTATCACTTTTTTATTCCAACCCATGTCAATTAAGTCATAAAATTATAACCTAAAAACATCAAAGATATAGTTCATTTTTGGTTTGTAGATTTTTTTAGCCTTTGGCTTTTAAAAACAACCCTATTTTTATAATTCTGAGATTTTAGAGTGGCCAAACACAATAAAATAAAATAGGCTTTTTGTGGAAAAGTATAAGCTATTACACAATTATTTTGGGAAACTTACTTCAGTGATACATTGAATTCACTAAAAGCACTTTTAGTGTTATGATTTTAATTTGACTTCCCTGAGTAAACTTCTACACAAGGATACCCACTCACATAAATATATATTCTACATGTCACAATAAACATTTATCCACATAGATAAACGCAACCCACTCTATTTGTAGCTGTACAGGCAAGTCAGCGATGTTTTCTCGTTCGTCAATCAACGAAGCTATTATGTAGTGGAGTAAAACGCTGAACATCGTCTCACATTTGTGTCGCAGTTCTCCCGGCAAACTAAGCCGAGCATCGACCTGGAAATAAATGAACTTTTTACACCCACTATAACCAAGTTGTCTGATCATTATGTGAAATGACTAAATAAACACCGCTTTAGGTAAATCTACAGTGGGCATAAACCATAAAAAGGAAACATAGCTTTTATAACAATTTATTATTCAATGTAATAATGAAACATACTCTGAAGAAATTTACTTGGTTTTAACTAAGATTTCTTAAGCCTGAAGTAGTAAAGTAACCTAGATTTGATATTACTTTAAAACAGTTTCCATTTTCAGAGGTTAAATTCATGTATAGAGTTGTTTAACTTGTAATTATGTAACTTTTGAAGCACATTTCCAAATTGTCTTTTGGTAAATTAAAAACCAATCACATTTTAAACCACAATTCATAAATATGTCAACATATTATTTTTTTAAATATATTAAATATCAATTTGTAAGTATTTTTAAGAAAAAGTTTAACATTATAGGAGTTAAGCAATTGCTAAAGACTAAAAAATACTACTAAGTTTAAAAAAATATATAGTTATTAATTTAGGTCAGATAACAATTAAACACAGTTATAAATTAACTAATAGCTTAGAATAGATGTAAGTTTAGTTTTATACGTTTGATTGCATTGTGACGTTGTGTAGCGAGCAAGAAGGGAACTTGGTCCAAGCTTCGACATCTCCACAATCACAACAACCACCTCCACCTGAAGTGTGGACCTGGACAAAACATAACACATATTAGCGGAAATTCAGACATTTAAATAAAATATAAGACCTAAAAGTTGAGAGCTCTGCATGTGTTTAGTATAATTTGAAAACAACAGTATAAATGTCATGGTCAGCACAATAACTATTACAACACTTTTTAAACATAATATAACCCTAAGCTGGACATAAAATAAAACCATGTTAACTATGATAATAAAAATTACTTTAGTTAATCGGTACACCACTGAAGCTTGTAAAGTTATTTTGTGAAGAAATGCAAGAAAAGGTTAAATCTGTGAGTTTAAGGTTAGTATCTTGATGAAGTATTCAAATTGGATATTTAAGTTTGCAAATAATTTATATTATTTATTTAAATAATTGAGAAAAGAGGAAACAATTTGAAGCATTCTGCCAAAACATACCTACAACATGGCGAGCTTAAAATATGCGATTTAATTTAACACAACAATTTACTTTATCTTCCTCTCATCCTTATTTCAATATCTGCACGACACTTAATTGTTTCAAAATTTACCCGGTATTTGTGTTTCTTATGTTCACTTTCCTTGAAGCACTTCGGGCAGAACACACAGGTCGGGTCGACTGCACATTCCCTGGAAAAAAATCAGTAGTTAAATTGCTCAATAAATTATTACATGATCTTTCCCATGGTCAGGGTCTTCTCAGAAATGGAAAGAAATAAGGGATTCCCACTAACTGAGAAGCAATCTATAAAATAAGCTATAAGCATGGTTTTTCTAAAGCATTTGCCGTACAATGTCAATTAACTGACTTGAAACTAACTATTCAGGGGTGGAATTGAATTAAAATTTGTCCTTACCAGGCAAGTGCCTTCAATCAAAACATTTATACCCAATGTAAACAATTTTGTTCCTAAATTACAGAAGCATAAATAAAAACGGTCAAAATGAACGAAGGTTCACATTAAACCTTAACAAATGTAACCAATGCATAAAAATAATCAGCATCCTTTAGTATTAAACACAGTATACAGGTTTATTGATAATGTTGAGTTAATTGAGACACCTGCAGCTATATGTTGCCTCCCCTGATTTAAAGACATGTCCACAGATAGGGGAAGGATTGTTTAGCTTCTTCAACTCATTTAGTGCAATCTCCTGATCATCACCGAACAACCACCTACAAGAACAATACAAGGTTGGAAAACAAAAGCATGCTTGTAAAACATTTGAAATCTATCCTAATAATGTTGCTTACAAGTTGTATGTCTATAAATTCTGATTTTGCAAAAGCTTTTCAAAATAACTTTAACCTGTTGGTAGCTCTATCAATGAAAATCCCCAAATTACTTGAATTGCAAAAATATTAATCTAGCTGCAAACAGAGTATGATGACTTCTTACTTTCTTGAATAAACACCATGAATATCCAGCATAGCAATAAATGGAGGTTCTCATGGACTAATAACGAGTGAACTTTGTCCATCACTGGACAATTTTTTTGGCATTTGGCAAAATTAAAAAAATAAACTTACAAGGCAACATTTTGTCTGATGGCGATCCACGCTTCTTGGTTAATGGTCTCCCCCACAGCTGCGCCCTCATCCGTATTTAGCAGGTTGGTCGATTCCTTCTTGAGCAAGCGGAAAAAAAAATCCTCAAATTTTTCATTGTCTTGAATATTTAGCATTTCAACTTTCTATTAAACCTTAAAAACAAATTTTCAAAGGTTATTAAGTTAACTAATAATAATTGTACATTTTAATTATTAGGTGCTTTTATTGAGAATCGCTATATTATTTGACAAATTAACCTTTTCATGGGGAATTGTCAGTCAACTAAACTAAATATTTAAATTTTAGTTTAATATTTAAGTTTTATAAATCATTTAGAGTTATAAAAATGGGTGAGGTACCATAGCCACGTTACTTTTGGAAGAAAACATGCCCATAATAATGTAAAGTAAAGAAACTGTTCAGTAAAAAGACATAAACTATAAATACTAGTTTGGTCTTTATTTACAAATCGTCTAAGACCAGTCAGAATTCAGTGGCAGGTGCACCTGAGATTCTTAAAGTAAATCATTAGCACAATTAGTAAATTTCACACCTAGATGTTATTACTTTGTTGACAAATGACCTTGACTTCAAACCTCAAAATAGGAAACTACATAACCAAAATCTCAGCAAAAGCGCCATGAAATGCAGACTAGGGTAGAACAGAGGAATTCGATCAAGTATGATGAAAAGAATCTTTAATTAAATCATGGTATTATGTTACAAATGATAATCATGAAGGTAATAAAGTCTTTGTTAATATAATTATCTGGGACAACCAAATTTGATGATATTGTCTTGTACATATTTTAAAAACACATTCTTAAAATAAAAATGTGCTAGGAAAAACTTAGACAAGCGCCGAAATTTAATATGCAGTGCAGTGATCAATTTGTATTTGGGCCAGAAGCCTATTGGCTTTAGGTAATGTCCAATCTGCGTTTCATGTCATTTTTCTATACGATCTGAGTTGTGTGCAGACCCAAATAATGCACACCAGAGCTACTTAATCTTACCACAATCTGTAAAATTTAAATTACATAATTCAGGTCTGTACAAATTTGTATCGCAGAATTCACGTTGGCTAAATGTTAAATTGTTAAAAAAAAATTGGCGCTGGTCTAGAATCCTACCACAACGAAACACCATTTGGGTTAGGGTACAGGTTAGCGTTTGGGTTAAGGTAGGTCAAGTATTATTATTAAATTTGGAATATAATAATACTTGACCCACCCACACCCAAACGCTAACCCGCATGCTAACTCAAATTTTGTGCGTTGATTTTAGAACTGTGGTAGGATTCTAGACCAGCGCCAAAAAATTGCTTAAATCGTGTGTTTTCTTACTTTAGGCTCTAAGTTGTTGCGTTTGCACAGCATCTTAGTGCACAAGACATTTTGTCTAGTAAAGTTAAATCCTATTTTGTTGTTTATTACTAGTGACTTGACATAATATAATAGTTAATGCAAGTGTTACATTCAATATGAAAGGAATGTATAACAGGATAGGTAAAAACAAGTCTAGCTAAGCTAAAACAAACTAATTACAGCTGTTTCTTCTTCAATACGGAACTTTCACGCAACAAAAACATCTGTTCCTGAAAATAAATAAATTCTCAATGCCAAGTGACGTCATTCCAAGGAAGGAGCGTGACAGGGGATTTTTTATGGATGTGTAATTTTGTTTAAAAAAATTAGTTTTAAACTTTTAAGGTAATTGCATTCTTCTTAGTTAAGTTCTTTCTTTCCCATAATTGGTATACATTAAACGCAATAGCTCCGTCTCGGCAAAAGTATTTGAAACGGAACGTAGATTAAATAAAAAAGACGAGTTTTTATATAATATTTTTACGTTTTTGTCTTAGGTAGTTTTAAAGTCGCGATGCTGTTTGCTTAGCCTTAAGTCCTATTAGTTATATGCTGTGCTATGCTTTGCATCAGATTTACGCATCTAATTTATTATCTATGACAGTGATTCTCAAACAGTGTGCTGTGTGTTTCTCGAGAGATTCTTAAGTGTGCCGGGAAACTGTTCCTAACTTAACAAATAAACGATTTATATTACTGCAAGCCAGCATGCAAGACTTGAATGCATACTATCATTTAGAAAGCTAATAATATAATATTTACCCATTGCCGTGCTGTGTAGTAAAGGCATTTGTCAAGGTTGGATATTAATGTTTTGTAGAAAGTATGCCGCGAACTTTTTATAAGTTTTTTTATTAGTGCAAAAAGTTTGAGAAACACCAGCCCAAGTCCAATTTGGCGAGAGCCATACAGCAGTTTATATTTTCAGCCCCGTGCCGCCTGCTACGTCACTCGTTTGCTTTAAAGTAACTTGTGCGAGGGAATACGGATCCCCTCGGATCCAGGGACCAGTGCTTTCCAAAACTGTGTTTTTGCCTGTTTCAATTACAAAGAAATTTTAAACAAATGATGCAGCTCTCTGGACTTGCTTCGACGAGAGGTTGGCAACTTTTTGCTCAAAAAGTTATTTTTTTTAAACGTTTTCGAATAAGGTTGAGAAACACTGTTATATGCGAAAAAGGGGATAACGTATAACGTTAGCTCTGTGTGGAACAACAAACAACCCTAGTGGGCCAGTAGCCTACAACTATCTAGCATTTGCTTCCATCGCTGATAATTGGATTGTAAAACGCTATTTAAATGGAAAAAAGTTATGTTTCAAAACAATAGGTTTTATTAGAATAATAAAAAGTTTTTCAGTCATATGTGTTAAATTAACCATAAAAAAAAATTCTGGTTGGAATTTACCGCCCAAACATAGACTTGATTGACGACGGTGACTGTTCTGGAAAATATCATTAAAAGGGTTGAATAAGACTTCACAAGATCCACAATATCGAGATTTGGAAGCGGTTTGGGGTTAAACGCCGAACACACATGACAACACAAGGCTTCGTGAATTTATATCAAGAAAATCTCAGCGGCCTCCATCAGTCGGACTTTTTCTCTCGCGGTAAAGGTTTGAACCAAGAAGAGTGTCTCATCATTAACTTGGACACTTTCTTGCAAAAACAAAAAATTGCACAAAATAGTGGCAAATTCACACATAATATAAATCGCGTTAAGAAAAGCGTTAAACTTTGGGCACAACGGGATAAATACAAACCAGCATTTGTGAAATAAGTTAGAAATTAAACAAATGATGTTTTTCCACATAAAAATAAATATCAAATAAATGCAATATTTAAAAAATAGTTTGATTCTTACAACAATAAATCCCAAGTATACTTCTATCTTTTTTAAATGTTTCAAATAAAAAGATGTTTAAACAAGGGAAACGTATAGTTTCGTTCAAAAAACAGTAATAAGTCAGAAAAAAAAGGGGTTTTTTAAACTGTTTTTATCACGAAAAAGATTTCTCAATAAGCGTCTCCAGGAGTTGTTCATACACTTTGTGACGTAATACCTTCTATTGCATCTCACACTGACGTCAGACGTCCAGTGACGTCACATTTCGCCGAGGAGTGACGTCACGCGTCTTCAGTTGACCTTGAGGTGTTTTTTTATCCGCTGGATGGTGTGTAGGTCGAGTGAGCAAAGGTCAAAGTTCATCTCGCCTTCTTCCATCGAGAACTTTCCAGATTTGCGGACTATTGACGCCACCTAGCGGAAATATGTGATCGGGTTTTTACCTTAGTCATCAACTTTTTTTCACACGGGAGTTTTTATTAACAATTTAGACTTAGCTGGTTAACACATGATTTTATGACCCTTATAACGTTGGAAAGTAGGGTTGACCGTAGATATATTTAACAAACACAGAAAACAGTGACACCTGAAAAGTTTGGTAATTTTGCCTCTTGAGAAGAAGTTTGCAGATTTCAAAACCCATTGTAATTTTAATTAGTGTTTGTTTTAAATTACCCGGAGAAAACAAATGATTTTTTAACAAATGTCTGCAACTCACCTTTTTCTTGACCATGACGTCATCCACTTTAGCTAGTGACGTATGCAGGATCTTGAGTTGTTCGAACAAGTCGAGCGTCAGACCCGGAAACGACTTGAGCTCGGTTCCCACGGTGACGGTTACTAGGGGCGACGGTTGCCTGGCAACGTGGCGAGGAGGGGGGCTGGGGGAATTAAAAGTTGTTTAAACGATTGTTTGTTCGAGAACAATCAGCGGGCGTCGAGACAGAGATAAAATAAATTTCGCAAAAATAAAAACCCAAAGTTTACAACTTAAAAAAACTGATTAAAGGTTTATATGAAAGACACAGTCCAGTGCAACTATAGCTCTAACTATTCGTATTGTGACGCGTGAAGTTATTACTTATTAAGCAAAAACTCGTAATACAATTACCTTAACGTTGAAATAAAGTCAAAGTTAAATATTGCTCTGATTGTTTTATTACTGCTTTTTGTTTTTTACATTGAAAAACATTAAGCTAAAACATTGATGAAAGGGTAAACAAATAATAATATATACAATAGTTTAAAAACAAAATTAGCTTCACCAATTTAAATATTTCTTAATAAAGAAAAAAAAACAGTCTTTTAAACCTGTTTCTCACTGGCAAAAGTTATCTTTCTGTTTAAAAGTGTTTAGCACGCAAACATTAAAACATCAAGAACTCATGGAGGTACTCACGATCCGCTTCTTCGTAACGCTTGACTGCTTTCTTTGTGACGTTGCTGACTTTCGATTGGTTCAAATAAACCGCCATCGCTGTCGCTAGAGACAAAAAGTAAAAGTCGATAAAAAATTTAAAAAAATCCTGTCGCTAGAGACAAAAAGTAAAAGTCGATAAAAAATTTGTCGTCAATGGAATAAATATGGAGGACAAAATATTTTGAACATTAACTTTAAAATCACCTCGCGGGGTCGGCGTGAATTGATGACATCATCGAATCGTCGCTCATTACGTCATCGGTTGGCTTGGGCGGTGAAGGCGGAACTCTGGGGGGTTCGGCTTGTGGAGAATCTGGAATATGTCACATGAAACACTTACGAATCACATCACATGAAACTCTCACGAATCACACATCACATGAAACACTCACGAATCACATCACATGAAACTCTCATAAAACGCATCACGTGAATTAATCACGAATCACATAAAACACTCACGAATCACATTCACAAGAAACACTCACAAATCACACATCACAAGAAACACTCACGAATCACATCACATGAAACTCTCATAAAACGCATCACGTGAATTAATCACGAATCACATAAAACACTCACGAATCACATTCACATGAAACACTCACGAATCACACATCACATGAAACACTCACGAATCACATCACATGAAACTCTCATAAAACGCATCACGTGAATTAATCACGAATCACATAAAACACTCACGAATCACATCACATAAAACACTCACACAAAACGCATCACGTGAATTAATCACGAATCATATGAAACACTCACGAATCACATTCATAAGAAACACTCACGAATCACATCACATGAAACACTCATAAAAAGCATCACGTGAATTAATCACGAATCACATGAAACAATCACGAATCACATCACATAAAACACTCACAAAACACATCACGTGAATTAATCACGAATCATATGAAACACTCACGAATCACATCACATGAAACACTCATAAAACGCATCACGTGAATTAATCACGAATCACATGAAAAACTCACGAATCACGGCACCGAAAACTGCCTCAGGAATTGTTCTTTCATCATCGCCTGAAATAAATAAGAAACTTGCTTCAACGAATATTTAAGGTTACTTTGTCTTTGTATTCTCACAATTGGATTTACATTAAGGTATCGTAATTATTTAGCATTACTGGAAATACGATAAAAAATCAACTTCAATAAAAATGATATTCTTACTTTCACTTGGAGAAGCATCTGGTGAAACATCAAACGCAGAATCTTAAAATTGAAAACAAACCATAATTAAAACTAGCGATGGACCGATATATCGGTATCGGCAAATGTTAGCCTATTCTTTTGCCGATATTTTAATTCAAAAATATGATATAATTTTTCCTGTACAACAAACAACTTAGCAATTGTTTTATGAAAAAATTTCACACTAAGTTAATATGCAGAATATTAGTTTAATAATTAATAAAGATACATAAACTAAACGTTATTTGGATTTTATTTTTAAATAATTCAAGTTTTGAACATTTCCCAGGTTTATAAAAAATATCGGTATCGGTCCAAAAAATGAATATCGGTAGATCTTCAATTAAAACCTTGGTGTTCAAGATTCATTGCAGAAAACTTTTCAGACTGTAAATGTTTCAACTCCATACTGACCTACAGTTGGTGAAAGAACCAGCTTCTTGTTCTCCAAATTGAAAATGCTTTCTTTATGCTTTGAAGAACTGAAAAATAAAACATCAAAAACACATAGTTTGTATTATTAAGTAACTATTTTCCCAGCTTAATATTGCCATTAAAGTCCATTTAACAATATATAAGCAGAAATGTAATAAACAGAAAAATACAAAATAAGAAATTTTATTGAATTGACTTGTCCCTTTTAACTTTATAAACGACTGCACATATAAATAAACTTGGTACCTAACAATACACATGATTCACTTATTGTTAAAAGCGCCAAGTTTAAATAAAAAATTCAAGTTGAGACTAAATTACATATATTTATTTCAAGTTAAAACCTGCGCCTGGATTTTTCCTTCTTTGGTTTTCTGTTCGGTGAAATTTTCGTCTTTGATTCTTTGTGAGATTTTGAACTTGGCATTGATTTATTTTTTTCCTTGGATTTGGAAGATTTGTGCTTTTTCTCTGGTTACAAAATAATTAGAATTGAAATCGAAAGATTATGAAAGAAAAAAAGTGTCGGGCAGCAATAAATAAACTTTTAACTAACAAAAAAAGAAGTAAATTGAATGTCGAGGTAATATGAAACACTGGATGCTTGCTAACTTAAGAGACGGACAGATTTTTTAGAAAACTATGTGTGGTAATGTTGGGAGCAACAACTCTGTTCATTTATCTAAAGACAACTAGTTTAAAAATAATTTATATAACTTTAATTATGTAAACAATTTGATATCCGTATGTTGAGGTTTGTTGAAGTATAGTCAATCAGTGGGTTCAAAGTAACTAGTAAATGTTCAATTATACCTTATTCTGCATTGGCTTATATATTCTATCTTTGATAAAGGTTTCCGACAGATTTAACAAATAGTTTCTAAAGCACCGGAACATATTCAATCTTACCTTTATGTTGAGTTGGAGGTTGCACAGTCGGATGAACTACACAAACCCGCGGAGGAGTTGCGCTTATATCCATGTCCATGACCTCGGTGTTGTCCACAAGCGAGTCGCGTCGAACTTTTTTCGTCGACGACTTCTTCGACTCTTTCCGCTCACTTTTGTGTCGCTTTTTCACCGGCTTTTCGTCCTCCGAACCATCCGAGCGTAGCGCCTTCTGGTGGTGATCCACGCTCGGGAAATTGTCGCTGTCCGATGACGACATGGTTCGTCGCTTCTTCACTTTTAACTCTTGTTTAATTTTTGAAGTATCCAGTGAATGTTTTCTAAAAATATGCTTTTTAAATAAAAAAAGAATATTGTTAATTTATTAGATTAGACAAGTTTAGAAAATAATTGTTTTCATTTTTGTTGAGTGAATTAATCAGAACAATATTTAAATTTGTTTTTTTTTATTAGAAAAATATGTAAATTTTATGTAAATTTAAAAACTGTATAAAATCATACAGAAATAGTTCAAAAACTACTTTATTTAAACAAAATAACAAAGTTTTTAGAAATTGTCCTACATTTGATTTTTACCTATAAAATCAATTAGATGTATTTTAGAAATATTACTAGTAATTTTTAAACACAATTCTTTGAACAAATATTTACAAATTATTTCTAAAAATTGTAAATATACTTTTCTTTCTTCTTCTTTTCTTGGTATTTCTCAGGTTTTTCAATCGACTCCTTTTTAATTTTCACTTGAATCGGGGAATTTCTAAAAAAAAAAACTGATTTTTATTATTGTTAAACAGCATCGGATGCAATATTTAAAAGTGACTTTAGGATTATAAATGGGGATGTTTGATATATTTGATTGTAGCCGATACCCGATGCTAAGTGCTAGTATCTCTACTCGGTCAATATTAGGATGGTAACGTTTATGATCTAATAACAAATTTATTTGTGTGTAATTCATTGGAGGTTGTAGTAAGGTGCAGAGTCTTTTAGGTTTAAAATCAAATTTTATCAGAAAAAAAATGCATTAACAGTGTAATTAACTTATTTCGGCCTAAAAACCTGAAAAATTACATTGTACGGTTGATTTAATCAATTGAATATTAATGACATCAGGTTCCGGATCAGGTGACTGTAATAAATTGCCTAAAATATCGGTTATTAGTAACAAAATAAATTGGGAAGTTTAGGAAATCATAATAACAGAAAGTAAAACACACATCACAAATACTTTTAGCTCCACCTGTTTTTGCTGCTTTTGCGAACTTCCTCTTTTTTAATCGGATCTTTCTTCTTGATTTGTTTGATGTCTATGCTCTCCTCCCTCGCAAATAAAGTCGGTTGCCCACCTTTCTCGATTTTTATCTAAAAAAAGATGTCATGTTGCAAAGTTTCAAATCAAATATAGAAATCTGTTTAATAAATTATCAAAAATATTGCAATTAGGTTGCAAAGGTTATAAAGGTTAGTTATTAGGCTTAAATTCCAATGAAACAAGGTAAAAATGATTTCACTAAGAATCCGTGACGAATTTCTTACAGGAAAAATAATTTAGTAAGATTTAACTTGTTATTAAAAAAAGTTTCTATCCAAAGGGGTTAAATAAAACAGAATTTGTAAAATTTTTAGTGGCTTGATAACAAGAGTTTTTAAATTGAAGCTACTTGAACACATTTTAATGAAAAAAGTCAAAGACATTAGAAGAAAAGAAAGTTTGTGTTTTTTTAAGAAGTGTTTTAAGACCTATTGGATGGATGTTTTACAAAAAAAATTGGAAACAAAACAATATAAATGTCATGGTAAACACAAAAAAATATTAAAAAAAATAGTTTCTTTTTTTGTTAACACATTACTTAAGCTAAACATAAAACAAAATAAAAAATCATCAAGGATTTTTAGAAAACAAAGGGTTTTTACAGAACTAGTAATGTGCAAATCAACTCAAAAGCTTTATGGAAACCCTGACTTGATAGTTGTGCTTCAATAAACAAACATAATTTAGTTGACTCCTGGTCAAACCTTTATCTTATTCAGTTTTTCTTTAGGCTTCTTTTCAAGAGGAATAGTTGCATTTAATTTATCCTGTAAAACAAATGTGAAACTTAATTTATTAAGTGTGGTAACTTACATCACAATGCATTCGAATATTCAAGGCATATTTTACATTTCATAATCCAAGTTTTTCAGTAAAAAATGCTTATTTCGCTGAGATGTTACGTATTAAGTTTTGGGAGTAAAGTTTAGGAAATCAATTTAGCTGAAGGGAATATATTTAAAAAAATTAAAACACAAACAGAAAATGATTACATTGAACATTTCGTCGATTTACCTCGTTTTTCTTCTTTTTAACCGGTTCCGCTTCACCGATGCTGCTTCTTCTTTTTTGCCAACTTTCTTTCGACGAAGATTTTTTCGGAAGTTTTTCGCCGCTCTTTATCTTCTTTGGAACATCAGCTGAAAAATTAATAATATTCATGTTGAAGCAAAAAAGTTTGGTAAATCGACATCATCTACATAAGACGTTTCAATACAAACTTGTACTGTTTACATTGCCTTGGTTATTGTGATAAAACATATCGAAACCTCTTTATATAAGATGGGACGCAA
Organism: Ascidiella aspersa; assembly: GCF_963924565.1. Classification (NCBI taxonomy): domain Eukaryota; kingdom Metazoa; phylum Chordata; class Ascidiacea; order Phlebobranchia; family Ascidiidae; genus Ascidiella; species Ascidiella aspersa. Next base: position 382,682 of record NC_139447.1, read on the forward strand.
TTCTTATCACTCCTTTGTATGTAGGATGGTGAAAAGGTTTGTAAAATTTAAGAAAAATTAGAGTGGTTGAATTTCTTGACTGTGTGAATTGACACGGAATGGCCCATTCATTATCAAGCTAATTTACAGATCTGCAACTATGAAATATATGTTTTAAAACACTTGTCGTACAAAACACAATAAAAAAACCCTAAATAATTGATCTATTCAGTTGTCTATAAGGAAAAAACGTTTAAACCTAGAACTTCATCAAACTCACAAGATTCTTTGGCAGAAGGTCGTTGCTTTTCACTTTGACGACTTTCCTGAAAAAAACTATCATTTTTATCAAACAAAAAACAAAACAAGTGACCAATAATTTTTAACAAAAAAATAGTTTTAAATACAAGAATAATTAGTGAATACGGTTTTAGGATTTTGCCTTGGTCTTAAATTATCACAGTTAAGTTTCAAGATATGTTTAAAATCAAAATATAAGCTAACCTTGGGTCTTTTTTCTCTTGGAGCTTGTTGCCCTTCAATCTTTAAGCTGCCTAGAATAAATGGATTTATTTTTGCAAATACCAGTGTGGGAACATTTTCATTGTGGTCTGTATATTTTATAGAACCGAAAACTTATTCACCCAAACATCCATATCTGCGTGACCCAAACAAATTCTTACTAAATTACCTGCCAGTGTAACAATGTTATATTGATATTTATTAACTTGTTCTATTTACGCATGATTTGGAGGTTTCGTAGTGTCCGCACAACACTTCTCTTTTAAATGTAACTGGACATTTCAGGTTAAACTCCTACATGAAAATACACAATAAATACTTTTTGTCCTAGATACGTTTCTAAAGCTCAAGGGTGCAAGCACGACACTTTCACCTCCAGCTTTGACGAGTTTTTTCTTGAAATCTTCGGCCGGGCTTGTGAAGGTTAGCATCTCGATGCGTGTGTGATTGACAGGTGGCATGCTTTCCGTGTGGAGAAACATGTCGTAGTTGAATTCTACTTTCTTCGGGTCAGTCTAAACAAATTGCTTAACTCAACCCTAAACTGGTAAAATTATTTATTTATTTTTTGTTTTTTAGGTGTTCAAAACATTAATATAGTACAAACATTTGACAATTATATGCATATATGATTCAATGAAAGAAACACACACATATGTGTTTAACAATTGTGACCTTCCATTCTGAAGCTGCTTTTTGACCAACGATTACGGCTTACTTATTAGTAGTACACCGAAAGCCATCGGAAACTAACTGTATCTGTTTATCAATGATGCAATCATGGGAGAAAAAAAACTAGCCTGCAGTGAGGTTCAACCTCGCCACTTCCTGTCATACCAGGACCGTACACGGTCAGCTGCTCAGTCTGCAATTACTTTCAGAATATTATACATATATATAGAGTTAGCTCCACCAGGCAACATATCAATAAATATAAATCGCTCTTCTGGTGTAAACGAAGTATAAACCGACGTTTCGGCAGCAGATACCAGCTGACCTCATCAGGGTTAATAATTAAAACGAGAGTGCGTTAGCCATCTTATATACTGAGAAGTAAAAAATGTAGATTAAAATTAATAATTCTAGACGTCGCTGAAGTATGCGGTTTTATACTTCGTTTCGCTGAAGTATGCGGTTTATACTTCGTTTACACCAGAAGAGCGATTTATATTTATTATACATATATGTTTATAATTTATTTTTTTTTATTCATTACAAAAAACAAACATACCTTATTTTTAAAGTAGACTTCTATGAGAATGTTGAAGCCAGCATAACCAGTCTGTCTGACTTCATACGGTGGACTTTTAATCACATGTTTGCTCGGGGAATAAGACTCGTGGAGCCAAAAGACGACCTGAAAAACACATATGGTTGACTTATGACACACAAGTAAATGCATATTCATAACATGGATATTGGATAAGTTATAAAAAAGTTGGCTATAATAATTTGCATAAAAGCAAGACTGCTTTAAATACTAAAGCAAGGTATTGTGAGGAAATACTGCTCTGTTTTGTTATTTTTCAAGGGGTATAGCTTTGGGCAAACTTGAGATTACGACAATGCGTACCAAACATGTATTGACAACTCATATAAGAGTTTTGCATTAAATTTATAAGTTAAACTTCCAACAAACCCTAAATTGAGCATTAAACAACTTTATTTTTTAATTAGATTGGAAAACACTCAAACCTGTCAAGATAATTACTATGATGTAAAAATTACACCACAATGTCAAAGGTACCTTCTCAACAAAATGTTCGATGTCAATGCCATTTGCTCCTTTAGCGAACACCATCCAATCGTGGGTGTGACCTGCTAGTGTGGGGACGTCTCGTACTTGCGCGACATGCCCCAACTCCAACTTGACAACAATCTGAAACATAGAAAAACATAAAGGTAGTTCAATGAATATCTGGCCTGTGTTGTATAGCAGGTACACATCAATTACATCCAACTTGTGTACAAACTTGATTTAGAAAATTTCCTGCCTAATTTTCTGATAGCATTAACTCAGGTGCGCATAAAAGCTTGATAACATGCACACCTGAAATCTCACTATTTCAAAATCAGAATAATGAAAATTGCAAATTTAATAAAATAGAAATTCTACACTGGTATTTTTTACAGTCAACAAGCACAGCTTTAGAATATAAAATTTTGTATGTTCTTTATGCAGAAATATTTAAGGATAAGAAACACTGTAGGTATACAAAAATACTTCAGTTAAGCAAAGTTTTACAAAGCTGATTTCCACATTTGCTTTGCAGCAAACTTTAGTTGAGCACCAAAAAATTTGTTTTTTAGAGTCAGCCCATCAATACTTACAGATGTAACCATCTTTTGCTTTTTAAACTCCAGAATATTCACATTTAAAGGATTACTTATATTGCTGATAGAAACATAAACTTAATTGCTGAAACAAGGAACATTAACATAACAACAAGGTTTGAAATAAACAAATAAAAGATAAGTAAATGCTATCGCTTATCTTTCCTATTACATTTTCAAATTGTTGAAACCTCTGTGCCTATCAGGGGTCTATCCAGAAAGTTGGGCCAAACCTACACACTGAAAAACTGAATATGAACCAAAATGAGATGAGATTTGACATTTGTATGATTTCAACCAATTTTTTTTTAGTTGTTTACCCACAAAATCTTGTTAAAATCTGCAAAACTTTTCTGATGAGCCCTAGGCCCTCGGATTGAACAATATCGCACAAGAATATGTTTGTGCAGCCAAAAATTGTGCAGGTGTAATAAAGTTATTGTAGTTTATTTGGGTTAGGGTCACTATGAAAAATATGACAGGTGCTTTCGCCTTTTTTTTTCAACAAACCAGACCCGCACCCCTAGGAAATGAATATGCACCCTATATTTCTATACGTTATAATAGTGGACCAATGTGGATAGTATGGCAAGTGTACCCGCGAGTTATTTTTAACCTTTGAAAAGTGAATCCTGATAAAAATCTGAAGTGAACCACAAATATGTTAAATGCCTGGGCGGCATATGTTTAAAGTGCAATGTATGCAATACAGAGTTCATCGCAAAATTGAAAGTGCGTCTGAGGTCCACTTTTTTACCTTTGTTGCACCCGGCGACCCGGATTTTTTCGGCTGTTAACCCGCAAGATCTTTTTGAAATCTGCCATACTTTCCAAACAGGGGTGTCGGTGGGTCAAGCGTTACTTTATATTATTTAATACAAATACTTGACTCACCCAAACCAAAACTACATTTGTGTGTTGTGGTAGGATTTTAGACCAGCGCCCTAATTTTTTGGCAATTTCCATAAATGTACCTTTATTTGAATATCATAGCTTAAAACTGCTTTCAAGGCTGAGTTTCATCCTAATTTTACTTTTAAAGTTTAATGAACTATTAAATGTTACATTTGTATAAAATGCAAATTATTTTTATGCATAGGGAGTTATTAACTCCATAACAAGTGTTTTTTTTATAACAGTCTGCATGATCAATAATACGCCGGGATAAAAACGTTAAACATGGATTTTAATAAAAAGCGCGGAACATTTTACGAAGTTATATTTATTTCTTGTTAAAATAGTTTTGCAACAAATTCCGGGATTCCCCGTATTGGTTACTTTTTGTAAAAAAATATTTTTGATTAATTACGGATATTTCATGGGAAGAAGTATTAAAAATTGAAGTTACTGTTAAAATTCTAAAACAAATAGAAAAAATACCTTTCCTAAAAAAATCATTTTAAAATATTTCTGAAATTAAATTTTGCGAAACTTGCCAATAAGAATGATAAGTCATAGAGGTGTAGATTTATTTGAATCAAATTATCAGAGCCTTACGGAAAAAAATTAAGTGAACTTATTTCATAAGCAAATAAGACTTGAAATATCTAACTGTGTTGAGATTGGAACTCACGACCTCAGCGCCATTGCAGATATTTTGTTTATTTGGACGTTTGCACACGTTGTGTTAAATTCAAACATTTTCAGCAGAAAAGTTTAAGACGGAGTTTGTCTGTCTTGTACATGTTTTGCTTGCATCAGACCGAAATAATGTGAGTTCATCGTAATGAGCGGGAAATTATGGAGTGTACACAACCTGAATAAGTCATACAGACTAGGGCTTGGCGTCGGATATTTAGGTCAGCATTATGCTACCATATTTGACATAATTTCACTCATACGACAATTCATAACATTCACTAGTTCATAAAATGATAGGTCATTGAGCAATAAACAAAATTAACTAAGAACAAAATCCATTTAAAATTCCCAAACAATTGCGTATAACAGGTTTTAAAAGGGGGATGTTTTCTACCCCGGAAAGTTAATTTGTCGGAAAACTGAAAATAAAAGGAAACTGAAACAAGAACGGTTAAAAGCCAAATCCTTTAATAAAATTGCTAACAAGAATTTTGCTGGTACAAATTTCATTCATTGTGTTTTGACGTATTTAGTATTTATTTTTCCGCAAATAATGGATTTAATTTGTAGGCCGAAGACTTCAGTCAATAAACAATGCAAGAAAGTTTTGAGACAATATTCTATTCGACGATTTGCACGATTTTATGAGCGCCGAAAAACATGACTTTCCCGTTTGTACACGTCACAATACAACAGGACAACGCCTTGGTGGAATAGTACAACAAATAATACAGTATATTACATCACAATGCAATGACTGTGACGTCTTAATGACACAACAATAGATGGTAGTTTGGCAGATTGTTTGGTAATAGTGCATTTACGCTACGTAAGATGATTAAAGGTTTAAGGAAATGTGTGAAAAGTTTAGTTACATAACTTCTACGAAAATATCCGGCTTCAAGTGAACAACCAAGCTTAATAGGAGAGATATTATAGAAAAGCAGAATATTTGTTGTCCATACAAATGTAAATTTTTGGAAGACTTATTCTTTTGTAATATTCGACATTTTTCAGCAATGTATACTTCAAAGTAGCATTTCAAGGTAACATAAAATGCCACTAGTAGTTATGGGGAAACAATTATACTGGATAAATTCCGTTACAATATAGGATTTATATCGCACGTTTTCACGCGCCACGAAATTCCACGGCCCTTGAAACTACCCACACGAGCATAGATAATAATTAAGAATATATATGTATATGAAAATGGGCGATAAAAAGTTGCGACGCTCGAATTAGCGCCAAACAATAACTGTTTGATGATTGTAACAAGATTCCGCCAGATTTCTTAACCTCAAAAATATATTTTAGGCATTATATTTAAAATAATAGTTTGATCAAAGGTAAATTGTGTTTAGAATAGGCTTTATTTCAATTAAATGCAAATAATCGCTAAAACAAGAATTTAACGTAAAAAACAAGAGATTTTTTTCTACCCAGGCGCAATTTAACTAGCAAGCCGAGTTTAGGCAGCTTTTCAAATTTGGGCAAACTTAGCAGAAAAGCGGCTACAATGGAATAAGCAATCGACGGTTTAGAGATGGTCAGCTAAACAAAATATGCGAAGTTTTAAAGAATTACTGAAAATGTTAAAATACAGACTCCCAGTGTTTAACTAAATACCTTAAATTTTCAAATATTAAAAAAATCGCCAAACAAAAATTACTTATATTTTTTCTAGAAAATTGAAGTAAACCAAAAAATCGCAGGAAACAACCCCCTTTCCCCACTTTAATTCAAATATTTGAAATATACATCATCGATCGTGGTGATAATAATCGCACATTGATGCTGGAAGGTGATTGGTTGTCCGCGAGTAGGCGTGGCAGGTGTGGACCAATCAGAACTGTTCCTCGAGTAGGTCGCCGAGTATTTGCGCCAAATCGCACACGCTGGCCCGGATGGTTAAGCGGTACATCTGCAACAACAACATAAAGTAAGATGACCATTGAACAACTATTAACAGCGTTTAAAGAAAGCACAAGCTGGTACAGACAAACACAATAAAATTAAGTTCTTCTGGTATATATTTGTGATAATTTTATTATGCTATGCCTGGTAGCAACAGCATGTGTTTAGTCAGGGGCGTATCCAGAAATCCAAAACGGGTGGGGTCCCGAATTTTCAACTTCGAAAATTCCCCGTTTTTCCGTCTGACGTTAATGACGTCATAAAATAGGGACAGATATGACGTCATAAAACAGCGATTGTAATGACGTCCTAAATAATAAAAATCGTCAGAAACAGCCAATTAACGTCCAGCAAAAGCAAACTTTTAGACGCCAAATACACCGTCACACGTACATCGTTGACACTCCTGCCAGGCCTTTTCAACTGAGTGCACACCTGGCGAGCTATGTGAGCGCGAATTTTTTTGGGGGAAAAACGGCATTTTAAAAAATTTCTTGCAAGTTTTTATTGCATTGCCGAAAATAAAAGTAAAAGAAATGTTGAAAAATATATGTCCAAAATACGTTTTCCGTTTGTCCGCGACGCACTTGGCAGCCTTCCACGGCGCAACAGTAGAGAAGCGCTAATCTATTTCAATAGACAGCACGAAAATGTAAAAAGATCATTCGAAAATTTTTCGCACTTACGTAGTTAAAATAATCAAAAAGTATTTAAAATAGACTCGTGTATAGTTTGTTAAAGAGGCAGCGGGCCCGATGAATTACAGCGACCGCTTGATTGATGTTATTAATTGTCGAACACACACTTGCTGATCAGCCAACCCGAACGAATAACGAAAGGCGAAAGAGAAAAAATATCCTGCGTTTACGGTCGACCAAACGAGAAACGAAAAAAGTGTTTTGCGTTTGATTTTGGTTTTTCATTAGCAAGACGTGTGACCCAATTACACTGAGAAAAAACACGTAGGCTTCAGACGGTGAGGTAAACCCTGACAAAAACGAACAAAAAACGTTAATGTCACTTCCGAAAAGGGGGGGGGGGTCCGAACCATGCTGACAACACACAGGCAGGCGTGTCGACGCAACCGGCCAGGCTGAATGAGCGATACAGGGCATTGACAGTAAGATAAACATCATAGCAACGGTTAGATAAACACTGCTGTGACAAACCGTAAAGTAATCTGAAAGGCTTAAAGGCGCAATACTGAGTTTACAGAAATAAAGTTTTTTTCGTAATTTGGTTAATACAAAAAAAAAATTAAAGCCAAAAAAGGTCGAGTAGATCGACATCATCTTGATTAAGACGTTTCGATACGAACTTGTATCATCTTCAGTTAATGTGACTGAGAAGAAAATCAAAGCTTCACTTATAAAAGGTGGGACGCAATTGTTATCAGTCTGAGTTTCTAATCGTCTATATCAAGATGATGTCGATCTAAACCTATTTGGCTTTGCTGTTCATTATTATCAAGGTACATTACAGATTCGTGCATGGTTGTACAAAAATAATTGCAAATTTTAATAGACAATTATCAAGCTGAACTGTTTTTCAAGCTGAAATTTAAATTCTTCTTTTATACTAAACAAAGGGTTTACTTAGGTAATGACATTTCACAGCAAATGATTTATGGTTTTTAGAATTCCTTTCAGGAAAAAATAAAGAAAAAGGGAAAATTGAAACAAAAAACTTTACAGAAAAAATTAATAAAATAGTGTAAGAATTTGAGTGAAAATTAGCGAAACCGCTGGGTGCGTCGCAAGTCCAACAACTTTTCCAATAGCGTCGCAGAAAAAAAAGGTTTGAAGAAGCGGCTGGTGCGATTATTTCTACCGACCTTTGCTTGTTGGTTTGGTTCCAGTCGCAGCAGACAACCGATCTGGGCCGACCTTGTCTTAACGATCCCCACAGCGACCAGGTTGTCAGGGTTGGGGTCGATGTTCGACAAACAGTTCATCCCAAAACCTGAAACACAAGTTGTAAGGTTGGTGAGTCGTTGCAGCTATGTTACAAGCAGGGTTACGGCCGCTCTGACGTGCAAGGTAAGGCTAGGTTGCTTGTTCATTTAATGCTTTGGTAAAAATCAGATAAAAATTTTCTAGGATGTCTCTAGCGCAAGGGTCTTCCATTTTTTATTTTTAAAGGAAACCCCAAATTTTTTTTGAGAGTCGGCAAGATTTACTAATATGACGTCATAAATTTACGTCATGAAACAAACATAATTGATAAACCTGCCTTTTTAGACCAAATAATGTGAAACTAAAACGGAGTCAAAATCCAATTAAGAAGGCGCCAGAGCGTCGTTTCAACAAAATTTTTTATTTAAAAAATTTTTTTAAATTATACAGAAGATTTTAAATACGCCTCCATTAACCATTTAAAAATATTTTATGCACCCCGAGGGGTCCATAGAGCCAATTTAAGAACCCCTGCTTTTAGCAAATGTAATTTGTTCTGTATCCTTTACACTGAAAATAAGTTAAGAAAATAGCTTCGTTTCAGTATATACTAAGCCTGGTAGCAACAGCATATGCGCGTGGAGGTTAACATTAAATATTCTCACCGGTCAGTTTCATCGTCGTTGTGCTGGAATCAAAGGGATTCTTCGCTTGGAAGATTTTCTGGCATTCTTGACCGGGTCTGCGGGAAAACATTAGGTGATGAAATAGTTTGTTTTAGGTGCAGATCCACTATGCACGGGTCAGTAATGTAGCTTGATAATAAGCAAAAAGGTTGAATAAATCGACATCTTCTTAAAAAAGACGATTTGATACAAATTATATGATCATCAGTAGGGCGATTATTTTTGACTTGTCAAAAAAAGTCAAAATTTTGTTAAAATTTACACGTTAGGTCAAAATTTGTCAAAAAATTTTCAAGTCAAAATCAAATAAAAATGCACATAAATCGTTTACAGAATTAAAACAAAACTATAGTCAGCTTTTTGAAATTCGTCGTTCAGTTATTTTGAAATTTATCGTTTAATTTTATCAAAAATAATTAGTTTTGATTTATATTCAAAGTCATTTTAACCGTATTATATCTTTATTAGAGCAATATACAGTATAAAAACGCGTGATTAACGACGCCTAGGTTATTTACATCAATGTATTTCTAACATGTCAAAATTTGTCAAAATTTAAATTTTTAGGTCAAAAAATAATCGCCCTAATCATCAGTTAATTCGAAACATATTATTATGAAGATAATGTCGATTTACTCGACATTTTTGGCTTTAAGAAAAATAGTTTGTTTCATAAAGATATTTAACCTATTTCTGATCTTTTTTTTTGTTTCCAAAATAACCGACTTAAACCTAAAAAGGTCAAAAAAATAAAAAATAGGAATTTCAAAGCTTAACGTTACAAAAAAATAACGAGTTTTTTTTTATTTTAAAGTTGTTTTGTGGATTATGTAGTTTTTTTTATGTCGAACTCACCCTCCAAGCTGCTTCCACCTCGAGAAGAAATCCTGAGCGTTGAGGTCTGCCCCCTCGAAGAATTTATTTATCAGCACAGGCAGCTTTAGCGCCACCGAGTGTGAGCTGCCCACGTGGCTGTAACTGTGGGTAAAAAATTAATGAGGTGAAGGTTAGACAAATATGTTAAGTGTTTTTTTATGGTAAACTTTGGGGTTCGTTGTTGTAAAACATTTTGTTGATCATTAAAGCAGCAATAACAAATATTGCTGTAAGTCATTGGATTTGCAGAAAAACTATCACGTCGATATTAAACAAATGAAATGTTTTACTTTGCACAAAGCAGTAAATGAAAAAGTGGGCGTTAGTGATGTACAATAAATTATATTTTGTAACAATGAGACCCGATGGATCGACAGCAAAATTCCAAAAACTATTAATTATCAACATCGTGGGGACACAACATTATGAGACATAAGCATCTTTATTCAGATCCCTGCAGGCAATCACGGTTGCACTCAAATCCTACAAAGAAAATGTCAGAATGATCTCAATGTCCTCGCCACCCTTGAGCGCTAGATATTCTGTTAACTGCATCATTATAGCCCCAGGTTGGGAACCACTTCTATAGCGAGAAGCAAAACACAGACATTTACCCAATTTTAATGACGGGAGCATCTTTGAAGAAGGTCAGGCATTCCATGTTGAGGAAATGCTGGATCTGTGCTCCTCCGTCAATCAGGTTTGGGGGGGATTTCTGGGGGGCAACATTTAACTGGAACAAAAAATTTGAAATTAGGTTTGTAATCCAATTCAAGTAAACTGTGTTATGCAGCTAAATACAATGGTTTAGATTTGCGGATAAAAAACAACAATATTTATGCTAAACTTGTGTTAAAAACGTTTTCAGTTCTATAATAATTAAACACTAATAATAATTAAGTTTTGTATTTTTGTTTTGATAATGTTTTTTTTATTATTACTTCCGAAATCCAGAAAAACATTAATTTATGTAGAAAAATAGAAAAAGGTTTTTGTTTCTAAGTCACCTTCCCCTCAAGGTCACTGTCCAAGGTCACGGAGGCGGAAAATTGAGAAAGTTGGGTGGGAGTTTTGTTTCCGAAGAACAAACCGACCCTTCCTAAAAAGCAGGAACATTCATGAGTATATAAACTTCTAATTAAATAACTAAAGGTAAATCTATTCAACATATCAATACTTTATTAGATTACATTTTATTTAACACATGAGCCTGTTTAATTGTAATTCTCAGTATAAAAATTTAACAAAGAAGCAAGTCAATAAACCAAGTTCAAATGTTCAACTAAACGCACCAAAAACATCTTTAAATTCACATTTGACTCCAATTTGAAGAAGATCATTTTCAAACAGAACTCCGCTGTTCTTGAATAAAAATCTGAAAAGACGTAATTTCAGCAAATAATACACAATTCTATGCACAGTGTGGGAAGCAGAAAAGTTGATGTTGACGATAAACAAATAGTTTATTACTGTTTGTGTCCGTAGATGTTTTCGCTGTAAAACTTGCAGAAGTTTTAATAAATATCGGTCGAGCATGAATAATTAATAGAAACATTATGCAAACTGAATTATTCAGCGCAAACACAAAATCAAAACTTACATGTAAATTTATAATGTTTTATAATGTTAGGAACTAAAGCATAGGTAGCCTCTATAGGAGATCTAGAGTAGACTCTAGACAGTAATTGCTTTTGAAAGACAAAACAACAAAATATGAAATTTTGTTAAAAGCAAAATCTAATCTAAGCAACAAAAGTGACAACACCACAATGTGACAGAAAACAAATGAAAACTGGTGTTTACAGAATATAAAGAAAAAACTCCGCAAATGTGTTTCTTCTGGACAAAACAAAAACAACAATTGATAAACTTCTTGAATCTACAAAATCTAAAACATTTTGCAACACTACTCTTGAAAACAAGTTGACGCCCCTCCTGTCTTACAGAAATGGATAAACTTGGCCTTTGTAAGATTTGTCAGAGATATATTTATAAATACAAATAAAGAAAAACAAACTGGCCCTTCGATTATTAAATATTTGTTTTCGTAAACCAATTAATCCAATTTTATTCATGACTTTAAAAAAATTTATTTTGTGCATTACTGGGTCAATTTAAACACAAATGCAAAATGAAAGAAAATTGGTCTAACTAATGTCCAACTATCTCTTATAGAGATAAAGAAACAAAGCAACAAAAATATTTGTTGCAAAGAATGAATTTGACCTTAAGTCACTAAACTCTTTCATCTAACTACACAAGTACAGTAGCCACAACTCGTTGAAAGCACTCGGTGATTGGACGATACAAGGTTAAGGGCTACAAATGCTTCCGCTACAGCGACCAAACCTTACTTTACAACCAATTCATCTTCGGTGCCAAGTGTGCCGGACGGGCCGATTGAACCGGTTTGGCCAAATGTGCCAGACGGGTCGATTGAACCGGTTTGGCCAAATGTGCCAGACGGGTCGATTGAACCGGTTTGGCCAAATGTACCAGACGGGTCGATTGAACCGGTTTGGCCAAATGTGCCAGATGGGTCGATTGAACCGGATTGGCCAAATGTGCCAGACGGGTCGATTGAACCGGTTTGGCCAAATGTGTCAGATGGGTCAATTGAACCGGTTTGGCCAAGAGTGCCAGACTGACCCAAAATGTCGCCAAATTGGTCGATCGGTTCGACTAAAGAACTAAACTGATCAGAAGAACCGGGAACCTCAAGGTTTTGGTCGAGCAGGCCAGAAAGCCCCGTTTGGTCGAACAAGGGGCCTTCCAACCCCCCAGAATCAGGGGGAGCATCAAAACCGGCCAAAACACCCCCAGGGTTATTTTCCACTGGCTTAGTGTTGCCAATTGAGGCTCCAAAGTCAGCAAGAAGCAAGTTTTGGCTGCAAGAAAAATCAGTGAAGAAAGTGCGAAACTCAACGGGGGTCAAAAACACAAACAGTGAAAATTACAATTTTTTGCATATTGGTAAAACCATTTTCATGACTATTTTTTTGGAAAAATTACACTACTTTCGTAATATATGAATTTTTTTTTCATATTTTTTTCAATTTTATATTTTTGAAGTTTAATTTTTTTTTTAAATTAAACCAATTTAAAAAACACTTTCTGTCCTAGTTTATGAAAATTACATTTCCAAAACAATTGAATTGTGCATAATTGCATGAAACCAGCACCAATAGCACACCACGAGCAGCGTTTCTTACTTCGTCAAGTATTGGACCTCGTTATCAATCAACTGGTCAGAACCGGGGGTCGATTCGGGGGCCGATGGGGATTCCCCGGTGCTTAAATAATAGTGGGGTTAAAGTTCATGTGATCGGTGATAACACAAACTAGCGTGAACTTGATTTTAAACTACTGTTTTTTTAAATTTGATGAAAAAAGAGACTTTATTTGGATAAAAATATGGTCTAATTTTACATTTAATCAAATAATGGAGAGTTCATATTAATATTAAGTTATATTACGATTTGATAAATAGGGTTTTAGAATACGTGTTACAGCTTTCGTTTGCCAAACATTTTCTTCAGTTACATAATACCATTTTTGATGATGCAATGTTTCATTATTGTTGTGCGGTTAAAGCAATCTGTCGATTTAATTACAAATTCCTGAGTTTTTCGTGTTTTAGGGTTTAGGCGTCACCCCCAGTACACAAGTCGCGGCGGGGCGCAACACATGTGTTTAACAAAAAGCAACTAAGTTGGGTAAATCGGGCTGCGCTTTTTAAATGTTTCACATATTCAGTGAACCTTCATTATTAAAAATAAAAGCACAGTGTAAATTGGAAATTAAATTTACGCCAACAGGCATTTATTACATGAACATAAAAGAAACGTTAAAAAAATAAAATATAATATGACAATTAGAACCAAAAATACGAGGAAACCCTTACTTTGGCATATTGACGTCGACCACTTGCTCAGTTGCAGGTGCGGGACTTCCCCCAAATACGTCCCACAATGCATTGCTGTTGGTCTCGGGGACGGCTGGGGGAGTCCCCAAACCGAGAAGGTCAACAGAGTTGGAATTCTAAAATAAAATTTGAGAATTTGAACTGGATTGCAAAAAATCTCCGCTCAAAATTCTACAGTCATTTTTTTAACAACAACTAATTACAAAAGGTTGAAAGACCAATTAATTGCTTTTCCTGTTTAATTTTTACAAATAAAAACAAAAAAAATTTCGGTTGTATTGTATTTTATAAAACAAAAAAAAATAAATATTTTTTAAAAACTTATACATATTTCATTGACAATTTTAAATTTCCAGTCTTTAACAAACACCGTCATTTTAAAATGTGCTAAAATAAAGAAAGAAATCATTGTGTTTTTGTGAACCAACCTGCACCGGTGGCGGAGTTGCCTCCTTTTCGACATGGTTCTCACCACTAGCGGGCGATGTTGTAGCTTTCTTGTGCTTTTCGTCATCTTTTTCAAGCGCCTAAAAAAAATTGAATTATGAAAAATCTATAATAAAAAAGGTTTACAGACTATTTGTTTAAAATACGACTAGTATTTATAATTTATCGATTAAATACAAATAATATTTCCTAAACAAATTAGTAAAGATTACTTCGCAATATTTTATGTTTTGTAAGATTATTAAAAGAACTATTTTTATGTAATTTAAAAAGTAAAGGTAAATTTAAAAAAATATATAGTTTTTTACATTTTTTTAAATCTTTTTACATTTCACTCTAAAATAAAACCCACTGCAATGTTATTGTTACCTGGGCAGCGGCCGGTTTCTTTTTCTTAAGTTTAGCGAGGATTGATGACTCGCGCTCAGGGAAGGGAGGCATCTCCTCGAGCACGGTGGCGAGGACATCTTGTGACGTAATCGAGCTCAACTGCGAGTACTCTAGCGCCCTCTGCTGGAGCTCAACGTCAGCGTTACGAAGCTGGTTGTTGTTGCGCAACACGTTCTGCAAAAATCATATTAGATTTTAAAAAGTTGCAAATGGTTCAGAACTTAATACAAGCAATAAAATTACTTGTCTCTAACACATCCCAAAAATATTATTTATTTTAAAAAACTTTAAATCTATTATAATAAAACAAATGCAGTTTAAATAATTTGTGTTAAAGCCAAATCTGTTTTCAATATAATGCACATTTTGAATTTTAAAAGAGAAACTATAAAAACTTACACCAATTCCTCTAATAATTTTAAATTTAAAAATTGTGATAATTAGTACTTGAAATAATTTGCATGTAAGCGAGTACTTTGAACTTAACTACAGACAACTGAAGTCTCATCAAAATAAAACTAGCTTTACTTTATAGTTATTTCAAAATGCTTTTAGGAAAAAATGTAGATAACAATAGGATTTCGCTGCCACTGAAGATGATAATATTTAAGAGAACATACAGAACTACAGGTACATTAGAAACAATTCAATTTACTTGAAAACATGTTTAAAGTATCACTGGCTACTTGTTAAATGACAAGTACGTTGATTTCACTCAAAACCGGTCTGAAGACAATGTTCTCTGAAGACAATGTGAGGTATAGTTTTATGATATTTCGGTGGACTGCCAAAAGTATACGTCTCTGAAATATCTCATAAAAATACTAAATTTTATTCTGTTCTAAAAATGTAAAAAGGGTTCACACCTGAATAGTTGTTTTTATCTCCGGGAAAAGGTTGATGAACTTGATGTAAGTTGATAGCAGTAGCGCTCGTGTGGCCGGGGTGCAGAGATGGAACTTTGAGTGAAGAAGGTTGAATTGTACGAGGGGCGAAGAACGGGAATCCCCAGCGATAAGGTTCCCAAACTCACCCAGGATGTAACCCCCAACCTTCACCATGTTCTCGTGGCACGCCGGCGCTTGCAAGTTCTGGGGGAAGGGGTTAAGAAATAGTTAAAGCCGAAATTGCAATTGTTTTTCCTACTTTAAATTTTGTTTTGTTTAAACATTTTACTTGCACAGCTTAGTTTGGTCATCAGATTTAGCTATGCAAATTGCAAAACACTGATTAAAAATACAACATATACCGATTTTAATTGTTAAAACATTTATTAATTGTCCCAATTACATGACTATAAAAAAATGAACCCTTATATAAAAACATTAGAAATGGAACATCAGGGTGATACAGCATCCTGGTTGAACACAATTTTGCAATTTTTTTGGAATATTTGTTTGTTGAATAACAGACTTATAAAAAAATTTTACCAAAATTACAAATACATTGAGAAGCTTTTTTTACTAAAGTTAGTTAACCAGGTGGATAAATTTAATAGTTTAACTTGGTTTGAAGAAGCTTAAAATTGCTCTCAGACAAGTTATGTATTTTTAAAGGCTTAGGTGCCCATTTTGGTTGTTTTTACTATGTTATGATTTAGCCAAAATTAATTAAATATAAACACACTTTTAAAAAGAACTAGTTAAATAGTTTGTTTACAAGTTCTGAGGGTGAGGGGGGAGGGAAAGTTTGTTAAATATGTGGATAATTTTGAACTTTTTTATCAACTTTGAATATTCTATCAAAAGTTTTGTGCATATACCCAAAAATTGTTACTTTATTGAAAATATATTTCGGTAAAAACTTTATCTCTTTAATCTTCATTCTTCACATATATACTTGTCTTAACTACAGTCAGTACTTTAGGTTTAATATTAAAAAATGGTAAATTTACTAACAATATATTTACAACTTATTTTAGCTTAGTATTATTGTTGTAAAAAATAGTAAAATGCCAAAAATGTAACTATTTTACCTCGAATACAGTTTTTGCCGCGTATCCTTGTGCATCGTCCCTGTTAATTACGATCTGAATAACTCGATGCCAAACCTCTTCCGATACATAATCCCCTGCCACTCTTATAAGCTGAAGAATCGTGTCGACATACCAAGTATAATCCGAAGCATACTTCTCCGATAATATCGCAACCTTCAACACCTACAATACAATGTTTGCATAAAGTGCATGTAAATCTGAATTTATTACTTAAGAAACTCAATAATTTTAGCCGAAGAATTTGAGTAGAAAAATATGGAGAAAATTTTATTATTTTTGACCATTTTGTGTGCCCTGTCATTTAATTATAGAGTGGTGAAATATAAAAACCTAATACGGGTAAATAAGCTCTGTCTATTAACCATCAAGAAAATATTTTTTTTAATATTGAATACTGGATTTTTTTTCATACTTCGAATTAAATCTCCCTAAATGTTGATAAATACTTTTTTTATACTTTTTAAGTATTCATCAACATTTAGGGAGATTTAATTCTACATGGATGTCAGGTCATTGTGAGAATAATAAATTAGCTCATTAAGTAGAAAAAGTAGGTAATTATCCTTGCAATAAGAGTTACGTCACTAAACAGTTAATGTGCGTCAAAATGCAGTCACTCAGTTATAAGCCATAATTGAAAATTGCGCGTCAATCAAACTAAAGCTATCGCTAGCCACAGGGCACGCCGGCAGATCACCTCATTGCAGCGTCCGCAACTAGTTAGTGGTGTGTAGAAGCTAACTAATCTGTATATGCACAAACAAGCTTAACTGGAGCATGTGGGTCATGACTTGTACCACTACGTCAATCAGCAAAAGCATGGGTAATTGATAAACAGATTGAACTCTTAGAATTCTTCAAATTTTTGAAACTTAAATTAACAACCAAATTACCCATTTAGCATTAACCTCAACATTATAATTATTTTAACATGCAAAGAAAAACTCAGAAATTGTGCCCTAATCCAGGAATAAAATGCAGAATTTTATAAAATGCAAACCGTTAAACCGAATTTGTTTTTAAAAAAGTACACACACACCATTTATAAATCTGTTTTGAGATTAATCTAGTTACTAAAAATAAAAAACTTTATTTTAAGAAGCTATTAAATTGTGTTTTTATGGCAAAAAAATCTAGTAACCATCTGAAAAATAAATGAGTTTAAAAAGTTTTCAGGAAGGAAAAAAATTAAATATGTTTCAGCTTGATATGTTGCGAAATGTATAAGGTTTGCCCTCCCTGCAGAAAATAGGTAAAAAACACTAATATGGTAGATTGTTTTTATTATTTTGTTGCTACGATTGTGAAACTTCACACAAGAGGAGTTAGTGGCACTTAAGCTAAAAATAAGTGAACCAACCATTTCTTCACGGATTGCATAATCTGCGATCTTTAGATAATCCAACATTTCTGCGACAATTTCCTCTGAGTTTGTTTTATCGCACATTGCGTAAAGGAGGTCCACAGCTCGTTGCCGAACACTAACATCGCGCTCAGTCTGCAATTATTAAAACGATTAGTTTTAACCAACTGAGGGGCGGTGCAACATAAAGGAAACATGATTTTATTAAATTGTGAAATTTAAATCGTTCGAGTGAAAACCAACATTCTTGCCAAGTTTTGGGACAATTCGTAGAGAAATGTGAACATTTTGTCATTTTAAATATAATTTAAATTGACTTTGTGTAATACACAGAACATAGGGTTCCATGTAAGTTTTATGAACTGAAAAAGTGGGAAAAAAAAGTTAATTACATAAATTGCTTATACTTCTATTGCTGTTATATCAACCACCTTCAAAGCATTGATGACGGTTTCTCTATGTTTTTTGACAGCGTCGGCCGAGAACTCGGATCCAGCCAACAAACACATGCTCTCTAGCGCTAAGTAGCGCAGGTTTGTCTCTCGATGTTGAAGAAATTGTCCGAGCTGATTGCACGCCCGAACGAGCAGGCTTGGTTCGCTACAATAAGAAAAATTTTCAGCATAATTTGGCTGTCGATCAATATATGTCACTAACTTGGATTTTCAGGAAAATGAAACAGGCCAAACTATAAGGGTATTTTATAAAATAGCTCTAAATTGAGATTTTAAACTAATATTTTGTTCATTTAATCCTTGATTTGGCAAAATTTAATCCTTGATTGACAAAGCACCTTCAGTTTGGTAATCTTAAAATCGACTTTTAAAGAGACATTTGTCCTTTTACCAATGGGTACTGGATTGTATAGATACTCATGCAATACTGTTCCATGCCTAGTGTACAACACTTGTATACCTGTATCTTGATTAAATTAGTCAAAATACATACTATTGATATCTATAATTTTTAAACACCAAAGGAAAAAATTATATAATACTTTAAATGCAAAATAAACATGATAAGTATTCAATTAAATGATTTGCACTATTTTTAAATTAACTATTTTTATAATACTTTACACAGCATAATTGAGCCACCTGTCTGTATGTATGATGAGGTTTATAGCTTCGAACAAAACTGCGTTCTTAGCGTTGGAATGTTGCACTTTCTTCGACTTGGGAGGTTCCTGGCATTTGTTTAAAATAGTCTCCAAACACTCGACCAGTCGTCCACGGATCGCTGGCTCGTCTGGAAAGTTTAAGAATATAAAATTCCATTAGGAAAGTTTTTTGCACTAAAGATACCTCCAGATAAATGTAAAATGTATTTTTTTATTTTTATTTTTATTTTTTTTTATCTCATCCTAAGAATATCAAAGACAATACAGAAGTAGGTAGCATTTTAAACAGTTTGAATAACTCTTTCTTCATTTTTAACATAGTTAGAAGTTTGATATTTTTTATCAACCTCCAACCGCTTCAATATCTCACTTTAGTTGCAAATTTAACATTCCAAAACTACATTTTCACTAAATGTATCTATTTAGTAGCATAAAAAAGTTCTACATTTTAATGAGCCATTATAAATTCCACAAATTTATTTGAATTTTAATTTTAAGTATTACTTGCATTTTACATTAAATAGCATTAAATAATTTAATGATTTGGACCTGAACATCACACATTAAGGCAGCTGAATATACAACAAGCACAGGTGATGTTATTAGCTTACCAGGGACCGGGTAACATTGCAACAAGCGAAGAAGTTTGACGCTTAACCATGGAGCCGGGACAAAATAGTAAGTGTAGTCCTGCAATAAACACAACAAATAGCTAACCTCAACAAGTACGTACAAAAACTAGATGAAATATTTAACACAAACAATTCAATATTTTTTAGCTTTAGATGTTAAAATTAGAATAAAAGCATCAGATGCCACAAAAACACATGTCCTCCTTCATGAATGAAAGAAACATTTAAAAAAGTCACAAAGGAAGTCTCCAAAGTCATTACAAAAGCACAATTTTAGTTAAACTATCAAATAATTAAAACATTACTTGCGTCTCCATAGATTGCTTTGTGACCATTTAGGTCAGTAAAGGGCCACCGTTAAGAAACATTGGTTTAACTACTGTATACAAGCTACAAATTCCTTAGAGATATTGTTTTCACAGAAATCTCACCAAAAGGTCGGTGTATGTTGAAGTTACGATTCTACTGAGTCGTGAAACAGCGAGCGACACGCAACCTCGGTACTCGTTCGGGCTGTGCTGGGCCAGGGCGTGGATTAGACTCACAGCAGCCGTAACTACACCCTAAAACAAAAATGTAAATTTAATTACGAAAATTGAAAAACATTTTCTGTGAGAAACAAAAATAATAAATTAAATTTTGTATTTTTTTAACATCATCAAGTCCAAATTTGTATGAAATGCAAATTTTTTTGTTCAAAACATTTGATTTATTTTCAAAATAAACTAAAATAAAAATAAATAAAATATAAAGAACTTATTCAAAGTAGAAACCTTTTTAACATTTGCAAAAATTTTTTGTTTATTTTACAATCTGAAATAACTTTTTTTTAGTTATAAATACGTTTTATTTTATTTTATTTTACAATCTGCCAATACTCTTAGCCCCACCATGTGTTGGTCGTTGAGCAGATGTATAACCCTGGAAGCCCACTCAGCGTAAGTCATTGATTCCGGCATCGTTCGGAACAATCGAAGGAGACACAACGCAGCGCTCTGTTTCACCGACTCATTTGCTTGCCTGCCACAACAAAACTATTGTCAAACTTGCAATAGAACTGAAAATTATAATCTTTAAAATAACTATATAATACATCTTTGCAAATTGAGTTTATTCTATTATTTGGATAAAACAACACAATATTGGTAAATCCGAATTATACAACAAAATTGACACAAAAAGGAAATGTCCTACTGAGAAAGATAATGATGGTTTAAAAACATGGCATTAGTTTTTGACAGTCCATAGAATAAAGTTACATGGCCACTCAATCAAACTACATAGCTAGTATATTATTTGCACAAAATTGTCTGTAAATTCTTGCAACAATTTGTTTTAGCAAGAGTTTTAAATATTTTTGAAGATGTTTTTTTTTTTATGAATTATAAATAATCTTGAATTACGCATTTCATTTTATTTTGGTTTCCAGTTAAAAAGTCAAGAAATTATTTTGTTTCAACATTGGCTTATAAATGAGTAAAAAACACAGAATAGTAACACATCCTAAAATATTTATGAAGGAATACACGAAAAACATAAATATAAAATGACGAATTTTTATTACTACAGAAAAGTTGAAAGAATATAAGTCAAAAAAATTAGTTAAAAACTTACGCGGACACAAGAAGTTTTGGAACCTCGGAGCCGAATGCCTCGGCCATCTCGACGGAACCGATGTTTGCGATGCAGTGAAGCGCGAGGTTTACATGGACTGGTTTTGGCGACGAGATGTCGTTCTTTATGTTCTGGACGATCAGCTTCATGAGGTCCGAGTTGGAACTGACCAGGACAGAGATGAACAAGTATCCCTGCAAATAAATGTGGTAAGTATCGGCAATGACTGTGACAAGTCTGGCATGCTTGTCTTATTTGTAATAAGAATATGTTATTTCCAACCTTACAGTTTGATAAACACAGATTTAAACACAAAGTTATGCCCCACCAAAACATTTAGCAATGAATGTGTTAGGCTTTTGTCATCTGTTTTTCCGTCTTTGTTCTTATTGAAGAATATAAACAAATTCATGTTTAATGTTTCTATTATATTATTGTATATCCTATTATATCAGGCACATGAAGCCTATGCAAGCACAAAATGCAAATAAATCAACCAGGAAATATGAAATAAACAGATAAACATGAATATATTTGAACATTAGGCTGGGCAGTGGGCATTTTTACAAGCATTTGTACAATGTACAAAATGCACTTACAAGATATTAACTGTATTTTGAAATAGACCATTTTTTTAAATGTTTAAACACTGAAGTTCAAAGTAGAACACACATAACATGGTGGACTCCTGTAAAGATTAATAATTAAGACCAAATTACAAAAATACTTTGATTTCATTAACAACAAACAAGATTTCAATCAAGATTTAAACTACTAGGTGTTGCCAGTTTGTTGTCAAATGCAGTGAACTTTTTTGAACTGTGAACTACAATGCGTGATCAGTAGGGCGAATATTTTTTGACGTAAAAAATAGGAAATTTTGACCTGAAAAATTTAAATTTTGACAAATTTTAACCTGAAAATAATTTATTTTGACAAAATTTTGACCTGTTAGAAAAACATTGATTTAAATCAGCTAGGCGACATTAATCACATGTTTTTATACCGTATATTGCTCTAATAGACATATAATACGGTTAAAATGACTTTGAACACAAATCAAAACTAAATTTTTTTGATAAAATTGAACAATAAATTTCAAAACAACTGAACGACGAAAAAGCTGACTATATATTTTTTTTAATTTTGTAAACGATTTATGTGCATTTTTATTTGATTTTGACTTTACAAATTTTTGACAAATTTTGACCTAACGTGTAAATTTTGACAACATTTTGACTTTTTTTGACAAGTCAAAAAATATCACAGAACTCTATGAATCCCAGCTGAAAGCCTTCATGGGACAACATATTCTTAGTGCTATATCTATATGTGAAAAGCATTTACCAAATGTGGAAAAACAGTATCTTAACTTGACCAGTAACACAGTAACTTATCATAAGACTTCAACAGCATAAACTTTATCATTACACAAAATCTTATAAGAAAATCCCAGTGAGCTTTTATAAAAACCTACTATTTACAATCGAGTTTGTGTATTTCTGAAGTTAAGTTTATTTTTTTATTTGCCACCAATAAAAACAAATTCTATTTGCAATAAAACAGTATTTTAGCCCAATGTAAGCTTCCAAAAGTGAATAGTAAAATTTTAAATATCCATTTCAAACATTAGAATAGAAGTTCCGTTCTGCATGGATTCAACATCTTGCATGCAACATGAAAAGCGAAACATCACATGCTTCAATTCTAAACTGTGATGCAATTATTTCAACTCACGATTTGTTTCTCTGTGTATTTGTTGGAACTGAGGAGGTTTACTGCCTCCATGTGGCCAAAGTCGATGTCGTGACCGAGAAGAAATATGAAGAGAAGTTTGCAAACGTATTTCTTCTTGCTGTAGCCATCCAAAGTCTTGTCACCTACAACCATAGTTCGTACTTATTATAATTGTTTTACATAACATTGGTAAGATTTCACATTCTAACACTAATATAACTAAAGATGTCATTGATAATATCGTATTTGAGCAGATACTTGATGCCAAAGTGTAATATTGGTAGTCGTCCACAACTAGGGTGGTATCAGTGTCGAACCGATATCAAATTAACTCAAACTAACGGAATTTTAGCAATCAATTTTAGGTCTAATTTATGTTACTTGGCTTATTCATTGTATCAATGACATCATTTAGTGTCGGATCGCGATAGGCAGTGTCCGAAATATTACGTATCGGTATCGCAATAAAATCTGAAGTAACATAAATCCCTAATACTAACTAAAATTTACTGTAAGCGGTGGCCACATTATATTTGAGGGTTTCTCTTAAAATTACGAACCAACTTAGGTAGAACGTGGTTGTTTGGCACAAAAAAATAACAAGCATAATATTATATTTACGTGAAAATCCCATTCTCAAGAAATTTAACTGCTTTTAACCTTGGTAATTTACAACAGTGTAACTAAAAGCATCACTTTGTCAAATCTTTACTGTTGGAACTATTGTGCTACAAAGAGTTTTTCAACCTAAAGTGATTGTCCATTGAAAGATACCAGATACCATAAATATTTATTTGCTTGTTGTTAAATTAGGAGGGAACCATGTGATTTGTAAGAGGGAAATTTTCAATATTTCCTTAAAACATATGATTTTTTAACTCAACTCATAGATAACAGACACTACTTGCTTGTATTTGCTTTGTCAACATTTTATAACATATGTTATTTTTTATCCCATCCTGCAATTTGTTAAAGAAACATTTAAACTAGGTAAAGTTTGTAAATTGTTTTTGTGTAATACATGTGGTTTTGTTGTACTGTATTTAGTTGCAAATAACAACTACGATACCGGTATTGAAGTTTTTAATAAATTATTTGTACAAAAATGAAAATAAGCCAAATGACAAGACAGGACATATTGATTCCACACTGACTAGAATGTTATTGGGACCTTTTAAAACTAACATGAGAGCTTTTGTTTTATTGATTTTGTAACAAGTAACACTTTACAATGACAAGTGCTTATTGTACCACTTTTAAAGTTGGATGTAAATTAGTTCAGCTTTAACCTATAAAGTTACAATTTTTTTGCTGTCCTTACCAATTTGTACTAGGTTCATGCAAAACATGTGTTAATTTAAAACATCGCCAAAGCATAAAAACAACGAACCCACACAATTATTAAAGTTCAGCTTTTTGATATTAGGTTTACAAGTTAGTCAATCATTGTCCACATTAAGTTGATAGCTATGTAATGCATTTCCTGCACAGCCATATACGTTTGTGATAATGTTGAAACACAAAAAATCAATTGATAAAGGTTTCAAGCTGGTCATCTGGGCTGTGCTTTAATTAATTAGAATTGTATCAGTCGTTCTAAAATTTCAATACTTTTTTCAAACTACAAACCAATTTAAAATACAAACCAAATTATTGAAGCATGTATTTAAATCCAGGCTTTGTAACATAATTTATATATTATTCCATAACTGTTAAAAGTTTTTAATTAAATTAACAGTTAAAAAAATATTGAAAACAAGAAAGTAAAATGTGTATGGCAATATTTCAGGCCCATTTGTGACTTATGCATTCTAGTTTGTGTGAGCATATGTTAGATGAAATAAAATATTTGAGGTTGTAAAATAATGCAGGTGCTATAAAAGGTCATAAAAGCAGTGATTAAAAGTAATGAGTTGTTTAAGTTAATATGGTTTGGTTGAGGTTAGTGAGTAAAGCTATCACATTAGATTTGCCACAAAAAAAATTAAAAATTATATGCATTTATGAACAACACTTATTTATAATCTTATAGCTGTGTTTTGGTAGTAACCGTGTAGTGTTACGTTGGCCATAACATACACTTCAAAATACTTTAAACAACTGAAGTAAATTTAATGTGTGCAGTCCATTAAGCAAAAAGTGGAAATCATTTTTACAACACATTACTTGGTATAAAATTGTTTTTTTTTTATTAATTGTTCATCCTTGGATTTTCAATAAATAAATTGCTTAGATTTGTACCAAGTTGCCTCATAAAACATCGAAAAGTTCAATTATTGAAAATATAAGGGCGAAAATGAAACATAGGAGAGTCAAGAAGCTTAGGTTTTTTAGCTTTCTGCTGAGCTTTACTTGGCCACCAAGTGAATTAACAACTTCCCAAATCGTGCATTTCACTACAACGCACACAGGAAACAAAGTGCTCTGTGACGTCATAAGCACTTATTGATCAAAGTGACTGCAGTGATGTCTCGGCCGGTCGTGTGCGAGCCACGCTTTCAGACAAAACTGCACCAAAGGGATACTAGCCCATAGTTTGTGAATTGACATAATGTTAGATTTGAACTTGAGTAACCCCTCAAACCTCACCTTTGAACTTTGACCTAATGTTGGCCAACTCTTTGTTTATTCTTTTACTTTCGGCTTCTTTGCTTTTACCTGTAAAGAATTTGTGTGTCAGTATATTTTTTTTGCTTATTTTATATTAAGTTCTTTAACGAAAGTATTATTAAAAAAAAATAATAAATCTCTATATCTTTAACTTTTGGCGATTGTCATCCTTCTAATTTTTTACCAAATGTGCAGGTGCCAAAAAAGTTGCATTTTACTTAAATATCAGTGCACAAAGTGCACAGCTTATCAAACGTAAAGCAGCCCAACACAGTTCATTACGACACATATTTAAAACTTTGGTAAAGTAAGCATTGGGCAAAAAAAGTAAATATCCTTAAAAAAAGGAATGTTTGGGCTCAAAGTGTTGATTGGCGTTTGAAACTCAAAAAAAAAACATTTAACTTTTTCTACTTCAATGAAAAAAGTGAGCAGGTGCCAAAAAAATGTGACTTAGTTAATTCCTTTCAAATTAAAGAAAACACCAATATTTGAAATCAACTAAACTACAAACTCACAATTCCTGATGTCTGAGATGAACACAGCCAAGCCTCTCATGGCGTCTCCTCTTGATACTGCCGGCATTTTAAGCGTTTAATATTTCCAAAAGCAAAACAAATGGTTCTGATCAAGATGGTTTCTTTGAAAAGCAGATTATATTTACTGACATAAACACATACTAAACCAGTGGAAGCCTAAAAATAAAATCAAGGGTTGGTTTTGTTTGCACTTCCAGTCAGCACTCTCGCTGACAAAATTAAACCCACCAAAAATGTCCAAATACTGTCTGCAAATTCCGTCTTCTACAAGGATTAAAAAGGCTAAAGATTGGAGCCTGGCATAATTATGCAAACCTTTAAGTGTGATGTCATGAGTTATTCACCTTAAACTATGGTAAATGCACACATAAGTTTGTTCAACAGACCAAAAAAGAAAAACGAATATGGATCTTGCAGCAACAGTTGAAACAACTCTGACAAGTGCATCTGTAAGATTTTTCAACAGGCTTAATCTGCTACCCAAAAAATAGAATGACACCTGATTTCCTACATGCCACATTCGTGGGGTGCACTTTTGACCTTGACCTTAGGTGCACTCCGTCATCCTGATTTTTTTCGCTTATACACAAAATATATATCTGGTTGAGATCTGCTATACTTTCCATATGTGGCAGGAGTGTTGACATTAATATGGTGCATGTTATCCAGATTATTGCACCAGTGTATCAGTGTATTGGAGAGTCGGATTGGCTGACCAACTGTAGGCTGTCGGTCGAAATGCTTAAGTGTGTTGTGCCCTTCTCTGATCATCAGTGTATTCATTCATTATAGACTAGCTTGCCATATTATCAAACACAAACAAAAGGCCATGGGTAAAGTTAAACCTCGGCCCACTGAGCAAATTATGGCAAATGCACACGCAAGGTATTTCAACAGAGCAACAAAATAGGAAACACGCACCTAATTTTTTCTATATATTACCAAACAGATGAACTGCTACTCTCTGTTTTCCTGTGTTTTTTCTCATTGACACCCGCTTGCATAATTTGTTTTTGTTTGTCTGGTATAAAAATCAAGCCAAAATAGGATTTTTTTCAGTCAAAAATTTTTTTTCAGTTGAAAATGTTTGGCAAAATTCTGCAATAAATATTGAAGAAATGCTATTTTTTATTGTAACTCAGTTATATTTCATGTCAAAAGACTTCACTGGGCTGCGATTTTGGCAAAACATTGTAAACCATGGTGATGCGATAAATAAGGGTGAACAAACGTTTTATTTTCTTGTTTTTTTTGCAGCAGAATTTTTCCAGGGTGCCCTCTTGATAGGTTGGAAAACTTGCAGGTGCACTTGCCATACTTTTCACAGTGGGCCAGAGGTCCTAGCTTAAAATGTTATTATGTGCTATAGAATTGATTGTAGTTCATAAAAAATATGTTTACCATTAGAACTTTATAACAAGGCGCTGGTCTAGAATCCTACCACAGTTAATAACGCAGCCCTCAATATTTACTGTTTAAATGTGGGTGGGTCAAGTATAATTATATTTATTGTTTAACAAATAATACTCGACCCAACCAAACCAAACGCTAACCCGCAACCTAACCCAAATAATGTGCATTGTGGAAGGATTCTAGGTCAGCGCTCATCGTTTTAATGAATCATATTGTAGCAATTGTCCTGCCAAAGCCAAGATAGGCAAAAATTTTTACATTTGTTCTGGGAATTCACTTTGTAAAAGCATATTTTCACCTATTTCAATTAACAAACACTAGTATTCCCATTAAACGTTTGCATACTCAACATACCTGTGTAGCATTTATAAATACAGGAAAAAAATAACACGAATGCAATATAATGTAACGATAATTTACGTAAAACAAAATTTGAAAAATATAAAAGTACTGCTTGCGACACTTCTACCATACAGAAACAAGTGGCGTTGGTGTAGAATCCTATCACATCAAGCATTATTTGGGTTAAGGTGCAGGTTAGTGTGTTAGCGTTTGGGTGAGTCAAGAAATATTGTTAAAAAATAGTATTTGGCCCACTCTTAACCAAACAATAACTGACACCCTAATCTAAATATTGTGCATCGCTTTAATAATCCAGCAAGATTCTTGTAAGATTCTAGACCTGCGCCAACCAAGTTTATAAAGTAACAAATAGGCAATTTTATTATTTTTTCAATATTTTGTAATAATTAAGGTGAAATAAAACTACAATTTCCAGCTTAATTGTAAAAACTTTTAAGTTCTTCATTCACAATTATCATCCGCCGGACGATATTGTTACGTCACAAATCACACACCCTGATGCAGTCACGTGACGATAGTATTTTTGGGAATGCAGCGAGAGATTAAAACGTAAAAACTTTTAATGATTTTCTGTTAAGCATTCGTTATAGAATTGCTTAATTCTTTCTGAATAGATTCGTCTAAATTATTTGTCTCATTTTTAATATTTAAGTAAAATAAATAGCTTCACGGTTGACCGCGTTTAACACAAATCAATAACATAGAAACTGTATGTGTATTTTAATTTTTAAAAGGGTATTTTTCAAATATCCTTTTAAAACTTTTTTTTTAAATAAAAACATAAGATAAAATCCAAAATATGCTTAAGGCTAGCTAGAAAAGTGCAAATTAAAAAGCTTTGTAGTTTTAAAGTAAAAAATATCTTGCAAACGAATTGTAGCCTATTCCAAATACGCTTTACGAACATCTGTTTTTTACAAAGCGATTAGATAAATCACATAACTTTAATTTGTTTAATGTTGTATTTCGTATATAAAAGGTTAACTATTAGCACTTTTTTATGTAAAAACAGTTCAATTTATGTAAGATGACGTATGTTTAAAGATAAAAGAGTGTACAGATTAGATATAGTAACAACTACAAAAATAGAATCGCTTAACTAATTTAATTTAGAATATATATAGGTAAGTACAAATGGATTAGAGTCTAATAAGGTACTATGAAGCATGTAATAAAACTTACAATCAATTCAAGTCAAATACCGGTAGACCCAAAACTTTCGCGCTCGCTTCGCCCGCCAGCTGCGCCGCCAAGTTTCAAAATGTCTCCAGGTGCGCCCTGAAGTAAGGGAGGGTTCAGAAAACGCTGGTCTAACGTAACACTGGGATTGTCCCCAACCTCTTACTGCGTGTGTACCCCTTAGTTAGAACATTATTATTTTAGCGAAATTCTTATCAATATTAATTGAGTTTAGGTTTTCACGTGTTTACTCAGGTATTTGTCTAAAGAGACATTTTCTATTTATCTATCGTTTTTGCGACGCTTGTTTCACACCTTTCTACTATTCCTTTTTTCGACTAAAGTGTATATAAACGGGTGTAACTGATGTGGCCTTCATATCACTGATGATGGCGTGAGCATTTTGCCGAAACGTTTGAACAATAAAGCATGTCGCTTTTTATGTCTATTTGGGCCGTTATTCAACTTATGAGCAGATCCGTATGTAGTGCTCCAAAGACATTTTCTCGATATATATTAAAACTAGGCCTGTGAAGTCGGACTCGGTCTCAACGAAGTTGATAAATTTGACTGAAGTTGGACAAGTGAATCAACTTAATTTCTAGGCTGGAGTCAGACTCGGGTATTTTCAAACCGACTTCGCAGCCCCGGTTAAAACAGGGAACGTAGCCATTTTCAATCTTAGAATTTCCAGCATGGAAAGAATTTCCAGCAAAAATAAACCACATCTGGTTCACAACTTCGTAAAACCAAAAGCAAATGAATACGCACAATATTTATTGAGCGAGTATTTCATACAAATGTGAGGATGTTGTTGTACAGTAGACACATTGTTAATAATGACTTACACACGGTAAATGTTGACTGTTTGGTACAAAAGTAAGGCGGGTGACAGTTATTTACTTTAGTTTGGGCGATGGTTAATAATAGGTCATCCGTTATCGAAATTCAGATGCATTTTTTAAATAATTTTGAACTAGTTATATTTTGATACCAACAAACCATAATTTTAAAGCTACAATTTTTACGTATGATATGCTTAAAGGATTATAAAATGTAGAACGTTTTGTCCAACATTGGCCAAAGTATCTTGGAGGTTTCCAGCAAGTAACATTTAAGTCAGTGTGAATGGAACCATTCTAAAACGACAATGATGATTGTTTCGTCACACACAGATCATTGTTCAATTCTTGCACATGCCAGGTTCGAGGTAGAATTTATCGACAGCTGCGTCTCCCATCCAATCCCGTCCACGTTCGGCAACTATTTGAATCTGCAGACCAACGAGTGTTTATTAGTAATATTTAACCTAGTTGCCATTTTATCTTTGAAGTTGCTTTAAACTCAGCGAAATGTCTGATTTTGCTTTATTAAGAATAATGTTTTTTTTTTGTTTTTTTGTCTTTTTAAATTAATCGTATATTAGAATAAACCTAAATAAAAAAGTGAATGTCGCAAAAATAAGTAACTTATACTTACGCATGGTGGCGCTATTGTAATATATTGTTTCATAAAATCCCGTGGAAACAAATTTCCGAGAATTAATGCTTAAATGTGCCGAATATTTGCTCTGTTAATGAGCTTACATGTTGGAGTGCAAACAATCAAAATGTTTCCCTACATTGTACAAAGTTGATGTGTTGTTATTAAACACAATGTTTCTTTCATTGACGTGTTTTAAGTTTTTTAATTGTGATATTACAGTTAACCACTTAGCAAATATCCTAGTGAGGGTGCCGCTCATTATTTATCCATAATAAAGGGCGACGAAGGCTAAAAAAGGTTGGAAACCATAGCTTTAACCCTAAGGTCTAACATTGACCTGTTGAACAAACATCAGCACAAAACATTTGTCGCAACTTTCAACTCTTAACCAACCTTTTGCGGGACGGCCGAATCTATCTGGAACGACTTTCTCATCCAATTGTCATTTCGCGCTGGCTCATCCATGCGGAACATGACGTCACTACCGTACCACGCTTTGAACGCGTGTTCTCTGCGTGAGACATCAAAGTTGAAGTAGAAGTGGAAGCAATAGCACCCTCTGACGTCATCACTTTGTAGCACGGCCCTGTCCCCTGGTTGCGCAGGGTTGCTCGCTTCTAAGTAGGCGTAATAGTTGCCTGGAAGTGAAGAAAATTGTTTAATAACAGTCACTATTTTGGCACATTTAAAGATTTAACAAGTTGTCCCCGACATTTTATTGCGTGTGTACACCTCAGAACTTTATATTTTTTAGCAAAATCCTCATCGATAATTTTGAGTTGATGTTTTTACGTGTTTACTCAGGCATCTGGATACAATATTTTGCACGAACAGTCACTGACAACAAATTTTATATAGTTTTTTTTTACTTCTTATTGTGGACCGATAATTTTTAGTTTGTGTGGACCAGGCCCCAGGGTTATAGCGTATGTTTTCAAAGATGGCGTGTTAAATTGACGTCATAAAACAAATAGATTAATGAAACCTGCTATTTTCGATCGAATTCATGCGCGAATATGAAACTTAAATCAAGTCTAAATACAATTAAGGAGAATGTGAAATAAGCTATTGCTGCCAGGCATAATATATAACCGGATGTTGCTCGCAGCACGATTATATAATCAATAAGGAGAATGGATCGTGCGTTTTTACTATTATTCGTTTTTCTTTGAAAAATCATCCCATTTTTAATTCTAAATTAATATTTTATTTAGGCCTTTTTAATTATGAACCCCCAAATATATTCCACGGACCCTTGGTTGAGAACATCTGGTCAATAAACATCAATAAACAGTTGCTTTGGAGAACATTCAAAGTCAAAAGGTCATAACTTGCTCGGATTTCAAGGTCAAGTTTTTGCGGAAGTCAAGGTCAAAGTTTGCTCGTTGGTCAAGGTCATTACGTGGGCGTGAATAACTCTGTTGCGTGACAAGGTCACTGCATTGGCATTCAAGGTCACCTAATGGTTCCTAGATTGCGGTCAAGGTTAAATTGCAACAAAACACGCTTTTTAGCTCAAGGCAAGCGCCAAGCAAAATTGCTTCTGCAAATATTTGTCAGTTTGAAAGATCTAACTAGTGATAACTTCGAAAAAAATAAAAAAAACATAGCTAACGATTTGGCTCAAAAGGGTGTTATTATTATTTGATGGATTTGTGCTGTTTGATAAAAGTGGCTGTTTGCGCATTTAAAAAAATGATAACAAACTTTTTTTTATTATAGAGCGACATTGATAACAAAAAAGTTCAATACCCCAAGTAGACCACAGAGCTACAAACACCTGGAGTTGTAGTTTAAATCTGCGTAACTCGTATTTTGGTATTATCGACCAGTTACCGATAAACCGACACAAACTGAAGGTCGATGTTTGTTGGGATAAAAGTGAGTCTAAGTGGGTTTATCCTTGTGCCGCAAACAGTAGATTGTAAATTTTTAAAATGTCAACTTAGCTGCGAACAAAAAGTTGAAAAAAGGCAACCTACTACTGTATGCCATTAATAGTGAAATAAACAATTATCAACTGGAATAGAACTTATGAATAACAAACTATATTTGATTGAGCCATAAATCATTAAGCTTTTGAAATGTCTGTAAATCTCAAATGTTATCAAAAAGCTCTTTCCGCGACAAAATTAAATAATTGCTCGACGAATAAAATACCGTATTATGTCAAGAGGGCATTTTTGTAATAATGTAAACTTATGTCAGAGATATATTTTATAAATTTTGATTTTCTAATGACGCTCTAAAATCTTAATATTGTGAATTTTACAAAATGTAAATTAAGAATGAGTTCACAAAAAAAGGGTTAGGCCTAAATTTTGTAAATTTGAGTTAAAACAGAATATTAAGCCAAGTGCTGTTAGAACGAAATGTGTCTGAATTTTCTAAAGCAATGAAGTTATGTTTAAAAGTTTCAAACATTCTGTCAGCTTTATTTGCATCACAAACTAATAAAATAAATGCGCTTTAAACGAGCCTAGTTTGTTTTGATGGCGCAAATTGCTGCGAGGCACAGCACGCCACAGGGCAGGCTGTCTTGGCCCTAATCCTTAAACTGCCCCGAGAATGATATTGACCGGCCTGACAAGTTGTGCAACAATCTGTGGCGACTATCGGCATTCTTGTCAGGACGCCAAACAAGCACAGAAACGCCCAACTTACGTAAAAGCACTGAAGTTAACTTAGTTTACCTAAACTCAAAAGTTGTTTTTTAACAAATATAATGTAAAATCAGAAACGCCCAGTCTACGCTGAAACATTGAAGTTTTATTTCCAAATTTACATTTTTTTCCAATTAAATACAAAAAATATAATTTAGAATCAGAAACGTCCAATTTGGCCATATACGAGTTGCTGACTGGAAAATTTCCAAACCCATATGCTTGGTTTAATACTGAAATTATATTTTAAAATAATTTGTAAATAGTTCGTGTGTTTAACAGTTTGTTCAATTATAATTTTCGATTTAAACGACGTTGCACAAATGTGCATTCTTATGTGACAATTTCCTAGTTTTCCAAATTCCCACATAGCTTAAAAAACCACGCACCGGTATTGCAATATTAACGGATTCTCATTTTTTTAAATATCTTCTGCTTACTCAACTCAAACAAGTTCTAAAACAACGTTGTTCGTGTGTTAAAAGTGCATTTACACAGACATAATTTAAATTCTAAATCTTAATATTTATTTCAAAAGCCAAACAAAGCAGCTTTAACTGACATCTGATAATTATTTTACACTCCACATTTATTTGGAGGTTCCACAAATTAGGAAAACCAAACTTGCTTGCACCTAAGCGATATAAGCTTTTAAAAACACATTAATTGGTTGGCACGCGGGTATAGGTGGTAAAATATTTGCCTCTATTTCTGCCACAACATATCGGAGATCAGATCAGCCTTTGCCTAAAAACAAGCACAAGCCCTAGGGCACAAGATATAAGGGGGTTACAGCTAAAATTAAATTCAGCAAAACTATGTTTTTTAAAAGTTGATTCTTGTCTTTCACATTAACCAAAGTTAAAAAAACGTTCTGCGCAAATTTCTTTAAATTGAAATATGTAGAAAATACGTATATCCCCGAATATATGTAACATAGATATAAATTTTTAATTTAAATTAATACACATTTCACTAAAGGGCAAACAATTTAAAAACAAATCAGGGCATCTTACTTTGGAATTACTTTACCTTTTTATTATATTCACACTAAACAACCACTATGACGTTACAATACATATTGTTTTACTGGAATATTGTATTGATGTTAAACTTTTCTTACTTTTTTCAAATAGTAAAAGCTGAAGTATTTGATGAGGCAGGCTTGTTATAGTTTAGTTTTGTTTAGATCTGGCAGAATATTTTAGAGAAGTCATTCGGTAAATGTTGTTTTACACTTTGCTAAAAGTAGTGCTTTAATATGAAAGGTTTGGCTTGACGATTGGGGAAATAATCCAAGGTTTGCAAACTGAAATCTTTTTCTGCAAGCGGAACCCAGTAAAGTATTATTTACCTTATTTCTAGTTAAAAGGAGTGACGTTAATAGCAAGTTAAAGCGGGGCCGCTCTATTTTATAAACCCTGTTTTGATCTTTTAAAATAAACGTGTACGGTTCAAAAATAATTGATTGGGAAAATTATGATATTTTGAAATCTGTACTTCATTAAAAACTTCCCTAGATTGGTTGTACTTTTTTAACATTCACTTTTTTAATTAAAAGCGGTGTTTTTTATATCACTTGTTAATCTGCACTCAACCTTAAGTAAATATATCCACAATATCCAGCTTTTTTAAAAGTTCGTGACCTTGCCCTACCGTCATATGCCCGTTGCGGTCCAGTGAACATGGACCACGTGCGTCCACGCGCAAGTGACCACCCCACGGTTCCGACGTTCTTCCACCGTCCAAGTCCTTCGTTAGATTCAAAGCTGGTGTCGTAGTAGCCTAGAAACGTCAAGGGCAAGATGAGATGGAGTCAGTTATAAATTTTTGAAACAAATTGTCGCGATTTTCGAAGTTAATCGTAATCCAAGTTAGAATATTGGTAATTTGAAAGAAGTTTTCAACCACATAAGTCGGTATATATACTGTTTCATCCAAGAACTTTTAGTAAAATAATACGACCGCCCCTGAACAATGTAAACCGGTGTTGAAATTCAAACAAGTAATGGTTTCTAATGGTTACTAATATTTAAAAAAAACTTTCAAAGCCGACCCATCATTTATTGTAATTCACATGATCATTTCCCATATTATACTAAAAAACACTGCTTTAAACGAATTGTAATCATCAGCTTCTAGATCTAGCCGCCCTCTGTTAATCAAAAATTATTAAGGAGTGGTTGAAAAAGCGCTTGATGTTTAAATCGCCAGAAGTAACTCACCTGCAGGCAAGGAGTTGTAGCGAGAATTGGAACATCCTCCAAGTTCAACAACTCTTGGGGCTGGGGGCGTGGTCGTTGTGGGCGGGTCAGCAGAGGTTGTGGGCGGGGCTGGGGGCGTGGTCGTTGGGGGCGGGGCAGGAGGGGTTGTGGGCGGCGCTGGGGGCTGAACCGTAGTACTTGCGGGAATAGTTTCACTTGTATCAGGAGGTGTGGGTTCGGTTGTCATTGGGGCTTTTGTGGACATCTGGGTTGGGGCTTGGGTGTTTTGACCCGTTGGTAAACTAACTCCGTTGGGGAGCTGGAAACCAGGGGGTAATTGGAAACCAGGAGGGAGGGTAAAACCTGGTGGGATTTGAAATCCAGGAGGTAGTTGAAATCCAGGGGGTAATTGGAACCCAGAGGGTAAAGAAAAACCAGGGGGTAATTGGAACCCAGGGGGTAAAGAAAAACCCTGGGGCGGGGCTTCTGACGTCATTGGGGCTTCTGTGGTCGCTGGAGGTGGAGCTTCTGACGTCATTGGGGCTGGAGGTGGGGCTTCTGAGGTCATTGGAGCCGGAGGTGGGGCTTCTGACGTCATTGGGGCTGGGGCTTCTGTGGTCATTGGGGCCGGAGGTGGGGCTTCTGACGTCATTGGGGGTGGGGCTTCTGACGTCATTGGAGCTGGGGGTGGTGCTTCTGACGTCATTGGGGCTGGAGGTGGGGCTTCTGACGTCATTGGGGGAGGGGCTTCTGACGTCATTGGTGCTGGGGGAGGGGCTTCTGACGTCATTGGGGCTTGTGTGTTAAGGTTCACAGGCAAGCTAATTCCTGAAGGAAGTTGAAACCCTGGGGGTAATTGGAACCCAGGGGGTAGTTGAAATCCAGGGGGTAACTGAAAACCAGGGGGTAGTTGAAATCCAGGGGGGAGGGTAAAACCAGGTGGAATTTGGAATCCAGGGGGTAGTTGAAATCCAGCAGGGAGGGAAAACCCAGGGGGTAAGCTAAACCCACCCGGCAAACCTGAGGGAGGGTTGACCACCGGTTGTTCCCTTTCATTCCCGGGGTTCATGGGGGGTAAGGTTGCCCCTGGAGACGCGAGGCAAGCCATCTCGAACTTGAGGTTTCGCTGAAACTGGCTGAACATTTCAACCACAGTGGCCCTGTAAATTAATGTGTTTTGTTGAATTGTGAGCAAGTTCAATCAATATAATCGACAGAAGCATATACTTTCTAATTAATAAAAGAACAAAACGGGTTCTACAAAGATTATTAAACAACTGCAAAGAAAGTGAAACTTTTGTGTTAAAGCTTGTCAGTTTAACAATACGCTTAGTCTTCTGACAGTGCTAGGCTACCTGGCTTTCAGTTTCGTGTTTTTAAATACCTTTGTACGTTAAATTTATGTTGATTATATTTTTGACTGTTTCATGAATCATAACAATCGTACATATTTTGTTTTAGTGTTGTTTTGCTTTACCAAGAGTAAAAGTTTGTTTTTTTTCAATTGTAAATTACCTGACTTGCATTACATATGATAACGTGAAGAGTTGAAGCTTTTCCGCACACAACTTACACTTTCACACAATTAAACAAGAGCTCTCTTTACGACGCAACAACTTACATTATGACGTAGGTAATCTCACCTTATGACGTAGGTGGTATCTTTGCACTCCTGTGGGGAGTTCCAAGTGAACACGACCCCGGTGCTTTTGTCGTTATTATCGGAATGTGAGATGGCGTTGTTGGTCCCGGGGGTGCAACTCATCAACTTTAACCCCTCTTTGCTGGGGGGGTCGAAGCTCCCCACCGCAACCGTCCCTGTTTCCCCCTCACGGACTTGCAAGAACAAACCCCTGAACTGGCTCGTCCCTGTGATGCTTACTGCGGGTGGAAGGAATAGTTAGGTTTAAAACTTAGTTTACACCAGATGAACGATTTTGATTTATGATTATAAAGTGTAACTTTGTGCTGTGATTCTAACAGTTGCAGTTGGACTAGTTTGAGTGTCGGCGCGTTCGCTAATTACACCATCATGAAGGGGTTAACCTTGAAACGATTACTTCAGCGTTGCTCGTGCTTAATGATTGGTAAAAAGAACCGAGAACAAATGTTTCTTTTCAACACTTTTTTAACCTAAAAATTTATTGTAATTTTAGACCCAGACTCAGGGTCTGAAATGTCATTTTTATAAAGCTCACTGTAATTTTCTTAAATAGTTATTTACACTAACATCGCTAAGCGATAACTATATTCAAATTAATAACGTTAAACATGAACTTATATCCGCTAAGCGATATTTAGGCCTTACAATTATTCAGCCCTTAAAAATAATAATAAAAACTAAACCCCTTTTTTAATGTAGTATTAAATAAGCAATACCCGAAGTTTGCGTTAGTATATCATGGTTCAAGAACTTGAAATCATAAACAATTTTTTTTTTTTCGTTTGTGTGTCGAAACAATTTCTTGTTCAGATTATTTTGGAAAAGTAAATTGTATGACGGACAACTACGGGTAATGTAAGTCGATCACTTAATGACGCGTTTCGTCGCTTGATATCCTCCCATCATTGGGGAGTGGCGTTCTGGCCTGAGGGCGAGATAAATGTCCGCTTACAAATCATTAGGACAACATTTTTTTACTTATTTACCACTTTTTGCAATATCACGTTGAAGAAAAAGGTCGCAAGTTTGTAAAGAAAATAACTTGTTGTGTATTTTTTGGTACCTAAGTTTTCAACATTAACATTTGGTTATTTTTTTTACTTCACGGTTAACACTTTAAAATGAAACAACGTCTAGATTCTTTGAAATGAGGAACGCCCTGTGGTTTTTAATAGGGAATAAAATATATGAACTACAGTTTCGCGAAATAAGTAGCAAAAGCAATCGATGTAAAAATAGGCTACTCAAAAAGGTTTGTAATCACTGTGTTAACTTCCCAAAAAAATACAAACTATAATTTGCTTTAAATCTAGAAAATTGATTGGTGTTAGATTTATATAATTACTTTCTAAACACATCAAATACACAACACTAATTTAGATGTGGAACTATTCTACAAAAATACCTTTAAAAACCCTTCGCAATAAAAAAAACATTTTTTAATCAGAACGTCACATCGCCAACAAATGGTGGGAACCCCCTTACCTGAGACGGTGTCCCCGGGGCTGAAGATAGGTTGCGCGTCAATCCCGAACCCCAGGGAACTGCTGGGGCCGGGGTGACCCACTGGGTCCATCGATATACACGTGGAAGCTGGGGGTCCAGTGGGGTAAGCCCCCGTGTGGGTGAAACATAGAAACCCCACTCCTAATAAGACCGCGAGGTACGACATCATCACCTGTTCAACTCTACATAAGCATAAATAAAATTACAAAAAGTACGTTTGTAAGTGGCAAAGATGACTCAAAATGCATTTCGCTTTGTAATTGTAACGCTATATGTTTCATAAGGTCCTAATAGTAGGCCTACGCCATGGGAATTATTTTGATTTTAAAAAAAGCCGCGAGTTTGGTAAAAAAGAGATTTCTAAGTTAGGAATAAAATAGTTACCTAAGTTTTAAACTTAAATTAACATTTTAAACCGCTTTGAAGCACTCATATAAATGGGATTTTATAATCACATTGCGCAAACTTTCATGCATAAATGTCCTTGGTTTATTTGCATTACATCACGTAATAGCAAAAGTATCAGAAAACAAACGAAATAATTCGCTCTGGTAAGGAAAGCCAGATAAAGTCAGCTTACTGCGGGTTCGAACTCACGACCTCGGCCTTACAGGGACCGTCGCTTTATCAACAGATCTAAGCAGCTAAATTGAAATCTCACCGAAGCTCTCTCTCTAGCGATTACTACCTGGATTTCTCCTTAATCCTTGAGTATTGTTCGATTTTATTGGCAACTCCAGTTACTAGGCTACTGCTGTACAACATTGTTAAGCCAAATAAGATCCGTTCTTTAATTATGAGGTTAATTTCCGCTGGAAACCATTAGGGTTATTAACTTTCAATTTTCGAGCTAATTATTTTTCTTCTGTTATTAGGAGTCACGTGATGGCGTGGGGCGATAACTGATTATGACGCAACAGAGTTGAACCCTCGTTTATCAAACCAGACGTTGACGCTTTGTATTAAAACTTGATTAGATCGCTTTACAATCGTGTTGCCTTGAGGGCTTGTAAAGCAGAAACGTAGGTTTCTAAAATAATGGCAGATTGATTGTAACCGGTGCCTTTAATGATTTCGTTGTTTTAGGTATTTTCACACATTTGAAACCACCACATCGAGATTTAACGAGTCTAAGAAGAAGTTTGAACAACACCAGCCCTAGAATTATCTCGCAACTCCAATGGTGCGGTTTTAAAAAGTGCTTTCAATTTGTGTGATTTGGATAAAAATACATATTTTATCCAATGTTCCGAATCAATAAGGTTTCTGTCTAAAATTATTATTTCTTGTCAGATCGTATTCTAACTTTAATGATGACCCATTAAATTAAAACCGGGTTCGATCATTTACTGAAACTTCAAATTATATTTCGTATTTTAGCTTTCGTTACCCAAATCAAACCACGTATTGATTCTTTAAAAATTATAATCCATATATTTAACAAAAATCTGCTGCTACCGCGCTAGTTCATAAAGCATCCAAATAACTGAACCATCTGCAACACAGATCGCTCCCTCCCTTAACTGGCTTCAGCTATCTGCGGAGATTGTGGTCGAATAAACCACTGCATCTGCCGCTGTGATTTTATACGACGAAAAAAGGCGAAGAAACAATAAAGTAGAGTTGGTGTGATGCGCCTGGGGCGGTTGTGTGTGGGAAAATAACTTGCACCACATAAAGTAGAAGGTGAGTGGGAAATTGCGGCTGCATTAGGGATCCATCCCGACATTTAAGTAAGATGGCAAAGTGCCTGTGACGCAATAATGCAGACCGCGATCGTCGCTCAAAGGAATGTTCGAGAAATTGAGGGCGTTGTGAGTTACATAACATCGCTTGGGAGAAAGAAAACAGTTTGCTTCACCCAAACATACAGAATACGATTAATCACATCTTTATTTATTGGCAACATTTACAAATCTTTTGTGTTTCTATCGAAAAAAAAAACGATTCGCCGTTTAATTTACTGTTGTTTTCAAGGTTTTAAAACACGATTTTTCAGAACACCACTATTTCTGTTAAATTACTTGTTTTATATTACATATGTAGGCCTAAGGCCTAATAGTTCCATACTTTTTAGTAGGCCTACTGTCTGCTTAATGAGTTAAGCAGAGAGAAAATGTAAAAACATGATTAGAAAAAACTACGTTTTTGAAAGTATTTCTTCCATTTACCTGCGGGCTGCGACGCACTTGGCAACATTTCGTAGTGCACAAGTTAAGAAGCGATGCTTTGTAAAAAATTATAACAAAATTGTCAAAACACAATATCATTGAGCCAAATAATGTTCATTGGTCGAGTAAGGGTACAAAGTTGAACCACAAAACGTTGGAATTGTGGTCGGTTATTTCGTCACTGTAAGGACGCGCTTATTTTCGCGTTAGGTTTGACCGCGCCATGCATGTCTGACGTCACAATTGCTCGTGCGTTTTTCCCTGTGCGTTTTTCTCGGTGATTTTGAACTGGCCGAAGTAGTTAAGGCAACCAACGACCAGCAAATTTTAACACCAAGAAGTAGATCAACGATTACATTTTACCGAGTTATGTAAAATTAATGTTATTTAAACAGTTTAAATAAATATTTTATCATGATGATGAGTGACGTCATGTGGGCCCTAATTTTAAACAGCAAACTAATTTTTATCTTCTAGGTCCGCTTCTGAATAACAGTTGTTAAAACACATTGCTTGGAAACTGCAAGATACTGTTACTACATTTTGCCCGGCCGATACCTTTCCAAGTGGGTTTTAACCCGTGACTCAGGCA
This sequence comes from Ascidiella aspersa, assembly GCF_963924565.1. Lineage (NCBI taxonomy): Eukaryota > Metazoa > Chordata > Ascidiacea > Phlebobranchia > Ascidiidae > Ascidiella > Ascidiella aspersa. The sequence continues at coordinate 424,084 of NC_139447.1, forward strand.
ACGTTGGGCAAGGTATTTATTTTATTTCTGTTCACAACATTTAAAAGTTTTTTTATACTTCATAGTTTTTTTTCAGCCTGCAGTTTTCGAATAGATAAAATGGTTAGCTAAGCTTAGTTCAGCTTCGTTTTGCTTGGTTTTATCGCTATTTTAAATATGGTGCTTCGGAAACACACAATAAGACCTAAAAAGCAACAATACGTAAAACAGAAAAATGTATAAAACCATAGTATTAACACCAATGACATAATAAAGTGAAATACGCAGTAATATGAACGACAGAATAATAACTTACTAGTATGAATAATACGTAAATCTGAATACGTCCTAAATTCATCCTAATAACACCTGAATGGCCAAAATGATGCCTAAAACTGCAGGAAGGGGGTATGGGACGATCGGGGTCTGAAAATATTAGGGGAGTTATTGATGTACCTAGGGGTTGGGTTTGGGGTTAAATAAAGTGTAGTCTAAGCCTGATTCTGACCTTTTAGGTCTTATTCCGACGGTTTTCGATCTTTTTCGATTTAGACGGTACTACGACTATTAGGTATTAGGTCTTCTTTTGACCTAATATTCCGAAAGTGTTTTATTATAACGTTGATGTTGTTCTTATCTCGGTCTTATGGCTGGGCCGAGGGACATTAAATTAGTCTAACAAGTTTTCGTGTACGATTTAAGTTAAATAAATTGGAATTGCCTCCAAATTACATAGTTGATGTCTGGTGTGCTGTTTGGATTTAGTTTATTGTGACATCACAGTACACCACTCAGCGAAAATATTAGAAAGGTGTCACAACTAATTTTTAAGCTGGGTGCCGAAGCAAAAAATCTCGGAAACCTTTCGTGTTTAATCTGAAACCCTTTCAAAAACCAACACACAACCAACTAACGTTATAACAGATGTTTTTGCCGCTTTATTTTCTCCAAATGATCACAAAACAACAAGTTGTTAGTCCACTAAATGTGCGTTACAATAACTGGAGATGACACCATAATGATGATTGTGACGTCATACAGGAGTGTTACACCTTGCACATGCCCGGAGTGACGTATACGTTGTCGACAGCTGAATCGCCCACCCAGTCTCTGCCACGTGTTGCCATCAATTGGATCTGAGTCGGAGAACAGAAGAAGAAACGAAAACTTTGTTGTTGCACTGAATATGTGAATAATAGAAATCACCTTGACCCTTGCAAGATAAATGTCGACCTTAATTCCTGATCAGTAACAGCAAAATAATCTAGCAAAGCTAGCAATTCAGGTCAGACACATTAACCAGATCTTAAAAAGATATATATATATTTCGCCAACTAAGGCATCGTCAGTATATCTGAATAAAAACAAACGCAACAGTATAAGAATGAGATCTGGTTAATGTGTCTGACCTGAATTGCTAGCTTTGCTAGATTATTTTGCGAAAACTTTGTTGTCAACATTTGTGTATTTCAAAATAATTTGTTTTAATGATGCCGACGTTCGTTCGATAATAGCGGATCGGAGCCGACGCCCGATACCAAGTAGTAGTATCGGCTATCGTCCGATACTTGGGCGGTATCGGTTCAGATCTGACACCACACTAATATAAAAAACTTTAGTCGTGTTTTACGATTAAACGAAGATGTTGTACCTTGAAAGGTCAATTCGTAAAAGTGGGTTAATAGCTATGCAACTAAACTAGCTGATGCCAAAGTAAATTTGTGCAGATAATATAAAAAAAACTTTGAACTTAACAACTTCATCTATTGTAAGCACAGTGATGACGTCATTTGGTATGCGATCAAAAAGCGGGACTTTTTTGTCTGAAATATCGGGCATTCATAATGATGTGTTTATACAAGCAGTAGTATTTCGAAAGTCCAAACATGAAATTATTTTTCGTACATTGTGTTATCTGTTAAACAAAAATTATTAAAAAAGCTTTTAAAGAGAATATTTTTTTACCCTTTTGGCCTGATCAGAATCTATCTGGAAGTACTTGTTCATCCAAGCAGTGCCATTGGCTGGAGTATCCATGCGGAACATGACGTCACTGCCGTACCACGCGGAGAACACGTGACCTCTACTCGAGACGTCAAAGTTGAAGTAGAAGTGGAAACAATAGCAGCCTATGACGTCATCAATATGAAGAATAGCTTTGTCCCCTGGTTGCGCCGGACTGCTCGCTTCAAAGTAGGCGTAATAGTTGCCTGGAAATAATAAATAGGTGTTACTGGAGATATTCAAGGTCAAATGGTGGTAGTAGAGGTCACAAAATATAGTCAAGGTCACATGGTGTGGTAGTAGAGGTCAAATAAACAGCGTTTGACAATTTGAATAACAATAAACTGACACTAGATTAAACTACTTACGCAGAGTAAAGAGTGTTTTGCTGCTATTTGTCAGCCAAAATAAAAACATCACGATGACTTGGCAAAATTTCTAAATAAAATCGCTTTAAACGACCCGGTTTCATGGATATTGTATCAACGCTACTCTGCCCCTGGGCATCTGCAAGAACCGCTGAAGATCTTATCATAGGCGACGTTACATAACCACGAGGCCCCGGGGAACATCAACTTGCTGATAACATCGCTGGAAAAATATTATTCCAGATGTCCAGTGCACATGAGTTGTCTAAACTCACCTCATGAAACACCTTAAAGCAATCCTATTATTTAAATTATTCCGACCATAAACGTCGGTTGGTACCCACCTTCTTGAGCGCTTGTGGGTCCGGTGAACTTTGACGGGGTTTCCCCGCTTAATAGCTTCCAGGGGCTGTCCTTTGAATTCACCCAGTTTCCAGTCGAACCCTCGAAGCTTGTTTTGTAATAATCTGGATTGTGACGTCATAAGTTAGCTTTGTGGTGCATAAATGTTTAAAAAGCATCTTAATTTAAAAAGTCTATTTAGTAATTGAATTTGTTTTAAGTTTTATTGGAAGTGACTTAAATGTTTGTTTTATCTGTCGATTTATAAAACAAGCAGAAAGTTTTTAGAAAGAAGCAAGTTATGTATAATATAACCTCACATACAAGTGGTTTTAAGATTAAAAAATGATAAAATCGCTATGTTTGCATTTTAGAAGAGGTTATTAAAGCAAGAACAGAAACCTAATTAATTTTCTGATATATATTATATTATATTAGTCTCAAACATTTTAGCTTGTAGAAACAAGTTAGTTCTGCATTTTCATAAAGATTCATGAAATCCCAATAAAATTTGTACTTTGAGGTAGTAACCTCCATAATCATGTTTTAAAATTAAAAAACAAAACAATTTCATATCTACCTGCGGACTTTGCGTTATATTGAGTGTATTTACATCCCGCCAGGCCAGGCGTACTAACCGGGGGCTGGGGCATCATTGGGGAGGGTTCAACCGGCCTGGAACCACACTTTATGGTGGCCATGATGTTTGTCTGGAAATTCGGGTAACTCCGCACCACAGTGACCCTGTAAAATACAAACTGACACTTTTACACAAACCGCTGAAGTAAAAGTTTGCTTAAATAAATAAAAATTACTTAACAGACTGAAATATTACTAATTCTAATTTGATATTTTCGCTGTCGGTCAGATTCTTTATAAAAAAAGAAATCTTGTGTCAAAAAATATTTATAAAACACAAAAAAAAAAGTTTTAAAACTCATGTTGAATTTGTTAAAACGTTTATTTTACGACATTTAGTTGGTTATATTTTATGTATCATTCGTATTATGGCCCACCTGACCATGTAATCCTCGCCAGCACAAACGGGCGGAGAGTTCCATGTAAAAGCGACCGAGTTAGGCTTAGGGGCGCTGTTCGAGTGGGTTAGTGCAGAGTTTGGGTTGTCGAAGCAGGTGATGGTTTTGAAGCCCGGGGAAACCTCCCAACTTCCAACAGATTCCTGCGTGAAGTCGCGAACTTGAACGAAAATACCTTTGAACCCGCTGGAGCCAGACACTGTGACTGTTTGTAAAACATGGCATCAGTGTTATTTCAGTTGTAAGGAGTGGTTCTTGATCAATTTTACCAAATATATCATTAAATTACATAAAAATTTAATTTTTTTAAAATTGTTAAAAACTTTTTTTATGTTTAGTTTTCTTTGGAATAAGTTATACACAACGTCTAAGTCTAAATAAAAAATAAGATGTTTTTTCAATAAATCTGTTTTAAAAAATTTAAGAATTCAAAAATTCTAATAAAAAATTAGTTTAACTTTCAACAAACCTTATGTTTACATTCTTTCTAATCTAAATAAAAAAAGAACAGAAACCTTAGGACAATAATTTTCTACTCACCAGCCATTCTCTCCCCAGGAACGAAGTCCGACGCTTGCACAGAATAACCCAGGTTGTTGGGTTGGGGTCGGGGTCCATGCTGGGGAAACATATTCCCACATGCCACGGGTGGGGCCCCAAAGGGGGTTCCCCTAGTGGGGGCGATGCACATACACACGCACACCAACAAAAACCAGCCAAGCAACATTATGTAAGTCAGATTACAAGTCTCCAAGCACAAGAGCTCAAAACCCACCGCTGGTAATCTCACGACCAAATTAAATGTTTTAGCACTTTTAATTAACATAAAAAAAAACGAAATTAAACTTAAATTCCAAAACCTCAAGCGGCTGAACTATCTGAAACCCACACAGCTTCACCGAGGTAGTCACATCTTGTCTGCCAACTGCCCGCCTAACCTTAACTGGCGCTCCAAGCCAATAAGCGTCGAAGCTTTAGTTTTTCGCATTTGGCCGAAGGCGCGTCACGGAATATTGTGCGAGTGTTCAACTGCCAGCGGCGTTACGCATCACGATGCTCTTATTGCGCGATCTTTATTATTTGCTCACAGTAGTTAGTAACAAGTGCAAGAATGGTGTCGTATTGTTGAAAAACAATAGGCGTTTATAAATTGAACAATACACAATGACTGTGACGTCATACGGTGTTCTCTAGTTCTTCTCAATCTGTCAAATAAAAACCACTTATGATTTGTTTGAAGACATTTTTGTACCAAGCAAGATTCTCAATTGTTAGTTGGACAACAAACACGTTTAAACAAAAGCTTCGCAAAAAAAATCTAACTATTACGTAGTATTAAAACATTTGAACTGTGCTTTGAGGTTTCCAATGGATTTTTTGATATAGCCCCAAAAAAATATAATTCTTATTCTAAAAAAAAAATATATATAATTCTTATTCTAATAATAAATTTAGCGTGGGATTTTCTATTACAGTATTGTAGAGAGTTTTAAGAGGCTACCGGCTCGATACGGTCGGTATAAAAGAAAAAGCGCAACGTGCTTAAATAATCTGGACCTTAAACTAAATTTTGTACTTATCGCAAACTTCGTCACATCTTCACAAAACTTTGATACTTGCTATTTTTATTGGCAGAAGTGTGAGAGATCAACTTGCTCTCACCTTCTCCTCTGCTCCCACTATTTCTCTCACTCCTCCTCGATAGGAGCAACTCTTGAAATCTTCCTGGAGGTTTGTTGGTGGCTGGGAAACGATATTCGGGCGATGGAGGGAAGTCGGGAACCTCCTACAAGGGGATTAACCGATTATTAGGGGTTACTCGGGTAACACAAGACCCAACTAGGGGGGAGGGGGGGGGGATATGTAAGCGGTTAATGGGTAATTATATTGGGTATTTGTTTTTTTCTTTGTAAAATGATAGCTATTTTTAACGCGGACACCCGTCGGCAGACATTTTTGGCGTAAAAAAACAAGTAGACTCAAGAAACCAGCTGTTTTCGGTAAATTAACTTTTTTATTTTTTATTTATTTTTTTTTCATTATACGTTCATTTTGGTATTCATGGAATCCCTGAAACTAGTCCACGGACCCCAGTTTAAGAAATCCTAATCTAGGGTTTACCTAAAACAAGTCTATCTATGCTCTATATCTATAATGAGCTTATTTCTCGAGCAAAGTAAAAAAAAAACAATACTTGGCTTTGTTTCACTTCGATTAACGATAAAAGTAAAAGCCTATATTGATAAAGATATGGAAGCATAACTAACGGTGTCCCATAGCAACAGCACTGGGTACGGTCTCCAGGGTGATCTCTTCGCGGTGAATCACCAGAAGAATGGCGAACTCACAACCTTTGCTGAGACGAAGCTGCGGAAATAAAGTGAGGTTAGTGCATCAAGCTGGTGGCTTCCTGGGACATATCTGTTGCTAGTAAGAGTTGTTCACTTAAATCTTCTTGTTTTCCCAATGACCTTAAGAGTAGTTTGTCTCCTTTAAAAAAACTGTTTTGTTCATATAGAAATGGTTAAAACTGATCGGTGCGAATTGTAAAATAGTAAATTGTAAGTAAAATAGGCAAATAAGATGATATTTTTTTATTGCGGAATATATCCTGCTTCGTGGTAAAGCCTTGTTTAAAACAACATTCTGCAATATATACAATAGGAGGAAATAGATTCCAGAATCAAGCTAGCATTGCTCCACCAATGGTAGGCAGTTGCAAGTTTCAAAGGTCGCGAGTTCGATTCCCGCTCATGACGTTGGATTGCTTACCTCGTCGAACTCTGGCAGTAGCAGGTAAGGGGCTTTTATGGGTTTGTGTGGGGCAGGGGGATCCACGGAACCGTGAACCACCGTCACCTCCAATATTGCGTCAGTGAAAAAAAAGACCCCTCGTGATTGGTTGAGCTCGATCACGTGACCCCGAGACATGTGTAGGTGGATTTGTTCGATGCCGAAAGCCTGGTGGAAAAAAATATGGGGTTAGGAGTGAAAATATATGGTTAGGGGTGAAAAAGGTGGGATTAGGGATGAAAATGGGGTGGTTAAGGGTGAAAATGGCGGGTTAGGGGTGAAAATAGGGGGGTTAATGGTGAAAATGAGGGGTTAGGGGTGAAAATGGTGGGGTTAGGGGTGAAAATAAGGGGGTTAATGGTGAAAATGAGGGGTTAGAGGTAAAAATAGGGAGTTAGAGGTGAAAACGTGGGGTTAGGGGTGAAAATGGAAGTTAGGGGAGAAATATGGGTTTAGGGGTGCAAATGTAGGGCTTAGGGGTGAAAATGGTGGGGGTAGGGCTTAGACACGATGCTTTTAGGGTTTGTAGAGATAAGTTTGTAGGGAAATAATATTAATTTAGAGTAAATTTTATTTAGCGATAAGTTTTTGTGGGGAGACACTTTGGGGCTGAGGTTATATCAGTTAAATCGTTAGGGTTTAATAATTATTCAGGGGTACAAACATCGAAGTTGTTGTGTTCTCTTAAATCAAATGGGTTTGTAGGGGAAAAAAACATGGGTAAGGGATGAAAATATGGGTTAGGAAAAAGTGGGGGGTCATTTTGATACAAGTGTTGGTAAGATTTTCACTTGAATAGTATGCGCCAACTTTACATCGAGCTAATATTGGGAAAATTTAGTTATACTGCGCAAAAAATGATATTTAAAATCAGTGAAAAGCTTCTTCTATTCCAAAAACCTTCCCAAAGCAGTGATATGAGGTGACACCCAACCTATGAAAAACACACAGGCGAAGAAATACAAGTTATTACGCTTCGTTCCCAAGTCAAAGCACCTTTAGATAGAGACCAAAAAAGAGAAACTATAAATCTTTGTTACGCGGACTGAATTGCACCTTGTAAAGCGGCTCAAACAAAACGAACCCGACAACTGACTGTTGAGAGTTGACCGAGCCACAGTGGGTTGCTTCACGCTCACCTGATACTCGAGGTGTTCCAGGTAGAGTGGAGCTGAGATCCTGATCGCCACAACCTTCCACATCTTCATCTTGAGGTCCTTGAACTTCACGAAAGCTGATTCCATGTCCTCAGTGGAGAGAAAGTAAGTCTGCAACAAACATTTGTTTCAAAGCAATCTCGTCATTATACTTGGCATGTATGGTGCATGTAAAATTTAATGCGCAATAACCAGTTCAAATGACAGATGAAGTTTTTTAAATGTTAAATATGTAAGTTTTAAAAAGAAAGAGCCTATTTACCCGGCTACCAAGTATTATAAATGAATATAAAACCACCAATTTCAACAGCACTGTCTCACCTGCACTGCGGTCTCACAAGTGATGGTGCACTCATGAAACTACATTCACACAACACTCTTGTGATGTCTCACCTGCACTGCGGCCTGCACTGCGGTCTCACAAGTGATGGTGCACTCATGAAACTACATTCACACAACACTCATGTGATGTCTCACCTGCACTGCGGTCTCACAAGTGATGGTGCACTCATGAAACTACATTCACACAACACTCTTGTGATGTCTCACCTGCACTGCGGTCTCACAAGTGATGGTGGACTCATGAAACTACATTCACACAACACTCTTGTGATGTCTCACCTGCACTGCGGTCTCACAAGTGATGGTGCACTCATGAAACTACATTAACACAACACTCTTGTGATGTCTCACCTGCACTGCGGTCTCACAAGTGATGGTGCACTCATGAAACTACATTCACACAACACTCTTGTGATGTCTCACCTGCACTGCGGTCTCACAAGTGATGGTGGACTCATGAAACTACATTCACACAACACTCTTGTGATGTCTCACCTGCACTGCGGTCTCACAAGTGATGGTGCACTCATGAAACTACATTCACACAACACTCGTGTGATGTCTCACCTGCACTGCGGTCTCACAAGTGATGGTGGACTCATGAAACTACATTCACACAACACTCTTGTGATGTCTCACCTGCACTGCGGTCTCACAAGTGATGGTGCACTCATGAAACTACATTCACACAACACTCATGTGATGTCTCACCTGCACTGCGGTCTCACAAGTGATGGTGCACGATCTATGAGTGCTCGTGAGGAGTCCGATCTCACCGATGATATTTCCAGATCCGAGGAAGTCCTCCTGTTCCGGTTCACTGCTTTAAGGAGAAACAATTAACATTACTGCCAGGTCACATGTCTATACTTTAGTAATAAATGGTTAAACAATTAAAAGCACTTTTTAAGTGAGCACTCAAGTAGTTCCAACCTTTCAGGGTCGTCTTGTAACTCCTCGTTGATCCTCAGGTTGGAAGTTTCTAGAGTAAGGTGTTGGATGTGACCGTGAAGTACCCCGTGTAACTAAACAAGTAGATCAGTGAGCGGCCATGTAACTAAACATATACATCAGTAAGTACAAGTACACAAGCACAAACGTAAAGCTGCCAGTTTATTGCAACTAAACTCCACTCCCGGTTGATCTAAGCAAATTATTGTAATATATGATTTCAAAAACCGCCGGCACAAGTAAGTATAGAGCACACATTATACATACTGTCATACATATACCTTTATCATCCCGTAAACGATGATGTGTATCCCGTCAACTACGTCATCCTCCTGCATGATGACGTCACCATAGTCGTAATCCATGCACACAGAGTGGGCCTTCACGAACTCGAGCAGCTCCGGGTTTTCTGGGGAGACAAACCGTGACAAACTGGCACGCGACATTGCTGGGGGTAAATTTCGGATCTCATATTAACAATAGACTGCTCATGCTTTCCCGGCTGTGCTGGTCGAATGTATAGTTTTGCTTTAAAGTATAATTGGGCAGGTTTTGGGGAGTATGGTTCAAGTTTTAAAGTAGTGAATGAAACTTAAAAGCAGGAAGGCGCCAGAAGCGACGTGTTTCAACCAAACTGGCGCTTTCTCGAGCAGGAAGATTAGGATCGCATGTGCAGAGGAAAACAAACTTCAATTTAAAAAAAGTTTGATGTGCGAAATCCGAAGGTTGTGGGTTCGACTCCGCACTCAAGCAATCGTTTGGCAAAGTTAGAACTAATATGTTGGGCTGATAAAACAATTGTTTTTCAAACGGCAAGTGAGCCGACATTCTTGCAAACTATGCCTGTTTACTGGCAAAATTAAAACATTAGGTAACCGCATTTATAGTACCGCTGTAACTTTGCTTAATGTTTAATGAAAAACAGCTCCTCTGGTAATTATATTTCTTCTTCAACGTTTCTTAGACTTGATTAGGTTGTCGTTCTCAGGTTGCATGACGTCCAACGCTCGTAGCAACAGTTTATAGAAAGCTTAAAGTCGAGGCCAGACTGATGCCACCAACCTTGCACCCAGAACACGTTCTCGAGCAGATCTTCAGGAGGTAAGGGAGCCACGGTTGATGGGAAGGTGGAAAGCCTCTTCTGACGAACCTCAACTCCCCGCTCCAACAAGTGGCTCTCCGTCTCGTCCAACACTCCCCCTGTGACGTAACAACACAACTTTATAGTGTCACAAAGCGGGATGTTGAAGGTAAACACTGCATTTATGCCTTCTATACTCTGCTAGAGATCAGCATTTGTTGGTTGCTCAACCGCAAAAAGCTACACCTTACTCACGGGCATATATCACCACGTTCCTTTCACAATAACACATATGGCTTAACTCCTGTGTATTGCTAGATATACCTTACATGTGATACACCAACAATAATGAGTAGGCCACATTTACAAGAACTGGTATTAATATGAGGAATTTACCAAATACATGTCATCAAGCTATGAAAGCTTTAAAAATCGAAAAACATATTTATACCAAACATAATAGGATTGATCCGAGTCGGAACGGCAATAAGCTGTACTTTAAACGAAACCGACAAAGTGTATTATAAACTAAGTAAGGGACCTGCGCAAAGCTGGTGGATGGTGTCCCTTGAGTGGTTCAGGATGGTTCGGATCGCGTTCCTCGTCTTTACACTGATCGCGATGCCAGGATGGTCGCGCTGTAGCAAGCCTACAATGCACAGGGGTTAAACTTGGCGCTGTAGCAAGCCTACAATACACAGGGGTTAAACTTGGCGCTGTAGCAAGCCTACAATGCACAGGGGTTAAACTTGGCGCTGTAGCAAGCCTACAATGCACAGGGGTTAAACTTGGCGCTGTAGCAAGCCTACAATGCACAGGGGTTAAACTTGGCGCTGTAGCAAGCCTACAATGCACAGGGGTTAAACTTGGCGCTGTAGCAAGCCTACAATGCACAGGGGTTAAACTTGGCGCTGTAGCAAGCCTACAATGGACAGGGGTTAAACTTGGCGCTGTAGCAAGCCTACAATACATAGGGGTTAAACTTGGCGCTGTAGCAAGCCTACAATGCACAGGGGTTAAACTTGGCGCTGTAGCAAGCCTACAATGCACAGGGGTTAAACTTGGCGCTGTAGCAAGCCTATAATGCACAGGGGTTAAACTTGGCGCTGTAGCAAGCCTACAATGCACAGGGGTTAAACTTGGCGCTGTAGCAAGCCTACACACACATAGGGTTAAACTTGGTGCTGTAGCAAGCCTACAATGCACAGGGGTTAACCTTCGCGCTGTAGCAAGCCTACAATACACAGGGGTTAACCTTCGCGCTGTAGCAAGCCTACACATACACAGGGGTTTTATATATGTGGTGTATATCTCCAAACCCACCCATCTCCCTGGTGACGATGAGTCTGTTGGTGTCGGAGGCGTCCATCAGCTTCCTTTGTATCCTTCTGTTCTCGCTGATGCTAACGATCAGTTTGTTAACTTCTTCCTCAGCTGTAACGAATCCCTTGCCAACGTTGTAACCAAAGCTCAACCTGGGCACAAGGAACAAGCGGTAAGTACAATCGCTTCTACACCTGACGAAAATGCACCGAAACCAGTTGGTCTAATAAAGATTGTCGTGCGAGTAAGACCAGCTCATTCACTGCTTAATTACTGTGACTATATCTTTTTTTATATAGACTTATTAGTTGTTAAATACATATATGTCCTCCTAATGATCTGGCTATTCTTTGTAATGCAGTGGTGATGTTACACCGGAAATACATCCGATAGCACGTTATATGTTGTGCAATGCATCGTCAATCGCAACCTACCAAGGGTTTGTACTAACTTGTAACTACCCTTGCATGCAACAAACCTTTTATTGATGAGTTTGTTGATGAAGTCCACGGTCTTTGGCATTATTGTCTTGGACAACCTCAGCAACCTCGTCGCTCTCAGTGTTCGAATGGCCTTCGTCACTTTGCCGAACTTTATCACCTTTGTTGTCCTGTGTGACACAACAATGCCGTTGTTGGAATGTGTACGTTTAAAATGCACATGGGTTTTTATTACAGGGATGCCTATATCTTCCATGCTACACGGTATTAAATAAGCTACGTGTTTTTAATTGTGATTTTTTAAGGACATTTGTATAAAGATTGCTTAAATGTCGCCACAATAACCTCAAAATAACAATTAATGTTATTACTTTTTGATTTGTTTGCGATTCATTCGTATCTTCAACAAAAAATGAAAAATAAAACATTTTAAGCTTTAAGTCACAAATTCATTAGAGGAACAATTAAGAGTCAACCAAAATGGTTTTAGATTCAGTTTGACAGTTACTATTTGTGTGTTTTAAGGTTATTTACTTGTGCACTTACTTTACGGTTTTTGCGATGCTCGTGGAACCGCTGCTTTGCACCAGGGAGAAGTCGAGAATAACTTCGACGAAACTGATGACGAGGATGAGGATGTCAAACTGGTTCCAACGACTCGATATGAACTGCTTCTTGCCCAAACCTGCCAACTGCACAAGCGTGGAGTGGTTACTAAGCTGTGATGGGGTTGCAACATAAATCGTGATGTTAACATTTTGAATAGGCTGGTTTTAAATTGATAAAGCAGTAACCAAAGAAAAAGTTTGGTCCGGTAGAATTCTTTAAAGGGAAAACGTCCATATCGATCACTAACTAAAATATGAAAGAATAATAGTTTTAGAAAGTATTGCCAAGAATTATAATCCAATTGCAAAACATTCCACATTAAAAAATCCGCCTTTTATATTTGGTCCAATTACGGTAAACAGCATTTCAAGAAACAGTCGTTAAACTGTGCGTTCCCACATAACTTACCTTCAGTCCAAGCTCGACGCAGTAAATCACGATAAACACGATGTTGATGATCTGTGCAATAAGGTTAGGTTAAAGTTGTGAACGTGTTCAAACAAAAGCTAGTAAACACAAGATCTTACACAAATATGATAATATAGCCCTCTATACACGTACTAGTATAGTCGTGATAAATTAGAGTTTATAAGGCAGTTTCTGTATGGCACATTGGCATTTTCATCCTAAATATCGGCTCATGCAGCCAGGATTCCAAAATCGCAATCACCAGACAAAATACTCAATCTGTTCGCGTAACATTTTTCAGCTTGAATCGTAACTTGAATTCGTACGTGACAACAAATATAGTTAAGGTAATGCTACATATGGCACATAATATAAAAGGGACCATCAACGGTCAAGATTCTGCTGTTGCAATGAGCATTTCAAGTCAAGCTATGGAACATTACGTCACCTGTAGCCATGGAAACCACGGTACATTACGTCACCTGTAGCCATGGAAACCACGGTACATTACGTCACCTGTAGCCATGGAAACCATGTTACATGACGTCACCTGTAGCCATAGAAACCAGGCTTCCGGGTTGTCCCAGCTCTCATCGACGACAAAGTCGAGCACGATAGGTACGATGTTGAGGATGATGATGCATTGCATCACGATCTCGAACTTGTTGCTGATCACAAGACGGTAGATCTTGCGAAGCTGACGGTTCCTAAGTGGAAGTGAACGTTAGTCGGGTTTCCGCCAAACTTCGGGCTCTAAGGGATAGTTGCAGTTTTGCCGATGTCTTGCAAATGTTATGCTTCGGGGAAGTCAATTTGGAATAACATTGTTTTTTGTGTTTTCTTTATAAAAAGTCTTGAAAACAAAACCCTAATGAAAAAGTTAATTTAAGCTTAGAACAACACAGCAAATCAAATTTTAATCTATGTTTAAATGCAAACGCACAGCATTTTTGTCATTTGATAGCAAAGTTGTGTTTATTTAAGTGAGCCCCAAATACTTTACCTCGGCGGCTTAAGGTTGAATGTCTTCTTGCTGTACATCCAGTCCTCGAGCTTTGCTTTGGCGTAAGGAAGTATCCCGGTAACCTTCCAGTTCTTACTGATCGTGTCAACGTTGACGAACCTGTAGGAGGTTTAAAGCTGGGGCATTCAACAACAACTCACCGGGAAGCGACAACAACACTGGGGCGTCCTGCTTGGACCCTAAACTCGGGGCTTATCAGATGTCTTGTCAATTGTTCGATAGTTACATTCAGGGCTGCAGAGTCGGCTAAAAATAACCAGGGTAGGACTCCCGGGACTCAGGCCAAAAAAATAACTCCGAGCCCGATTCCCGAAAAAACAAACCGACCCCGCAGACCTGGTTAAAATAAATAATAGGTACCGGTATGATTCTCGGAACAATTTGAAATAGCGACCCCTGCTATGACCAAGGTTGTGAGTTCGAATCTCACCTAGCCTAAAAAGCGGTTTTCTATATGGTTGGCACAATATAAGTGTACGTGGCAATATATCGAAAAACGATGAAATGCGTCGCTCAATGGTTAGCAGCAAGTCTCCCGTTTGGACAATGAAATCCTGATAAACCGCCTTATTTAGGTAATCCAAATACACTTTGACCTGGTGAAGCATACGCAAGCTGTCATAGTTTGGTTGTACTTGAAGGTATATGGTATAACACTCACGCTCCCGGTTTGTCAGCTGCGGTGTCGGCCGCTGATATGAGCACTCTTGCCTCTTGGTCGGTCAGCATCCCGTTGCTGTATTGCTTGCCGTAAGACATCTACAACACAACAGAGCAACGCACTTCAAACATTGCACGTCTTCAAAATCAACTTAGCTATTAGGAAACAAGCTTGGTTTAATAGATGACGTTTGTTTAACATGCGACTGAAGACATAAATATATTTTAAACGTGTTTTCTGCTGGAATCAACATACTAATTCGAAATATTGTTATTTATCTGTACAAACATAGTTATGCGTTTTTGGCAAGGGTGTAGTTGTAGCATGGTTGTTGTACCTTGAGTGCTTTAATCATCCTCAACCTGGCTTCTTCGAACAAATCCTTGTAAGTCTCATCTTGGGAGTTGAAGATCTGCCACGAAACAATATTGTTGAGAAAGCACAAATTCACACAAAAGATTGCGCTTTGACAATTACCAAAACCTAGTTTGCTCGATTTTGTTTGAAGTTACAAAATGGTCATTCACAATTCTTATTTTTTCAACACGGACCCCTAGCCTAACAAAATGTTGAGGTTCGCGTAAACCAGTTATCGGCAAGAATTTTCAGAGATGACGTCATATACAAGTAAACTTAAGAAATTTTCTGTTTTCAGTCAAAAATTGAAAATTGGAGTCTAAATACATTCACAAAAAAGGCGTAACGCGTTTTTTTAAATTGTTCTATTTTCTTTGAAAAAAAGAATTCAATTTTTTAAATAATAACTCAATATTTGAATTTTGCCTTTATGGACCCACTAAACAATCCCACGTACCCCAATAGGTTCACAGACCCCAGTTTAAGAACCCCTGCTTTTGGGGCAATCGAATGTTGCAAAGTTGTGTGCTTGTATTTAAACAAACCTCTAAAGTTGTGTGCTTGTATTTAAATAAACCTGTAAAGTTGTGTGCTTGTACTTAAACACACCTGTAAAGTTGTGTGCTTGTATTTAAATAAACCTGTAAAGTTGTGTGATTGTATTTAAATAAACCTGCAAAGTTGTGTGCTTGTACTTAAACACACCTGTAAAGTTGTGTGCTTGTATTTAAACAAACCTGTAAAGTTGTGTGCTTGTATTTAAACAAACCAGTAAAGTTGTGTGCTTGTATTTAAACACACCTGTAAAGTTGTGTGCTTGTATTTAAACAAACCTCTAAAGTGGTGTGCTTGTATTTAAACACACCTGTAAAGTTGTGTGCTTGTATTTAAACAAACCTCTAAAGTTGTGTGCTTGTATTTAAATAAACCTGCAAAGTTGTGTGCTTGTATTTAAACACACCTGTAAAGTGGTGTGCTTGTATTTAAACAAACCTCTAAAGTTGTGTGCTTGTATTTAAACAAACCTCTAAAGTTGTGTGCTTGTATTTAAAGTAACCTGCAAAGTTTTGTGCTTGCATTCAAACACACCTGTAAAGTTGTGTGCTTGTATTTAAACAAACCTGTAAAGTTGTGTGCTTGTATTTAAATAAACCTGTAAAGTTGTGTGCTTGTATTTAAACGAACCTCTAAAGTTGTGTGCTTGTATTTAAACACACCTGTAAAGTTGTGTGCTTGTATTTAAACACACCTGTAAAGTTGTGTGCTTGTATTTAAACAAACCTCTAAAGTTGTGTGCTTGTATTTAAACAAACCTGCAAAGTTGTGTGCTTGTATTTAAACAAACCTCTAAAGTTGTGTGCTTGTATTTAAACAAACCTCTAAAGTTGTGTGCTTGTATTTAAATAAACCTGTAAAGTTGTGTGCTTGTACTTAAACACACCTGTAAAGTTGTGTGCTTGTATTTAAATAAACCTGCAAAGTTGTGTGCTTGTATTTAAACAAACCTGTAAAGTTGTGTGCTTGTATTTAAATAAACCTGCAAAGTTGTGTGCTTGTACTTAAACACACCTGTAAAGTTGTGTGCTTGTATTTAAACAAACCTGTAAAGTTGTGTGCTTGTATTTAAACAAACCAGTAAAGTTGTGTGCTTGTATTTAAACACACCTGTAAAGTTGTGTGCTTGTATTTAAACAAACCTCTAAAGTTGTGTGCTTGTATTTAAACAAACCTCTAAAGTTGTGTGCTTGTATTTAAATAAACCTGCAAAGTTGTGTGCTTGTATTTAAACAAACCTGCAAAGTTGTGTGCTTGTACTTAAACACACCTGTAAAGTTGTGTGCTTGTATTTAAACAAACCTCTAAAGTTGTGTGCTTGTATTTAAACAAACCTCTAAAGTTGTGTGCTTGTATTTAAATAAACCTGCAAAGTTGTGAGCTTGTACTTAAACACACCTGTAAAGTTGTGTGCTTGTAATTAAACAAACCTCTAAAGTTGTGTGCTTGTATTTAAACAAACCTCTAAAGTTGTGTGCTTGTACTTAAACACACCTGTAAAGTTGTGTGCTAGTATTTAAACAAACCTGTAAAGTTGTGTGCTTGTATTTAAACAAACCAGTAAAGTTGTGTGCTTGTATTTAAACACACCTGTAAAGTTGTGTGCTTGTACTTAAACACACCTGTAAAGTTGTGTGCTTGTATTTAAATAAACCTGCAAAGTTGTGTGCTTGTATTTAAACAATAAAGTTGTGTGCTTGTATTTAAACACACCTGTAAAGTTGTGTGCTTGTATTTAAACAAACCTCTAAAGTTGTGTGCTTGTATTTAAATAAACCTGCAAAGTTGTGTGCTTGTACTTAAACACACCTGTAAAGTTGTGTGCTTGTATTTAAACAAACCTCTAAAGTTGTGTGCTTGTATTTAAACAAACCAGTAAAGTTGTGTGCTTGTATTTAAACACACCTGTAAAGTTGTGTGCTTGTATTTAAACAAACCTCTAAAGTTGTGTGCTTGTATTTAAACAAACCTCTAAAGTTGTGTGCTTGTATTTAAATAAACCAGCAAAGTTGTGTGCTTGTATTTAAACAAACCTGCAAAGTTGTGTGCTTGTACTTAAACACACCTGTAAAGTTGTGTGCTTGTATTTAAACAAACCTCTAAAGTTGTGTGCTTGTATTTAAACAAACCTCTAAAGTTGTGTGCTTGTATTTAAATAAACCTGCAAAGTTGTGTGCTTGTATTTAAATAAACCTGCAAAGTTGTGAGCTTGTACTTAAACACACCTGTAAAGTTGTGTGCTTGTAATTAAACAAACCTCTAAAGTTGTGTGCTTGTATTTAAACAAACCTCTAAAGTTGTGTGCTTGTACTTAAACACACCTGTAAAGTTGTGTGCTTGTATTTAAACAAACCTGTAAAGTTGTGTGCTTGTATTTAAACAAACCAGTAAAGTTGTGTGCTTGTATTTAAACACACCTGTAAAGTTGTGTGCTTGTACTTAAACACACCTGTAAAGTTGTGTGCTTGTATTTAAATAAACCTGCAAAGTTGTGTGCTTGTATTTAAACAATAAAGTTGTGTGCTTGTATTTAAACAAACCTCTAAAGTTGTGTGCTTGTATTTAAACAAACCTCTAAAGTTGTGTGCTTGTATTTAAATAAACCTGCAAAGTTGTGTGCTTGTATTTAAACAAACCTCTAAAGTTGTGTGCTTGTATTTAAACAAACCTGTAAAGTTGTGTGCTTGTATCCGTCATCGTTTAGATCCAGCCCGTCATGGTTGGGTGAACTCTGCATCGACAAAGATATAAAATAAAGTGAAAAACTTTTTGCTTAAGTTTGGGATTGTCAGGCCTTTTGTTCAACTTTTTGACTGGGCAGTTTGAGTGGAGATCAGCTGGAATGTTTTAATATGTTTATTCTAATGAAATGATTAAACAAAGTCGGAATAAAATAATAAATAGACTAGAGCAAGTTACATCAAATGATTAAACTGTCACTATCAGGCACATTATTATTTAAAAAATAGCTTCTTTTTCAATCACATTTCTTCTCGTTTCGATAACTTACCCATGGTAAATATCACGTAGGCTAGTCCATACTATCCATGGTCAACGTAAAATAAGTATATCAGCACCGACAATCGGAATAAAGTATTAACAAAATTATATGCACACCAAATAAACTGAAATGTACATATAGACAATGCGTGTTCTGTGATCAAGCCCTTCTGGAGTCGTAATGGCTGAACTCATACGGTATGACTGAGGTCGTTGGTTCGAACCTCACCAAAAATAAGTTGATTTTCTAGACTGGCCTTGCTTGCAATATAATTCTGATTAGGCTGACTGATTTCGGTAAGATGCGCATACAAAAAGAGTCACAAATATAGAAAGGCAAGGAAAAACAAATTAAAATCACGAAAAGGCAGATCCACCTGATCATTCCCATCAGCATTGTTGTCTATATAAAGACTAACCTGAGGTTTATCCTTGTAAGGGTAGTCGACCACGGTGAGGTCTTCCACCATGGACCACTTGGCATCAGCGAGGAAGCGGTCGTACTTGAGAACCGCAAGTGAACGGTGCAAGTCGCACTGGATACGGTTCACTGCGTTCATCATCGTCATCTGCTGCGCGTTTGTGATGTCAAGCATGCCTTTGTCACGTCACAAATCATTAGTTTGGATCGGGTTTAAATGATTGTGATATTTTACAGCAGCAGAAATAATTAAACCGATATATTAAAACATGAAATTCGTGACTGGCCAACATTTTTTATTTTGCACTTAATCGCACAAAATTTAACGATCTAAATATTCTTATTATTTAAATATATAAAAACAAACTGGTCGCTTTTCAAAAACAGTAAAGCCTCAACATGCCTGGGTTATCGTATGGAAGTTTAAAATTAAGGCGAGCGACTTTTTTAATTTTATGACAATGAAAGCAGCTTTCAAAAAATTGTTTTATGTTTCAGTTATCCAAGCACTTTTAATTTGAAGAAATAGGAGTTAAACAATTTTCACAAAGATACCTGGCTAATTAACGCTATTATTATGAAACAGTTGGCACCATAAATCGTTACAATTAACTAGTAAAAGTCCATGAATGTAAAGGAGAGTCACATTAAAGTTAGAGGCCGTAACAACTTGTGCATTACGAATGCATGGCACAATCACATGTTGTGCGTGTGACTTACCAAGTTTAGTGAGCACGGCTTCTATTGTGCTAGCGTTGATCACAAGAGTCAGCACCACTATGCCGCCAGTGTGAATCAAGATCTGGTGGAATAAGGGGAAAAACGAGAATAAATGTTAAAAGCAAGCTAATACAAATCCAGTTGAAGCAAAACAGGTTAAAAGAAACCTTTGAAAGAACATATTATAAAACATACCTTTTGAAAAATGTTTTCAAAGTTGATATCTGAAAATAATGCAACTCAGGTAAAATAAAAACATTATATATATTGCAACAAACAATGGCTTCTTGAATATTTTAGAACTAATATTTACCTTTAACTGGGTTGTAAACCGAACTGCTGTAGAGTTCATCCATTTCACGAGAGGTTGTTGGCGACAAAACTCTAAACAAAGTGAGGCGAAAAATTAAAATATAAATTCTGTTGCAATTACCAGTTCTGTGAATATTGCACTTTTAATGTGTGGTTGATATTTTTATTAAAAGGGTAAAGTACATTGATTAACAACATTATTAAAAACAAATTTATCAAACGTAAGATCGAAAAGATCGTAAGAAAATCAACAAATACCTTGAAAGATTAATGTTTAACAATAGGTTTATAAAATAGTTAGTTATGCGAAGTGAAACCAACATAAACACCATCTCACTCGACATAGTGGTTGAGGTAAATGGCGAGCGCGAGTCCGACCGCCCCCCTCAGCCCTCCCCACGTCATCACCAGCACGTGTCGCCATGACAACTCGATGCCGAGTCGCTTCATCGCTGGGAAGAAGCAGAAGATGCTGAGACCTCTGCGTTGTAATGTGCGGGTAAATTGTGGGTGGATGTTTTTATGTTGATTGGGTTACAATTCGGTTAATACTAAAATATTTGGTAAATTAGGTTTGTATGCATAGACGTATTATTCAGTTTAGCGAAAATATTTGTATTGGTAATAAACACACAATTTATTTCAACTTTTTGAGGATAAATAAATGTTTATTGATGTTGCCAGAAAAACTAATCACAGAATGGTTATTATCCTGGCAAAATAAATTAGAACACAAAAACCCTAAAAGTGATTTGATTTGCAAAACAAAATTGCTTCTAATGAATATAAACACAATTAAAAACGAAATCTTTAATTTTTTTTTTATGTTACATTTTAATGATTTATTTAGGGTGAAAAGGTATAGTACCTGCCAACCAACTGACACACCTTATAACTGTGATTCCAAGGTATATAATGAGCATGTAGCCGATGTCGTATATCGTGATGTGCTCCATGTTCTTTGTGATCGTGATGCCCACAATCACGAATATGAGTGTGTTGGCGAGGTAGGCGAGCATCTCCCAGAACCTGTGCGCAAACAAACATGGGTTGAGATGCAAGGAAAGTACGTCAGTGGCCCTTAACTGTGGCTCGCTATCGCGAAAGGTAGTTTGGTGATTCATGGAGGTAATTTGACAATAATAAAAGACGCTACTCCAAAAATAACATTGATGCTTTAATGGCATATCCACAGTGTCACGTTTCACCCAGTTGCAATGTGATTTCCCTGAACAAGATTTCCTGTAGCCTATAGCTTCTCAAAACATTGATACATTTATTAAAAAAAAATTGCCGGAAGAACAACTTTACAATTGATACAAAGCCTGGCACTCAAGTATATTCAATTCTTTTGAACTTTTATAACAACAAAGCAACAAGATACCGGTATTTCAAACTGTTCACTTAGTAATCTAGATACCACTAGCTTGTTGTACGTTTGCATACGAAGTGCTTACCTGTGTAGGAAATGGTCGACTTGTGGAGTAATGGAAGCTCTGTCTAGTGCAAGTCCGAACGTTACAACAGCAAGCACGCCTGAAGTGTTGCACTACAACGAGACAAGCAACGATATAAGCAAGGTGAGAGTTTGTGGTTCCATCAGTAGGTCGGTATTGGTCATACAGCTTTATTATTACTTTTCTCAGCATAAAAAATGTTAATCATGTGTCTTTTAAAGTTTATTTAAGTAAAACCACAGATCCAAAAAGTGTTAAATTTAATTATAAAAAACGTGAATGAATAAGATGTGACAATTTGTAAAGCAGATCGAACAAGACTTTAGGTGAATAAATAACTAATTTTCAAATAAATATATATCTGATGATTCAAGTTTAATTACAAAAATATTCAAATAAAATAAACCATAGCCTTATTTATAATAATATCAAAGAAACGAAATTCGCCAACCAAGTTTATTCGCTCACCACTTCGCCGACATAGAATGTGATGTAGGTGAAGCTTAGTGTGCACGTGATCTCGGCCAGTGCATCGTTGTAGATCTGCAGGAGAATGAAGCTCCCCACACGAGCCATCATCCAACCAATCACAGGACCTAGTAGCGATTGTTGGATCACGAGTTGGAAGGTGGTCAACGCTGCAACAAAACAGACTCGTTAAATCAGGGGTTACAAAGTGGGGTCGGGTAAAATAAAGTTCTTGCTCCAATACAATCCTGAACATTTTACACAATAACCCTTCCTAACTAGTTTAAATAAGCATTGATTAGCACTGGAGGTTTTTCATGAATTTTTTAGGCTTTAATAAACATAGGTAAATTTAAACCAATAAGTTTATTTTGAAATCATGTGCTATGCAGCAACAATTAAAAGTCACCCATTGGTACGTCGCTTAAAGAGGTTGAAAAACACTGTTTTAAACACAAGAACATAAAAATTTGTTTTTGATTAAATCAAAATCACTTTTTGACCAAAAGTGCACTTACTTTAAAAAAATAACTATATAGGTGTTCCAGGATCATTTTATTTTACAAACATGCCTAATGTAACATACTGGAACTGGCATAAACAAACTGGGGTGGCATGGATTTCAACTAAATTGTTGGCAGCAATAATTAAAAAACATATAAGTACAAATCTGTGTGATGTGAAATGCTTGTAAGTATCAGAGGTTGTATAAAAGCAGATTGTTTTGGGGCACTTATTATTTTTTTTATTAACTGATAAACTAAATGTTTTATAATACCAGTGTAATTTGAAATAGAGGCCAAGACTGCAACACCCACCTGTCTGGCTTTCAAAGTATGGCGTCATGGACTTGAGTAGTTCAAGGAATATCTTGAAAACAACGATGGCAGCTCCGTCGTTTAGAAGTGCCTCACCCTCGATAATAGTGCCAAGGTATTTCTGGTTTCCTGAACAATACAATCATATCGCTGTTGAAATAATTTTTGACTACCGTGCAAGCTAGCTAATTGATGTATTTAATTGCATGTTTGAAACCAAAAATATATCTAAATTCTGTATGCTGGTTGTAGGAAAATCATGGTGGTTTTAAAAAAGCAAAAAAAGTCTTCAAGAGTGAAGTGTGTCATAGGTGTATGCTAAAATCAGTGATTTCCAAACTGAGTGCCGCGGTACCCTAGTGTGCCTCGAGAGATTGTCAATGTGCCGCAAAACTTTTTGCAATTTTGGAAAATAAGTTATTTGTATTATCAATAGGCATACACACAAGCATTTTGACTTAAATACGAACTATCTATTACAAATTATTCATATCAAGTCATTTACATATAGTTTGTTGTGTGTTAAGGGCGATTGTAAAATTACTCCATTGTAGTTCTGTTAAAAATGTGCCGCGAGCCAAAACATTTTGGGAAGCACTGGCTAAAATACTCAATCAAATATAATAACTTTAGTTTTGACCTGTTTATCTATATTAGAGATTTATTAACTTCTGACTTAAAAATCGTTCTTCTGGCATTACTATTTTTGTTTATACATGCAATGCTTGGCAATAACAATATATAAGTGAAAAACTTTAAATATACTTTAATTCCCCACTATCTGAAGCTAATGACAGCCAAAGCTTAACTTAGTATAAACTGTTGTTATAAGGCATAATACTAATAAAGAAAACGGAGTTGCTCTTCCAGCAATATTATATAATAGATCGACGTTTCGACGTGCTATACAGAACGTCTTCATCAGGATACTGACGTATCGTGCAAAACAGATTCCTTATAAATCGACAAGTAAGATAGCTTATCGGCATTAGAACGTCAGTTTTTACGTTCATGGTGCTGGCGCGTGAATGGAAGTTCCACGACTCGAGAAAACCTCGCTTGTGGTAATCGGTTTCCTTCGTCAACACTTGAGCAGAAGTTAATGCTGTGCTTGTGGGTAGGTTTTAAAGAAATATATAATTAGCATAGGAGCTTCTCATTATGATTTAAACTTTTCTACTGACCGAGATCTTTGAGCAATGCAACGACAGCCACTGGATCAGTCGCACTTATGATGGCTCCGAATATAAGCGCGATGTAGATCTTGGCCGTCCAGTCGGTGATGTTCCCGATCTCCGGTACAACCAGGGACAGAGCTGCAGTGAGCACTGTTGCTAGAAGCAAGCCGGGGACAGACAGCATGCTCACATGGCCGATCGACCTGTAGAAACACAAGTTACAGGCAAGAGCTAATACTTATCAATTATTTCTAACATAAAAACATATGTAGGCTATATATAATGTAAAAATTAACAAAATTTATTAATCTCCATCTAAGTACGTACCAATACAGTTTTCTAGTTCCAAAACAAGTTGGCTTTCACTTTCTTTATAAACTTATGTGTGGAAGATTTTACCTGACTGAATTAACAATAAAATAGAGTATTTTTGATACCTTACCTCCAAAAGACGTGGATGTCAATGACGTAAGCCGACTCAAAGATAACAACAGGAAGGAAGATGTGCAGGAACAGTTCCGGGTCCATCTTGCTCATGAGGTAGGGCTCTACTTGCTGCAGCATATAACAACATTATAGTGGTAAGTAGTTAAGTTTAACTGATTTGGTAATAAAAGCGTATATTGTGTATTTAAATCATTGTAATCGAAATGTTCTTCAAAAGGGGAAGTTATCTTAACATAACCTAATTTTTCTGGTCATAAATTATTGTCGTACAGATCAAATGACCTTTAAAACTGTGAAAACCAAACAGAATTTGAAATGGGTACACAAAGTAGTGTGATATAATTTTAATATTTTAAAGACTTTAATGGAGGCCAATAATCATAAAATACATTTCTAGTTCATATATGATTTTCTGCCATGCTTTAAGTATTGAGGTCACATTAGGTTTGCCAGTGGATATTGTACAAGCAAATATAGTTTGAAAATATCTGACACATTTTGATTTGTTAAAAGCCTTTTGAAATATTGAAAATACAATATTCTACTTTTAGGCGCTTGTCTAGAATCCTAACACTTTTTTATCGTAAGAAAACGACCATTTAAAAAAATAAAATTGCAAGAAATAAATAAATATAACAATAATACTTGACCACCCCGAACCTGAACTCCAACACCAATCCAAACATTGTTAGTATTTTTGGCGCTGGTCTATAATCCTACTACAATTATTAAATTAATGCACAATATTTGGATTAGGATGAGAGTTCATGTTTTAGTGTGGGTGGGTATTATTACATTCATTATTTAATAATAATACTTGACCCAACCTAACCCAAACGCTGACCCACACCCTAACCCGAATATTATGTGCAGTGGTAGGATTCTAGGCCAGCGCCAGAAACCAGAGCCAAAAATAAAACAAGAGCATTACCAAAAATAACAATATAAAACGGAAAAAAAATTACACCAAAACAAAGTAACAAGAGAATAACTTCGTCACTTACGTCTGGATAATGCATTCCAATGGCTCCCAGTACCATTCCGATGATTAGCAGGAACACAGTGTAGGGGAGTTTTAACAAGCTCCCCCATTTCCAATCGCTTACGAAGTTTGCCCACTTGCGCAGTAGGATGCGCAGAACAGCTGAAATAACGAACTCTCATTGGTTGAAATTATTTAACATAGTTTTATTTATACACAAATGTAAATTTGACTGAAATAGTTAACTTGAGAAAGATGTCAAAACTAACGTTTTCACCTAAGAACATCAAAATTTTTTTATTAAACTTAAATTTTGAAAACCTGTTTAGTGCAAACCTTTTTTAATTCCATTACAGTTTATAGCAATTCATTTTAGACCTTTAACTTTAACGTAAAAACATTTTAACATGTAATTAAGTCAGGTTTTTCTGATGAAGACATAATCTAAAGCTTTCGCACAACTGTGCTTCATCAGATGAAAGTAACTGTCAAGATAAAAATACAAGTTGCTTTTTCAACAGTGTTACCTACATTGCAGCTTTCAAATTTAGGAAAAATACGCGTTTCACATAAGATTAAAACACACGACTTCCAACTATTTTAATTTAGCATAAATAAACTTACCACCGAGACCACAGCTTCCAAAGATAAATACGATGTGGTATGGAGGGGTTTCATTATGTCCTCCTTCACTTCCATGAGACACTAAACTTGCGTTGTTAGTGGCATTACTTTCATTCAGGGTTGCGTTAATTGTCGCTTCAGTAATGTTATCGAGCAGCCCCATTATGAAGCGGCGTTGGATCTTATCTGCTTTACAGCCCAAAGGTTTTGGGCGAACTAACTAACTTTGAATCATACCTGCCTAAAGTATAAATTAAATAACAGCCCAGAAAGCTAAATGCTAACTAAACTGCTGCGAAACTTCAAAATAACTTTAAGTTTTTCTTGTTTAAAAACAGCTGGTTTGTATTTCCATTGTTACAAAACAATCATTTTGTGTGCCAACAATAACCTTAACTACGGACAATAAATATAAACAAATATTGTAAATATTTTGCTATTTTAAGATGAGAAGTGCTAGTTATTCAGCCGAAAAATGGAGGATAGTGGAAAACAACGTTTCACTGACGTTGTCAGCAATATTAAGGTAGGCTGCGTTAGTTGCGCTATATTTTAATAACGTACAAAGCAATTATAACTTTCTAATTTTTGTTTTAAATATCTCTGATAATAGAAAGTTCGCGGAATTTTGGATAAAGTTGGCGATGATATAACTTCGATTAAGAAACGTATGAACATGTCTGCGGTTCTTCATCAAAAACCTTTCTTTCATATGAGAAGCAAATCGCTAGAGCAACCTTCGACAAAACGGTAGGTTTTTTGCTGGTAGCCAACTGGGCTACAGTGTAATGTTCTATTTTTTAACCGGATTTCACTTTTTTAATTATTCTATTAGGCCTATACTAACTTTGTATTACGAATGTTTGCATTTTCTCTAATGCCTGTATGCCTTCAGTCTGGACTGCTTCGGTAAATTTGTTTAAACAACGTCCTGACTGTACCAAGTGTAATCCATTAGAGCTGACTTGCTAAAAGTTGCATCGTAAATAGTCCTAACCACAAATATTTCTGTATTTTAAGTGCCAAAACAACCATTAAAGAACAAAATGTAAGAAAAAGTTTCATGAATGTGCATAAACTATTGAAAAAATCACTTATAAGAACATTGTATTCTTTAGCTGTCACAAAAAACAATTTTTTATCAATGTAGAAATTATTTAAAATCCTAGCTTAGCAACAAATTAAAATATCTATACGTTTTTAGAGCTAAGGAAATTACTTCAAAAACAACAAAAAATCCGAGAAGTGATTTTCAAGCCAAATCTCACAAACGAGCTAAGTCACTCTCGCGACACCTACCGGACAATAAAGCAGCCGGAGAACCACCACTGGGTGGGGCTAGACTACAACAACACCAGTTCCGATATTTTGCTCAAAGTGAAACCAACGACTCTGTTGCGACACCGAGTGGCAAAAGTTACCATAGCGACGGCGACAACTTGAACCGGTGTGAGTTTTCGTCGGGTTTGACCGCACCAAGGTCACTTCAAGGTCAGAAGCAATTTTGTGTTCATGTTCAGCTAACCAACAAAAGAAATGCCATGTAGAATAAGACCAGTGTTGTAAATAAGTTATTTTTAAATGACTTAAGTCCCAGTCAAGTCATTTGTAAAATGACTTAAGTCCAAATAAAGTCTTTTCGAATAATTAACAAGTCAAGTCCCAGTCAAGTCATAATTAGAGCAAGTCAATTTCAATCACGTCCTTGTCGTAAAACATAAAACGTCAAACTATTGGAATTATAAAACTCGTACGATTATGAGCAATAACTGAACTAAAAAATGAGAAAAACGCAACTCATAGCAAGTAATTTGTTTTATGTGCAAACATTTGGATAAATCGCTCAATTTTATTGTCTAATATTGCCTTTAAGTTTGATTAAACCTATTGGTTAGGATTTAAACGTTTGAACTTTTAGGCTGTATTTCAACATTTAAAAAAAAACTCAAATATTTATCAAAATTATATTTTTTAGATTTGCTGGCTTCGAGCAAGAAACGAACGAAGAATCACAAATCAAGAAATATTTTCATCGAATCTAGACGACCACTAGTTGGGGCTGGGGAGAGCTGCAAACCACGTCACAATGAAAAGACGGAAGTGACGTATGACGATGACGTCACTCCGACCAACTCGCCCCGCAAATTATCGCCCAAGGTCAACCAAGGTCACGAGTTCAAGGAGGTTTCTCATGTGCGACATCTGGCGGGCGATGGAAACGCCTTGATGAAATCTGGAAACAAAAAAGCTAAAAAGTCAGCCATAAGCAAAAGTAAAGTCCACAAAACTTCGTCACTAGGTGGGGGAGGCGAGCAGATCAAATGTTGTCAAACCCCACAAGGTGGCGCAAGAGTTGCAACAAAGTTTCTCGTGAAAGAACCGATTTCACCTCCAGAAATAAATCTGGAAACGCTAAAGGTTCTTTCTTCCTTGGGAAAAGAGAAGAAGGCTGGAGATTCTGCCGACAAGGATTTATTGGAAGAGCGGCTTAGAGCGTTGGCGGAAGTTCGATTGATGACGAACAACGGTGACAACTCCCGAGTTTGGGGTTGTGCTGAGAAGAAACTGAAAATTCCAAAGTCTAAGCCAACGAACCAAGGACAGCATCTGAACATTGCGAGTGCGTTGCTGGAAATCAAAGATCTAAAAAAGGAGATTGAATCCCCTCAAACTAAGACCGGCAAATCAAAAAGGAAAGAAGCAGCAAAGAAGAAATACCCCCAACCAGCAGAAACTCACGCTGGAAAGCCAGAAGTAGCGATACAAAGCCCGTTAATAAATACTGTTTGTCAAGAAACGAAAATAGACGAACAAAAACTACCAGTTGTACAATATGAAGCATCACAATCTGCTGAGCAAGTAACAGAAGCACGAGACCCAGCTGAACCGGAAATAATCTTCCAACAAGAGGCGAATATCTGCACAAATGAACCGCAGGTAAATGTGGACACACCTGAGGCCGACGTTGAATCAACTGACCAACTCACACAACCTTGCTCGCAGGAAGCTGAACTCTGCCACCAACTGTGTGAGAGTTCTGTGAATGAAAGTATTGGTTGTGAGAAGGAATCTACACAAAATGCTGAGCGAATTCACAATAAACATGTGAAAAGTTGCTTAAAAGATCCACGGGTTAGCGCAAATCCTTCAGCTATTGCGTTACCTGAGCCCGAAGTTACAACAGAGCAACCAAAAGAACTCGATTTTCAACCAGAAGGTCGCCCAACATCGCTGGAGTTACCAGGTAACTTAGAAGCAAACGAAACAAATGAACTTAGAAGCAAACGAAACAATCCCAGCAACGAACAAGAAAGTACGACGACAGATCTAATGATTAAACAGGAGAAAATTTTTACCAACTTACGAGAAGCAAGCGGCCTAATCAAATCCCCGCAACAAAAATACTGCCCTGACGAGCTTGCAATCGTGCAAGAATCTCAACCAGATCACGAGGACGACGCTTGTAAAGCATTTCACGAGAAACCTTGTATTATTGTGAACACAGCAAACCAAACTGATTTCAAGCAAACCAGAACCAATTCACCAAAATCTCCAGTTCGTCGCAACTCACCACCAGCGGCGCAACGGAGTCCATCCATGATGCGACTAATCAAAAGGTTTGAATATCCCGCCTCGCCCAAACTCGAGCAGCCAATCAGCGAGTTCATACAGGTCATGGTTCAGCGGTTGCTCCGCAAAGCTTGCGAGGATCTGGCGCGAGAAACCGACCAATCACAGGGCAGCCTGGCAACCCGGGATTCCCCTGATGTGGAACGTAACGAAGGTTTTTATTTTGAAGAATCCAACAAACATCTGACCAATCAGAAAGCGTCATTTATGAACATCAGCCAATCGGAAGACAGGAATTTTCAGGTAATATCTTGTAAACAGAATTGAAATGAGTTAAAAAGTTAGAGCCGGACAAGTCAAGCTTAAACTATCTAAAGTTTAAGAATCTAATGTGATATATTTGTCGGAATAAAGGACGACCGCACGGTGTCAGAAGAGAGCGACGATTCCGAACCGGAAGTAATCAACGAAATTTCCCACGGTGTAGCGGAAGCACACGACCTTACGGTGGCAGAAGAGAGCGATGTGTGCCAGGAATCTTCTCGAAGCAATTTTGTGTAAGTTTTTGTAATTTATTAATAACCTAAAGACCAAACAGTTGTTCAATATTTTAAAAGTGTTTTTAAAAAATTAAAAAAAAAGTTTTATTGTTGTTTAACGTTGTCTAAGCTTGTTTACACCATAGTTGTGTTGGAGCGAATCCACTTAAAATGCTTCAGGCCGCGATTTTTACTCTGACCCATACCCAGCACATGCTGCTAATAGTTTGGGAGCCATTCCAATATTATTGGTTGTACATGTTCCGCCCCAGGA
Source organism: Ascidiella aspersa (assembly GCF_963924565.1). Classification (NCBI taxonomy): domain Eukaryota; kingdom Metazoa; phylum Chordata; class Ascidiacea; order Phlebobranchia; family Ascidiidae; genus Ascidiella; species Ascidiella aspersa. The sequence goes on from NC_139447.1 coordinate 454,325, forward strand.
TTCAATTGTGCTCAGTCCTAAATTAAGATAAACTTTGACAAAATAACTTCGGTACTGTACAGCTGCACAACTCGTATCTGCCAAATAATTGGATCACTTGAAAATTAGTGAATTCAATTTTTTAACTAAAAAATACTGTAATAAATTTTATGATATCTTTGTCCTGCTGTTTAAAAAAATAAAAAACATTCTGCAAAATCTGAAACCTAATTTTAATTATTTAGAGCCAGAAAACTTCACGCTTCCACTAGTTGGCGTCGTAGAGCCACCAGTGACGTCATAACCCGCGTAAATCCAACGCCAACCGGTGTGAAGATACTTAGGTTGGGCTCGAGCTTCGCGATCGCCTTTGTCTTCCACGGGTTGGTCATTGTGACGTTTCTATGCGCATTGTGGCTCTGTTTGTCCGACAATGACGTCAGCAATTTGTTTCGTCGTTGCGAAATATACCTTGATGACGTCATCAGTTTCCATCGCGTCGGTGGAGGCTTTGTGTCGTAATAAACGTGAAATGTTCCATGTTTTTTGTTTTATTCGTTTAAAAATAAGATGAGAGTTATTGCTCCAAGTGAAAAATCTGAAACCAAGCTGAATGCTAAACAGGAGTTTTTAGCAAAACTACACGTTTTATGATTTTAAAAAGTAATTTATTTGGTACTTTAGTTTTTTTTTCATTTTTTAAGCCCGCAGTCACCCTTATATACTGACTGTGCTTGTTTTTCCCCTGATTACTATCAACTGACGAAAAAAGCAATGGGCCTTACCAGTAATAAACATTATCCATAAGTTTGCTAGTTTTTATTCGTATTCGAGTTTAAAAAATATATTTACTGATACCCTGGGTATTTTTCACCGCTACATCTCTGTGAATAAGCGCTCAGCTAATATTCCGCGAGGCTGGCGACAAAAGACGAATGTCAATATTGGTCTTAAGTGGTTTAGCGTTGAAAGCGCACAACAGGCAAGGCTATGGTTAAGTACGTTCCAGCCCAATGCTTGTGGAGTCCACATTAAGGTGAGGCTGAGATGTAAAGTGGAGGCAAAAGTTTTTCAAGGCGGTATGTTGGGGTAAATACTAAAGTTTGTCTAACTTTAATAAGGTCAGCAACTTATAAAAACGTGTTTAATCTCTCAAAGGATAGAATTTTATCTTCAGTAAAGTTACATTTTCTTTTAATTGTGTTGTTTATATGTTTCAAGGAAAGTTGTTATGTATATTAAACTAGAGTTATGATGTTGAGTATAGCTTCAGTCAGAAAAAATAAAAAAACACACGCGTTTGGCTAAAATATTTGGCCGTTACGTTTTAATGCGATATCGAGAATATTGAAATGTTTTCTTTAAACAATATACTTTCTTTACGCTTGACTGATCGATGGTTTCAGTGCGCAACGAAGCGTGAACAATTACGTCACTTTAGCGATAATAAACTTGAACATTAAGTGAGGTCACTCAGTGAACAATATTTGTTTTAGCAACATTACTGACTCAAATAAAATGTTGCTGACAGCCACAATGTCAAACTAATACAGATTTTCTGAACTTTAGTGCAGAAATATATTTACCAGAAGATCTGTATATCGACTTATATTACAGATTTTATGCCCTTTGGTTTTATAGAATATAAAAATCCATTAAATCATTAATTTACGCGTTCAAAAACCTCAAAATGTAAACAAAACAATGTAGAAAAATATATTTTTGAAGAGAGTCAAGTAAAAAACGTCAATCAGTTGATTCCCAAATTGTATTTGAACGTCTCATTTCTAGGGATTGAAGAGCAGCGAAGCATAACCTTTCAGCCAAAAGCCAACACATTTATGGAATGTGCTCAACACTTAGCATGAATCACGAAACGGACAAGGTCAATTTAACGCAAATGATCGGGGTTGGTTTTTGGCTTTGGGCTTAAATCCATGTTTTGGGGGTTACTATAATTTCTAAATTACGAAACTTATAACAACAAAAAACAAAACTACGATAATAGTTGGGATAGCCAGACTAAACCTGCTTAACAAATTGAAGAAAGAATTGGAAAACCGGTTGTGAGTATGTTTAGTCGATAAAAAGTAAGAGCAACAAAAACCGAAACGGTTGAACTATACGCCCAGCAATCACCAAGGATCTATAAAAAAACTATTCGTTTAAATGGCACCTTTCTCCTTTCAGACCTTATTCATGTAGCACATAGCAACTATAATGAAGCAAAGTTAGATCCTGCCAGTTATTTGCCTGATACGCCATATCTAGGCAATTTTAAATGACAGTGCTCATAAACAACATATTGGACAACTCCGTTCCCATACCTCCCACATCCCTAAACTTCATAATAAGGAACAAGATTCGAATACACACTTTGTTGTTTAACAATAGAAGTGGAGCGTTCTCTTTGTTACAATTCTACAACAACGCGCTATTACTTTCAGTGGAACTCTTATCGTGTCGTTTTATCGCGGCTTTCGGTTTGTGCAGCTGAGCATAGTTAAGCCTGTAGGCGGGATGTGTAATAACATCTCATGTTCTACAGCAGAGAAAATGACTTTCAAAGTGCCTTACGTAGACGCGAGGTTAAAGCGTATTACGCAAAGAAAATCTCGCCAAAGGAAAATAAATCTGTTTTATAGCAGACACTTTATCGTGACTGATGTAAGTAAATAACATGGCTGAAGGGATTTAGGCGTTCTACTGGTAATATTGCGAAATATGTGTAAAACTTCGTCATTTGGTTATGTTTAATCAGCAGAGTCAAGCTTTTATTGCAAGGCTGTTTTTAGCAATTTGTTAATTATTATTGAATGGGACAATACAATCCTAAATCCGACAATTTACTTCAGAGCGGCTAAAACATAGGAAACACGTAATTTTTATCTCGGTCTGATTTTGCTTTATGGTCGTGTTTTGTAAAGAATAAGTCGTTAATTTCTTAGCGTTGTTTAGCCTTTTGTGTAAATTATTGCTCCAGTTTTGACAATTTTCAAAAGTTGTGACGCATATTTTGTAAATGTATATGTAAGTGGTTTTAACAAGCGTTTGGTTGCAATCCACCAACAGCATTAGGCGGTTGCGTTTAAATATAGTCGCTGATAAAAGAGGTTTATGGGTTTATAAAAACAGAAATAGCTTGCTTATACAGAACTAAATGAATAGGTTGGTAGAAGGCGTAGCCTAAATAAGACGCACAAACATTTTTGCCGCATTTCTAGTAAAAATACACAATTATAAAAACTATCTCGAATTTAGCTAAAAAAAAAATCATTCAAAACTAGTTTCATCTTTTGTTAAAATGAAACCTCAACTATTTGTTTTAAAAAGTTGCCAAGCGATGACAATAACAGCCAAGCCAGCCTTTTAATAATTTTGATACTTCTAAAACAAAGTCGATGGTTTACTTCCTGGTATTCACATATTCACCGATCAATTAACCATATTTAATTTGCCTATAGCATCTACTACGGTTTTCTACTATACAGGTCATACTTGGGGCTAGCAGGGTGTTACCCTTAAAGCACGTTTGTCCTTGTATAACTAGTAACAGTTGCTAAAGTGCTTCAAGTATCACTTGAACACCCTTGTGTGCTTAAGGGGTGGACAAATATTATTTTAAGTCGCTGTATATATAGCAATGTAATACAGATGGCGATATTTAATTAAAGTTTGGTTGCTTATCGCGTTTTTATAGATCGTAAATCTAGGTTTTCGTGAAAGTTTGTACGACAATTCACTATGAGCGTACTGAATATCATTTGGGCGCAGCCATTATACGTTGCTTTAACCCTGGAATTTAAAACTGATATTTTTGAAAACTTGATTCCTTAAGTTTTAAACACACGCAAATAAAAAATGGTGGATTTTAAAATCCTAACGGACAACAAACAGTCAATAACCACATCCAAGTTAGTCCAACAATTGGAAAAAAGAAAAAAAAATTAACCATAAAAATGTTACCCAGACGAATTTTGTTATTTGTATTATTCGTAAATGTTGTTAATGTTACCACAAAGGTACAGCGTTTTTAAATGGGCATCAAAATTAACTCAAGATTTTATATTAGGCAATAAGCCTACAGCAAAAGCTATTCATAAATCAATGGCTTATAAGTTGTATACCATCTCTAATTGGCATCTCCGGTTTGTTAACAACTTAAAACATGTTCGAATTTTACCTCATGTTAAGGCTCCTAATTACTTCAGGTCACAGGTTACATTATACGTTTGTCCATTCTGCGGCTGGATAATCTGGCAGATTCGATCCAAGTCGCTTCAATTAGTCGCGCTGTCCAATGACGTTTAAATCAAACATTGCGTCATTCAAAGACCGCTCGTGTATTCGCTAACAAACGCCTTTGTGACGTAGCAGGGCACATCAAAGGAGGGTGGGTTAAAAAAGTTGAAAGTGTTTGTGAGAATGAAGGCTTACTTATGGTGTTATAATAACGGTTTATGGTTGCTTGATTTAAGGTTTCGCGTTTCAATTATAAATTGTTCGTGGATAAGTTAAAAATAAATTTAGCTTGAAGCAGTTTCACCAAATCGACGTGGACTGAGCAGCGCTAGGATTACAAACATGTAAACAGCATTTTTCGGTTTGACTTAGGTGATTGTAAAGAAAACGAAAAAACGCTACGACCTGCTAATAAAGACTAACTGCTAATAATCTGTTGTAGTTACACAAGTAAGTTGTATTTTGAAATAACTTTATAGAAATCTGAGAGCGTTTCGTTACTTTAAAACACTTTAGAATGCCACTGCATGTAAACATGAGAGTTTGTATTATGCGTGGGTTTGGTGTATGTAGGTGGTGCCATTGATTGCTATCAAGTCCGTACAATTCCTGCTATATAGCGATAGACGTGTGTTGTGTGGCGTGAAGTTAACTATAGGCTTGAAGTTGTCTGCGTTATATAATTATAGTAAGATTATTTTGTTGAGTGAGTTTGCGAGTTTTCCGTTTTTATATAAAATAAATAAATCGTCCTCGTGTTAAGTTAAAACATTCGCCCGTAAAGCTGAAACAGCGAAAACGAAAAAATGTTTACCTATTCATAATATCAATAACATAAAATTAATTAATCAAAAAAGTCAATTTTCAAAACTATTAAGTCAACTTTCAAAATGCTGAATTAGGTTTTAATACAACACACATCTCGAACCACTGCTGAAATTTTGCCTTAAATACGTCAAATACCTTAATTAGTGGGTGAATTTGTATTAAAAAAACAGTGTTTAAGACCCACTTTTCCAGATGGAGTCTTTCCGCGGCTTTTGTGTCAGATTCGAACGATCGAGTTTCACGATTAACTCCAGACTGTCTGAGCCCAAACCTCGAGTATCACTGTGACTCACAATGCTGCTCTTTATTACGTCACAGACCCCGACAAGTAACGCGTGGGGAGAATGTGATGGCCAGGTTATTTTGTTGGAACGCGGAAGTTTTTTTTTCATAAGGTTGCGGTTGGACAAATTTGGCGACGAGCAATTTTAATAAAAGTTTCGCTTGTTAAGCTGAGGCTTGTACATTTGTGTCTATGTGGAGATCGACGAACTGCTTTGCTTTGGGCAAGAGATTTAAGTCTGTCGTTTTAGTTAAGGACTTTCGTTGTTGTAAGTGCTAAAAAATTACAAATTTTTATGTAGAAATGTAACTTTTTAGGCGTGATTGCTTTGGCATTTTGCGACAGTTTGGTAAAATCAAGTGTATAGTTTAGAAATAGAATTTAAACGGCTTAAGTTTTTAGTTCAGTTAATTTCTAAATTTTAAATAATAAATATTAAAAAATGTTAAACCATTTATCATTGGGTTTACTGTTTTTAAAAAGCAAGTTAGTTCAAGGTTTGACATTGTTTGCAAGCAGAGGCCCGCGAAAAACATGATGTAACGATACGAAACAACGCGCATATATTTTCCTGGCAATTAATTGAATACGTTTTCTGTTGGTTATGAACAAAGAGCTAATTTCACGAGTTTCATATTTTGCCTTTAAGGGAGTTTGTTAGTGATAAGTTGAAGATTGCATAAATTGTGGAAACGCGATAAAATGACAAACAAGCCAGCAATAACTGCGGATAATTCAAATAAAAGCGAAGAAAATGAGGTGAGTTTAAATCGAATCTACGGCTTCCTTTGTTTTTATCACAAATCATTGGAAATCCCTGTGTTTTTCGTTCATTTTATTTTTTAAATACTTGCGTCATACTTCTAAGGCAATATACAAATTTGGAAAATAAGTTAGACATTTTCTTGTATCGTAATTTTATTGAGACGATAGAAATATCAAAGGTTTAATGAGCTTTGAGTTTGTTACTACGTCTAACTTCAACCCTTATCCTCCAAGATAATTTTATTTTTTAAGGTTTTTATCGAAATGTTGCCAAAAAAAAAATCCTACAACGGATCAGCGGAGCGTCAAATCCAATCATCGAAACGAAGAAGGAATTTATTAAAAATCCGATTTTTTTCCGCCCTCGCCTTATTGTCACTGCTACTGGCGATCAGTTTAATCCTGTACTTTGCAGTCGTCCATTTTCGCACAAATCAACAACAATCCACGACCCCAGAGTCTAGTTACACAAATGCAGGTATGAAACAAAACAAAACGAAAATAGCGATCGTTTATAAGTTTGTTTTTCCTAAAACCTGGAAAATGCGCGATAATCGAAACATCATTAAAGACAAAAAAACGACCTCTGACCTTAAAAAAAAATATGAAGCATTAAAAAGAAAGTAAATATAAAATACAACTTTATATTTCCAAAGATATACGCTACATACAATACCTAAAAGCACTCAGACACAAATGTAAACTTTTCCAAATTTTATTTGGGACAGTCACGACTTCAACGGGGCTTCCCCCGACTGTTACGTCAGGAACCACCGGCGTCGCATTTCCAAATACGTCCACAGACCAGGGAGGCGCCTCCACTCAAGCGTATCAACCAGACGTAACGTCTTCTGACTCAGCGCCCACACAGAGCGTGACTCAGCAGTTTACAGGTGGCGACCCACGTTACGGTCTACTGAACACGCAGTTCTGTAGCAGCTTTTAGTTTTGTTTCGACGTTTTTTTGTTGAGATTAATTTACAGGAATTTAATTTTTGTATTTTCAAGACTGGTGACGTCATTCCATGGCGAAACTTGTTTAGCGTTAAAATCTTACAACTTTGATTAGCTTAAACACTTTAGAAAAGTAAGGATCTCCCGCCGACAATAAAATGTAAAGAAAGGTTCTAGTCTTCGTATCCAAACTATTTATTTATTATAAAACATAAAATCCTTTCTTAAATTTTAATAAATAAACAGTCTTAAGACCTTTTATTAGGTTTAGAATAGCTTAACGAATAACTGTAGCTTAAATATTTTTTTACACGAGTTTTTTTATATTTTAAGGTTTCGAGTTAATATCTGGGGACTTCACCTACTACGAAGCGGTGAAGGCTTGTGACGCAATAAAGGCGATTCTTGCGCTGAAACAAGATATGGAACAAGCTTACAAAGATGGATTCGAAAAGTAAGAAGGCAAACTTCGGTGTTGTTGTTGAACGTCACAATTACATACAAAAGCACCTCTACCTAATAAACAATTATCTTAAAATAAGAATGTTTTTAAAAAATCGTTTTAAAACAAAATTTATTAATAATGTGATGTTTTTCTAAAAACACCTGAACTAAATTTGCGATGAAAACAGTTATTTACGTAATATTACGTCATTGAAAAACTACAAAAAAACATACAATTTATTTTATCTTAAAAATTTAAAACATGTAGTGTTTACACTTGAAACAAGTTATTATGACGTCACACAGGTGTCAGTACGGTTGGCTGCGCGACCTCCATTCTTCGCTCATAATGCAAGTGGGGAATCCCCGATGTGGGGGCGGAAATGTGGGGGTTACTTACTCGGGGAATCCCCACGAACCTACCCACGTCATAAGTGGCGCTTATTGCGTCAACAAACCAGGTGAGTACGATAATATCGGATCGTGAACGATACTCGGTGATATCATTGATATAGTATACGACACTAAACAAAGATAAAATTTAAGATGCAATGAAAAAAGAATATGGATTTTGATAAAAACTGAGATGATAAAGTTTTACAAAATGCCAATAAACTTGTTGTTATTAACGAAATAATTTATTTATTGTGTTTTGACAAGCTAAGCGCTTACATTTGTTAAATCATTCCAGATTGGTCCAAACTAAGGCTTAAATCAGTTTTGCAGTCGCGAAACATCGTAAACTTTGTCACAATAGTTCACCGAAAAGTCATCGCAGACTCGTCGTATCTGTCTATCAATGATGGAAGCAAGGCAGGCTAGGAAAAACAGCCTGTGGTAAGGTTCGAACTCACGACCTCGGTTTTACCGGGACCGTCCCTCTACCCACTGAGCTACACAGGCTTAGAGGGGAGCAAGTCGAGAAATAACCATGCGCCAATGTTTGCTATATTCTGTTAGTACCATTTATCACACTACATCCATAACATCTCAAAAAGACACAATGGCTGAAACTATGAATGTTTACCAATTTAGGTGAAAATAAACAAATGTCAGTATGATAGGTGTGGCATGTTGACAATGAACTAAATTTACCCAAGTGCACAATAATGCATCCTAAACGAAATTAATTTCCTTGGGGCAGAGATTAATTTGCAAGCAAGGCTAGTGGAATGTAACCTTTCAGGGAGATTCGAACTCACGACCTCGGCAGTATTCGGTTGTTTCTCTTAAAACGTAAACAATTATTTATTACTTCCAACATTTTAGCTCCCACAAGCCACCAGGTCGCCTCCACTCAAGCGTATCAACCAGATATGACGTCACCTGACACAGCACTTACCAAGAGCGTGACTCAGCGCTATACAGGTTGGGCTACGGTCCACTAAACTCCTGATTTTTAACCATACTCCCTTATTTTACTAAATATTTTGCAGCAGTTATCTGTTTGTTATTTTAATTTCGCTGGTAACAATTTATGTATATCTTCGTTTAATTTAGGAGATTTAACGACTAGTAATGCGATTTTACGACAATATATATATATTCCAGATCACTACATAAACCATAAATTCAACAGGTGAATTCATTTTTAGTAAAGTGTTGCACACATTTTATTTCGCCGGTTTCTATTTTAAGGCTTCGAGTTAATATCTGGGGACTTCACTTACTACGAAGCGGTAAAGGCTTGTGACGCAATAAAGGCGATTCTTGCGCTGAAACAAGATATGGAACAAGCTTACAAAGATGGATTCGAAAAGTAAGAAGCAAACTTTGATGTTGTTGGTTAAAAGTTTTAAACAAATCATTTTAATATTATTTACAATGACATATTTTCCGAGGGAAACAACTTTTAAACAAAAATTCTTTCTCGTGTGTCTAAATGATTTTCGAAGTGAGGTGTTTGATAAAAAAAATTACGTAAAACTCATTATTCACACAATACTACGTCATCAATAGGACGGAAATCAACAAAAACGGGTCCGTTTCCATAGAACGCACGAATTTAGTGTGTTATAGTTTAAAACTTTGAGATAACTCTTATAAATTTACATCATTAAAGACAACGTCAACGTCTTTTCCTGGTAAATACTTTTTTTAAAAGGAAGGAAAGTTGAAAGTGAGAAGTTAATTTAAACTAGAACTACGTCATATTGCCTCGTAAACAACTCTAATATTAACGTTAGTTGTTTACATTTGAAACAAGGTATTATGACGTCACAGGTGTCAGTACGGTTGGCTGCGCGACCTCCATTCTTCGCTCATAATGCAAGTGGGGAATCCCCGATGTGGGGGCGGAAAGGTGGGGGTCACTTACTCGGGGAATCCCCACGAACCCAACCGCGTCATAAGTGGCGCTTATTGCGTCAACAAACCAGGTGAGTACGATAATATCGGATCGTGAACGATACTCGACATTAATTAAAGCCCTTAACATATTTAAGCTACATTAAGAAAATCGATGTTATACGATTCCAACAAGTCAAGATAATTAAAAACAGTGATAACATAAAACCGAACGACGTGCTGTGAGAAACAACTTCTAAGCTCCGTTCTTTTCGATACAAACTTAGATCTACGAAGCTATTCTATCAACTTATTTTAATTGAATTCAATCGTGGGGCTTTAAAATTATTTTTAATATAATAATACTTTGGGAAAACAAACCGAAATCGGTTTACAAATTACAAATATGATTAGAAAAAATAAAATTCTGTCGTGAAACGCGAACTCACGACCTCGGCCAAACCAGCTCCATTAATTTAGTTACTCTGTTGTTGTAACTATTTTATTACTGCAACTTTTAGTTCAAACAAGCCACCAAGTCGCCTCCACTGAAGCGTATCAACCAGACGTGACGTCACCTAACTCAGCACTTACAAAACGCGTGACTCAGCGATTTACAGGTGGGGTTACGGTCTGCTGAACACACCTGGGTATTAATCTTACTTCATTATTTTACTTAAATATTTTGCAAACCTTACTTACCACTATCTGTTCTATATTTATGTTTCGTTGGTAACAATTTATGTCTATTTCCTTTGATTTAAGGTTTTTATTGACTATAGTAATGCCATTTTACGAAAATATATATATTCCGAACAACTACATAAAACCTTAGTGTCATCAGGCTAATTAATTTAAACAGTATTATTTTATTTCATCGGTTTATTTTCAAAAGGTTTCGAGTTAATATCCGGGGACTTCACCTACTACGAAGCGGTGAAGGCTTGTGACGCAATAAAGGCGATTCTTGCGCTGAAACAAGATATGGAACAAGCTTACAAAGATGGATTTGAAAAGTAAGAAGCAAACTTTGATGTTGTTGGTTAAAAGTTTCAAACAAATCATATTAATATAATTTACAATGACGTATTTTCCGAGGGAAACAAATTTTTCAAAACATGGATGTTTGAAAAATAAAATAGGTTTGAACAATTTTCGAAGTAAAGTGTCTGATACAAAAAAAAAAAAATTACGTAAAACTCATTATTCGCACAATATTACGTCATCAATAGGGTGGAAAACAACAAAAACGGGTCCGTTTCCATAGCAACGCACGAATTTAGTGTGTTATAGTTTAAAACTTTGAGATAACTCTTATAAATTTACATCATTAAAGACAACGTCAACGTCTTTTCATGGTAAATACTTTTTTAAAAAGGAAGGAAAGTTGAAAGTGTGACATTAATTAAAAGTGTTACAAAAAATTATTGACTTCGTCATAAGGATAGAAATATAAAATAGAATGTCTTTCCATCGCAACCCTACTAGTAGTTGTTTACGTTTGAAACAAGTTATTATGACGTCACACAGGTGCCAATACGGTTGGCTGCGCGACCTCCATTCTTCGCTCATAATGCAAGTAAAGAATCCCCGATGTGGGGGCGGAAATGTGGGGGTCACTTACTCGGGGAATCCCCACGAACCCAACCGCGTCATAAGTGGCGCTTATTGCGTCAACAAACCAGGTGAGTACGATAATATCGGATCGTGAACGATACTCGATAATATTTGAATAATTAACATAAAGCCAACATTGTTTAATTTATTTTTATAATAATTTCATGAAAAACTTTATCACACTTGAGTTCGAATACTTAGTATATATACAAAATAAATAATGCAACCTGGAATAACATCAGGATCGACGAAATTAAGAGTTGTTGTTCCTTTTGTCTGTTGAATGGTTTTAGAAGCTGTATTCTAACTTGTAAAACTTATTCTTGGAACACAAGAACTACTTATTACTAACTAATATCAGAACGAACAAACTATTAAATTGAGAAAAAATGCTGTTGAAATGTATTTTTCTGCCTCCAAAACTAGGTATAATTACCCTAAAAGTATAAAAAAAATGTTCCACTCAACAATAGCGGCATACACCTAAAAATAACCGCAGTTTATCTTTTCTAGCATTAAGTTATTTCGTTTTGTATTTTTAAAGTATTATATTTACGCAGCGGATCTAGGGGCTGCACCCCCCCGTAGAACCCCCCGATGGGTGAACTGGTGGGTGAGGGTTGACCCCTCTGACGTATATGACCTTGAGCAGTTGCTCTCCAGCGAGGGAAATCCCCCGCACGGCATGCTGGGTTCTGTCCGTTCTGTTTACCCCTGCTGTGGTTTCTTCAACATTACTCATGCAATGAACCGGACTTTCGTCAAACACACGAGGTTGGTGTTTCAATAAATGTATAAATTTTACCCCGAAAAAACGAAAGAAGTATTGAAATGCACCGGATTTTGACTAAAAAGTTAGGGTAACGTGTGAATTTGATGCAACAACTGCCAAACTGACATTTTAAGTATCGGTTGATTTTACCAGAAATTTAGCGATTTTGACACTAAGACTCACTAAACAGATTATTTTATCCAAAAATGTAAAAACAGAGAGTACTTAACCCTCAGGAAATAAAAAACAAACATTCACAACAAAAATACAAACACCAGCAGATTCTAACGCTCGTTTAAAACTCTGTTACATCATCTATATATGACGTCCGATTAGCTAAATGACGTCACAATTCATTCAGATCGCTGGATTTCATGAAGTTGCTTGCTGATGCTTACAAGGAAACGTTCCCTGGTATCACGGTCATGCCTCACGTTCACGCTTCATATGATTCCATGATCACTAACGGAGCCGCAACAACAAACAGGTGAACAATGGGATGTGCGGTGTGATATTTCCGACGTCGTTCATATATTTAACATCATATTTTGGGGTTTTATGCTACTTTTGTCGATATAGTTACAAGTTACTAAGATTGATAAAATAGATTTGCAAAGTTTACGTTATTCAGAAAATTAGTCAAAAGTTTAATTTGGGGAAAAACAGTAGATATTTATCTTTTAAGGTAAAATACGCTCTAAATTACAAACCATTACTGAAAACATATATAAATATATATCGTGACGTAATCAATACCGCCATAGTATCGGACGGGTATCGGCTCCGATCCGATATTATCGGACAATTTTAGAAACAATCTTAAAGGGATTAATAGTGGGTGTCGTCATAATACTTACACAGTTACAATTGTTTCAGGACAAACACGATAGACGATATTGTGAACAAAGCTCTATTGTCTGGAATTGATGGCGTCATAATAGATTACGAACCAACAGAAGATTACACACAAAATCACACAATTATTTACAGGTAAACATAGGGTTGCCAACCGTCCTTTATTACAAAGGACAGTCTTTTCCTTTTTTGTCCTTGTCCTGTTTGACATTCATAAAGGACGCCAAATGTCCTTTATTTTGATCTTTTGTACTAGATTTCATTCAAAAACGTTATTATTTAGAATATCTATTAAAAATCAAGAGCATGTATCATGTATGTGAAAATGCCTTACTAGCTACCGAAGCAGATGAAATCGTTACTAAAGCGTAAAGATCCGATCCAGTTGACAGGTAGCAGCTGTGGTGTGTGGTTTGTCGCGTTGTGCGGCAGTGCCATTGGAATCTAATTTCTAGGTTCTGTTTAGAGCGTTTCTTTATCGCTGCCAAACAGTATAGTCAAATTTGAGTTGCGCTTAAGACAATAAGACTTCTTCCATCCTTTATTATGTTACTGAGAGTAAACAGCTAAAAGATAATGCCAGCATAAAAGACTAGAAAAAAATTGTCTAATTAAAAATGAGCTTTTTATATATTTCAATTTCGCGAACACATGTCAAGAATTTTCAGAGAAGATCAAACAAGATTCTGTGCTACGTAAGACAGCAAAATCTCAGAAAAAATATAATTTAAAAAAATAATAGTTCCAAATATACTACGAATAAATGAACATTCTATAATGTATTTCTTATTTGTGTTATTTCATGCATGTCATAAACTCATAATTACCATTTTTGAAATTGTTAAAAAGGAAAATACGTGTTTTTGTTACTTTTAAGTTATGTAACGCAACCATAATGGTTATGTTTAAATATTTTGTTAAAAAGGATATATATATATATATATATATATAAAACATATGCATATTATTTTTTGTCCTTTATTTTCCATTGACAAAATTGGCAACCCTAGGTAAACATGTGAAAAAATTATCATTTTAGTTTACATTTAATTGGTTGTGGAAATATTTTTACCATTTTTCTATTTCTAGAAATTTTCTTGAAGAATTAAATAAAAAGATGAAATCTAAGAACTTAAAAGTCGGGTTTATGTTGTCGGACTGGGGAATTCTAAAGGTAAATATCGTTTAAGTCAATCATAAGTTTATTTAAATATTTGTTTCATAATTTGTAATAGGCCTATATACTTTATGTTAACTGTTGCCGTCGTAATTTACTATAAATATGTTTTACAGGCTTAATTTAAAGGTTATAAGAAACAAAGTAACATTTATAATCACGCTAGTCTAATGGGCTACCTTAAGCTTAATAAAGAAGACACTCAAAATTTAATGGTGAATTGGCAAAATGACTTTTATATTTTATGTAACGAACAGAAATAATAAGTTAAAGTCTTAGGGTCTAAGCATTTCGGTTAATTAAAATTTTGATACATAAAAATTGTAAATTAAAATTGAATTTATTGTTTAAACAATCGATATTGTTTGTAGTATTATGACGTGTACGCCGACCTCGATGTTGAAATGTTCGCATCAATGGGAAATACGTATTACGGAAGTAACATCACAAGAAATAAAATAAACGTGGACAACATGAAGCGCCATATCGCCACCCAGCGGTAAGACGCTTATTAATCCGCTAGGAGTAAGACAGCTTTACTATTTTGTTATCAGTAAACATTTGTAATTATGTCGATAAAACACCCCGAGCATATCTGTGGCCTTCTCAACCTGTCGCTTCTTGATAGTTGCTTTTATTATTCTCGTTGCGTAAAAATACAAAAAATCAAAAACTTTTTTTTAAACTCTTTTGTGGATTTTTCTTTTTTTAACATTTTTCGTTTAAAACGTAAAATATCGTTCGATTATAGTTATGATAACGAAACTTGCGCTTGTAATAAATTTATTTTCTTAAATTTAAGAACGAATATTTTTTACATTTGTCAAAGACTTCAAATTGGGCTCGGCTCGATGATTGACAGCTCCAAGCACCGCCCTAAAGTCGACTATAAGTGGGTCAAAGGTCAACTAGGCGATTTTCTTAGTTACGTCATAAAGAGCGGATTGTCTCAGTTGAACATCTGGCCGGCGAGGTGGGGCTCAATTACGGAAACGGAAAAGTTCTTCGTGGAAGAGCTGCGACGATTTGCGGAAACGGAAATGCGATCGTGAAATGAGCTGTATAGCGCCATCTAGCGTTTGTATACGAGGGAGTTTGTTAGAAGTGTGACGTCATGACGTGATTACCAAGTGTTGTGGCCAGGTACTTTGAAAACAGACATAGCGAATGGCGTCATTATAACGGTCAAATAAGCAAATCTGGACAAATTGTAAAAAGCTGATGATTTCCAAGATGTTCAACCGATACTTTGGGAAGTTGATTTACCTTGTATTTTGAAATCTATTTTTAAGATTTTAGGTTTTAAGTAGAAAACGCTGATAAACATGGTATCGGATCGGCACCGATACCACTCCCGTATCGTACAATTACCGATACTGACACTAGATATCGGCTCTCTGGTTGTGACGTCACAAATAATGTCATATTATAAGTGATATTATAAATGTTTCAAGTTTTAATATTCCGATTGTTGAAAGTTAGGATTTCTAAAGAAACGATTGGGTCGTTGTATGAGGAACCTATAACGTTGTGTTCTGTGGTATTGACCACGGCTGCGGAGTCGGTTAATAATAACCCGACTCCGGCCAAATGCGCAATTTTGTCGAATCCCGTGTCCGGCCCGGACTCTACAGCCTGTATTTCACCAGTTTACATAAAATATAACGTGGACACTAAAATAACGTGGATATTCAGCAATCGACTTATAGGGATATTCTATAATTCATTCACTTAAAATACATGGTTGGAAAATATTCCGCCAGAAGCTATTCCACCTTTACAATTTTTATTTGGCGGCCATTTCAGTTTTAAAATTTGGTACTGCGCATGCGTATGTCGGATTCTGGTATAGTTTTACAAGTTCTTACTCGAGTCCCGACCCCTCATCCCTGGTATTAAGATTTCATATTGGCATGCTTAATTCTGACGTCTGAACTATTGTAATGAGTTTTTGGAATGCGCTGTTTTTTTTTATTTTAATTGTTCATAGGCCCCAAATTAATTTTGTTTGTTTTTCCACTTTGAAGTTCCAGGAATCTTTCAGGTAATTAACTTGTATGAAATGAATGTTTAAAAACAAGTTCCTTACGTTTTGTGTGAAGCTGTGACGCTTTTTATGTGTTTCGCAAACTTATTGGAGTTCCTTCGTATAAAAACAAAACGAAATTTACTGTGTCCTTGAAAGAAATGTTCTTTTTACCACTGTGGAAGAAAATTGTCACCAATCTTGCCAAACCTTGTTTTTTGTTAAACAAGAACTTTTAGTTCGACGCATTGAGGTAAATTTAATTTTTTTGCAATTGTGAGTTTTACTATTTATTTTTCCAAATATTTTCAAAAATGTTGTTTGTGCTATTTATTGCCTTTACGAACTTTGTAGATTTCAAATAAAATTCATAACAACCAAACTTTTTTGCATTACTCAAAATTTCCTAAATTTGCAACAAAATTACTTGGAACTCAACATAATCGAAACAAATCAACCAACAATCAGGTCGAAACAAACATTAAAATTTAAATTAAAAAAGTTGAGGCCAAAACGATTTGAAAACAACTCAAGTTGTAGAAACAAAGGGACATTTTTTAAGCCTTAAAACAACAGCGGGTGGTTATTTAAAAATATTAAAATCATTCGGTACAAATAACAAGCAACATGTTTGATCATTCGAGAGCTATCCCTTTACACACTAATTGTAAAAACATCGAGCGGAATTTAAAAAAAGTACGAGATTGAAAAGTATGGGGATTTTTTTACACTTGGTTTACACCAACGAGCGATTTCTGTCTATTAATAAGTTACCTGGTTGAGCTAACTTTATTTTATAGTTAATGTTGGGCATGTTTAGAGTAGAATCGGAAGGTATTCTAAAAAATGGGTTTTTATGCTTTAATAACGAATCCAGAGCATGGAATACATTTTAACTAAATATTTACCTTTAATTTTTTTGTATTCTTATATATACCCTATACAAACTTTAGTGACACAACAATTTTTTAAGATATGCAGACAGTAATCCAGGGGTTTTTAAACTATTTTTAACCCAGCGAACCTTAGTTTAAGAACTCTAATGTACTAAAAAATAATATCGGGATCCGGCTACTAACATTCATAGTTAAAATCCATCAGCTTACCAAAAATATAATGAATTTTAGAAGACAAAATTTGAACATTCCTAGCACCCATAAATTAACCTAAATAAAGATTTGGCGAAACACTTTCTTATGATCTCTAAGATAAACGTTAAGCAAGTAAATCAAGAAGTTCTTTAAAAGATGAAACAAACAGCTTTGAATTCTGCTCGACAATCGCTCGTTTCACATTTCCTCCAAACCCGATGAAAGCATCCTGAAAAAAAGTGTTTCGATATTTATTTCTGTGTTAATAGGCAAGAACTTTATAATTGAAAGGCATGGTAAATAATGATTTTAATGATGCAAATTACAATTATATAACTTATTTATCCAATTTACAGTTAATTAAATCGATAGCACTAAAAATACAAATATTTTTAAACACTAAAAATTGATAGCAACATTTTATTTTAGAATTATTGCAAATTTAATTTTTTTTATGAAATAAGAGTTTGGAATGAAACAGAATTAAAAGTTATTCGTTATACAGACAAAGGAGATGAATAAATTATATAAGGGTCACTTAAACCGTTCGACAACCTCTCTGTTTATGTTCGGCGGAAGTTACAAACACATATAAATAATGATTACTAATACTCACAGCAGGGGGTGACGCCTCCATGTCAGTTGCTCCGTCACCAATCATAACCAAACTAAACAAACAAGCTTTAAAGTTTATAAGGTGATACAAAACAGATTAGTCATTTTGGAGCATATTGGAGGTGTTAGTAAGACGTAATAAAAATATCAAAGCCCATACAGAAGTAGGCAGCATTTTGAACGGCACTGTACCTTCTCCCTATGTTGAAAATGAATACAGAGTTATTCGAAACGTTCAAAATTATACCTACTTGAGCTTTGGTATTCTTATTACGATTAGTTATTGTTTATAATAATTTTAAAAACATATATGCCCTAAAGTTTTTTTTTATCTGACAATTAAAACTTTTTAAATTGCTTCGTGTATTAAAGTGTTGAACCAGTGAGTAAATAATAACCAGAGTGGTAATTTATAATGCATAGCGCCCTCTAGTGTAAGCGCTTACTTCTTAAAACCGTGATTTTTCTTGAGCAGCTCAACAACAGCGGGTTTTCCCCCAGACCGGGAAGTGGGACATGTTTCGTCAAAACCTGCGTACTCGCCTAAAAAAAAAAATAATTAGGTCTAAAAATAAAATTGAATCATGATTTCACAAGTTATATTTATCTGCCAAATAACCTTACTTAAATCAACATGTCATAAAGTTTAATCACAAAATGTTTTATTTTTTACTATAGCATTATAAAATGAAAATAGTTGGCTGATAAGTTAAATATGAATGTAATTTTTTCTGTAAAATGTTTGTTAAAATAAAACAAATATTTAATTGTTTTGGACTTAATTGTGGGTCAGGAAAGCATGTTATGTGGCATCCAAAAAACAAAATTCACAAAAATAAAGAAACTTTTTACTAATTTGCACAGGATACTTAAACAATAAAAATTATTAACATTCGTTACCCGTGAAAAAATACTTTAGTCGGTTTGCAAAAATGTCTTTAGAATCAATTCCAAGTAGTTTTGCGACGGGTTCGATTAATTCCCGCATTCCACCAGAAACAAGAAAAACTGAACAACCTCTGGATTTCAACTTAAATACCAAATCTCTAAACATGACGACAAAAGATTTATTTGAAAAAATACTAACTAATATTCCTTTTACTAAATTCTTTTTTAAGATATTATTAACTAATTCATGTGATTTTAGAAATTATAAGTACACCATATTTACACTTAACATAAGCAGTTAAAGAAGTAATATTAAAACCTTTTTTGGTTGGCAAAATAAAAATAAAGTAGTCACATATTTTTTTTAAATAAATTAATATTTAAAGAAGTTTTAAAGAAAATGTACAGGTTTTAAGATTTAAAACTATATTGCTTGATATTTTTTGAATACAAACACAAAACTTGAGCTACACATAAAATAAATTCAAAGGAAATATTTAAATACTTTGACCAAGAGTGTTTGTAATAAACAGCCAGAAAATGTTGGTTACGATGTTATTCTTACTTTACCCCAGGGGTGAGCTGAGGGGGGTGGCTCGATAAAAACTTCTCGATAGTTTCGCGATGTGGGTTTAAAATCTCCAAACGTGCTTTGAACGATTCTTGAAATGTTACACTGCCCCCCATTGCTTGGTTGGTCCTGAAGTTGCATTGCAATAAAGTTTTTAAACAGGCAATTTTAAATGTAATTATTATTTATAAAGATGTCATGAAAGTTAAATGTAGTAGAGGTTGTCATAATTAGCGATAACTTTTTTTAGGTTATATTTCAGAGTAATGTTCAAACAAATAAAAAATGTAAAATTTTTGAATAAAAAACACAAAACTATAAAGAAATTATAAATTTGAAGGTTATATTGTCAAAAATAAAAACAAAATACAATGACAGAAAAAAAATGTTGTTGGGCTATGCAGTATAAAAGATGGATATTATTTTAACTATTGTTGTTAAAATTTATAAATATTAAAAAAAAAATGTTTTTCATAAGGGTTAAATTAAAGTTTAACTCCAACTTTAGCTACATGTCAAACTTTGGTTAAAAAAATATTTAATCAAATTTGTTTTGTAAAAAATGCAGAAAAAAACAAAATTGTCTAGATATTTTGACGGTGCCTTAAATCCCACAATATTATTTTTTTTTTCTTATTGGGTACAGTATTGAACCACTTGCTAAAATTGAAACAGCCTAACCCAAATAATGTGCACCGATTTAATAATTATTCATACGCTGTGCTGGGAAATAAGCCAAACTCGTGTGGACTTAAAATAATCTTTCGACTTGTGGTTGATAGCATTGCTAACATTATTTGGATTAAGGTGCGAGTTTGGGTTGGGTAGGTCAAGTATAGTTACTATATTTATTCTCCAATATTTATATCATCTTGAAATTACAATTTTAAAAATTTGTTTGTTAATAAAAAAACGTGGTTGGATTCTAGACCAGCGCAGATATTCTATCAATATAAAACATCCCTATTGTAAACAGCATAAAAATTGTTTTTGATAAAATCTTACCACTCTTTGACTTTTTCCCCACAGTTGCAGAAAGTTGCGAGAGAATCAATTCCTTCATCTTGACAAACGGTGCTGTCCACATCGAGGCAAACTGCATCAGCGTTCCTGAATACTTCAATCACTGCTTCCCTATTCATCATGGGGCATTTAGTTCAACCACACAAAACGATAATGTGCAACTAACAATAATAAACTAAACTGAAAAGTTGATTGCAACGTGAAACATGGCACAGGTTTTGGCGTGAAGTGCTATTGAATGCACTGAACACACATTTACTTTCAGCAAAATATATTAGGAGTGAAACGCCCATACCTTATCTGCGTGAAAAATTACTCATTCTTAAGCATAAAATGCAGAACGTTTTGGTGGAAAATTTAAGATTTTAGGAGTCATTATTCGGCATATCAATCCCAGTGTACATATCACACTAAACTCCTGAGGCACTCTTTCACTAATGTACGTGAAAATTGACAAAAAAAAAATTCTTCAAATGCCGCTTACCACAACACATATTGTTTGGGTTAGGGTTAGCGTTTGGTTGAGGGTGGGTAAAGTTATTATTAATAATAAACATAATATTACTGACTCACCCTCACCCAAACGATATGCGTTGTGGTATGCGGTATTATTTTGTTTTGTTTTTTGCATAACTTTTCACGTACATAAGTGAAAGAGCGCCCTCCTGACTTGCACCTTAACACAAATAATGTTAACAATATAAACCTTGGGCGAAAATGTGGTAGGATTCTGCCCGCCTCCTTTGTTGCCTTTCAAATAATGCTTTAAATATATTTAAAATGTGAATAAAACATCAAATTAGTTTCTTGTTTCATGTGCTGTTAATAGTAATGCCTGAGACCAAGAGCTAGCCAACCTACAAAATCTCGCCCTATCTCATCCTACAATTTCAAAGGCAAAATAAACATATTTATTCAGCACCTAGAAAAAAAATATTTTACAACCACACTAATACAGGTCTATATTTTAGGAATATCAAAAAAAAAATTAAAAATTTAAAAAAATATTAATATTCGCCGAATATTAAAATATAAAAACATTTGCCAACCGTTTAACCAACAAATTAGGGTAGACCTTTAACACACCTTTCCAACGATGCTACACACGATGCCACTGATATGGGGGATAAGGGTTTAAATCGACGATAACCGATATTTATATTCATAAATAACCATGCGATATAATCGCCATTTTTTGGTTGGCAAGTGAAAATTTCACTTCATTTTAAGGGGATGCTACTGGGAGCAAAAATGGCGATTATATTGCATGGTTATTTATGAATATAAATATCGGTTATCGTCGATTTAAACCCTTATCCCTCATATCAGTGGCATCGTGTGTAGCATCGTTGGAAAGGTGTGTTAAAGGTCTACCCTAATTTGTTGGTTAAACGGTTGGCAAATGTTTTTATATTTTAATATTCGGCGAATATTAATATTCAATATTAATATTTTTTTAAATTTTTAATTTTTTTTTTGATATTCCTAAAATATGGACCTGTATTAGTGTGGTTGTAAAATATTTTTTTTCTAGGTGCTGAATAAATATGTTTATTTTGCCTTTGAAATTGTAGGATGAGATAGGGCGAGATTTTGTAGGTTGGCTAGCTCTTGGTATGCCTGAGGTAGTTTTCAAAACTACCGTAGATATAAACATGCGCATACACGTAATTTAGAAAAGACAAATCTGTACAAAAGGTGAATTCCCTTCCTTCAACCTTAAAAATGAAAAACTACGGCTACTGCTACTAAACTTTTAGCTGAAGGGCATTTGTATTTTTTAATTGCATAACATTCGTATTATTTAATTGTATGACAGGGTAAATTAAAAAAACATTTAAAACCAACATGACATTTTGTTTACCGTTGACGTCACAAAGTTACGAAATAGCGTGTCGTCACAAAATAAAATCTAACGTGACGTCATAAAAAGTAACCTTAAAAACAATATACGGGTCGCTTATTTTTATTAAAGTTTAAATTTGGAGTGGTGTAGTACAATGTACTCATACATACTAACAAATTAAGATTGAAAGAAAAAAACTTTTTTTTAGTTAAGTAGTTAAATTAGGCAAACATTACAGTTTGGGCGGGGCCAGATAAAGTTACCTCAAGACAGAGGTACAACCTCGCTGGTGGTGCCTCCTAGTTTATATCGTTGAAATTTGAACTTGTTGGCTCAACAGTTAAGGGTTAATATCGCTGAATATTAATATTCATATTTTCGAATATTAATTTTTTTTTTTCAATATTTTTTGCTAAAAGTGTGAATGCTGGAAAGATGTAATCAATACAAGGACTGTGTAAAAATTTCAACTCTGTATCGTCACAACTTTCGGAGATATTGCCCAAAACCTATTCCAGTGCGCCAAGTTCGCGCAGGTCTCGCTACAGGGGATTTTACGAACGCAAATTCACAACAACGTTCGGCCATTGCTACAGCTTGAACATTTTTTTGCCCAATGCAAATTGATCAATCTTAGTAAAATACCTTAAAAACTTCAACGATTGATCAGCGCTAGTACAGTTTACTGATTTCTCCCCATTACATTATTAACAGGGTAATGAATAAAATTCATACATTAAAGATAATATAACATCCGAATAGAAAGAGAGCCTTCGCAGGTTTCACATACTTAAAAAAATCCTATAAGCGCTGTTTTATAATCAACGAAATTTAATATATGGTTATCATTCAGAACATGCCCGACCAAGCTAATTTTTTACATTTTGAGTGCTTTTGGAAACCTATTTTTGAAAACCTATTGTTTAGCATTCTATGTTTCTATTACGTAATTTAACATTTTTGTTACGCTTGACTGACGATGGCGTGATGAAGGAGAGTTAGTTTTTTTTTGTTGAAATTGTTTCTTTAAACTAAACTTCTATCAAAATATTTACACAAAGATTGTGTTGCTTAGAACTTAATAACTCAAGAATTATTTAGGCTCTGGTCTAGAATCCTACCCCATTTTTGTCCGGGGATTTATGTTGCTATTGACATTATTTGGGTTAGGGTGCGAGTTAGCGTTTGGATTTAGGTGGGTGAAGTATTATTATTATATTTGTTATCCAATGTTTATATCTTCTCGCAATTTCATTTTTGACAACTTTTTTTGCTGTAAAAAAGTTGTAGGATTCTAGACCAACGCCTAAATAACTCTCGAGTCTAGGGTTCCTCTTTTTCTCGGATTTTGTTCACTCCCGGGAAACAAGATTGAAAAATGAAACTTCCCGGGATTCCTGACGAAAAAATTATACCTAAAATTACGTCATTATGACGTTTGAAAATTATTTTATATTGGCTTCGAACATTTCATTGATCTCATTTATGGGCGCTGGTCTAGAATCCTACCACAACGAAACAACATTTGGGTTAGGGCACAGGTTAGCGTTTGGGTTAAGGTGGGTCAAGTATTATTATTAAATTAGGAATATAATATTACTTGACCCACCCACACCCAAACGCTAACCCGCATCATAACTCAAATTTTGTGCGTTGATTTTAGAACTGTGGTAGGATTCTAGACCAGCGCCCATTTATGTTCTGTAGTATTGCTTCTGCAATCTTACAAGACCTTCTTGTATTAAAGTGAGTACCCTTATTTGTTTTAATTTCAAGAAGCGTATGCAAGGCGCATTTTATTGGTAGAATAAATTCAATTAATTTTTTTTGCTGCTAAGCTCAAATAAAGCAACAGGCAATGACGATATCATGGTTTGTACTATTTTTTGCGCTCCTTGACTTCTGCACATAAAAATTTATGCAAAAAAACAAAAAAAAATTCTGAATACCATAACGCACATTATTTGAGTTAGGGTGCGAGTTAGCGTTTGGGTGAGGGTGGGTGAAGTGTAATTATATTTATTATTAATAATACGACATGACCCACCTCATTCAAACGCTAAGAGCACCCCCAACTCAAATAATCTGCGTTATGGTATGCGGTATTTGTAGACCGTTTTTTTTGCATAACTTTCTACGTGCAGAAGTAAAGAAGCGGCCTATTTTTTTATATTTGTCAAAAACGACAATATTTTTTAAGTTTTGCTATGTTGCCGAATACCCGGGATTTAAAAAAAAAATTCCCGTGATTCAGGATTGTTAATTCGCGGGAAATCCCGGTAATCTCCCGTCGAAACATTCCCGGAGAGGAACCCTACTCTAGTCATATGTTTTTAGGGCGCTGGTCTAGAATCCTACCACAATGCACATTATTTGGGTTAGGGTGGGTCAAGTATTATTATTAAATAATGAATATAATAACATTTAACCCACCCACACCCAAACGCTAACTGGCACCCTAACCCAAATATTGTGCGTTGATTTAATAATTGTGCTAGAATTCTTGTTTACTAAACTTCAACTATCGAAGAACATTCCACAACTTTTGCAATAAATCGTATTGTACTTTGCAGATCCATGGGCAGCAGTGTGTTACACAGGCGTAATATTAGCATTTTCCGAAACCTACTTTAAACCTCCCCATGTAATATATGACGTTTCTGATCTGGCAAATGATTCCAACAGATTGCAGATATGTGTCAGTAGTTGTAAATCAAAAAGTTTTATTTTTCGTTTCTTGTTTTATAGAAATTTAGTTCCATTTTAGGTGTATATCTATAATTGTTGCAAAGATGAAATTTTTCGTTGTAATTGGGGTTCTTATTTTGGCAATGGGTGTTATATCAAAACCGAGTGAGCCAAAAATTAAAGATTGTGGTTCAACAGCTGGAAAAATCAACGACATCTTGGTCGATCCATGCGATAATCCTAAAGCATGTCAACTGGAAAAAGGAAAAAACTACACGATTATCGCCAAATTCACCCCAAACAAAGTTATAACAGAGGCAAATGTGAAAGTGCACGGAATTATTCATGGTGTTAAAGTACCATTCCCGCTTGCCAATGAGAACGCTTGCAGCGGTTGTGGACTGGATTGCCCACTAAAGGTTGGGAAGGAATACGAATACCATGCTACACTCCCAATATCCTGGCTCTATCCTTCCGTAAAGGTGATTGTAGAATGGGAAATTTTGACGTCGAATGTTGACGTTATCTGCTTTGAAATGCCAGTTGAAATAGTGAGTTCAGGAAAATTTTTGTTTTGGTGATTTTCCACATATTTGTGTCTGAGTAATTGTATGTTGTCACCTTTTTCACATAAAATTGTATTTATAGTTTAGCTTCCATGTATTCAATTGTATTTTCGTAATTCGCCTCCGCAAAAACAATTGTACTTATAAATCCCTTGTAAGACAATTTTTATTTGAAATAGACAAATAGTAAATAATATTGTTTAGATATTAGATTATTTTTAAAGACATAATGTATCTTGGTACTTACTTTAATTTAAAAATCAAACAAAATTGTATAAATTGCTTTTGTATTTTGTATTATCTGTATTTTCAGAAGCAGGTTTAAAAGTTGAAATTATGTTTGGTACGAATCAATGCAGAACTAATATTAGTAAATTGTTTTTGTGTGATTTCACTTGTTGCTTCATATTGCTTTTTATGTTTATAACTTATGCTAAAACCAATTTGTGTATATATATAATGTAGACGAATAGTTTTGCTGTTAAAATTACAAAGTGAAAATATGTCTTATCGTGGCAAAGGACGGGGAAACAACAGAAAAGGTAAGTTTTTGTGAATATTTACAGGGTTTACCACAAAATCCTTCATATAATTGCTGTATTGAAAAGTCTTTAAAAAACCCGATGTGTTTTTTCTTTGAGTATTTTTTATGTCCAGCTTAATTTATACGCTTTGAAAGTGCCTTTAAAAAAACATTTTTAATTATGTGAACCATAGCATTTGTACTGTTTTGTTTTTGAATTTTGTTCAAAAATTTTTATGCAATTCAATCCGTCTTTGAATACCTTTTTTTTTATAAGTTTTTGAAATGTTTTGTGAATTTTTTGTTATAATGTTGTTTTGGCAAGCCCCGTATTGTTTAGTGGCTGTTAAAAAAGTATAGGGTCCACAACTATTTCTTAGTACTATCGGTTCTTTCTCTGCTGTAGGTGCAATTGTATTTTGAGAGCCTGTTTTAAACACTGGGTATGAATAACATTTTTTTAAAGATAGCAGTCTGGCAAGCAACTTAACAATTACAAAATTATAATGGAATAAATTTCCCTGAAATTAACTTACCTTCTTTTTAACACTTAACTGTGATATTCGTTTATTTTATTGGACCAGTGTTATATCCATCAATACATTGTAATCCATTGAAACTTGCACGAATTTATGGAAAGTGTTTATTTTAAAGAGACCAGAGTAAAACATTTAGACATATTATGCTTCACTTTAACCTCATCGCAAAATTGTACTATGCAGTTTTATTTTGAAAACATTAATAAACTCATCTGATATTATTATGTGATCGATGAGGCAAGTAATGCAACTGCTAAGCGTTGGTTATAATCCTCAATTTTTTTTTGTGTGTTGTTCTATAAAAAGATTTGGAATTGCAATCAGATTTGACTCTAAAATTTAATCTAATCTGTCTATTAGTTTGTTGATAAAAATCATTTAATCCATTTGCAGTAGATACGACGCGCAATCACTACGTGAACGTAATGAAAATTAAAACAACGCACAAGGGCTCGCAAAGCACAGTTTGACAACCTCTCGCTTAATTTAATTATCCTGTCCGAATCGTAACAGAGTTTTTATTTTCTAGAAACCGACTTCGCCGACAACTATTCTCAGCATGACGACCGATCGGGGCCACCAAGAAGGGGTCGGGGGAGAGGGGGCAACAATGGCTATTATGACAACAACAATAGAGGGGGCGGGGGATACAGGGGGAACAATTACAGGGGCTCACGGGGCCGGGGGTACCAGGGCCGGGGGAGAGGGTACAATAATAGCTGGGTAGCTGGGTGAGTTGACATTTGTTTGTGAGTAACATTAACAATTCCATGTAGGACTTGCCAAACATTTTTTTGGTGAAATATTCAGAATATTTTTAAATTCTTTTCAGAAATCACTTTCTGATAATTTGCTTAAAATGTGTCAACAGAAGTTTTTTTTTTTGGCAAAAACCAAAATGCTTTATTTAAACACCTATGTGCTAGGTTGGAGTTGTTTATAAACACAGAATATGTCTGGTTGGACCCAAACACAAAAGCTTGTATTAAATATTAAAGGAAAAATTGTGACAACCCAACTCAAATTTAAAAAGGTTTGAATAGTGATAGAAACAATAAATTGGTTAATCCTGTCTACAAATCATACAATAAAAATCCTCTAAACTTGACCCAAACGTTTAATAGAAAAGCAATGTTAAGTAGGATGAACAAGAAAACCACTTTATATGAATTATGCTCCGTTTTATGCAAAAACAAAAATAACATTTTGTTAAATAAAAATATAAAGATCATTACCTAACTTCTCTGTTACAATTTAAACTACAAATCTCAAAACCCATACCAAAGTCACTAAAAACAAAAAACAATTGTATTCTTTTTAAACTTGTATAACAAAGAAAATAACAAAATCAAACAAGACAGACGATATCCCTTCCAAAAAAACCCTCAATAAAAAGTTGTTTTATAAAAACTTCAAATCGTTGAACGCTAATTAGGTCCCAAACCCATAACTTTCTTTATTGAAAATAAATTTTTATTTACTTAGACCTTAATGTCACACCCATCGAAAATAAAAAAATCCGCTTAATTTTAAACCCTTTTGTCGACTGCGTGTTGCGGTCGTTGGAACTCATTCCTCGACAGGCGTGGCGGTGGAGGTCGCAGAGGAGGTCGTCGCTATGGCAACCGAGATGAGAGTCCACCTCCATCGGCTCGAGTTCACGAAGATGAAGATGGAGACGTTAACATGGACGGCTCGGCTCCACCTAGTGGAAGATTGTGAGTGGCTTTGCTGCTTTTGTCGTTTAACAACTTGTGTTTACTTATTTAGCAAGTTTTCTTTGTTTTACACCTTAAAAAAAGGTTTAACCAAGACTTATCATTTGTTTTAATTTTTTCGATCCTATTCCAAATAATGTCATTACTTTGCTCAAACAAGCAAATAGATGAAATAAAATATTTTAAATGTGGTATTTTCCAGGTTATTAGGCAAAAATTTGCTTTAAAGTTGAGAAGTTTGATTAACTTTTGTCGTTATCCTAAATAGTATTTTATTTTCATTTTTTAACTTTAAAGACAAAAATTGCTGGGTTGAATTACAAATAATGCCTGAAATTCCCATATTAATTTGGATTTTGATCGGCACGATTTTATAAGACTTCCCTAATTGTAACTTATATATTTGCAGTAATCCTTACGCTAGACCTGACGTAAAATCCAGAGTTGGTCAACGACCACAGAAACGTCAACCTCACCAACAAAGGGATAATTGGTACCAGATAACTGTAAGTTCACTTTAATATTCCGTAACTTAAACACTTGTGAAACGAGTCTTGTGTTAAGTGGAAGACAAAATCTTGCTTTAAATTATGTGAAACCTTTAGAATTGCTTATTATATTATATATATATTTAATCAAATAATTTCCTAAGTATTAACTGTAATATAGATTTATAGGTTTTTGTTGACTGTTAGAAAATCGTTTTCTTTTCTTTGTATCTGTTTTCATTACAAAATCCTTAAGAGACTACAGTGTAGGGATGTTTTCCGATGAGAGTTATGAATAGATCATATTGTCTTATGCTTGGACATTGTTTGTTTAGTCTAGGAAAATAAATATGCCCTCTTTATTATCTTTGGATGTTAATGTTGTATTCAAATTGTTTTTTATTATTTCAAGATTCTTAACGGAATAAATCTTGACGCCAACTGGCTTCATCAGGAATTACAAGCGATCAACCTCATTCAGTACCATCCTGTGCAGGTAGAACTGACTATTGGTTTGAGTGGACTTTAACTACTCCAAGATGTGGTTTATTATTGGTTTTAGTGGCTTATTTCTATTGTTAGATTACGAATTTTATATTTTGGGTAATGTTTGTGTAAGGTTTTAAATTAGCTTTACAGAATTGATGTCATCATAAATTAAAAACAAACAAAATTTTTTTTTTTTAAATTTTCTTGAATCAAATTCCATGAACAAAGTACCTTCAACATTTGGCAAACGAAAGCTGAAACGCGTAATCTAAAGCCCTATTTATCACATCGTAAAATAACTTAATGAACTCTAAGATTTGGCTTATGGCAATTAATTAATTTGGGTGTTTAAGTGTTGATAAACACGTAACACTCACTTTTTAGTAAAATTTATTCCCTTTTTATCATTTGTGGCTTAAATATAAGAAAAATTGCAAATAAATTATGCTTTAGAGATGTTTGGAAACTATCTTTTTGTATTTTGAAATTATTTGACCACTTCAACATACATTGAACTATCTTAAAATTATTTTATCTAAACTTGAATTTATCCTTGCCTACAGTACCACGAGGACGGAAACAGCACATGTTTTTTCCTCAAGGACAGAGCGGCTGTTGAAGCGATAAGAAGTTCGAGCAAAAAGTTAACATTTCCCGACAACAGCAGTTCGGTTCGTACTTATATAATTCTTTAGGCCTAACTGGATAGACAATTGACATAAATTATACTAAGTTATTTATTACTATTTCTGGAACTTTAAAAAAAATTTAGTTGTATTTTACTGATTTTAATAGATTAACTAAATAATTGAAAATTGTAATCAATTAACAATAGCTGTAGTTTTCAGCATATTTCCTAAATTTGTTAATTTGTGATTAATTCATATTTGTTTAATACAAATTCGGTCAAGTATAATTGTATTGCTAAAGTAATAATAAAATCAATACATATTTTAGTTTGTATTTATGGGTATAGTATTTTTATTGTAATATTTTACAATTCCAGATTGTGATTATTGCCAAGCCTGTGAACTTTGCTCCAATTTCAGAAGATCAAATTGACAAAATTAAGGTATATACAAATACTTAATTGCATCTTTAGTCACAAATGTTTTGCATATGTTTTTGGCATAAAACGTTTAGTTATTAAATTGGAGTTTTTCTACGAAATTTTAAGAGATTGCAGCTATTTTCTGTAAAGGTGTATAAATCCTTACAGTTGCTGCTTAAATAGAAAGTATATTTCTATTGGATCAGGAATTATTGAGGGGGATGTTACGGTTACAGTCTTCTATGAAAAATTAAATGTAAAGTTAAATGTTGCAAGCCAGTTTTCCTTTAAAATAACAAGTAAAGCACACTACGCACAATCTGTAATGTAGCTTGAAAATGACTAACAAGCCAAATAGTTGAAGTAAATGGATATCATCTTTATAAAGAAGATTATGTGATGATGATAGAAGTGTATATCGCTAGGTCTTTCAAGATTATGTTGATGCACTTTGCTTTGAGATTCGTTTTTAAGGAGAAAAGCGCCAGAAGAATAGTTCCTGCTTAGAACTTAGGTTTTCCATCAGTGACCAACAAAAGCTTCACCCTGAAGCAAACAAAACAGACAAGCCCATTGTAAACATTACACTCCTTACTCATATTGTTAAGCGCATGTCCAAGTATAATATGTGTGACTAAAAGTAGAACCTGAATTCAATGTTATTGGGAGAAGTCACTGCAAACCATAAAAAGCCTTTGTGTTTTGTTCGTATTTTACCAACCAATTTTAACTATAGGAACAACTAACTTTTAAAACTAACAGTAAACATGACTCATAATTCTGGGTAATAAAAAAAATGTTAGAGTTACAGCCAAACCACATTGGTTTATTCATAAAACTTTTACATTTTGTTTTTTCTATTTTTTTTCTGAAAAATTACTCTACTACATTGTAAAGCCTTATAATGTGAAGTTAAAACTGATTGTATTCCTTTTGAACAGAGGTGTAAACTTTCATTTCATCGTTGCATGTGTGATAGACCACTTTGACTGGTTGTCTTGTAACATTTATGCTGAGTCTGTGTTTAACTTGTTTTTCAACCTTTGGTCCTTTCATGATTTCCTGTTCAGTAACTCCCAATTGTCACGCCACAATCAGCCCATTGTGTTGTGCTTTGACTCCAGTGTGATGTCATAATGCTAGTGCTGACAGTTGAAATACCTTGCAATTTTAACTTAGCATATTCTATTTAAACTGAATTACAATATTTTTTGTTTTGTTTTTAAATAAATGTTCAATTCAAAAATACAACTGTATTGTAAAACAATATTTATTAAAGAAAATACTTATTCCACAGTTTAAGCCATTTTAATGTCCCACCTACAACAACATACAGTAAAAAAGTGGAATTTAGCAAATAAATTAAGTTTTTAACAGTTATTTTCCAACATTAACTGCTTATTTGGCATTACTTGGTGTCATCGTACAATAATCGTGACTGAAATTATTTCCTTCTAACTACAGGAAGTTTTAAGCAACCGATATGACGCCACAAAACGTCATCTCGATTGCTCCAACCTTGCTATGGACCAAGAACTCACCAGCAAGAAGATCTACCTTAAGATATGCATTCCTTCTCACATGGCAGTCGTCACTAAGATTATATCCGAACACATTTCCACCGTGAGTCTGTTTATTTTAGCAAAGATTTTTGTCAAATACTTGTGATAACTATACTAATATCTTGAAAACTATGCTTTAAAATGGCTAATCCAGCTTTTTTTTTACTTATTCTACACAGCAGCCAAGGTCAAATTGACATTTTTCTAGTCTTGTCTAGCTGAATAGGAATATTCATGTGTATTTTCATTCACACGATACTGTCTGTATAAAATTAGTTTTGCAAAGGTCGATGTGGTATTTGTATTGGCAATACTTATTCAAATGACTCTTCAATTAAGTGAACATACCAACCCCAGATTATAATCAATGTTTTAGAGTTTTGATCATTTATTTGTTGTCTTAAATTTATAGAAAAACATTTGAAAATTTAAAGTACGTTAATTTTTATTCTACATTTCTCAAAAGTGCTAAAACTATTTTTCTTTACTGTGTCTTACCCTGCATGTGTTCTTTCAATTTAAGTTATTTTGTAACTTGCCACGCAAACCCACCACATCACAATAAATGCCGTTAACATCGCTATAATGTTCATATTTTGTTGCAGCTTGTGTCGCTTGATTTATCACGAAGCAACATAACGTTGTTCGGAGCACTGATGCATCTCGTCCACAAAACACCTGACCTCAAGAAACTCAACCTCGCAAGAAACTCAGTAAGTTCCACTGATAAACAAAAAACATAAAAAAAAAAAATTACCAGATTTTCTTTATTTTTGTAGTATTGATTTGGAACAATCATTATTGTCGGTAAAAATACCAAAGCCATAATATTCAATTAAATGGACATTTCACTGTTTCTACTATGTATTATAAAGGGAATATTTAACATAGGGCAAACAGCAAAATGATGATTTTATTAAATTTATGTTCCGATTTTTATTAAAATTACTAAATGTTCTGAAAGTTTTTGCCAGGTTTAATTTTATTTGCAACCAAATGACTAAAGCTTGTTATCACAAAACAATGTTTGAATAAAAGTTGTTCTTTAAGCCCACTAAATGTTACTTTAGAAGCATTATAATTAACTTGCTAATTTTAAAAGCGTTGTAAAGACGGTACATACAAGCAGACCTTCATAAAACTTACTATTTTTATTAATTCAATTTGCTTGTACATCAATTGCTATAATCCTGTAATAATTAGTGTTAGCCAGCATCGCCAAGCACCATATAGCTTACTAGTCTCTGTTCTTGGTGCATGCTGCAGTGTTGTGTATGTAATGTATTGCAATTAACACTCAACTGGATATTTGTAAATATTTTCATTTCAGTTGAAATATGTGAGGGAATTGGAACGGATAAAATCTTGGGACCTCACGGAATTAACGCTCGACCAAAACCCCCTTTGCAGGATTTACAAATCACAAGGAGACTATATCGGGTAAAACATTATTTTGGCCAGCAAACTGTTTTTCTAAAGTGAACTTAAATCTGCTATTTCTGCAATGAAAATAAATACATAATTAAGTACGACCAACTTTGGTAGACTAAATCTAATCTGTATTGTGCTGGAAAATGAAACTCTCATTTTTAATTTTATTTTTGCTTTTTAGTGATGTCCGCGAAATCTTTCCAAACATTGAAGTTCTTGTAAGTAGTTGTGTTGTACTTATTTTATACCAAATTTTTAAATGTGGGTATAATCATGAATATAAACTTGCAGTTGCTGAACAAAATATATTAGAACATGTTTTGTTTGTGTTAATATGCTGTGATTCTTTGCAAAAGTTGGTTTAAAATAAAGAAACCTAACCTGTAAAATTCTCTGTCTACAAACTTAAAGCTGAAATACAGTTTGTTTTATACTTTAGTGATGGATGATAATATAACATTTGAAATACGACAAAAACATTTCCTTTTTTATGCCAATATAATTACTTTACAATATATATATAATATATATTTTTTTTACTTATATTTTGTTACATGACATGCATACTTTAAATAGTTCAACTTAAATTTGTATGTTGTAGGACGGCCAAACGCTGCCCCCTCCCGTTAAGTTTGACGTCCAGGATGAAAAACTTCCGGCACCCAACGACAACTTTGTTCCTGAGCATGGAGTCGAGGTTATCATGAGATTCGTAGAAACGTGAGGAAATACCTGTTTATTAAACAAAATAAATAAAAACACAGTTGCAATTCCTTGAAATTTGCAAGCAAGATTTTTATTAGGAACTTTACCTGATAAAGTTTTAGGTACTTTCATAGCTGTTTCAAGTTTTTTTACCTTTTTAGGTACTTTTACCTGTTTTTACTTTTTTATCTACTTTCCTTGTTTTTTTCTTTTTTTGCCTCTTTAGGTACTTTACCTTTTTTACTATTCTCCGCTTTTTAGCGACTTTACCTGTTTAACAATTTACGATTTAGGTACTTTACCTGTTTTGACGATTCTCGCGAAATGCTTTCGGAGGCCTACCACCAGGAGGCGATATTCACAATGAGCATGCCGTCATCACCCAGGGGGCCTCCCCTAAGCCGATACATGGCTCACACTAGAAACCTTCACAAAATGAAACGATCTTGTGAGTTCGTGGTTGAAAAGTTTATAGTTTCATTTAATAAAATTTATCTTTGTAGCATTTATAAGTTGCACGGCGCAACATGCCATACTACCATAGTATGCACAGTGTCTTTGGACTTGAACGATTTAATAAATTATAGATTTTTGACAGGTGCGTAACATGGTTATTACACGTTGGACTTTTTTTTTACTTTAAACTACACTATTATAGATCTGTACAACATTTTTAATTTTGTATTTTGGCTAATTTCTTTTTATTTTGGGTTATTTTTTTTTATTTAAACAGTTTTTAGGACTGCTCGTCCTTGTTTGTAAACGTTAATTAAAATTTAAAAAGTTTATTTTATAATGGTCTAGTTTTTTTAATAGATGGTAGTGTCATGCAGTTGCTTTCACAGGGAGGACGGAAGCCAAATAGCTTTTTGTGTAAAACTTATTTAATTTATTTATTATATTGGAAATATTGTTGTTAGGCCTTTTTAAGGTAACTTTCCTCTATGCTTGTATTAACTTTTTATTTTTCCCCACAAAGTTCACACTATTCATTGCTTGCAGCTGAAGCCAAACACTCGAGCATTGTTACGTCACGGAGCTCTATTATGGAGAAGTTGTCGAAGTTACCCCAGACGACGACCCACCTGGGGTTGCTGTGCATTGATGTGCCCCTCGTAACCGACTCCGTCATCCAGTTCAACGTACGCGGGACTTTCAAGGAAGGTTAGTTGGTGGATAACATTGAATAGCACAGGGGTCAGGGGTCAGGGGTCAGGGGTCAGGGGTCAGGGGTCAGGGCCAGTGGTGAATCCAGGGGAGTATTTTTGCTCGTAAATAAAGTTTTTTGCGCGAATCTTAAAATGTTTGTTAAAACTTTTATTTCAACCCAAAGCTTTTAACAAAACGAGCAGACTTGTGTGGTTTTCAAAGTTACTTTTTTATGACATCACGTTTAAATGTTTGAAGTGACTTTGTGACGTCATAAAATAGTAAGCTGCTTCCAACATTGTTTGGGTATTTTTCGGAAATATTTAATCGATAAGTTAATTGGGCAACTGTGGGATTCAAACTTGTAAACATTACAAGATGCCAAACTTCTGTGCATCTGTTTAACCGTTATTATTTCCTTTAGTGCAATTTCACAGCATAAACAAAACGATAGAATACTAGAAAAATCTAAGGACACTCCGAAAAAAATTAACCAAAAAGATATGAAATATCTTTTTTAGAGCAGTGTTTCTCAACCATGGGTCGCGACCCCAAATTGGGTGGCCATTTGATTTGAGTTTGAAATGCTTGGAGGTGACATTACATTGTTTGGAGGTTTAAGTTTTATTTGTGTTGTTGTAGGAGGCCAGCAGTCTTATTTCCGAGGATTCAACAGAAGCTTTCTGTGCCAAGTCAACGGGGGAAGGTAAATAAGGTTTTTCTGTAGAAGTTCTATAAGTAACTGTTGAACAACTTGTATTTACCCTAACATAAGGCAAAAGAGTTAATTTAAACATCGGTGCTATTTATTTGCTTTAAAATACAGAACGACACAATTTCTTGTTAACTGAAAAAAAGTTTTTAGTATTATTTGATTAAAAAAGTTTTAAACTTAAAAGCAGACAGCTTTTATACTGTCCATGACCTTTTTTTTGATACGTTCTTGATTTTCATTCCTGCAATAGTTTCAATGAATTTGGTCAATAAATATTTTTTATTATTATTATTTTTTTTATTCAAAATTTATCACAAAAAGTGTAATTTTTAAGCCCTTTGGCCACATTAAAAGCAAAATCTCAACCGATCTCCAGTCTCTTTAATAGTTTTATTTTCGTTTCTCACTTATTGCAATGAATCTGGTAAAAATATATGTTTAACATTTATGGAAAACAAGACGTTGTCCAGCCTTACTTTACACAAGTTGTTGTTTAGCTTACAAATCATCAACGAGCAATTTCTGATTCGCAACGTCACCCAACCTGAACTACAAGCTGCAAAGATCTACAAAGCGCCCCCTAAACCCGCCCCAACGGCCCCCGTCGCCCCACCTGTAGCACCCACCCCATCCAACACTGTAAGTTAATATAGTGGTATTGGTGGCTTCACAAAGGACACAAGCTCGTATTTATTAGTCGCTGAAAGCTCACAGTGTGTTAGTTGTTTTCTAGCCTTGCTTTGCTTGCAGGAAATCCTTAATTGACGAACTGCTTTCGGTTAGTCTATTGAAGCCTCCATCTTTATAAGTTATTAAACATAGAGGAACTGTGGAACGACTAATATTAATGGGCGTGTCAATACTATTTTATCGTGGTTCGTGGTATATACAATCCTATTTCATATCCCGCTTGGAAACTTGTTTTGTTCGTAAATCAATAATCGAGGGGAAAATTTAAAATTTAAAATTTAAAAAGTTTGCAAAATTTAATTTGACCAGTTTTGTTTATTTTACCATGCTAGTGACGTCATTTGATCGTAATTCTCCAAATATATGGGATTGTTTAGCTGTGTTGTTAGTTTAGTATACATTCATCACTTGCTAAAGTTGTCTTTAAAGCTAAACATTTATTTTCTAAAAAATTCGAATTTCCCACCAACCTGATATTTGACCTTGCCACTTACTTGAAGGTCGTTTCTCCGCCAAACGCGAGCGAAATGATCCAAGCTTTCGCCAAAGAATCGAACATGAACCCGCTATTCTCACAACGATGCCTGGAGGAGAACGGGTGGGATTATGCAAAAGCTGGGCAGATTTTCATCCAGCTCCAGGTACGAGTCAATTTAAGCGCTTTGCTTATAACGTCGTTGTCGATATTTTACTATCAGTGTAACAGCATCTTGTGGAGTCAGTTTAAGCATGTTTTCTTGCCACTTGTTTTTAGTTTTGTGTGTTAAGCTGATAAGTCGAGTTTACAAAAGGGTTTCCACAAAGTTCTTTAAATCTTTGTCTATGAATTGAATTGTGTTTTGAAAAGTATTCGGAAAAACTGTTTTTTCCACTGTTTTTTCCAAGGCATTTTATTTAATACATTTGAATTTATTTTGCCCAGCTTCAAGTTATGTGTTGAAAAAAAAGTGTGGTTAAAATGCAATTAACTAATTTTAATTGTGTGACCACGACATTTGTACTATTTGTTGTACTTTGAGACTTGGTTTTATTTGCATTTCTTCAACAGCTTTTGTCAGCCTGCATTTTGATTAAAGCCTTCCAAGTATTCAACTTTTTGCGCTTGCATGTTATTCGAAAATAATTGAATATATTCAAAACCATGAAGGAACAAAATAAACATAATTTCATTCGTGGACAAAAATACCACACTTGAAAATAAACCTTTATATAATGTAATAATGGCAAAAGCTTGTTTCAGTCCTGTTAATATAAAAGTAAATCTTTAAACCTTAGTTGTAATTCAATTATATCTAAACTATTTGCGCAAAACTGATTTTTATTCTGCCTCGACTTTTTTTTTTTTTTACTTTTTTTTTTTTACACCTAATTTTAATAATGTAATTAGTACTGTAACATTTTTATTTTACAGCAACAAGGAAAGATTCCACCTGAAGCTTTTGTAAAATGAAGATAAAAGAAGAAGAAAGAAGAAAGAAGAAATTTTAACAAAAACAGAAAAACTTACAAATTTACAAAATCAATAACAAAAACATAAACAATATAAGAGAAGAAGAATAAAGATTAGCTGAAATTTTTGACAGAAATTCACAGATGTCCAATGTATGTTTGATGACGTAATCAGCGGTAAACAAGTTTTTACATTTCAAAAGGAAACATTTGGCTCTGATAGAAACTTTACATAAAAGCCTATTCCAAAATTATTTTGTTGTTTTTCTGTAATTGTTAAATTTAAAAGAATGGAACTTTTCAAAAAGATTTTAAATTTACAATTCAAGAAAACTCCCAAAATCAACAACATGCAAAATGCAGTTTAAATCTCTGCCACCGAACTTTTCCATTCTTTTCCGCCGCGTTTTTATTGTGTTTATTATTCCGCGTGTGTTATGACGTCACAGTAGCCTATTGTGTTGTTGTGACGTCAAATGTTCCCGAGCGCCATTTTTTATTTCGTTTATTTTTGCTTCGAAGCGTTTAAAGTTTTGCTTTCACTTTTATGACCTCTGTGGGCGCCAAGGTCACCGCTGGGTGGAGCTGTTGAGCTCGGGTGGAGATGACATCACGATGGCATAATGATGTCACAAAGTTTGACATCACGTGATGGTACGTCACGTTATGAGTCATGTGACTTGAGCAGTCGTTCCGGTTGGTCGATTGCGAATTGAGCATCGTAGAGTGCTCAGGTGCGCCACTGGTGGCAAGTGTTTTGCTGTGGGATGAACCACGTGGAGCGGTAGAGAGCTTCAAGTGTGGAATGTTCTTGTGGGTTGGGTTTAGGGGGTTGCTTGGGAGGTTAGGAGTGGTTGAACGGGTGGGTTAGGTTGGGGGGTTATTTGGGCGGTGATTCCCCGGCATTTCATGGTTGGGTGAAGGTGAAGGCAAACTTTATTCGCTTTTTTGTGTTTTTTCGTTGATTTTATTTTTTCGCGTCAAACTCAAACTTGCCTATCGTTGATGTAAGGCCGTAACGTTAATGGAGCTTTGTGACGTAATACACGTCCTGACGTCACCTCTTATAAAAGGCCTGCAATTTTATTACGTAACAATTCACCACGACCTTGAGGAAAACTGACACAAATTTGTAATTAAAAAAAAAACTGATTTTATGAAAAAAAAAAAATCAAAATCATGGTTTATTCAATCGGTGGTTAAAAAACTTCAATTTTTAGTTAAGAAATATGACGTAATATTGAATATGACGTACTAATGTTTGTACCACGTGTTCCACTATGTACGATCGATATTTTGTGGATGTAGAGGACGAACTGATTTGTAATTTTGGATGTTTGAATTAATGGATTTGTTTTAAATACTGATTTCAAAGACTGAATGCAATTTTTTTTAGGCAAAAAAACAAAAAAAAGGTCTCCGAAATTTATCGCTTCTTGAACTTTTTGTAACAAGTGTAATTATTGTGTTTTTTTACCTGTAAATAAACCTTTCGTTAAAAAAGTTTCCAAAATTGTGAATTGTTGTCAAAATCACATTAATACTAACTTGTTTGTGAATCCGATAAGGATGCAAATGAGACCATTTAAAATTTTACGAACCTAGTTTGTTAGAACGACTTAAATGTTTACGATAAATTTGTTGTTTTATGGGGTGTTTTTTTATTATTTACACAAATTACGCATAAACTATAACACATTGGTAAATACTTATTTAGTGAAAACATTTCTGTTTCATGAAAACAAAACCATTTAATGGGATTGTCTCATTTGTTAAACAACATTGTCACATTTAACAACTGTGGAAAATCAAGATAACGTAAATATATTGGATTAAAACAAACTATATTCAATAAAATATTTTACCCTTTACCGTAAATGGTCAGGTAAATCAATGATTTTTTTTCAATATAGCAACGGTTAACTTAAATTTGAATGGTTTCTAATTACTTAAGGAAAATCAATTTTTGTCTAGCTGCGAAAGATTACGCTTTGAATCCTAGATCGAAAAGTTGGAATCAAATGACCAGTCTAAATTCATTTTAACCAGGTGTAAAGTTAGAATAATTTTTTACCTTAAACGTTAAACTTTTCTTTCGCATAAATTTTTTCAGAGATGACGTCACAAAGTTACGTCAGTATAAAACAGGTTTTCTTAGAAATACTGGTTATTATTCAAAATGTACAACTGAAACATTAGTCTAAATCAGTGTTTGTTGAATTTTTTTTGCATCGGCGAAGCAAGATATACAAATAGACTTTAGAAATCTACTGATTTTAAAGAAAAAAAACAAAAAAAACCGTAAAAGTGCAATGGAGTCTAAATCATTTAGTGCGAAACCGTTTCGTTTTTAACTAAATTCTTTAAAAAATTGATTACTTCCGAAATATATACTCATATTTCAATCAGGCCTTCGTAGACCGCCTTAAACTAGTTCACGTACCCCCAAGGCGTCCACTGTCCATGGACCCGGCAGTTTAAGAACCCCTGGTCTAAATACATGAATGCTACTGGATGGCCTTGTGGAAAGTGTGGGTTTAAGCACAATGATAGAATATTTATTGCAATTAAACAAACGACCATCAGTACTTACACAGGTACTTACGATACATACATACAATATTTACCTCCGTAACGTACGCGATCTGGACTCCGTAATGAACAGTATGCAAGACTGCCATTTTTGGTATAAAATGAAATCCCTTATATACAGCATTCCAGCTGGCGGTAATTAAATATCGTGACAATGCGGTTCGGCGACGCATCGAAAAAGAGGAAACTCGGACAAACGACGAAAACACGATCAGGCAATAAACTGTCAATTTGATGAATTCACAGAGGCTGGTGTGACGACGTCACAACCGGCCAGCCTGCTTCATTTGGTTGGCCGGGGTTTCAAGCCGGTAACAATATGGAGCGCAAGCGCTACAAAAGTAACGTTTTTACTAAAACCAAGCACCTGTAAAAGTTTTTATCAAAACTATTTAACCAAGTCTGTTTTAAAAAAATCTCAAAAATGTATTTTAAACAACCAACAAAAACTCTTAGAATTAACTATTCTATGTTGTTAGTCATGCGTATCAATCGCTCATGTGTAACAAGATGAGCTTTGATCCGCGAATGTAAATATTCCAAAGATTTTTCTAGTTTGTAAATTTTTAGTAAATCTTTCAATATGTTTCGTTGTGCTACCCGTGCTATTCAAAGAGGTAAGACAATATTTGTTTAAAAGCGAAGTAATTAAATTTTAGCATGTTTTTATCTGTTGCAAAACATTTTTGTGTGTATTCAGTTATCACTAGGGCCCGCAAAAGTCCATAAAGTTAAAAAATTTTAAGGACCTTGTCTGTCCACGAATTAAAGAATAAAGTTGTTTTGAACACCAAGTGTACTGTTTGTAAGAAGTTTATAGGTTAAAATAAAGTTAAAATTTTTTAATAAAGTCATAATTTGTCAAATTGTGGCTTTTGACAAAGTTTTTGTGTTTCTTGAGAATAATTTTTTTAAATCCACAAAACCACTTGACTTTGCGACAAAATATTACGTTTGGGTCTAAAATCGACAAAATATTATGTTTGGGTAACTGGCATCAATTCAAGGAATAACTGTAGCCTCTACAAACAAGCAATTTTGTTAGGTTAAAATAAAGTTAAAATTTGATAAAAATAAAGTTAAAAAAAATAAAAATGGCCCTAGTTATCACTGATTTTATTTGACACACACATAGGTTTCAATTTTACCGAAAACTAATGTTCTTTGGTAAGTCTAGTTGAAAATTTACTTTGTTTCATAAAAGTTATGTTAGTAGAATTGTTCTAAATAATCAATATGATGTGTTTAATTAAATGAAATATAACTCAAGTTCCAATAAACAAACATGGAATTGGCTATTTGACAGGATTGCTCTTTTACGCTTGCACCCGTTAGGGAGTATATGTCGCTTTGAACTACTTTGGAGTTCGGGTAAATAGCCCCTTCCTTCAAATAATTAAAATATTTACAAGTTACAGCTGAAGCAGTGTTGAAAATAAAGTGTACACTATTGTTTGTGTTTACATTATTTATTTTTTATTATTTTAAAGCTTCTGTTGTTCAAATGTCTGTTGCAAGAATGTCAGCAACTACAGAGTCCTACAAATTTGAAAGTCTTGCTGTTTCAAAGCCGAAAAATAATGTCCTTCATGTTGAATTTAACAGGTTTGAAGTGTAAAAAATAAAGTGTAAATTTATATCAAATTACTGTTATTATCTCTTTATAGATAAAAGATTATTTATATAAAGAGCAGTACAAGAATAAAAAAAGATAAACTTGAGATCGTATAATTTTTTTCGAGTTACTTCAAAAATAACTAGTGGCTTATAACATTTTGTTGTACCATTTAAATCAAGGGTCTCAAACACGGGCCGCATGCGGCCCGCGAGAACATTTTGTGCGGCCCGTGTCGAAATTTTGGATTTTCAAGTATTTGACAATACCCAAGTGCCACATATCTTTTTTCAGTTTTGAAAAGTTAAAATTCCCTCTAAAAATGCCCAAAAAAACTGAAACTAATCATTAAACTTCACCATCCATTCTCCATTAAACGTTAACATTTATGCGGTGAAAGATCTGCTATTACGTCACATTGCCTATTCACACATGTAAAGTTGTCACAATAACGTTGGAAACTGCGCCGGTCAGGTGTTAGTCAAAATGGTCATAATGTTCAAATTGATTGTCGAGGTGTAGGCTAGCCTACTATTGAATTAACCTTTTTTCTGCTTCGAAAATGAGCGAAATCACAGACGAAAACGAAGTTTTTTAAGATAAAAGTAGGAGGAGTTATATTTTGTCACCGCGGTCAGAGATACTAGTCATTGCCTTATTTGCCAGCAAAAAATAACTGTGATGAAGGAGTACAGTAAAACATGTGTCGGCACTTCGAAACAATGCACCGCGATAAATATGATGCTTACCAGGGCAAAGTAAGAGACAGAGACAACTAAAACCAGCATTTTGCAAACAAAGAGGTTTCCTGGCCAATATTAGGCAGTCCACTTCTACAAGCAACTCTAAGATTGGTTTCTGCTGACAAGTTGAAGCCCAATATCGAGGTCCTTGTCCATGAAAAACGCTGCCAGTTATAGCCAGAACAAACAAAAAACTAGCCTAAATCATCAGCCTACTTGTGTTTATCTTTTATTTTGTTCTTGTTGGTTGACATTTCATTGTAAATTGCGGCCCTTGGGCATTTTGCACGTCCTCATTTGGCCCTCAGAGCAATTTGAGTTTGAGACCCTTGATTTAAATAATCCACCATAAAAACATTTAATTGTAGCTAGTGGAAAAATGAATCCAACCATGAGTATAAGTTTGGCTATGGTAATGTTAAATGGAACTTTGCTTTGCACATATTACGTTGTATACTTTTGATAATAATCCACTAAAGAAAAAAGCATTATTTCTTGTGTTTAAATTATACATATGTGTAAAAGTTCCATTAACCTTTTCCTTCCACAATTTCTTACAGGGAAGCTAATTTAAACTCGATGACGGGAGCAATGTGGCAAGAAATGATCACTTGCTTCAACGAGGCTGCAACTGATGAAGACGTCAGAAGCATTGTTTTGTCTGGGAGGGGACGAATCTTCACAGCTGGTAAATCAATAACTATTAAATAAAATGTATTAATGTCTGGATCTGTGATTCTCCAGCTTTCATGACCGTGTACCGATTTTATTTGTCTCTACACCTGGCTTTAAAATCACCCATTTTGTTTAGATTTAATAAAGGTAGTAAAACCAAAAAAACCTTGCTCAGGGCGCTGTTTGTAGATTGAAGGTTGATTTAATAAATCAAGCAAAAGTAACTTATTTCAGCCTTAATGATATTATATACTTGCTTATTTTCCAAAACTCTCCACATCACTTACAAAGCCTTTTTGTGCATATGTATACCAAAGGTTGAGAACCACTGACCTAGATGAACAATATTTAGGTCATTTGACAACGAACATATCTGCTTTACGTAAACTTTTTGGTCGTTTTTTACCAGGACTTGACCTGATGGAAGCTGCCACAAGCTTACAACCTCCAAACGACCTTGATGTGGCAAGGAAAGCGTTCAAACTTCAGAAGTTTATTACTTTAGCTCAAGAAAGTTGCTCAGTGATTGAGAAGGTTAGAATAAATGCATAATATTGGAACAATATGGAATGCACAAACCAACATTTAAAATTTAGGCATTTTTCTTAAAATGAATTGATAACTTTGGAACACTATATACGGATCTGTTCATAAGTTTAATGGTGAAAATAACGGACAAATAGACGTAAAAACAATAAAGCATATTGCTTTTTACAGCTATTTGGGCGGTTATTTTTACCATTAAACTTATGAATTGATAAATATTTGTACGATGGTTTAAGTTAAAGTTCTTGAATTTTA
This sequence comes from Ascidiella aspersa, assembly GCF_963924565.1. Taxonomy (NCBI): domain Eukaryota; kingdom Metazoa; phylum Chordata; class Ascidiacea; order Phlebobranchia; family Ascidiidae; genus Ascidiella; species Ascidiella aspersa. The sequence goes on from NC_139447.1 coordinate 498,776, forward strand.
AGTCTGTAGCTAAATTTCAGTTATTTAAAAAGTTTCACTCTAAAATGTTTGTTTTGTTAAACAAAGATTTCTAACAATATAGTACAAGTTTAAAAGTTTTTTCATGATGTATTTGGTATGCTTTTAGATTTGTTTTCACTGACAGTTTTAATAAAATTATATGCCAAACTTTTTCAATTTATTTCCTACTGATAATTCTTGTATAAATGTTGTGATGATGCTTGGTATGTTTTTACATTTGTGTTCACTGACAGTTTAAATCAATGTATTTACTTAACTTTTTTCCATTCTTACTTATTTATTATGTTACTGTTTAGTGCCCGAAGCCAGTGATTGCAGCGATCCACGGAGCTTGTATTGGAGGTGGAATGGACGTCATCACAGCTTGTGACATCAGGATCTGCACAGAAGATGCAAAGTTCTCCATTAAGGTGACAATTCAAGATTCTAACTAATATACACAAGTAGAGGGCTAGGCTGGGCTTCAGAACACAACTTTAAAATATAAAATAGCCGGGTAGTTGTTCTGTAAATGTCTTGGCATAATTGGAAATCTGGTTTATTTCCGTCCTACTTTTTAGACATGTTGGTTGGCGTTTTAAAACTTTATATTTTTTTTGTTTTTCAATTTCTTGCTTTAACTAATAATTAATTAAAATGAGACAGGGCAAAAAAAAAACAAACCTAAACCTAAAACTAGTTACCAGGGTGGGAATATTTACAGGTTCTGCAAATATTTTTGTGGTTGAGAATGAATCTCAAAGTCGAAAAGGTTGAGTAGATCGACTTCATCTTGATTAAAATGTTTCAATACAAACTTGTATTATCTTCAGTTAATTTGATTTTGGTGGTTATAGTCATAAAGATGTATTTTGCAGCACAAACCAAACCTACTATTTAAGTGACTCTGACAAAGATAAGTAGCAAGTTATCGTTCCAACCACCAGGAAATTGATGTTGGGTTGGCTGCTGACATGGGAACCCTGCAGAGAATGCCGAAGGTTATCGGGAGCGACAGTTTGGTTCGTGAGCTGGCTTACACCGCTCGTAAGATGCTGGCAGATGAAGCAAAGGAATGCGGACTTGTCAGGTTCGTAAAGCTGGGAATCTTGTTTTAGTTGCTTTGTATTGAAATATAATTTTCAACCATTGGCTGTCAATCTTTTAAGGTTAAAGCATACAATTAATTAAATCAATTGTTTTTCAATTTCTGTGTAAGTTCTGTTGTTGTTAAAAGTAAATTAAAATTAGAGCATTTCAGTTTTTCTAGTTGATTACAACCAAATCGTACTAGTTTTCTAAATTGTATTAGAATTAAATTTACTGAAAAATCTAAACTAGAATATTATCGACGCACCAAAATTACATTTCATCTGCAATTTGTTCTCATAAGAATTTGATTTCCCACAGACTATAGGTAAGTTTTTCGATTAAAGTATTTAAAAAAGCTGTATAAAACATAATTGTGTCTAATATTTTAAGTTAAAAATAGTTTTTAGCTGTTTAATCAAATGGCATGTTTACCATTTAGGATAGTGGAAAGATTTATTCTTTTTAAACACAAAACCAGCCATGCATTTTAAAACAATATATTTTTATTTAAGATTAAACTGCTAAATATGAAATTAAAGCAATTAAAACACAAGTCACTTGGTAAACATTGTATTCAGAAAAAGATGAACCATGTTTTCTAACTTCAACTTTTAGCAAAGTGTACAAGGATAAGGATGAGTTGTTGTCATGTGCGTTGGAACTCGCTTCACTTATTGCGAGCAAAAGCCCGGTGGCAGTTCAGAGCACAAAAGTTCATCTCAACTACTCAAGAGATCATTCTGTGGCTGAAGGACTTCAGTATATGGTAACTATGCAATGCTTTCAAATTTTAATAACATCTAAAGAATAGTGCTGCCAAACATCTAATAAATGGCATTTTGTGCGAGATTGTAAGTTGTTGAAAGGTGTCTTTTAATACAAAATTATTTGACATTTAGTTTTGTATTTCTCCAACTTAACAATATTACAAATATGGAATGTTCTACAATGAACACAGCTAATCCGGCCCTGTATTGCTGATATATTATTTAATTAATTTTCAGTTGTAACTTTTGTTTTATTGTGGGTTCTGTTCGACAATAAAAGTTCCAATTATAAATACATAGCCTATACCAGTGCTTTTTTTTTGGTCTGGTAAACCCCTGAAGTTGTTGTGACGAACTCATGCACCCTCTTTGCTTAAAAGGTAAATTGAGGTAAAAAGCGATCTGAAAAATCATTATGCATATCAATATCATTATGTCAATTAAACCGAGCGAAGCTGCCAAAGTTTTACACACTGTCGGTGAGAGTTCGATTATGGCTGCAGGCTGCTTGCGAGTACTATTGCATGTCATTAAACAGCAGTCAATGTCAAATATTAATGGTTTATTAAATGTTTGTCATGCACTCTTGTATACCTTTTAGTACTAATGTATATTTTGGTGCATTCCAAGGGTGCATTGTGCACACCTGTTGAAGAGTACTGGCCTATACCACTTAATTCAAACCTTTGAAGGATTATACACAGGAAAATAAATATATTGCGCCATCCCTACTAAATTAGTTGAACGCACAACTATTGTGCTTAATGTGAAAAACTTTCCAGTGTTGTAAACAAGTCATTTTGAAATGGCTTAAGTCCCAGTTAAATCATTTGTATATTAAACTAGGTGCAAGTCAAGTATTTTGCAAAAACATACAAGTCAAGTCCCAGGCAAGTCACAATTGTAATGACTTCAGCCATTGGCAATGACTTGACCTAAATGCAGAAAAAAAATCTTACTTGAAGTCACTCTAGTAAAATGACTTGACTTGAGTAAACAAACTTTGGTTAAAAATTGGTGTTTTGATTTATTTACCATTATTTTATAGAATTGAGCTATTTGTCTCGTACTTGCACTTAATACAATTAGATTGATAGATGTTGTTTTTCTGTTTTTTTTTTAGTTTACTTAGAAATAATAATCAAACGAGTTTGCTAATTTTAATGGTTTATCTATATTTTGGGGATAGTAAGTTGACTTGGACTTGAAAATCCTACTCCCAAAAATGTTTGAAAGTAGCACCGTTTTATTCCTAATTTAAAGCTGAAATATAGTTTTCCCAATCAATGCTTACCATTGAGCCCCTATTAAAATGTTCAAATGTGATTTTCTTGTCACAGAAATCTTGGAACATGTCGATGTTACAAACTGAAGACCTCCTCAAATCCGCTCAAGCGTTAATGATGAAGAAAACTCCAGCCGATGTGGAGTTCTCCAAGCTCTAATCACCATGGCGACAAGCTCAATGCTTGTGCAAGAGAAATATGCAAATTCGTCTTCCGACAAATAAAGAGTTTATTGTTTTAAGTTCGAAAATTGTTATTTAACATGTAGATAATTGCAGCATTTTTGCCTGAAGACGTGTTTATGGCAGAGTTTACTCTGGTTTGTTGACCTTTGTATTGTGTCATGAAAATGAAGCAAAATTTTGTTTAAGTACTATCAGTGGGAGTAGAACAACTATTTTAGCTTGTTATATATACTTTTGGTGGCTACGACTGTGTACGTCTTATAATTTAATCGACAATTCACCTTCTATAAAATCAGTTTATGGGTAGGTTTTTTAATTATTTATTTTCGTATTCCAAAAGTGCTAAACGACATCATAAAAACAATAAAACATCACAAAATTGCGTTTCAAGAATATATGCTCTATATAGAGTGTCTACAAAACAATAAAATAAGGAAGATTATCATCAGTAAGTCATCATAAGACTAGTATTAGGGGGTCCATGAAGGCATATTTAAAGTATTAGTGTATAATTTAAAAAAATAAAACGAATTTTTTTGAAAGAAAAGATATCAAGTAAATAAACCTGTTGGCGCCTCATTAAATGTATTTCTTTGCATTATTTGAACCGGAAACAAAAAGTGTCTGTTACCTGTTTTATGACGTCATAACTATCATGTTCATACAAACCAAAATATTTTGGGGGATTCCTTAAAAAAGCTCAGGAACCCCTGATTTAAAGCAATCTTTGCGCAATTTAAAAATTAGCATTTCCAGAAAAACTTGATACTCGTGTTAAATTGCTGTAGAACAGTATTGATGTCGTTGCTGGATATTCCACTACAACTCGTTCCTCAGTTTTTTGAGCCTGTACTGAATCGAGTAAGATCTATCGAGGAAGCTCTCCGAGTAATCGCTTGCTTTTATTCCACCCCGGAGGTCGCTCTGACCCGACTTCAGGCGCAGGTTCGCCAGGTTCTCAGTTGGGTGCAGCGAAGCGCGAAGATCGAGGCAAACATCATCCTGATGGAAATAATGTCGCTTTTATAACCAGGAGAAAATGCATCATTTAAGGGTCTCAGGGTTAACAAAAATAAGATCTCTGTGTGAATTTGATATGACAAATATTGCAAAACATTTTAATAAAATCAAAAAGTCTACCAACATAAAAATTTAAATTATAAATATTATTAAATTTAGGAGTATAATTTTGTCTAAATTATAAAGTTTAGAAAATTATGAGTATGATGCTTTAAGCCATCCCTCAGAAACTGATGTTAGGGTAAGATTTGAACTCCTGACCCTTGAAATTTATAAACAAGCTTACCGAAAAACTGAACAGATTACTCTAACTATGGCAGATAAACCACGTTTATATTGGCACACAATTTCATGCAATTCTTCTCACCTGTTTTTTTACTGCTCTTTTTGGCACAGTATTCTGCCACCCCGGGGCGCAGTGGTGGGGTAACGATAGGGTGTCAGCCCCCTCTCCATTGGTAACACCTGCTCGGGGCTTGTACCTGCAACAAACAACCGTTACTTTTCATGGCAACATAATTGCAACTCATCCTATGTAAGACGGCCTTCACCATTGTGTGGCATTGTAGGGTTGGTTAAAAAACCTAAAACCTCTGTAAATCACTCTTATATATACATATTTAAAATTGGTCAACGTTTCGGCTTACTATACGGCAAGCCTTCGTCAGGGACTGACACACATAGTCAACAAGACGCAAAATAAAATGACAAATGTTAATATATGCCAGCGAACCTATTTTAAATTTACTATGCCTGGTAGAAACAGCATTGATTTAAATAATGTCAGCATTAAATCTCATAAAAGTAAGTGAGTGTGTAAAAATTCAAATTGCCATCAGCATAAATCGGTGAATGTCAGGCTGTCAGCCACAGTGTCATGTCAATGACAAATGTACTTAAAGGAATTGGAGACATAAATAAGTGCAATATGCATACTAAAGTCAAATTTATTTACAATAGTTTAAAGCAGTGCTTTTCAACAGGGGGTTGCCAGGTGTGCTGCACGCAAATCGAAAAGTATTCTAAAATATAAAATCTATATCTTTTTATACTTTTTTTTTTAATCTTTTTATATACATCTATATCTTTTTATATATAGGCCATTGAAAAAAATGCCTGTAGCGGTCACCCAAAATAGCGTTTTCCAGGTGCACTATCACATTTTCGGTCACCCAAAATAGCGTTTTCCAGGTGCACTATCACATTTTAAGAGGTCCATAGGTGCACCCTGACATAAAATTGTTGGGAAACACTGGTTTAAACTAAACTATTATAAATTGTTGTAGAATAACATCACATAAACCTGTATATCTGGGTTTTTATTTTTTTCTTGAGCCACAATTTAAATAACCTAACTTACCTATAGGGAGATATCAATGAACATTTTGGGATGGACACCCTGATGTACCGGGGATTCCCCTCGGTTCCAGGGGAGCCGGCATCATTGGGGTCGACCGGAACCGGGAAGAGCCGCTTGTTTATTGTGTAGTTGATGATGCGAGGGTCGCGCGTGTCGCTGGGATCTGGACTGGACACGTGGTGTCGCTGTAGACCAAATGAAAATAAAAATATAAACTTTGGGACGATAATTTTTATAATTAAATATGAAATAAATAAAAAATATTTATTCATTTTTTTAACGAATTTTTTTGGTTATTTATTTAATTTTTTTTTAATTTTTACTGAAAAAAATTTATTCATTGAGAATATATTTTATTCTACAAGGGTTCAGATAGAAAATCTTACCTAAATTTGTACATACCAATGTTTTATTTAAATTTTCTACAAAACTTCAAAAGTTTCTTTGCACTATACCCAACGTTTAAGCATGCCTATACCTTGATATGAAAACAAGCAGCAACTTTAAAGAAAAAGGGTGATTTATTTTAAGAAAACTTTTTAAATATACCATACTTACTCACAATAAGAAGCTAAACAAAAACATTAGGGTAATAATCAATTAAAAAAACTTGTAGTCGTTAAACACCTGAAGTCTAGTGATTGGTGAATTATCCTGCAACAGAGTTTTTGGAGTTCGTAAGCGATCGTTCCAAGCCCTCTTACTCTGGCAATCGGATCGGTTGAGTTTGCGGAATTCCTTCATTTCCTCGATGAAGGAATCCGTTTGTTCACTTGTCGGGTCGTTATTGTCCATCATTCCTGCGATCCAATCATAACCAAGGAGGGGAGCTTCGTTGCTGCGAGGAATTTAATTAGATCACTAAAACAACTTTTACTGTCCAATGTTGAATGATGAGTGGGTAAACATAATGATTTCGTTTAAAACAGGGTAAGGAACTAGCCTGAAATCATTGTTATAATGTGTTTCTGTTTGTTTTTTTTAATTATGATTTTTTTTATGAATCAGCATCAGAATTGAAACACTCCTGCAGCAATTTTCACTAACATGACTTAAACACTTGGTAATTTAACATGACTATACTTTTAAAGGCCAAGAAAAGTATATTTTTTTAAACTACTTTTTGTCACATACTAAATAATAATTGGTTGAAGTAATAAATAAAACATTTGGTATTCCAACAAATTATTATTTTACTGAAACCTTACTTGATATCAGATTTGTCATGGTCCTCATTATTCGTTTTCTTTCTGGTATTTTGTAGTGGAGTTTTCACCAGAATTGATTTTGGCTCTTTTGTTGTTTCTCTGGCACGAAATGGTCTGAACGACAATTCAAATTATAACTTTAAGTTACTTTGGAGTTGTACACACTTGTGTAGTAGTGCTCTGCCCCTTTGAAGGCTTCCGGTGTAACAATAGGTTAAACATAAATTATAAAAACAATTACATTTGAAAGGTTTAATGAACCCAGCTATTCATATAAAGATTATAAAGTCAACATAGCATCAGTATGTTATAAATATACAGGGAGTTAATAAAGAAAGTTATTTAGGGGGATATATTTCTTATAAGAGGGTTTGTGCATAAAATATTGTTATACATAAGAATAACATTCATACAGTTATGTAGTTTAACTTTATGACAGGGTTTGTATTTGCACTCATCCGTCGCCAAGTGTAAGCGTGAGTCGTTTGAGTGGCATATTGGCAAGTGGAAATGCACACTCACCTTGAATTGCCAGGGTCTGCCAGCATGGGTTGGTCTCTTGGTGTGTCGCTAAAAGTTAAGTTCTTCCCTTTATCTGACTGTTGCTTTAAAAATTGTGAGATTACTTCGTATTTCGGGGAAGTTGGATTGTCTTGTGCAGGACTTCTAAGAATCGGTGTTGGCAATCTAAATATGAACACAGTTCATAAAGTTTAAAACAAAATTAAGCCAGGACATTGGTTAAAATTTACCTACATGGAAATGTTGTTTTAAATAAATAGTCTTAATAAGATTAAAAAACGGTTGAAAACAATGAATAAGTTGTTTTATGACAATTTTTACAAACCTGACTCTTTTTGGTTTCTGTTTCTTCTTTAAAATACCTTAAAATAAAAAAAAATATTCTAAAATAATATTGGCTAGTCATAACAGAGATAAAAAGTTACCTTAAAATAAGCTTTAATACAAATAATATAAGTTTTTAAACCTGGTGATTTGGCTGCGGCTCTTCGCGCTTGCGTAAGAAGCCTCTCTGACCGCAGAAGTGCGTCTCCCCCATTTCTGTTCGCTACCGTCGATGTCAGCGGCGCTCGTTCCAAGATTCGGGGATCTGAATGCTTGGCAGCCACTATTAGGCGCGATATCTCAACCTAAAAATAAATGGAGATCCCTAACCTCCAGTCTGCATGTCATGGCATTCCACACCAAGGTCTCGGGTGAGCAGAACTAAATTTTGAGGTGTGCAATTATGTTTTTGGGACACCTTTGCTTGGAAATCTTACCACAATTTAGCTTTTCCAAAATTTGCGCAATATAACAATTCAGGTGTGCACCTGCCACAAAATACAGACTGAACTAACCTTGAGGCAAATCAACAACACTTTTTCAAATTTTATAAACTAAACCTTATTTTACGATATTTTGTTATATTTTATTGGGCGCTGGTCTAGAATCCTACCACAACGAAACACCATTTGGGTTAGGGTACAGGTTAGCGTTTGGGTTAAGGTAAGTCAGGTATTATTATTAAATTTGGAATATAATAATACTTGACCCACCCACACCCAAACGCCAACCCGCATGCTAACTCAAATTTTGTGCGTTGATTTTAGAACTGTGGTAGGATTCTAGACCAGTGCCTTTTATTGTCCTATCTAAATCTTAAATTTTACAAAACGCAGTGTTATGAAAAAAAAACTGTCTCTTCTTATCATTTTTAAAAACGAGTTATGCTAATTACATTTTAAACACGGACCTGAGATTGTTTCAGTTTTTGCAGCAACTTTTGATTTTCGCTTCTCAGTTGTCCGGATTTAGACATTTTTTCAACAAAACAAAATGTAAAACAAATCTTTTCAAATCAACAAGTTTAGAAAAATAAAGTTTTTAAAAAAACCGCATCTCAACGTTACCATAGAAATCGTAAACATTTTGCTACGCTTCTATGGTTCAAGGCTGTTTGTTAAAAACAAAGCAACTTTAATAAAAATTATTTATAAAATTGATAAATAAATAGTTTCATAATATGCAGCTTAAACATGTAATCTAAGGAGTTTGGCAGCTTTGCATTAAACGTAAATCCCTTTTTTTGTTATAATTTGTTGTCTAACCCAGCGGTTCTCAACCAGTGGACCATGAAAACATTTTGAGGTAAGCCAATTAGCCTAAACAACAAGCCTAATTTATTAAAAAAATAGTTTCATTTGCGTCATTGTTCTTGATTTTACAAGAATAATAGCTTGGGAAGGAAATGAGAAGGAATGTAAACGATATGTACCGTATTGTTCAGCAGAAAGTATTACTAATGCACATTTTAATATCTGTTTTGTAATTTGTCCTGCTGTTGCTTGTTGTAACCTATTTTATATTTTTTCCTTTCATACAAAAAATATTGGGCAACACAATTTTTGTGCAAGGTAACTGGACAACGAAAGAAAAAAGTTTGAGAACCATTGGTCTAGCCTTAAAATAGGGGTAACCAGCGCCATCAAAACCTGGGCTCCACGAACAAGTATCCAAGCATATACTAGTTTAAATGTTTAACGGTTAATAGTAGGTTTTTTACGACATTAGATGTATCTCTTGTTCCGTTCCGTGATACATATTTCCAAATGTAAACAAGGTTTCAAAATTGTTGAGATTTAATCACAGGGTGCTATTACTCATGGAAGGTTAAGATTTACTGGTCCAGCATTGCCTATAAAATAGACATTTTGTAATAAATTTCTTTATTGAAACGATACAGTTGTAATAATACCGGTACAACTTGAATTCAACGATAAAATGCATACTTACACATATAAACAAATTAAAATCGTAACGAGATTATATGGGATTTACAGGAAATCAAATAAACAGATAACGATGTGGAATTATCACGTGAACAGGCAAGAAAAAATAAAACAAAGTATATTTTGAAATCAGATGGCGAGGACAAAAATCTCACTTATCCAAACACAACCTTATCTTTGTAATCAAAAGAAATCAATATTCACGGTTTCTTTATATTCAATTTTATCAACATTGATTAGCGTGGTTTGTTTAGATAAAAAAACGAAACAAAAAAGACATGACGCTAGAATGAATCGATTTCACAAAATAGTTAAAACAAACGATTTAAAATACGAAGTCAGACACTTTCTAAAACCAATATAATACCGGATGTAAAACTGATAGTCATGATAGACTCTTTACAAATAAAGCTTAAAAAATGAAGTGAGGAAAGTCGGCTAAATTTATAAATGTTGGGTATATTAACGAAAATGTGCCTTTGAATATTTAATGATTTTCAAACAGCTTAAAAAGCTTAAAAAAAAAATTAACACGATGTTTGCGGGGAGTGCATCGATAAAACAAAGTACCATATTATTACGTCACAAAGATAATAGAATGTCCTTCCCTTAGCTTTCCAAATACAGCAAAGGACCGAAAGAAATAATTTGACACAAGAGTTTTTGTTCTGACGTCATTAATGACGTTTAAGCGACGTCATCGCCGTTTACGGACGAATTGCTGCCAGAGGAAGGGCGGTTTAGTCTGGTGGAAGCTGAAACTAGCTGGAACACCGCCTGGAAATAAACACAGAGGTTTGACTTGAATAGTATGAAGGGTGTTTCATCAGTGCTGAAGTGTCGTATGTAAAAAAAATGAGGCTCAAATCGTTTTCAAGGAATTTCAGCTTAGGCTTGCGATTTAAACCAGTATTTTCTACATTCAAACAACCGGAGATAACTACTTAATGCTAATGCTAATTTGGGACTAATCACCTGAAAACATACGGTTTCAATGTTTTAATTTTATCTGTTTTGTTTGTTTGAGTGTAGGTTTAATGTTATTTAGTGTCAGAAAACCAAAATATTGTTTGTTAGACAGGAAAGTTTGGTATATTCAGTCCGAGAAAAGCATCAATGTGAACCAGCCTTTTATCTATTTTCATCAATTTTATTTCTTTGGTCATAGTAATGACGTCATTTGTTCGGCAAAATATTGTGAATCGGATTAAATTCAACCCCTGGAACTTTTTATTCGGTGGATATTTATTTACAACCAGTTCAACTTCAAGTCGGTTACCTTCACTTTTCTCCTCGCGTTGAACTTCTTTAGTTTGTCGACGGTTGTGTCCATGTGTACAAAGTTGGTGGCCTTGCCCTGGACCCAGGGGTGCTTGAGGGCTTCAGAAGCAGTGAGGCGCTTCTTAGGGTCCAAAACCAGTAACTTGCTGACCTGGAAAAAGTGAAGTCGCTGGTAAAAACATGCAATTTAAATTTAATCGCCTAAGTTAAATAAAGAATTATTTAAAAAATGTCGATTATATTTAAAGATTCAAATTTTAAATATATTGATTTTATTTTAATCATTCTTTTCAAATATATTTTGAACTGAGTCACCGTAACGCGATTGCACAAACCAAGTTGCTTATAAAAATGGAATATATTTAAGTAAAATGAAATATGTTTTGATTAAATGCAACGACTATATAAAACTTATAAATTTAAAAATTATTTTTTCGAGTGAAAGCTACTTAAAGCTATTTAAAACCAGGTCAATCCTTTCATTTAATATTTAAATTATTTTAAATGGAATACCATTCAATTTACTTAATTTTAAAGTGTTTTTTATTGTGCCAAGTAAAATAGTAACTACAATTGTTTTTTTACAAATGTGACAAAAGTTTAATCAAAATGCAACTGGGTTATTGTAAGAAAGATCTAACATCGTACAATATTTGTTTAAGAACACTGTATACCAAGCAAAACCAGAAACGAATGTGTTGTTGGTTTTAGAGCGACACAAGAACAATTAAGCCTCGCATCGATTTGTGTTGATAGCTTTCATTGACAACGACCAACAGAAAAACAAATTCGTAGGCGCAGAAAATTAAAGCAACACAAAGAACCAGATTTTTTCCACGTTTGATAAAATTTATATTTACAGATTTTGCGAAAATGAAACCAAACTAAACCCACCCGATTCGATTTGTTTTCAACGCTTGTAGCGTTCGTATTAGGATAATTCGGGGCTTTGAAGCGTCTGTGTTAGATCATGTGTTAAAAATTGTACGCTTCAAGCGGACTGTATTAGAACAGTATACAGGTGAACAGCGAAGTAAAACTATATAAGTTAATAAATGACAATTCCTTTAAGCTGGGATACCAAGTTTAATCGTCCCAATCCCATGTCAATCCAATACCTTAAGTTATCCCTCCTGCCTCCTTAGTTATCGTATCTCTTTTGTTTGTTATTGTTTATTTTTGCCTTTTTCGTTTCCCTTCTCTTTTAATTCTCACACGTAACCTTGTTTAAGTATATACTGGGAAATGTAGCCCAGTCGCCAGTTTTCTGGACGTCATTTTGCTTCCCTTTACGACCTGCTTTACATGCCAGAGCTTTACAACAGATTCTACTCGACATCTACGATTATTTCGTTGTTTAATTTGATTTCGGTTTAACAAACAAACCGACACCGCATCATTTCACATTTAAAAGATCGTTCCGTGATGAAATTTTGAAACACTTTTACATTTTGCAAAATAACCTTAACGAGAACCTGGTCAACCTGATTTATATTTTATACGCACATATATAACATAGCTTATAGTTAGCGGTTCCCAGCCTTTTGTAACTTGCGACACCCCTAAGAAATAATAAATAGATTGCGGCATCCCTACTAAAATTTTCGTATTGAAGTAATTCAATATAATGTAACAAAAAACGGAACTTAATGCACATAAACAAATACAAAATGTAGGAAATATAATTTGGCTTATTGCGCTCTAATGAAAGGATTGTGGGAGGCTCACTAATAAAGGAAAAATCAGATTCTAAAACAGTATCTCGGCACGGATGAGCATTAGAAATGAGCTGGGAACCTACGATATAGCTCTTCTGACTCACCAACAGCTGTAAACACTTAAATTAATAGTGTTGTTCGAAGAGTACAACTTCAGAAGGTCTTTATATATATACACATGCTTAGAACAGTTACTACAATATGAAATACCTAAACAGTAATAACGCCCTTGGCAGTTGCCACAATGAATGGGTAAAAGTATTTGTGTTCTCACCAGGTCCTTTGCATTGCGAGAGATTGTGTCCCAGAATGGCGACATGAACTCGTAATCGCACTTTAGTATTCGCTGGAACATCGCCTGGTCGCCTCGCTCGTCGTAGAAGGGCTCGAACCCACACAAACTGCAAGGAATACCAACAAAAACAACCTAATTTTCAACAAATAATTGATTTACAAAAATAGGGTAAGATTTACTAGAAACAAATTTAGGCGCGAAATTTCTGCATTTACGTAATTAGAATAAGCCAAAAATAGAGTAATTTTTGGGGGCATGGCAACGGCGCCCCCCTAATCCACTCCTGCCCAGCTATCAGTTGAATTACCAATAAAATCATAAACCGTTGTCCGTTATAGTAGGAATGTCCAACACTTGGCATTTTCAATCGACCAATACCCGGCAGATATTTGACAACGAGTCTCGCGATCCTACCCGGTACAATATGACGTCATTATTCTGCTTAAACACAAAAAATAGATGAAATCAAAAGATTTAGAGGTAATTTTCCAGGTCAACGGCACAACATGTGCTTTAGCGTTAGAAAGTGCAGGTACCTTCAGTTGTAGCAACTAGTTAACGATAAATTTACTTTCCAACGTAAAATCGCTGTTTTAGGTAATAAAAAATCATTACTGAAACTCCTACATTAATTGGTATCGAATAGACGTCGATACCAGCCTAGTATCGGATGAGAACCGGTACCACTTGGTATCGGGTATATGCTTCGATCCAATATTATCGAACATCCCCCACCAATAGGTATCACAGTACCCAGCACTCACAGTATGTATGCGATGACCCCAACAGCCCAGATGTCGACTTTAGAGCTGTACTCCTTCCCCAGCAATATCTCGGGGGCAACATAACCAGGAGTCCCACACACAGTTCGCATACTTTCCTTGTCGTTGATGCGGGAAAGTCCAAAGTCGGCCACCTGGAAGTTGTTTTTACAAATTAAACTTGTGGTAATTGCAAAACAAATTTTTATAAAAATACGGTATTTATACAAATTATATTTGCATAAGAATGATCAAAATGACAAAAGTAATTTGCACAACAAAATTGCGTTATTTACAAATAAAAAGATCTTTATTCAAAATAAGTTTTTTTGAAAAGAATACTGGTTAAAAAGCAAAGTTAAAAAATAATTGCTTTAAAAAGAATATTATTAACTTAATTATAAGTTCTCTACGAATGCTATTACGTCACTTGTGACGTATCTATCCTTGAAATACGTCACAAACCTCTGGTGACGTAACGTAAAGCCAACTTTCGTTTGAATTTGATTGTTTTTAAAATATCCCTAACAATAGGTTAATATGACGTCACTTACCTTAAGTACTGCTTTTTCTGTGTCGTCAGAATAGAGGAGATTTTCAGGTTTGAGGTCTCTGTGTACAACGTTCATCGAATGGAGATACTAAAAAGATAAGAGCTTTGTGTATAATGACGTCATACAAGTGGATTGTTTGCGGAACATCGTGTGGTTTTATTGAGCTTACGTCATACAAAACGACTTAAACAAAAACACTCAAAAAACTACTTTGGTTTAGACATTATTTTTTGTCCAATTTTACTATTTAAAAGCTTACTATGTAAAACAATGTAATACTTTAACGATTGCTTCATTGTCAAAACTTTCCCCCCAAAATTTGCAAAATAAACCGCTGTTATCCCAATATACCTAAATTAATAGAAATATAACATCCTCTTTGTAAATAATTACAGACAAGACCATTTAGAAAAAATCAATATGGGATGAAAAGCAAAGAAGTTGTACCCACCACCCCGAAAAAACAACCAAAACTTAACCCTTAGAACCCTAAATGTTGTAAAAAAAATAAATAGGAATCTAGAAAGTAATAAATTGATACTTGCCCTAAGTGCTGTGGTTTTAAATTTTGTAAGTCAAAATATTTTGAAAACTGGAGGTCAGACCGGTTTCTATTGATTGAGGCCTAATCCATATTATTGAGAGCCTAGAATTGGCCGAAGGTTTAATCAATCCGAATGCATTACCTCACTTGCCTAATGGCCTCTCAATATAATTACACCGTTTTTCTTGCGGCTTTAATTTAACGCTTTCCTGAAAGCTCTTGGCTGGGATTGTTTGCCGAGAATGGATTAAATTTCCCAAAGATCTCGGTAAAGTTTGCAAAACGTAATACTTTAAAGCTGTTAATCTTAAACTCAATTCTAAACCACTTAAGCCAACAATAACAGCCTATTATTACGGGATAATAGGGGCATTGTGTTTTCCTTCTCTGCAGATTACGTTCTGGAATAAAGAGTTTGGAATGTTAACAATGGTGTTGTGCTCCAACTATCACAACAAAAGTTCATCAACACATGAAAGTGTAGCATTCTTTTATGAAACGTCTACCACAAACTGAAAAATGAGTTTATTCAGTTTTAATGATTTTTGGGAAACTTTTATTTGGGAAAAATCAGTTATTTTTAAATTAGCGTATAATATTGTAAGACGGCGTCTTGCATCACACGATTTTACGGTTTTCTTGTGGTTTAGGAGTGAACAACGTGGTAATGAAATCCAAACATTCTTCAAGCGTTTTTAGATTAAATTCTCGGGCCCTAGTTCGACAAAGTTTCGTCGAAAGTTGAACCTTTTGATCGAGAACATTAAGAATGTTTGCAGGTACCACAAATACCGTGGAATCAACAAATGTACAAAAGATACACAGAAAAATTAGCACTCGATCAAGCATTATATTGCATGAATCTCTGTTAAATCGTGGCTATAGCCGTTTAAGCTTATCAAGGAGAAGACGGGCGTAAGCATCGAAATTGTGCGGGGGGTCTCAGTTAATTAGTGACGTAACGCCCCACAATCGCACAGTGTTAGGTAACAATTAACACATTGTCCTACAGTCACTGCGCCGAGCCAGGGGCGAAAGTAGATCTTACCGGGGCCCAAATGGAATAATTTTTGGAGATGGCCATATTAATCTTTGCGAGAAAACTTATAAATATTTTATCCAAGACTTAATAAGTTTAAAGGTCGTTTAAACTTTAAAATTAAAAAAAGTTTTTTTTTCCTAAACCGTGTTACGCTGTTCCAACACGTGCCAACCTCAGTGGCTGTGGATTGTATTTCATTCAGTACAGCTAACTTAACCTTAAAACGTCATGTTCAATATAACAAATATTTGCTCTGTTGAGAAGTTATTCAAGGCAACTCAACTAAACATTATCTGAGTGGCTAAAAGGGTAACGCCGTTCCCACACGCGCCAGCACCAGTAGCTGTTGGCATTGTGGATTGATTGATGGGGTTTTTGTTATGGCTTGGGACGAGCGTGCACCAAGACCGTGCATTATTCATAACCGGGCCGAATTGTTTGATAATGAGAGAAGGCATGAAAACAAGCCAATGAAATATTAATGAGGGCTGTCCGGTAAATTCCGCAACGCTTGTTAGACCCAGCTGAACGTTTTGCTGGTTTAACGAGACCCTTGCCCTTTTAAACATGAAATGTTGCGACTAAGGTTGCCGATAGTTTTCATCTGGCTTATACTTTATTGTATAAAGGCCACCACCTTAATCACCAACCGCTGCACATTGCACAACAGCATTAGATTTTAAACACACGTGGCGTTGTTAGTCGCGGATTAGAGCACATTATTTAAAGATTAAAGCAAGTTTAAAGCCTAAAATTGGACATCAAATCACCTACATAAGCTATAAAAGGTTTTTAACTAAATTGTTTAATGGGAACCGATGTGATAATAATCAGAAATAAATTAACTCTGGGTTCCAGCAACCTCATAATTGTGAATTTGGTGAAATTTGGTGGGCAAAATAAGACCGTGTCTGTCGAATGTAGAAAACACGGACAAATATAAGTTTTATAACAGCGTTTATATTAGTGACACAAAATAATTAATCAGTTTTTTTTATAAAACCTAATTGCCAGGTGAAACTGCACTGAAATGATAAAGTAGAACTGCTGATTTAAGTAAACAACTTTTAGTCGGTATTTTTGGCCGAGGGTTTAACCTTGAAATCGAATCAGGATTTTAATTTCAATGATTTCTGAGTTTATTGCACGCCTTTACTTAAATTTAGTTTGCTCAGTTTATATTGATTGGGTTTAAAGAAATACCATTAAATACAAAATGTTGTTTTTTCCTTTTGAAAACCTAAATGAACAATGTAAAATTTGTTTAAATGCACATTTTGCTTATAACAATTGATTTAAAAATTGTTTTACAACTTCTATTTTGATTGTACAATTTTTTTTTAATATTGAAAGGCTGCGAAACTTATTCCGACTTACTGCAACGGCTTCCAAGATCTGTCTGACCGCCATTGCTGCATCCCTCTCACTATAGAAACCCTTTTCAACAATCCTGGAACAACATTAAATCACGTTTGGTGGAATGCCTTGAATTTCAAAAAACATTTTTAAACAACTGGCCATATTAATAAAGCAATATGTTAAATAGTGTAATTTAAGTTTAATGTTTTAGATAAAGGCTACACGGATACAGTATCTGAATTAAAATACCACCTGAAGGTAGAATCCAATCATTTATCTTAAAATAAAACAAAATGATTAACCTGTCAAATAATTCTCCACCATTGACGTATTCAAGAATGAGGTTGATTTCTGTGTCTGATTCATAGATGTCTTTTAATTTAATCTGAAAAAAACAAAAGTGGGTTTTAAGAAATATTTTTTTCTCTGGTTTAAAGTAGAATATTTTATTTTTTACATCCCTAAAATCACTTTTTAAATATTATCAAATCATAAAATAAGATGAAATAAAAAATGTGAAACTGACTTTTAGTTTTTAATTAAATTGTACAAAATATATTCGTGAGAAAAGTTTTCGGAGAGAGATAAAAAAATCCTTATTTTCAGTTTCCACTTACGATGTTTTGATGAGTAAGTGTCAGAAGAATTCCAATTTCAGTTTGTGCAAGTTTTTTCTGTACCTATATATATAAAAATATAGCAATAAACAAAAGAAAAAAATTAGAATAATTTTAAACAAAAAAGAACAAAAATAAGCACTTAAGTGTCATTTAAAGGTTAAAACATAAAAAATAAAAATATAAGAAAGTGACAAAATTTTGTGTTCTTTTACAGTATGTTTTTTTTTAATTCAAAACGGGGTTGCAATTTAGAGCTAATAAGACTACATTTCTTTTATTCCAGGCCTTGAGTTAAACATATTAGGCATTGACAACACACAAACTATAGCCATAAAAACAAGGTATTGTAAGTTGGGCCTGGAAATCTTTGGGAGTTAATGTTTGCTGCTGTCAGCAAAGTTATGAGGCAGTCTGTTTTACATCAACATTCTGCTGTAAAAATTCCGTTTTGTTGGAGTAAAAAGCAATCTACAACTTTTTCTACATAGTATTTTTACGCCCAACAAAAAATATGAAGCATAAAACTTTCAGGCTTTTGTCAAAAATAAGTGTTAGATCACAATACTAAGGTTACGGAAACAATTTCAATAAAAATATATTAGTCAGAACAATCAATAACATTAACTTTTTTTATTCAAATATTTCAGGAACACACTTGATACCATCATCAATGTAAAATAATGAGAAGTTAAATTATAAAATCGCAAAAATAGAAAATTAAGACAATAATGTACAAAATACATAAAAAACATGTAATAAATGTTTGTTTAAGTTTTTTATTATAAAAAAGTTTTTAACATGTCACTAAACCTTTTTTGTGATTTTTTTCATGGCGAAAGATTTTCCCGTTCCTTTCTGTTCGATGTGGTAA
Source organism: Ascidiella aspersa (assembly GCF_963924565.1). Lineage (NCBI taxonomy): Eukaryota > Metazoa > Chordata > Ascidiacea > Phlebobranchia > Ascidiidae > Ascidiella > Ascidiella aspersa. The sequence goes on from NC_139447.1 coordinate 517,531, forward strand.
ACCACGGCGCTTGCTCCCCTTGAAACAATGTATGCATTGTTTAACAAACAATTAACAAAGCGTGAGAAAATAACACAGGGGGGCTACAAGTATAAATTATTTAAATAAATCAATTATCATGAAATCTATAGTAAACAATAGCCTTACCACCTAATTTGCATAATTGTAGAAAAAATTTTAAATTTGAATGAGTCAATACACAACAAAGATGTAATATCAACTATAGAAATATTAAACAGATAAAAAAAAATAAAAATAAAAATTGTTTTATTCTGAAGGCTGTATAAAGTATATTACAATTTAAGTTATTTTGCTAGCCTGCCTTTTCTAAGCGTACTCTAAATAAGAGAATACTCATGCCTTTAATTATTGTGAGTAGTAAGACAGACTTCATTTGTAAGAAGCTGTAGTGATTTTAAAAGGCATTTTTTATTAATACAGTAAATGTACTGTATTTAATCACAAAATGTTTTTATAAAAATCAATATTCATATCAACGCTGCATATTCTGTTCACCTGAGTCAGACACAAAAAGACAAAATCAATATTTGGGCAGATAACATTCGTTTGTCTTCGAAGATATGACATGTGTGAAAAAACACAACATCAAATGTAATAAACACCCACAAATTCATATTTGTACAGCAACATGTGATTACATAAATATTTCTCTTAACACATAATAAGTTTAATCACTCATATCATAACTATCTAATCCAAACAATTTATTTAGTTACACTTCTACAAATAATTCAATATGTTAATTATTAATGAGTGTTTGGAATTGAAAGCTTATAAATATTTGATAAATTAGATTGATTTAAATTTTGTAATCATTTGACAGTTTGTGATTTTAAATTGATTTGTTTAAATTACCTTAAATGATGTTATCTAAAGGTTAGGCAGCAGAACCTATGTTAACTGCATTCCCATGTACGTATATTGTGGTAAAATAAATTCCTGTTTTTAAGCTAAAAAACAATTTGATACAAATTCAGATTGCATTAAACTAAAATAAAATGTGTAGTAACCAACCAGAAATGGTAAGCATTGAAAATGTACTGGTGGTATATCCTTTATCAACAGATGAAAATACATTAAATAAAACAACAAAATTATGTTTACCTGCCAATTTCTTGTTTGACATCATAAAGCTCATTTACAGGAATCTTTTGGGAATAACCAAACCAGGCTGGTGATTTTTTATTCATGTTTATGTCAAGGTTTTCCTAATTATAAATTTAACCTGAAACAATAATATTTGTCTAATGGGGCTTTGATAAAATATTGTTTCATCCCGAAGTCAAGTTTATATTTATAAGTAAAAAAGAACAAAATTAAAATCCATTTTTGGTTTTGTATTATTGATTGTGCAAAAAATGAAGTTTTTATGGATTAGCTATAACAACAGCCAATACTAACAACACGTATTTCAACAAATCCGTGACATGGATTATTTGCAAATCTTTCCATCAGTCAAAAATTGCCACAAAAGTTATTATTGCAAATCATCGGATTCTATGTATAATAGAAATTAGATTATATGTATTATAGTCCAACAGTATTATATCAGATTTAAATAAAAGCAGAGCCATCAGTTCAACATGGAATGAATTTATTAAGATAATGAAATAATATTTAAAAAATAACATTTTTTTCTGAAGGTAAAATATGCTTTAGTAGAAGAAAGCTTATTTATATTGCCTTTTAAAACCTTCGATTTTTAAAACCATGCTAGTAATGTGAAACTTATGCTTAAGTTCAAGTTTTTAACCTTTGATCAGTAATTAATTCACTCCAATCACCGTTTTAGTACAATCTAAAGTTTTAAAGTTTTGTTGATTACATTGCCACATATCCTTGTAGGTCACAAGTGTTAACTCTGAAGGACTTCAAAATTCAAAAAAGATCCACCCGTGTACAGAATTGAAGCAAAAACATTATAATCTTTAAATTTCTGTTCAGACTCCTTACAGACTTTTTAGGCTATAACTTTTATTGCTAAATCTCGGCTCATGAAAAATAGATATATAGCCACCTAAAATAAAACCATTCACCTTTGAAAGATCTCTAATATTAAAGCAAATTTAATATAAGAGACAAAACTAATTACATTTGTTCAAAACCTAAATTAAACGAAGTTAAAACAACACAACTAAATATATTTTGTAAGTCTTATTCATTAGTGCAAGTAACAGCTGTGTTTAGCAACACTGTGGAGCCTTAAGCTCTCTAAAGCGAAATGAACAAATTGTGGAACATTAAGCTTCTCGTTGCTGCGATACTCGTCACGCATCACTGCACATTAGTCTGCTGTACAGCGCTTTAGCGACAGCTTGCGGTTTACTAATAATTACTTGTTATCTACATTTGAAAGCAGAGGCTGGTCTTCTATTAAACTATTAAACTTTACATCGGGCATCTTTAGCACGAAAAAAAATAAAAAAAATTGACATTAAAAAAAAAAAAAAATTTGTCAATTGACGCTTGTCCAGAATCTTAACACAAACCAGGAAAGTCTTTCAATAACGAGCCGTCAATAGAGAATAACGGCCTAATAATGCGTCCTGCTCTTAATTTGGCGTTGGCCTTATGAGTTTATAGTTGTCTGAACCTTACAAATGGAATAGGTCGATTCTTGGCCCCGAGTTCGATTCTCACCAGGTCGGAAAGTCATTTTGGAGCAGGCTATGAATTCGACTGTGGCATCATAGGATGCTAAAATGGTAGTTTTAATATTATTAAATCAAATTATTAAGAAGGACAAACAAAAATTATCATTGTATTTTCGTAGATTTAGAAAAACCAACAAACGCGTGAAACAATTTTAAAATTGCACAATAGCCTACTCGTAGCAGAACTGATGTTAAAACGTTGTTGGTTAGCCTTAACTACACAGACAGGGTCTAATATTATATACCGTGGTTCGTTGTACGCGTGGCGTCAAGTTACTGTTCACCAGACACCTGACATTGTTGTCACAAAAGCGTCTCGCCTGGAACTTGCTGCCCTTCGCGAGAAATTCAGTATACTTAATTCCGTCCTTGTGGTGCGGTTAAAAGTTTTAGTGCTAAAAATTAGAAGATCGTTTTCTGCGTGTAATTGTAATTTCGTATTATATCATATAGTTTACTAATACTTCACTCATTGTCAGTTTATTTTTTTGCCTTTTCGTTTTTATTTAAAGAAACGGTTAAAATAATAATGGCTGGGGTTAATCAACCTGGTGATGACGAACGAAACCTAAACCTACTGGAGTTGGAAATAGACCCCGAGAGGTTCGTTATAAGACTTGACAACGCCCCTGCTGTGGTTGAACAAGTTGGAAACGCGGCAGTGGATGTAATGAGAGCAGCTACAGATGCAACGGTTCAAGTAATTGGGGCAGCTGCAGATGCAGCTCCTAGAGTATTGGCTGCTGCTGCAGCAGGTTACCTTGTTTACAAACTTGCCAACACTCCTGCTTTCCTTGGGGCCGTGACTCGTGTGGTTGAAGGACTTGGTGAAGCTTTCATCGAAAAAATTCGAGCTGGTTCGCTGGAAATAACTTTAATCGCTGAGAATCAACAAACCGCCGAAACAATTCGACAATTCTACAAAGCAGAAACTCTTTTGCAGCAATTTAACATCGCATTGCGCAAATATGGAAAAGCTTATAACGATCCTCAAGTTGCCTTCACTAAAATCGTTCTTGCTCAACCTGGAAACGCAAAAGTAGGCCTGGGTGATTTGGAAAGCCTGAAGAAAAAGGCAGATGAAGAAATGAAAGACGCGTCCATTAATGGAATCAAATCCGCGGTAATTTAAAATGTAACACATGTATATCATAAATATATGAAAGTAAGAATTTCAATAAACCTCAATGTAAAATATATTTTTCAATTTAAATATTTTAAATGACCACAATAATTATGGTGCTTTGTTGTTATCTACCGAGATAAAAAGCAATAGTGTTTACCACTAAACTAAGAGTTTACCAAAGATATAGTTTTCGTTATTTCTTAAAGGAATCATATATTTATTTTCTTGAAATTTTGTGCCATTAAGGCAGGGGTGGGCAATTATTTTTAGCCGCATGAGAAACTTAAAATGTTGTAGCGGGCCGGGTGAAAAAAAAGTTGCCGAAAATATACGAGAAAGACAGAAGAGATTCGCGCGAAGCGCGAAAACAATTCTCGTTTTAGTATTTAAAACAAGCGAAAAATCGAATTTGGCGATTACATGACTAGATCCGTCCCTGGAAACAGTGTTTACGACAGACAAAATGTCAAAACTGTTCGTTGTTTTCGCTTAGCCTGTGTATTTTAAGGAAAAAAAGCCGCGGGCCGGATTAAACTGCTTGGCGGGCCGTATGCTGCCCAGGTCAGCATTAAGGTAACATATCTATTTAAAAACAATTTTTTCCTAGCTGTAATTACTTACACTCAGTCAGCCACCTTTAACAAGTTGGCCTGCACTATCCACAATATATTCTCAATTTATATTTCTGTTTAATGCAGAGAAACCGCCACAAATCTGGAAGATATGTTGAAATCCAGACGACAGAGAAAACCGTGATCAGGCAGAGTAAGTTTCAAATCCATTTAACAAAGTCAAACTAACCAAACCGCCTAGTTAATTTTTAATTGAAACTAATATACATCTAGTTAAAAAACTGAACCAGCAATTTCTAAAGCAGTGGTTCTTAAACTGGGGGGCGCGCCCCCCTTGGGGGGCGTGTGAGGTTCACAAGGGGGCGCGAAAAATTTACAAACTCTGTATGATTATGACTAAACTTTATGGTGATCATAGAATGGACAACATCGAGTTATCACACATTAGTTTTTTTCTGTCGTGTAGAATATTCCTGTTGATTTTAAGGTTAGTATTTTCGTTTTGTGAGGAGATGATTCCACAAAAACTTTATGCTAACGCATTAATCACGTGATTAAGTTACCCGCTCTGATCGGCCATTCGAGGAAAACATGGTGTGTGCCGCTCGCACGCATGCGATTAAAAACGATATTTGTATTTTTTTTGTACTGTTAAATAATTAGCTCAAATATTCACAGAGAGTGACTGGGAAGTACCAATACTGTTCATTGTTTGAAAATACTGTTCATTGTTACGTCACACACTACCAAGTTTATGGCTTTTTAATCATTTTGTTTTCGCTTTTGAAGATTTTTTGCGTATTGCGTTCTGTTCTATTAGGCTCAGTTAGAAACTTTTACCAATATTTTTATTTTTGTACTGCAAGTTAAATGTTGGCAAACCTTAAACAAGCGAGATTATATTTTTTTCTTTTAGTAAATATGGAGTTGCAGGTAAACATTTTTTGGCTACCGCTAAACCTACTGTGGAAACTTACTTGTTTAAAGTCTAATTTTAGCTACACAAATTTTTTTTCTGGCCAAGCTGCTGTTTATTAGCCGAATTGCTATAATAAACATGATCTCTTTTAAAAGTTCAAGCGTAGTTTGTTATAATCTTAAATTTACTTCCAAGAGAAAATGTAAATCCACGAGTGAAATATCCATGCTTCAGAAATGGTAGAATTTGAATGGAAAGTAGAATGTTTAGTTCATAACCCTGGCACATATATCTCAGTTTCATACAAAAACACTTGGGCAACTTAAACTATATACAAAGAAATTTTTTTACGCAGCACACCATCGTTTCCAATCTTTTAATATAAAATATACGTCATGTTTTGAAATATCTTTTCGACGTTATTTCCGAGTTTAAGTCCCTTATCTGGAGTTGCCACTGCAACCGCGGTAAATTTTTCAAAAAATCCGCGTTTCAAAATACGGCAACGCAGGTTAGGCTAAGTTAAAAACAGTTACATCCTTTGCATTGATGCAAGTTACCTGGAAATAAATTACTGTTATGTTTTATGTTTTTTGATTTTTAAACAAGGTGGGTCGCCAGTTTGGTTAAAATTGTAAAAGGGGGGCGTGTCTCAAAAAGTTTAAGAACCACCGTTCTAAAGTATCACTGGCTGCTAGAGATATTGGCTCGTATCATGGGTTCGCTGGTCCCGTTATGACCGAGGTCGTGAGTTCGAACCTCACCACCGGCTAATTTCACAAACAGGATGCAGCAGGCAACGGTGCTATGGTTGTTTCTCGACTTGCTTCCCTCTGAGCCTGCGTAGCTCAGTTGGTAGAGCGACGGTCCCGGTATGACCGAGGTTGTGAGTTCAAACCTCACTTCAGGCTTTTTTTGGATACAGAAGTGCTAATCCGTAATGCTGCAAAACAGAACGTTTTTTCATTTAGGGAAAGAAATTCGGTTTTCGGAAGAAGAGTTTCAGCATGAGAGGGCACAGGCTTTCTCATCTCGTGATACGCCTACAACTTCATCTCGTGATACAACTTCATCTCGTGATACAACTTCACCTCGTGATACAACTTCATCTCGTGATACAACTTCATCTCGTGATACAACTTCACCTCGTGATACAACTTCATCTCGTGATACAACTTCATCTCGTGATACAACTTCACCTCGTGATACAACTTCATCTCGTGATACAACTTCATCTCGTGATACGCCTACAACTTCATCTCGTGATACAACTTCATCTCGTGATACAACTTCACCTCGTGATACACCTAGTCATTTATCTCGTGATGCAGATTTTTACGAAATGTCACGAGCACCTTCTTATACATTACAACAAGGTAAAAGTACATTGTTTTAACCAGTAGTTCCTAACTGGGGGAGCCGCTAACCAATTCTTAAGGGGCGCGAGCTTTTTTCGATGTTTAACTTTTTACGATTGTTTACGATTTTGCGATTCGCGAACTTTTGGCCTACACAATATTTGTTACTTATTTCGACCGATTGGGCTGCGTTTTTTTAGAAAAGCATAATATGATTGATGGAGATCTAAGCTGTGCACAGGGGGTTGACCACCCTCTGTACAAACTGCGTTTGGATAACTTTAAAAAGTAAACTGCGAAATTTTTTGACGCTTCGCGTGAACCTGTTATTTGTTTCAGACTTTTTTGCGCGAATTTTTAATGTTATTTGCAGTATAGGCATTGCTTTGTGTTTCGTCCCACCTTTTTAACGCGATGAACGCAATGTTCATATTTCGGGATCCGGCCGACATTTTGGCGTGGTTTCTGTGCGGCCTTACAACTGTACAGTCAATGCCTTTACAACATGATTGTCAAAATCAGCTCGATGAAAACCAATATATGGGGCACGAGCTATTTTTTGTGCCCAATGCACCAGGTCTCCTATATTAAAGCCCAATGCAAACCAAATAAGCACAAATATTTGTTTAGAGTAAAATTTCCTATTTTTATTTTGTCTCACTGATAATGTAATTTATGTTGTCTCACTGATATGTAATTTATGTTGTCTCACTGATATGTAATTTATGTTGTCTCACTGATATGTAATTCATTTTGTCTCACTGATAATGTAATCGAAAAAAAAATTGCTTTAGTATGATAATTAATTATTTAATGCTAGAGTGGTGCGTAAGGTGCAGGCCAATTACCAAAGTTGGGCGCGGTTTAAAACGAGTTAAGAACCACTGGTTTAAAGCATATGAATTGGGTTTTTAAGTTCTAGAATTAATTTTATGAGCTGTGTAAACTGGTAACCTAGGTAACAATTAACTCTGGTAACCTAGGTAACAATTTAACGCGATTTCATCCTATTTGAATCCAAAAAGTTTAGATTTGTGAAGTTTTACAACATCTAACAAAACGAGCTTTGACATTAATCAGTTAAACCGCTGAGCGGAAATTAAGAAGGACGGGAAACTAAGCAGTAAAAATTCAAACGACACAAAAAAACTTTTTGCGATTGTTTCGCATGAGTCTTACTTGCACAATCTCAGTGCCTCAACAGTTAAGTTCACAACTAATTATTATTAAAGGCATTAAAGCATTGACAGGAATACGCGGGTCTCTAAAAGTTGCCACAAATTTATTTGCTTTTCACATTGTCAACAAAACTTTTTTTATATTTCTATTACAGCTTAAGTTACTGTAGTTAATGAAACAATAAAATCTTAAAAAATGACAAAAATCTTATTTTGGTAGAAACGAGACTGAAAATTGAAGACATCGAATCAGTTTTTCGTGAGTAGAATTATTTTCTAATTAACTATTATTGAAACGATTAAAAGTAAGTGCTTCACGTACATGAGTGATATGACTTACAATATAAGTTTATGCATTATTTCATCAACAGAACGTATCATATTTTCCATTTTCAAAATATTAATGACAGTGATATTGGCTTATTAAAAACTTTTGGAAAAATAAATATTTAATTTTTTTTTATTATTTTTATAGATTTTTTGGAAATCGTGAAAACTGGAAAGTACAAAAAAACTTCACCGGATCAAGTTTTGGACGAAACACTGATGCTAATGATGGGCTACTTTCAATATTACGAACTTTTCATGAAAAATCACAAGTTTGATCAAGTCGGTGTTATTAAAAACAAAATGCTTAAATTAATCGAAAACAATTTTATGTCATCGGGAGTCGACATTGAATCACTCGCTGACAAAATTACTAAGAAGGGAAATCATCTCGAGGCCATTTTGTTTTACGAAATTTCCGCCATTTTTTACTCGCGTAAAAAATCACCTAATGCTGCCATTGGAATAAGTAGATGTATGTTTGGCATAAACAAATCATTGGAAGCTTTGTCAGTTGAAAACAAAGCTGGGATTAAACCAATCACGTGCGATTACGTAATCCCAGTGATGCGTGACTTGCTACAATTGGTTCAAAACATGCACAAAATTGTAGCGAATAGGCGAGTTAAAGAACAATTGTGGTGTGTGTTGTATATCGGGGTTAGTTATGGATTGGCTGAAGAATACGATTCCAGCTTATCGACATTATTGGAAGCGCGTGTTCTTATGGAGAAAACTTACGGCAAAGATGTTTCCAAACATCAATTGTATTGCTTCATCTTGAACCACACCGGAGCTGCACATGACAAAATGTCAGTTGGTAAAAAAGCTGCTAAATATTACGAGCTTGCCATTGAAGCCGCGAAACAAGCCACTGACTTTCCAAGCGCTGAACGAAAATGGAACTTTATTGGGTTGTGCAAAAGAAACCTCAGTAATGTGTCTAAGTAAAACAATTACTGTATGTTACATATAGTTCATAAATATGTTGAATACCAACAACGGTTGCTGTTAGCATTACAATTTGGATTTATAATTAATAAATTTGCTTTCTTTAACAAACTTACTCAAAACCTTCAACAAATCATGTTTTAATTTGTAATAATATTTCTACGTATCTATAAATGTTTTTAATCTTCCGCTCATTGTTTTTTGCTTTGTTTATCTTTCCAGTCCTAGAACCTTCCACTAAAAGTTTTTGTTAAAGTTCATTGTCGTTTTCTTACAATTACAATGGAATTATAGTTTCGTTATATTTTTACAACATATTGACTTTATAGTTTTATGCAAGTGCGCAATATCCTCCATTGATATGGTGTCTCGTTTTATTTTTTCAATGAATTTGTTTTTCTATAATTGTGTTTTATTACATACGACTTTTTATTGGTAATTCACTTAAAAATTTCAATGATTAGGTTTTTTAATTATTTAATGATTTTAATCAATGTATTCTTTATTGTACGGCTTGACTTTTGTTTTTCAAAAACGTGTTTTTAGAAATGCCTAAACCCATCCACTAACATCTTAACCCACGCCTTGGTGACAAAACAATGGTAGGTTGTTAAGTTTGAAACCAAATCCCGTTTCGCGTGAATGTTCAATCCGCCATTTTGTTGAAAATTCGCTTTTTCATTTAGGTTGGCTAAGTGTTGCAGATGTTTTATTTAAAGGCCATTTTATAGTTGGTAAAAAACACACGCCGCAAAATCTTTTTAATATTTGTTGTGATTTTTTGGCAGGAAATATTTCGATGTGTGTTAAAATGTAACGTTTTTTTATCTTGAAGGTGAATTTTACAAAAAACAATGAACCACTCGATGTAACTAAACTTTTAGACCAAAATTTTGGAATAATAAGCTAAAACAAACATGTTTGAAACTTTAGTTTCATAATTTTGCTTGTTTAAGCTAAGCAATGACGTCATTGGTTTCGGATGGCGACAGTTTTGGACAAAATGACGTAATGACTTTCTTTTTTTAATTTCACCAAATTCAGTCGATTTTTTGTCAATGTGGGAGGGGGAGCCCTGATGGGAAGCCCCCTTCTATTGTGCGTCATCAATCGGTTGTTTGTTTGCTCACAATCACCTACATTTATGTAGTTTGTGAAACGCTTACGTTGTTTGTTTGAGTAGAGCGCACGAACCAATGTACATATGTTTTGGTTAACAAATATTTTTACATTGGTTTCTTTGTGACCATGGATCATTGTGGACTCAAACTTTTCAAAAATGCCGTTTTAACGACTTTACAAAATGACTATATGACTTAATTATTGTAACGCAACTTTCCAATTTAACATTTTTAAGTGTCTGTGCAGCTATAAATCTGTGCTGGGGCTAATTGTTGTCACAAATATTTGTTTTTGCAAAAATCGTAATTTAAGATCAACTTCCACTTTATAGAGCAATGTTCACATTTTTGTGAACCTAATACGTCACGTCTCCTTATAAATTTAATTTTTTTGCCAATTGAATCCAAACAAACGAATTCAGCCTTTTGAATGTAGTCAGATTTTACTACTTGCAAAAAATACTTGCCGCGTCACTCAATTAAAATTATTATAATATTGTGTACTCAAAATTTTCAAAAATGCGATTTTGCTTTACAATATGACTACAAATATGACAATATATGACTTTTGTAACGCAACCTTCCAATTTAACATATTTACATGATTTCGGTGCAGCTATAAATCTGTGCTGTGGGTAATTGACGTCACAAATATTTGTTTTGCTAAATCTTTTTTCGTAAACCTAATAGGTTCACGTCTCCTTCTAAACTTTTTTTTGTCAGTTCCTTAAAAAAACAAACGGATTGCTCCTTTTGACGAATACTTTCCCTTTCTGAATATAGTCAGATTTTACTAGTTGCAAAAAATCCTCGGCCCCTCACTGAATTAGAATTATTATAATAAACTGCAAACGTTTTTATAACACATTGTAAGTTTGTTGCGGTCCGTCAGTCCTTGCTGAGTGTGATTTGCTGACCTTGCGTATATTCACCGTTTCGTTGGAGTTGTATAAGTAAATAAACCTTAGTGCTTTGTATTTATATGGAAGAGGTTTTATGGTTGTTCTATTGAAACTTTACAATATTTAAAAATTACCAGTTCAGTAAACACAGAATATTTAAAGTTGAACAAATGTGGTGATACTTTTAAAATGGATCAAAATTATTCCCCATTAGCAGAAATTGCACATGTGTGTTATTTTTGCCACTTATAAAGAAAATCACACTTTGATCGGTAACCATCGTCGGCAAAAACTAACCACGAATAAAGCAGTGACATTATTGACAAACTCGCTGACCAAGCAGGAGCAAGTTCCAAAGGTACGGGGTTCAAGTCCCGCCTACGCCTCGTAAGAAAACATCGAAAATTTAAAGCATTTCTTGAAATGCTGGAACCTTAAATCGCCAGCCAGGAAACAACACGGTCTTAGTGACGTCATATTAGTGACGTCACGTGATCACGCGTCGGGCGCGTGCAACTGGCAATATAATCACGTGACTTGTGCGTTTGCTTAAGCTGGATGAGAGCACGGGTTTTGCATGAAACTTAGATTTAAATTCAAGTGTCCGATAATATCGGATCGGTCGTCCGATACCAGGTGATTGAGGCGCTCGTCTAACATCAGGCCCTTTTTGATTTTTAATTTTTTGAACAGGCTTGTTGTTGTTTAATATTAAGGCGCATCTAACCGGAAAGTACTTCGGGATATTTATTCCGAGTTGTAGCATCTAGTATTGTAGTTCTTGTGGCGCTGTAGTTACTGTCGAAGTGGAGACAGGTATTTTAGTTTTGCAAAACTCGGAAGTAGTTTGGTTTAATCAAACAGAAGCACAGAGTGACAAAGCACAGATAAACATTAAGCTTCTCGTTGCTACGATACTCGTCACGCATTACTGCACACCAGTCTGCTGTACTGCGCTTTAGCGACAGCTTGCGGTAAAAAATAATTACTTGTTATCTACATTTGAAAGCAGAGGCTGGTCTGCTATTAAACTTTTAAACTTTACATCAGCCATCTTTAGCACGAATACAATTAAAAAAACTTGGGGCTTGTTCAGAATCTTACCACTTTTTTCCAGTAACGAAACGAGTTACCAAAGCCGTTAAAATCAAAAGAAACAAACTAAAGATTTAATACTCACGACTTAAATGTTTTAATAACACGGGGTGGTTAATAATACTTGGGGTTAGCAATGGGTGGATGTGGCCAACGAGCTCACGTTGAAAGTAAGGGTAAAGTGGTTGTTGTCAAATACGGCATTTGAATTGATTAAATTGGTTATTGTTTGAATTGCCTAACATTAGAAACGGTAGCCTGTTTTCGTATTTATCATAAATGCTTTAAGACACAAGAAAAGGTGGCCTATGATAAATTGTTATTCAGCAGTCATATGATCTGGCGTAAGTATACATACACAAAAATCATGCCACATCGATAGTTTTCTATTTGTTGTAGTTAAATTTATATGTTATATATTGCGAAAGCGATGTCTGATCCCTAGAAACCTTTTGTCGACTGAGCACTCTATGTAGTTTAAAGTGGATATTGCGGCACAAGTAACGCTGGCTTACCGCTGGTACTTTCTCGACGATGACAGTTGGTTATTGCAGTAATTTGCAGAGATGTAATTTTTATTGATCAACATCGCGCAATGTTTGCCGGCGCAAGCGACATTCAGCAATATTTTGTCTTGTTCTTGGTTAGGACGCAGCACAAGCACCACCCCAATAAACTGGGTTTTGGTTTAAATCTGTGGAAGGTAAGTTGAAACAGTTCTGGGTCTGGTAATAGCTTTATTGCCAAAACGTAAGAATGATTTTTTCAATATAGTGTATTAACACTTATATTTCAGTTGCCTATTTGTGCACCACACCGAAAAATAATCTCCTAAGGGCACCTTATTTAAATAACCCGTTATGACGTAACTTTGTGACGTCTTATATGAAATCCAAATGAGTTTCGGTGAAGCATCATTATAGTTTAACCCCTGGTTTAAATTATATATTTAGAAACGAACCAGGTAATATTGCGGATGTAAATTTGTTGCACTTTCTTAAGCGCAAAACGTCTAGCTTGGAAGTCCTTAACTTTTGATTCGCTTCAGTTTCGCATAACCACAAGGAACCTTTATAAAAGCACGGCGGTGGGGTTGGGGTAAACTGAATGGAACTGTCACGCCTTAACGCCTGCAAATAGAGGGCAAGTTCGTTCGGCTTTTGACTGTATATAGCAGTGTTTCTTAACCTTTTATACTTGGGGGCGCACCTAGAAACGTATAAAAACGTGGCGGCGCACCTTGCGAGCGAAGCGATCGCGAAATTTTTGAGGTGTACCAATATTTCTCTTAAATTGCCTGCATTTTTTATTATATGGGTTTTATAGTTGCATATCTTTAAAGGGACTTCCAGCCTTTGAAACTAAAAACGTTATTTTGTCTATTAAAGTCTTATTCCGATTAATTTACTTATTTCGATAAGTTTTTTACTAACGCTTGCGGCGCACCTAGCAGCCTTCCATGGCGCACCGGTTGAGAAACGCTGGTATATAGGCTTGCCTTGAGGAACCTTCAGTTGCGCTGTGTTGCTGTTGCGCGATTAGGTTTTTGGGCAACTTGCTTCGTATGTGCGTTTTTGGCATAGCCTTCAAATTTTTTTGCAAGTGATATTATCGTTTTTTGTTCGTTTTGGTTAGGGTTTTACTCAACGTCCTAAGCGGCAATGTTTTTAATGCAATTAGGTTAGCCGTCTTAAGTCTTAATCGAACGTAAACAACGTTTTTTGCCTCCTGTTTGGTCGACCGTAAACGCAGGTTATTTTTTCTCTTCCGTTATTCGTTAAGGACAAAGTGTGGATTTGACAATTGACAAACCTAAGTTTTTGTTTTTTCTCGCTAAAAACGTTCATTTAGGCGCAGCTGATGTTCTTTGCTGTTCGCTATTGGCGCTAATAACCGGTGTTTGTGAAACAACGGCATTTTTTAACTGAAGCAGATTCTTGAAATTATTCTCTATAAGCGTATTCTAGGACCTCGTGTTTAGTGTGTATTTGACACAATTCCCTTAACCGCAGCTTGTATTGTAGCTGACTTGGCACACAGGTCGGCGCAGATGTCGCGCTAATCGTGGCATAATAACACCCGGGAAAACGTTCTTCGTTAAGTATTGCAGGTGACGAAAGACGTGCTTGCTTTTTAGCATGGTCCCGTACATGAAACTTAAGAAACTGCGCTGCTGATAATCTAAACATGATTCTACCACAATTGAGTACACACATTTCGCGGTCTTGGTTTAGTTTTCGCCAGAAGCTGACGATTGCACACTAAGCGGTTTGCAGCTGGCGCTTGGCAGAATGGTATTGCCTGTTTCTGGTTATTTTTTCTATTTACGACGCCATTACAATCACTATTTTTTGACGTCATTATTCAATACGTCAGACTGAAAATAAGGGAATTCCCTAAGTTGAAAATTCGGGTCCTCTTCTTTTTGATTTTTCTGGATACGCCTCTGTAGGCATCTGGTATGAGGTATACCAGCAGTCACAATACCACTATGGGGGAGCCAAACCATCCAGCAGTCACACTATGTTCGCACGTGGAGTCGATTGCGTACGTTTGCGGAGTTAAAATTATCAAAGATTATCTTAAATAAACCTGTACTCGTTTGTTTATTCGCAATAAATATTATTCCATTGTGGCTGACACCAATAAAGGTCATATGACCAACAAATCAGGGTAGTCTGTCTATAACGAGCCGTCAATAGAGAACAACTGCCTAATTATGCGCCCTGCTCTTGATTTGTCGTTGGCTAAGTCGGAAAGTCATTTTGGAGTTTCCAATGTGGCGCGATAGAATGTTAAAATGGTAGTTTTATTAATATTCAATCAATTTGTAAGAAGGACAAAAAAGAAAATTTACCTTTTCAGTTTCTGTAGATTTAGGAAAACTAACCAAAACGGGAGATAATTAATATCAATGCACATTACTTGTAGCGGAACTAGGGTTAAAACGTTTGTTAATCAGCAGTCATATAATCTGGCGTTCTTTCTGTATGGTCGTGAGTATACACACAAAAAAAATCATGCGACAACGATGTTTTTTTCTATTTGTTATAGGTAAGTTTATATGTTATATATTGCGAAAGCCCTGTCTGTGTCCTACAAACCTTTTGTCTACTGAGCACTCTTTGTAGTTTAAAGTGGATATCGCCGCACAAATATTGCCGGCTCACCACTGGTACTTTCCCAACGGTAACTGTAATTTGTACAGATTAGAATGTTTTTGATAAACGTTGCTGAATGTTTGCCGACGCAAGCGACATTCAACGATATTTTGCCTTTCTCTTGGTTTACGTTTCATAAATGGAAACTAATATTCGTTGTTTCAGCTTAACATCATAGTAACCTCATTGTTAGGACGAAAAAACAAACACCTTAAAAATATTTTCGCATATTCATAAAATGCATACGATTCATTTAAATTGCTAATTGTTATTACCATAACAATAATGTGGTCGTGAACAGGTTGTTTTTATTAAGTTGGGCTTTTAGGATATTTTTGCCGCCAAGTTAGGATGCTTTTTTTACAGCCTTGGTATTTTGAAACATTCAAAGGTTTTTTCGGTGTTATTGCCCAAAATTTTCTTTATTGTTAAAAACTTGTTTTTATTTAGTTCGGCTTTTAAGATATTTTTGCAATGGTCTTTTGTCGGCCTTCAATGTACCCAGGCTTTATTTCTGTCGCATGCTTTTGCACGATAGTTTTGATATCGTCACTTTTCGTCAAATAATATTACGGGATCCAATCCCTAGATCTAGGGATGACCGATAATATCGTATCGGTGCCGATCCGATACCAAACTAATAGAGAAATTTCATTTAAGACTTTCGAAAATCCAATGCATAATCAATTTGAAAAGATATTCATTCTACATCTATACAACGTCCAGCCATTATCTTAAGTTTATTCAAACGTTTACAAAATGCTTCCTATACTTCTGCATGGGCTTTGATATTTATTCTACGTTGAATTACAACCCCAGCCATTGTGCTTTAAAGCAAACATATTTGTTTCGGAAAGATTTAATCTGTTTGCCTAGGCTATTCTGTTCATTGTTTTGTGTTTACTACGGCAATCATGCTGTTTTGTTTTCAAATTGTATTTAAAACATGTTGATTGATCCAAAAATTAACCTTTTTGAAAAGTCTTTAAATTTATTTCATAAAAATGTTTGGCAGCCCTGTCCTACTTACATCCTCCAATTTGAAAAGTCCTTCTTTAAACTGCAAGTAATTTTTTTCGGCCTTATTGTTTTTTTCGGTCTTAAGTTTGCTTTATCGTTGAAAAGTTGTTGACATACTATTTTTGGACAAACTTACCTTTCAATGTAGAATGAAACGCATGGGATCGCAAAAATGGCTGAAATTACTATATTTTGGTCAACAGCATGGCCGGTTGTAACGCCAACACGCCAGCCTATGCGTGTTATTCAAGCTGTCAGCATAATGCTGAACGCGCTTTGCTCGAGGCTAAGAATTTCTTGTTTCGTGTTTCGTGTTATTGGCGTGATAGGGGTTCCCAACCATTTAACGATCTCGTACCACTTGGACGATCTGTGCTGCCACGCGTACCACTTCTTGCAGAACAACTAATTTGCTGGAATCTTATTTTAATGTATTTTTAGCTTACAACTATAGCATTATTTAACGCTATTTGTAAATGAAGCTATGCCTATAGGCTATAAGCCGTAGTTTATATCTAGCAAGCAATTATGTGAATAACGCCCACTGTCCAACAGCGTTGTACGGCTTTACAAAGCAAATGTGCTCCTTGTCGACAATTGACATGGCCTGTATGTTTAAGATCGTAATTTTTTGGAAACAAAACCAGATAAACAAAATATAAAGTTGTGAATCCAGGTTTTTGTAAAAAAACGTAAGCTACTCGCGTACCACCTGAAAACCGTCGCGTATTTACTAGTGGAACGCGTACCACAGGTTGGGAACCCCTGGCGTAATGCCACACAAAACTATTTATCGACATCTAGTATAAGGTGTACCAGCAGTCACAACACCACTACATGGGGGAACCAACCAAACTAGCAGTCACACTATGTTCATACGTGGAGTCGATTGCGTACGTTTACGGAGTTAAAATTATCGAAGATTAAGTAAACGGTAAATACCGATTCAACGTTTGTTTATTCCTAATAAATATTTCCCTCATTGTGGCTCGCACCTACAAAGGTCCCATTGCCAACAAACCTGGGAAGTCTGTCTATAGCAAGCCGTCAATATAGAATAACTGCCTAAAAGTGCGCCCTGCTCTTAATATGGCGTTAGCCTAATGAGTTTGTAGTTGTCTGAAAGTGGAATAGGTCGATTCTTGGCCCCGAGTTAGATTCCCACCAGGTCGTAAAGTCATTTTGGAGTAGGCTAAGAATTCGAATCTGGCGCGATAAGATGCTAAAATGGTAGTTTTAATATTATTTAATCAAATTATTAAAAAGGACAAACAAAAATTACCATTGTAATTCCGTAGATTTAGAAAAACTAACCAAAACGGGAGATAATTAATATAATTGCACATTACGGAACTAGGGTTAAAACGTTGTTGGTTGGACATAACTACACAGACAGGGTAGAATATTATTTACTGTGGTTCGTTGTAAGCGTGGCGTCAAGTTACTGTTCACCAGACACCAGCCATTGTTGGCACAAAAGCGTCTCGCCTGGAACTTGTTGCTCTTCGCGAGAAAGTCAGGGTACTTAGTTCCGTCCTTGTGGTGCGGTTAAAAGTTTTAGTGCTAAAAAATAGAAGATCGTTTTCTGCGTATAAGTTCGTATTATGTCACAGAGTTTACTAATACTTCACTCATTGTCTGTCAAATACGTCGGATTTTGGATTGCTTAAATTGGTTAAATTTTGAATTGCCTAACATTACAAACGCTAGCCTGTTTTCGCATTAACCATAAATGTTTTAAGATATAAGAAGGTGACCTTTGATGAATTGTTAATCAGCAGTCATATAATCTGGCGTTCTTTCTGTATGGTCGTGAGTATACACACAAAAAAATCATGCAACAACGATGTTTTTTTTCTATTTGTTATAGGTAAGTTTATATGTTATATATTGCCTGTCTGTGTCCTACAAACCTTTTGTCTACTGAGCACTCTTTGTAGTTTAAGGTGAATATGCGGCACAAATATTGCCGGCTTACCACTGGTACTTCGACGGTGACAGTTGGCTGTTCCTGCAGTAATTTGCAGAGATGTAATTTAATAAATGTTGCGTAATCTTTGCCGACGCAACCGACATTCAGCAATATTTCTCTTGTTCTTGGTTTCAGCTTAACATAATACTAACTTCATTGTATAAACACAAACAACTGAAAAACGCCGAACGTTTGTATCAATTTGTTTTTCACTTTCCAACAAACTTGAGATTGGTTTAACTTTCTGGCAAAGTAGGTTAAAACAGTTCGGGGTTTGGTAATAGCATTGTTGCCTAAAAAAAAATTAATATAATATTCTGAATAAATGTATTAATACTTTTCAGTTGCATATTTGTGTACCACAGCGAAAAATAATCTCCTAAGGTTATCTTATTTAAATACCCCGTTATGACGTAACTTTGTGACGTCATATCTGAAATCTAAATGCATTCCGGTGAATCATTATTGTACCTTCACCCCTAATTTAAATTATATATACGAACAAGGTAATATTGCGGGTGTAAATTTGTTGCACATTCTCAAGCGCAAAACGTCTAGCTTGGAATTCCTTAACTTTTAATTCGCTTCAATGGCGCATAACCGCAAGGAACCTTCATAGAAGCACGGCGGTGGGGTTGGGGCAAACTGAATGAACTGTCACGCCTTAACGCCTGCAAATAGAGGGCAAGTTCGTTCGGCTTTTGACTGTATATAGGCTTACCTTGGGGAACCTTCAGTTGCGCTGTGTTGCTGTTGCGCGATTAGGTTTTTGGGCAACTTGCTTCGTATGTGCGTTTTTGACAAAGTTTGTTATTTTGGCATAGCCTTCACATTTTTTTGCAAGTGATATTATCGTTTTTTGTTCGTTTTGGTTAGGGTTTTACTCAACGTCCTAAGCGGCAATGTTTTTAATGCAATTAGGTTAGCCGTCTTAAGTCTTAATCGAACGTAAACAACGTTTTTTACCTCTGTTTGGTCGACCGTAAACGCAGGTTATTTTTCCCTTTCGTTATTCGTTAAGGACAAAGTGTGGATTTGACAATTGACAAACCTAAGTTTTTGTTTTTCTCGCTAAAAACGTTCAGTTAGGCGCAGCTGATGTTCTTTGCTGTTCGCTTTTGGCGCTAATAACCGGTGTTTATAAAACAACGGCATTTTTTAACTGAAGCAGATTCTTGAAAGGTGATATAATGGTGACTGTCGAGCGCGTTTTAAAGTCTCCATTTTTAAATGGCGATAGTTAACGCAAAATTATTCTCTATAAGCGTATTCTAGGACCTCGTGTTTAGTGTGTATTTGACACAATTCCCTAAACCGCAGCTTGTACTGTAGCTGACTTGGCACACAGGTCGGCGCAGATGTTGCGCTAATCGTGGCAAAATAACACTTAAAAAACGATCTTCGTTTAGTAATGCAGGCGGCGAAAGACGTGCTTGCTTTTTAGCGTGGTCCCGTACATGAAAGTTAAGAAACTGCGCTGCTGATAATCTAAACATGATTCTACCACAATTGAGTACACATATTTCGCGGTCTTGGTTTAGTTTTCGCCAGAAGCTGACGATTGCACACTAAGCGGTTTGCAGCTGGCGCCTGGCAGAATGGTATTACCTGTTTCTGGTTATTTTTTCTATTTACGACGCCATTACAGTCACTATTTTTTGACGTCATTATTCAATACGTCAGACTGAAAATAAGGGAATTCCCTAAGTTGAAAATTCGGGTCCTCTTCTTTTTGATTTTCCTGGCTACGCCTCTGTAGGCATCTGGTATGAGGTATGCCAGCAGTCACAATACCACTATGGGGGAGCCAAACCATCCAGCAGTCACACTATGTTCGCACGTGGAGTCGATTGCGAACGTTTGCGGAGTTAAAATTATCGAAGATTATCTTAAATAAACCTGTACTCGTTTGTTTATTCGCAATAAATATTATTCCATTGTGGCTCGCACCAATAAAGGTCATATGACCAACAAATCAGGGTAGTCTGTCTATAACGAGCCGTCAATAGAGAACAACTGCCTAATTATGCGCCCTGCTCTTGATTTGTCGTTGGCTAAGTCGGAAAGTCATTTTGGAGTTTCCAATGTTGCGCGATAGAATGTTAAAATAGTAGTTTTATTAATATTCAATCAATTTGTAAGTTGGACAAAAAAGAAAATTTACCTTTTCAGTTTCTGTAGGTTTAGGAAAACTAACCAAAACGGGAGATAATTAATATCATTGCACATTACTTGTAGCGGAACTGGGATTAAAACGTTGTTGGTTGGACATAACTACACAGACAGGGTAGAATATTATTTACTGTGGTTCGTTGTAAGCGTGGCGTCAAGTTACTGTTCACCAGACACCAGCCATTGTTGGCACAAAAGCGTCTCGCCTGGAACTTTACCCTTCGCGAGAAAGTCAGGGTACTTAGTTCCGTCCTTGTGGTGCGGTTAAAAGTTTTAGTGCTAAAAAATAGAAGATCGTTTTCTGCGTATAAGTTCGTATTATGTCACAGAGTTTACTAATACTTCACTCATTGTCTGTCAAATACGGCGGAACTTCACCCCTAATTTAAATTATAAATTTAGAAACGAACAAGGTAATATTGCGGATGTAACATTTGTTGCAAACTCTCAAGCGCAAAACGTCTAGCTTGGAAGTCCTTAACTTTTGATTCGCTTCAGTTTCGCATAACCGCAAGGAACCTTTATAAAAGCACGGCGGTAGGGTTGGGGCAAACTGAATGAACTGTCACGCCTTAGCGCCTGCATATAAACGGCAAGTTCGTTCGGCTTTTGTCTGTGCAGGCTTGTGTCGGCGAACCTTCAGTTGTGCTGTGTTGTTTCGCGATTGTGTGGGATGTGTTAGGCAACTTGAGGTATGTGCGTTTTTAACAAAGTCGGTTATCTAGGCCTCGCGTTGCTTCGATTTATTTAACTTTTAAGTTTGAGTTGTTCAGTTTTAATTCCGCTTGTGAAGTTTTCATTTAAAATAGCAGCTACGTTTAAAGGTAGAAACAATTCTTAGTGGTTTTTAGTATAATTGAACAAATCCAGGAGGGTTTTACTTATTATTATTCACATAAAATGGACAAACCACTAAAAGATTAACTATGAAATTATATTTTGCTTTAATAATATTTTAGTAAATTTTTTGCATCGTATTTAAATATCATGGCTGTGGTTAATCAACCTGGAGATGACGCACGAAACAGAAACGCACTGGAGTTGGAAATAGAAGCGGAGAGGTTCGTTATAAGACTTGAAAACGCCCCTGCTGTGGTTGGAGCAGTTGCAGATGCGGCTCCTAAAGTAGTGGCTGTTGCTGCAGCGCCTGGGGTGATTGGGGCAGTTGCAGATGCTGCTCCTAGAGTAGTGGCTGCTGCTGCAGCAGGTTACCTTTTTTACAAACTTGCCAACACTCCTGCTTTCCTAGGGGCCGTAACTCGTGTGGTAGAAGGACTTGGTGAAGCTTTCATCGAAAAAGTTGAAGCTGGTTGTCTGGAAATAACTTTAATCGCTGAGAATCAACAAACCGCCGAAACAATTCGACAATTCTACGAAGAAGGAATTCTATTGAGGCAATTCAACATCGCATTACGAAAATATGGAAAAGCTTATAACGATCCTCAAGTTGCCTTCACTAAAATCGTTCTGCTTCAACCTGAAAACGCAAAAGTAGGCCTGGGTGATTTGGAAAGCCTGAAGAAAAAGGCAGATGAAGAAATGAAAGAAGCGTCCATTAATGGAATCATATACGAGGTAATTTATTAAAAATGTAACAGTGGTTGTCACTTGCTTACAGAAAGTAAGACTTTCAATAAATCTAAACTACTATTTTTACACGGAAATTGTTAAGACGTGAAACTTGCAATTTGAAGGTTTTAAACGACCACAATAATTGTGTTTTGTTTTTATCTACCTGGATATAATGCAATGATTTTTACCACTGGTGTTCACGGACAATGAACTGAGAGTTTACCAAAGATATAGTTTTCGTTTTTTTCTTGAAACCCGTCATATCATTTTTTTCTCAAAAATTTCATGCTATTAAGGTCAACTATCTATATAAAAACAAATTTATTTTCCCGTCCGTATTAAATAAATTACAGTCAGTCAGCCACCTTGGACAGGTTGGCCTGCACTAAATCCTCAATATATTCTCAATTCACATTTCTGTTTAATGCAGAAAAACCTCCAGAAATCTCGAAGATATGTTGAAATGACGACAAAGGAAACTGTGACAACCAAGCAGAGTAAGTTTCAAATACACTAAATATAGTTAATGTAGTGAAAACAAGTAATTTATTTTTACTTGAAACTACCCTGGAGAGGTGTCTGCTGTTGGCGATGTACGTTTTAGTAAAAGAACCAGTAGTAAAATAGCGTCCCATCTCTTAAAAATGTTTCATATTTCTTATTTGAGCGACGTAGCGACGTACGTTTGAAAAAGGCAATATTCATTTGTGAATTTGTTTGTATAGTCAGTGTGTGATTATTGCGCACACACTATAATTGTTTGCAATTTATATAGTAGAATGACCACCGTGCTTTTCAATGCATGTTTCATATATTTCAACTATTAAACAAACTGGAACCAGCAATTTCGGAAGTAACACTGTCCAAATATAACGGTTCAAGGTTTCGTTGATCCCCGTATGACCAAGGTCATGAGTTCAAACCTCACCACAGTGTAGTTTTACGAACAGGATGTAGCAGGCAACGGTGCTATGATTGTTTCTCGACTTGCTCTTCTCTGAGCCTGATAGCTCATATGGTAGAGCGACGGTCCCGGCTTGACCGGAGGTCGTGGGTTCGAACCTCACCAGAGGCATTTTTTGGGCAATGCAGAAGTGCAAATCCTTATAGCTGCAAAACAGAATGCTTTTATTTATGGAAAGAAATTCGATTTTCGGAAGAAGAGTTCCAGCATGAGGGGGCACAGGCTTTCTCATCTCGTGATACGCCTACAACTTCATCTCGTGATACACCTACTCATTTATCCGAAACATCACCAGCAGCTTCTCATAGGCCACACCAAGGTAAAAGTACATTGTTTAAAGCAGTGGTTCTTAACCGAGGAGACATGCCCCCCCTCTCTGGGGGCGCCGAACAATTCTTAGGGGGAGCTCTACTCCATTATTTAACTTTTTATAACGATTTTAGTGGTTCCATGTTTCTTTTTGTTTTCCTATACACTTTAAATCAAAATTAAACATGTGTAGATTAGTAACTGAAGATAAACAGTTCATTTGCGAACTGCTAGTCTACTTATGTTTTAATGTAGTTTCTCTTTTTGGACAATATTTGTTAGTTATTACGGCCGATTTGAGCTATGTTTAGTGAGAACAGTGTGGTGTGATATGGAGAAAGTTGTGCCCGAGGTTGGGAACCATGCAACCCTAATTCTCTCCGCTTCGCGCGAATCTGTAATTCGAATATCACAATTTGTTAGCGTCGGTAAGCGCACACTTTTTTGCGCGAATTTTGAATGTTATTTGCAGTATGGCCATTGTATTGTCATTACATTTTTAAAACACCATTAACGCAAGTTTAAATTTTGCGCTTTGGGCGATATTTTACTTGCTTTCCATACACCTTACAACTGTACAGTCAATGCCTTTACAACTTGTACAAAATCAGGTCGGTGAAAACCAATATATGGGACTCGACCTATTTTTGCCTAAAACATAAATAATTTTAAGAGTCAACTTCTGTATTTTAATGTTGCCTCACTGATAAGTTATCGAAAAAAGACAAATTATAAAGATTTAAGGGGGCGCAAGTAACAGGGCAATTGCCAAAGGGGGTGCGGTAGAAAAAAGGTTAAGAATCACTGGTTTAAAGCATCAATATAGGTTGTTAAGCGCTAGAAATTATTACGATGAACTGGTTCAATAGCTAATGAGTAAAGAAGGAAAGCTGGAATCGCACAAATAATTTTAAATAGTCAAGATTGTTGGTTTAATCCGTAAAATCAACATTGAAAGGAAGTGATTTCAAAGAATGTACTTCGTCATATTTGAATCCAGAAAGTTTAAAGTTGTGCGGTTTTACAACTTCTACCAAAAAGAGTCGCAACATTAATAAGTTAAACCGCTGAGCGGAAATTAAGAAGGCCGGAAAACTAAGCAGTAAAAATTCAAATGACACAACAAGCTTTTCGCGAATGTTTCGCATGAGTGTTACTTGCACAACCTCAGTGCCTCAACAGTCAAGTCCACAACTAATTAATATTAAAGGCATTAAAGCATTGACTGGAGTACGCGGGTCTCTAAATGTTGTTACATTATTTGCTTCTCACATTGTCATCAAAAGTTTTTCATATTTTTATTAGAGCTTAAGTTACTGTAGTTAATGAAACAATAAAATCACATAAAAACTTATTTTTGTAGAAAAGAGAAAACAGGAAATTAAAGACATCGAATCAGTTTATGGTGAGTGGAAGTTTTTACTTAAATGTTTTTGAAACCATTGAAAGTAAGTGCTTGACGTAAATTAGTAATATAAATTTACAATATTGTAAAAATTTTATGCATTACAAAATATTCAACACCTTAAAAATACTCAAAAAATACATAGAGCCGTAATGGGTTAGACTGCGAATCATATTAATATCGCATAAACTACACGTCAGTCGGAGAACCAAGCCCTTCATAAACTGTAATTTAAGCAGGGAGTCGAACCGTATGACTTTTCCGGTTCATGTTCATAAGTTACGGTTCGGACACAATATAATAAGTTGCGTTCAATCTACAGGTGTGAGTCAATAAATGTAAAGAATAATCTTTGAACTGTCATTTAATGATTTAAGTTACTTGACGTATTAAAAAAAACAGCAACTTATTATTGAAATATCTGCAAAATAAAGGTCAACGTTTTATTTAAACAATATTCATGTTTTTGTACTAAAATTAGTCAACATAAAATTTGTCAAGTAAACCGCTTTTGTTTACAGGTTCGGGTTCGGTTAAGGTTCACGTTTTTTTAAATTATTTGGTTCAGTTCTGGTTCGGCTCCTTAAAATCTTACAAAAAAACGGTTCTCGTCGTTCAGTCACGTTCGAAAAAAAAATGACTTAAAACCGGTTCATAAAGTTCCGGTTCGACTTCCTTATTTTAAGGAACATTAAACAAAATCTTCAATTGCTACAGCTCGGCATTAGTTTTATCAAAAAATAGGTTTATTGGTTATTTTGAAACTTAGCGATCCCCTAATCCAAACTTTACACAAAATACTATTTTTTACCAATATTTTCAACAGCGGTGCAAGCTCATTATTTTTGGTATAAAAATTATTTTATTTAGTTTTATTATTCTTTTAGATTTTTTGGAAATCGTGAAAACTGACCACATCAAGAAAACTTCATTGGATCTAGTTTTGGACGAAACACTGATGTTAATGATGGGCTACTTTCAGTATTACAAACTTTACATGAAAATTCACAAGTTTGATCAAGTCGGTGTTGTTAAAAACAAAATGCTTAAATTAATCGAAAACAATTTTGTGGCGTCAGGAGGCGACATTAAATTACTCGCTGACAAAATTTTTGCCAAGGGAAATAAATACGAGGCCATTTTGTTTTACGAAATTTCCGCCATTTTTTACTCGCGTGAAAATTCACTTAATGCTGCCGAAGGAATAAATAAATGTATGTTTGGCATTTACGCATCATTGGGAGCTTTGTCTGTAAAAAACGAAGCTGTGATTAAACCAATCACATGCGATTACGTAATCCCAGTGATGCGTGACTTGCTACAATTGGTTCAAAACATGAACAAAATTGAAGCGAAAGAACAAATTAACCAACAATCGTGGTGTTTGCATTATATCGGGGTTAGTTACAAATTGGTTGAAGAATACGATTCCAGCTTGTTGACATCATCCAAAGCTCGTGACCTTATGGAGAAAACTTACGGCAAAGATGTTGCCAAATATTGGGTGTATGGCTTCATATTGAATAGCATCGGAGGGATATATCGCAATATGTCATCTAATAAAGTAGCTGCTAAATATTTCGAGCTTGCCATCGAAGCCTTGAAACAAGCTACTGACTTTCCAAGCGCTGAACTACGATCAAACGTTATTGAGATATGCATAACAAACCTCACCAATGTGTATAAGTAAAACAATTACTGTCGTTACATATAGTTCATAAATGTGTTGAATACCAACAACGGTTGCTGTTAGCATTAAAATTTGGATTCATAATTAATAAATTTGCTTTCTTTAGCAAACTTGCTCAAAACCTTCAACAAATCATGTTTTAATATGTAATAATATTTCTACGAATCTATAAATGTTTTTTTTAATCTTCCGCTCATTGTTTGTCGCTTTGTTTATCTTTCCAGTCCTAGAACCTTCCACTAAAAATTTTGTGTCTGCTTTAAATTAAAGTTTATTGTTGTTTTTTGTTTCTATAATTTTGTTTTATAACATACAACTTTTTATTGATAATAATCGTTTTTGTAAATTTCAATGATTACGTTTTTGTTATTATTTGATGTTTTTAATCAATGAGTTCTTTATTGTACATCTTTACTCCTGTATTTTTAAAATGTACTTTTGGGAAACGCCTAAACCTTCCCACATGACAAAACAATGGTAAGTTGATAGACGGCGAGAAACCCTATGTTTAGTGACGTCACAAAGGCCTTTTCTCAACACTTTGTTGGCGCACAAACGTTGCTCGCGTTCCACACAAGTATCTTTATATTGGTTTGTGTTTGGAACGAAAACTAGTTTCGCGTGAATGTTCAATCCGCCATTTTGTTGCAAGTTCTCTTCGTTCTTTTTAATGTTTTATCTTTTTATTATGTGTTATGGTTTTATTGGCATGAAATATTTCGATTTGTGAAATATTTTCGATTAATATTTGCGGTAAAATAGGAGTTTAAAAAACTTACCTCTGTGGCTTTTTTTCGGTTAACAGAGCGTATTTTTCCTTAAAAGGTAAATTTCCAAGAAAACAGTGAAACAACTGGATGTAACTAAACTTTCGGCCAAAATTTTGGAATAATAACCTAAACAAACACGTTTGAAACTTTAGTTTTATATATTTTGCTTGTTTAAGCAATGACGTCATTTGGTTTCGGATAGCCACAGTTTCGGGGCAAAATGGCGTAACGACTTTCTTGTTTTTAATTTCACCAAATTCAGTCAAATTCAACCAAAGCGGGAGGGGATGTCCTGGGTGGGAACTCCCTTCTATTGTGCGTCATCAATGGGTTGTTTGTTTGCGCACAATCACCTACTGTTATGTAGTTTGTGAAACGCTTACGTTGTTTGTTTGAGTAGAGCGCACGAACCAATGTACATATGTTTTGGTTAACAAATATTTTTACATCGTTTTTTTTGTGGCCATGGATCATTGTGTTGTGAAAATTTACAAAAATGTAATTTTAACGTCTTTACAAAATGACAATATATGAATATTGTAACGTAACCTTCCAATTTAACATTTTTACATGATTTCTGTGCAGCCATAAATATGTGCTGGGGCAATTGACGTCACACATTTTTGTTTTGCCAAAATCGTATTTCAAGATTAAAACCACTTTATAGAGCAATGTTCACATTTTTGTGAACCTAATACGTCACGTCCCCTTTTAAATTTAAGTTTTTTGCCAATTGAATCCAAACAAACTCATTCACCCCGTTTAACGAAGATTTTCCCTTCTTGAATATAGTTAGACTTTTATTAGTCACTGAATTAGAATTATTATAATAAATTGCAAACGTTTTTATAACACATTGTAAGTTTGTTGCGGCTTGTCAGTTCTTGCTGAGTTTGATTTGCTGACCCTTGTGTACATTTAGCGTTTCGTTGGAGTTGCTATAGTTGTAAATAAATGAATGTATAAAGTAAATAAGCTTAAGTGCTTTGTATTTATTGAAGAGGTTCTATGATTGTTCTATTTAAATTTTACAATATTTAAAAATTACCAGTTCAGTAAACTGAGAATATTCAAAGTTAAACAATTTTATTGGTGCTTTTAAAATGGATCAAAATAATTCCCTATTAACAGAAATTAAACACATGGGAGTATCACTTATAAGGAAAATTACTCAGCAACAAAGATTATGACAAAATTTCGCATTTCTGGAAAATTGTGAAATTATGAATCAAAACATTAGTGAATGAAGTTTGCTGCTTTTTGAGCTTTTAATGATGTAATATTTAATCGAAAAAAGATTAAAAAGTGTCCTTTCCGTAGGAAAATCCGTCCTGGTTTTACTTCAAACTGGTTTGCGCCGGATTTGTTAAAAAAAAAGTTAAAATAATTTAAACCAGTGTTCTTCAACTTTTTTGCCCTGGTGCACCTCTAAAGATGCTGTGCTGAACTCATGCACCCTGTTTATTTTAAACCTAGGTAAAAAGCCATAAGGAATCCATCTTGGTCAGATTTTAATAAACTACAAAATTACTAAAAATTAAAAAATCGAAATATATCACCTTTAATGATTTTTTTGTCGCATGTTGAGTGGGAAAGCCCATTCGTGTCGTCATGGAGTTCTGTTTGTGATTATATTTTCCTAAACAACTCATTACCCATGCCGAACCAGAACCAAACCGGTCATTGTTCGGAAACTATTGTACTACTTGTTTTATCATTTTATCATGTTAGATTACTGTTTGATTCGCGGTAAAGTAGTTTTAATAGGTTTAATACCTTTGGCCTTCGCAATTTGTTTAATTGCACCTTTCCTGTTACTTTTGGTACACGCAGCGCTCTTTACAGTGAGTAGAATCTAAGTTAAACTTTGAAAATTATTTGTGCATTAATGGTTCAAAAGCATATGTTTCGCAAAGTGCACCGTGGTCCCAGTTGAAGAGAACTGGCTTAAAACCAAAATATGGAGTAATTGGAATAAAATTTTAATCACGATATTTAGAAATATTTTACTCTTAATAATTTGATTTTTTAGCATTTATGAGCAGTACCACAACAGTCGATTACGGCATGCCACACCTTCAATTGTCATGTACTGTTACGTCACAAACGATTGAGTTAATATTTTACGGGCTATACAATAATGTAGTTTTACTACTTTTAGACAGTTTTACTCTTTGACTGTTTTTTGAGTATTGCGCTAAAACTCAGTCAGTTGCTAACATTGTTATTTGTGTTCGTTACGGCAGTTAATACAATGTACAATGACGAGGGCTAAACAAAAAATTCCAACTTTTTGACCCCCGCAAAAAAAAAACATTTTGGGCTGGCTACGCCGCTGTGTTGTGCGGTACATTGTGATGTCACAAAAGTGTTTTCAGCTCACAAACACGCGATTGTTGTTTAATGAGTTTATTGTCTGATAACAATTAACTTGCAAATTTGTTCTCGTGCATTTGAATGCGATCAAATAATTAATAAAATTGTCGTTTTTTTTTATTCTTGCTTTAAAATAAAGAGAATCTTTGGAATGTTCGACAAAACTTATAAAGTTTAGAAAACGCACCAAGATAAAATTTGCAATTTTAAGTTTAATACAATTGCTAACTTTAGTACCATAGCCTTTTTTTTAGAAAGCAAGAATTATTTGATTGAAATAAAAGGTTTGATATTTTAGCGCAGAACTATTCAGGAAATAAATTTAAACGACGTTCTGTTGAAATGTTAATTTTTACTTTTTAAAGCTTGCTTTTCTAAATTCCCTCCACTTTTCCAGCAACATTTTAGATTGTTCCGTCACATCTAATCACAGTGACGTCACAAAACCTACATTGTCGTTTTCGAGTGGCGTCGCGGTTTACGAAGGGTTAATGTGTGACGAGGGGAGAGTAGAGTATCGCTGTGGAGGTTTGGGGGGGTTGACGCCAGATGTGAATTCGTGCAGTAGAGCTTAGAATTGCTGCTTGTTAAGTGGTTCATAGCGTTTTTAGGGTTCTGGGAAGTTTGGGGATATTTTGGTGTTTTAAGCTTATTTTTAGTGGTTTAAAGTTTTTATTTTTTTATTTTTTTAGGTTGTTTCTTGTTTTTTGGTTTTTGTGACTGGTATAAAGGTGATTTAAGCTATTTGTCCTTTTTGTTGGGCGCTTAAAAAGTTTTATGTTAGCTTCGTTTTAGGGTTTTAAAGCATTTTTAGTATTAAATCTTGACTTCGTGCTGCAACATACTTCACGTTTGGAAAGGTGTTCCTTGTTAAACGTTTGTAGCGCGATTTTCGGTTTAGATCCTTTTCTATGTTTTACTTTGTTTGCGATTTGTGATAACGAGTTTTAGTTTATCAGGCTTCTTTATTTGTTTGATTCGAAGATTGTGTTTTTTGCCAATTTCTTTGTTTTATAAGGTGTAAAATTTTTGGGGGTAACAACTACCAAAGATTTTCACATTTTAATAACTCGCCGCATTTCTACAATCTATAAATATACTTCAAGAATGTATTTTTATTTAATGAATCACGATTGTGCGAAAGCTGGCAAATATTTTACTTCAAAGCAAGTGAAATTATGACCCGGAATGTATCAGAAAAGTAGCAATAAACTTTCGCTTTAATGTTTAACAAACGAGGGTTACGAGCAAGTTGGCTCAGTAAGTTTACTTTAGCAGCACTTGTGGACAACTTAGATAAACCAAATGTTGACGTCATGTTTGACATCAAGATATCCCCGCATTTGTTTGTTTATTCAAACTTTAAATCGCAATGTTTATAATACTGTCGGTTTTCGCAACAACCCGACTTTATATGATAATGATTATTTATTGGTCTTTTAACAGCCTCACCTGGCGAGAAATTTTCCAAATTCATTTTTTAAATATAATATACAAACGCAATTTACCCGGGTCGCTCGGGTACACATACACCCAGTAGTGATTATACATTGAGTTGTTCTTTCATAGAATTCTTAAAACATTGCAAGATTAAAGTTTAGTTCTAATTGTATTGTTCAACTTAATTTCCACATTTTGCATTATTTTTACAATTTATTTCCTAATCTATTTATTAACCGGGACACCCACACCCATTAGTGAATATACATTGATTTAAAATACTTTGTTAAGCTTGTAAATGGTATTTTCATATATTTTTATAAGTAGCCATTTGTTATATCTCCTTACTAAGCGAGTTAACCGCTCACATCGCAAACCACATTCGCATCCTAAAGCACAGTTAATAAGTAACAAAATAGCACATGGCACTCCCGTTCCAATGTCACGTACGCAATGCCACGTCAGAGACTAAGTGCTGTAAAATCCCTTGGTAATGGTATTTTAACTATTACATGTTACACTGTGTGGAGGAACAAGATTTAAAAAAATATGAGGAATTGCCTCGTGCACAGTTTGTAAATTAGGTCGCGGGTCGGATGATTTGCGTTGGCGGCCGGATTTGGCCAGCGGGCCATATGTTGCCCGCCACTGGTCTATACCAGTGCTCCGCAACCTTTTTTCACTTGCGGCACACCAACAGAGCTAAAATAATTTGGCGGCACACCTGCGAAAATATATGACCGACAATAAACAAGAAAAGAAATATTCCAAACTGTCCTTTCAAAAATGTCCGTTTTATTAAACGCACCGAAGGCGACGAAAGTTTGACGTTTTACATTCGTTTATCATCTGATTTTAGAGTCTTTCTAAAATATCTTTAGACGACCAAATCTTTGGAACATAGGAATTTCAGCCATAATTTCCAACGTAGTTACTTCTGCCTCAAAATGAAAATTTATGAAAAACTAGTGAGGTAACGACACGAGCTAACGTAACTACTCAAGATAACGCAGATTTTGGCCTAATATCCAGAATAAATACCTGAACGTTTTGGTATGATCTGTTTAGCTAGTTTATGAATAATTACTTTTTGATATCCATAAAATATAATACTTTATTACTTTTATAAATATGCTTGTTTATGCAGGGTTAAATATTTTTAGTATAAGAATTGATTTATTTTTTCAGTGAATATTAACTCAACCAAATGGCTCAAGAACTCAAGAACTTGGTAAGCATCTACGTTTTACTGATTTTTTGTCTGGTAAAAATCTTATTAATATCGACATATACTGGTGATAGTTTTATGACTGGCAACGCATTACTTTATCATGATACAAGTAAAACCTATTTATCAAGTTGATTTGGATTTACTAGACCTTTTAGGCTTTAAACTCCTTATGCATTGAGATGTGCGCATACTGGACCTAGTTACTGGCACAAATTTCACGTTTTTTACTATTTATTCTTTTTAACACTTTAATATTAACTGTCATGTTCGTAAAACGTTTTTTATTAATTAGATCCACTAATTATAAAAAGCTAACTTTATGGTGAAATAAAAAACAATAAAAACTAAAACACAACTAAAAAAAAGACTTGACATTTTTTGAAAGCGCTGTAATAACTCATTTAAAAGGCTACATGTTTTTTATATGCGTATACTTGCGAATAGTACTATGCGAAAGGTTCGAGTGCTTTGTGTGATCTTGTTTAAGGTTTGTCCGTTCGAGATGGGCTTAAAAAACTTTTCACCAGGAATGATGATCACCATAGTCGGGACGGCGACTGGAAACAGGTGAGTTGATGCTTCTTTAAACCAAGGGTTCTTAACCAGGGGTACATGAACCCCTTGGTGGTACGAAGCGCTAAAGCAGGGGGTACGACATGCAGTGTGAAATCATGCGCTATTTAGGCATATTTGTGAAGAATACGTAATTTACAAAAAGCAACAACACAAACGCCATTAGTAAATTGACTGATTGTTTGTGTGTTGTAAATATTGTTGAACTTACAAGACTGTTTTAATGCATGAATTCAACACGTAAGTTATAAATACATTGAATTTAATTCCGGTTATAACAATTTTATTTAGTTTCGTCGACCATTGTAGACAGGGTACGAGAAAATTGCATGACAACTCAAAGGGTACGAGTTCTAAAAAAGGTTAAGAAACGCTGCTTTAAACCATGGCTGCCAAGTCGGTTAAAAATAACCAGAGTCCAACTTCCGAGTCCTGGTTAGACTACAGCCTATATTTCACCTTTTCGAAACTAAATACAGTGGATATCCGCTAAAAGGGTTGTCATATATTTCATCCGTCCACAACAATTTGTTAGAAAATATTCAACCATATGCTATTGCACCTTTACAATTTACAGTTGGCGGCCATATCAGTTTTAAAATTTACTGCGCATGCGCACGTCGGCCCCGGGTAGTTTTAAGTGGTCTTACTCGAGTCCCAAGTCCGAATCCGCAGCCCTGCTTTAAACATCCACAATTTTGATAGTTGCACAAATTGTTGGGTTTAAAAATTGGGAAAAGTTTTGAATACTAGCTTATAATTAAGTTCGTTATGCTAAGCATCAGTATAAGCGGTTGCTGAAAAGGCTAATTAGATAAAAACAAAGCATTTTTAATTTTAATTTTTTGGTTGACATTAGCTAACGTAGGTTGACCTAAAACACAAAATGGCGGCCGATTTTTATGAGGTTGTAACCAACACGTTAACAGTATACACTGGAGATCATATCGTAATATTCAGGCCACTGTTGTCGCTAAATGACACGAATATTTTACGAAATACACATTTTTCCGAATCTTTAAATATGGCCAAAACGTTTTTTCGTTATACTTTCTAGTTTTTTTTTTCAATATTTCACGCATTCTAATGTTTCTGGTGCTTTTTGTTGTTTCGTTTATCAAGATTTGTTTCAAACCAAAACTCAGGTTCAACGTCAATTTCAAACTTGGCCCTAATCCAAATGATGACGTGGCCTTCCACACCGGTATTCGAATCGACGAGAAAGCTATTGTTCGTAACAACTGCATTTCCGGTCGATGGAACAATGAGGAAAGAGTGACGTCATCAGGGATGCCGATCCAGCGGGGAATCCCCTTCAGGGCGAGTTTTATCGTCAAATATGACAAGTTTGAGGTTAGCAAGTTATTCAAACAACTCTTGTGCATTCGTTATAATATTACAGGGGTGAGCAAGTTATTCACAAAACTTTTGTACATTCCTTGTAATAATTCAGGGGTGATCGACCAGTAAGTTAGGTTAGGGTTGAAATTATTAGGGGCCACAAGCATATTTTATTTAATTTTTTAGATATTTAACTGCAATTTATAGTTTTTAACTTTAAATACCACCCTTGTTAAGTCATGTGAAGCATTTTTTCTTTAATTCGTGAGCAAGGGGACACAAAGTGTTAAAAGCCCGTGTAGGAGGCTACGACTCATGAAAGGTTAACAACAACTGGCTTACACGATAAATGCTCAGCGGTAAAGCACCAGGTTTATATGTTGGGTTGAACGAACAGCTGTAAGAATCCAACTTGCATTTGAAGGTTGAACCCAACTCAGGATCTCCAATACTTGTCGTTTCAACCAAATATCGATATCCGATAATATCGTCAAAAGTATCGCGATCCAATACCAAGTGACGTCATTAAATGTTATACTGGCTGGCACTAGCGGGTGCCTGAGGCTTCCAAACCTTTCAAGTCGGCGACTCTTTTCATTAACTTTCACCGACCTCCGATGTTTTCCCGCAGTGCTGGTTCAGCAGGCAGCACAATAAAACCACAAAGCAATATTATCTAAACCAGAACTATATTTAATACCATGGTTTTAAGATTAACGACAAATTAAAACCAAACTCGCGGTAATATCTACGGAGGAATAAGATCTATAATCGTTAGCATAAAACATAAACCTGCTAGAAATATCGTAATGGCCAAAATAACACCCGAACCTGTGGGTGGAGGGTATGGGACGATCGGCTCTTTTGGTGACTACGTTTGGACGCTGTAGTCTGAATGGCGCTGTTAGGGCGCCGCTGTTTTGGAACCGGAATTTGGTCCTGTTTGGGATTTTTGGTGGGTAATTAGTGGGGTTAGAAAATGGGTTAGTGTTGAAATTACTGAGGGAGTTAGTAATATACTTAGGGGTGGGGTTCGGGGTTAGGTAAAATGCTGTTTAAGCCTGATTCTGACCATTCAGGTCGAATTCCGATTTTGTACGTTATTACGATTATTAGTTATTAATCCTATTTTGGTTTTGCTCCGAACTGAGTTATCAATTTTAATTTAAACTTTGTTTATGACGTCACACTGGACAGCTGGCGTTCAACGATCGACCTTGCGCCGAGTTCGAGCATCGCGTTCCTCTCTTCAAGGTCAAATATTTGGAAATAAAAGGGGACCTCGAAATCAAGCAGGTCATTGTTGGAACAAAGAAGCAGTGACGTCATAATTGAATTGTTGTTGTTTGAATTAATCAGACCAGATTTATGGAATTATTGATTTAATTAATATTATTACTTTGTTTATAATTGTAAGAATGTAAGTGTATGATCGCATTGTGGCCGATATCTGATGTTTAACTTTTAAATCAATCTCATCATGTCTGGCTTCTTTATTATTCTTTGTAATAAATTAACCAGATAAAAATATGAACGAATGAACATAACATTTGGATTTTTTACAAAACCTTTTCCGATTCTGCTAGAGAGCGCCAAAGTTCAAACTGTTCTAAATACGTCATCGTGATTGCTGGATAGTGATTGGTCGGATTTGTGGGCGGTGTCGCCGAGTGTTTCGGCGGATAAACGAGAAAAAATAAGATTTGGCAACAAAATTGAAAATTAGAAAAATAAACAAGTAAAAAAAAATAAAAACAATTAAACTTGTCAAATTCTTTTGGACCCACAGGAGAAAACATACAGGATATGAAGAAACGATCAAATGATAAAGGCAATTAAGCGGAACGGTTTGGGAAAGAGCAATAATGTTGGTGAAACACAAAATATAAGGGATGTTGACAAACATATTACAAAAAATAGTTGAACTTTTGTAAAGATTAACGAAGGTAAATAGGAACATAATTGAAATATTATGTGAACAAAAAAATGAAAAATGAAAAACTAGATATAATAAATACTTATTTAGCTTTAAACAGCATCAACTGGCGAGAAATTTTCCTAGTTAATTATTCAAATATAATATAGAGACGCAATTTACCCGGATCCCTCGTATACACATACACCCAGTAGTGATTATACATTGAGTTGTTCTTTCATAGAATTCTTAAAACATTGCAAGATTTAGGTTTAGTCCTAATTGTATTGTTGAACTTAATTTCCACATTTTGCACATTTTTACAATTTATTTACTAATCTGTTTATTAACCAGGACACCCACACCCATTAGTGAATATACATTGATTTAAAATACTCTGTTAAGCTTGTAAATGGTATTTTCATATATTTTTTATAAGCAGCTATTTGTTATATCGTCCTTACTGAGCGAGTTAACCTCTCACATCGCAAACCACATTCGCATCCTTAAGCAAGGTTAATAAGTAACAAAACAGCATCTGGCACATGTTCCAATGACACGTTCCAATCTGGAACATGTTTCAATGCCACGTACGCAATGACGTCATACAATGATTACAGTGACGTCACACAAAACAATGTCACGTCAGAGACTAAGTGCCGTAAAATCGCTTGGTAATGGAATTTTAACTATTACATGTTACACTGATCGGAGGAACAAGGTTTACGCAAAGCGCATATATTTACTTTTCATAGTTGAAATAGCCAAAAAAATATGAGGAAGAGCCTGGTACGCAGTTTGTAAATTAAGTCGCGGGTCGGATGATTTGCGTTGGCGGCTGGATTTGACCAGTGGTCCATATGTTTCCCGCCACTGGTCTATACCATTGCTTATTGCGCCCAGCGAAAAGTCGGCACCGACCAGAGAATTTTGGTGCTTGGAACATTTGTTTAAAGTTGGTTATATATTTCAGTCACATTTTCTTAAGGACACTTACTTAAGGTCTGGGTTCAATTGCTTTCCGCTTTGTCCTGCTGTTTCAAAACAATGAAACAGCATATAAGAAAATCAAAGCCCATACAGAAGAACATCTCATCAGATGTTGAAAATGAATAAAGAGTTATTCGAAACGTTCAAAATGATACCTACTTCTGTGTGGGCTTTGCAACCTCCAACCATTATGCTCCAAAAAAAACAGCAGGTGAACGTTTGCTATGTTTTCCTTATTTGCAAAGACCCTGTTTATCCATATTTGTTTGATTCAATATCAAAGGAAACTTTATTAAGACGACCAACTACTTTAATATCCAATTATTATTCTGGATATTGGTTCCTTACACCATTTCTCTATCAATGTATTTTTTCATGTAATCCATTGTGTGCAAAGCTTTCACCGCCGTTTATGCCACGATTTCTTTATGTTAGAAGCCCTTATAAAGCACTTGATGACTTCAGCTTATGATGAATGCATGAACCACTTAACATCGCAACATCCCTGTCCCAAAACCGGGGAAAACAATTTGGTGCCAAAACAGCGTCCAAATTACAGCGTCGAAACGTCGACACCAACGTTCGATGCCAGACCGATGGCCACGATTTCCGTACCCTCTTCCTGTAGTTATAGTTGTTATTTTTTTCATTACGATGAATTTAGGAATTACTCCGACTATTTAGGTTTTATTCTGTCGTAAATATTCTAGCGTATTTGGCTTTATTATATCGTTAGTCTTAATACCATGGCATTATAAAGTTTAGATATTATTGCTCTGTTGGTTTTATTATGTTGCCTACTGAACCAGTGCATCGGACCAACCCACACAGCGCAACATTAAGCTCACATCGCTGTTTGTTTTCTTATAAACGCGGCTTCACCAAACACCACTCCATGCTTTGCGCAAATCTAAATGCGGCGCCTGCGTCTACAACCTTCCGCTCCACACAGCTTTGGTTTGTTAATTTCAAATTGTTTAACTGTGGGTGGGCTTGGCGCCGAGCTTTACAATCCCTTTATTTTTCAGAGTAGTTTATAGTGTAGCCGTTGTGGCCCTGTTACTTTAACTTTGCTACTATGTTGAAATATTACCGACCAAACGTTCGCTGTAAGCCTTCCTTAACAACCTAAAAAAATACTTTGAAGGTTCCACTATTTTTTTATTTTGCTAGTGTTGGCATATTAATGACGTCACTTGGGATCTGAATAAAACGTCAAGTATCTAATACATTACTTTTTGATTTCCATAAAATATAATACTTTATTACTTTTATAAATATGCTTGTTTATGCAGGGTTAAATATTTTTAGTATAAGAATTGATTTATTTTTTTGGTGAATATTAACTCGACCAAATGGCTCAAGAACTCAAGAACTTGGTAAGCATCTACGTTTTACTGATTTTTTGTCTGGTGAAAATCCTATTAATATCGACATATACTGGTGATAGTTTTATGACTGGCAACGCATTACTTTATCATGATACAAGTAAAACCTCTTTATCAAGTTGATTTGGATTTACTAGACCTTTTAGGCTTTAAACTCCTTATGCATTCAGATGTGCGCATACTGGACCTAGTTACCAGCACAAATTTCACGTTTTTTACTATTTATTCTTTTTAACACTTTAATATTAACTGTCTTGTTCCGTTAAACGTTTTTTATTAATTAGATCCAATAAACATAAAAAGCTAATTTTATGGTGAAATAAAACAATAAAAACTAAAACACCATTTTTAAAAAGAGTTCAAATTTTCTGAAAGCGCTGTAATAACTCATTTAAAACTTATAAAAGGATGTATTTTATATGCGTATATACCTGCGAATAGTACTATGCGAAAGGTTTGAGTAGTTTGTGTGATCTTGTTTAAGGTTTGTCCGTTCGAGATGGGTTTAAAGAAATTCTTACCAGGAATGATGATCACCATAGTCGGGAAAGCGACTGGAAACAGGTGAGTTGATGTTGCTTCAAATCAGGACTGCTCGGTTAATAATAACCTGAGTCCGACTCTACAGCGGTATTCCACCCATTAATGTAACCAACATAAAAGGAATATTTAGCAATCCACTTACATATGGGTGTCATATAACTAACTCACCCACAATACATGGTTGAAAAATATATGCTATTCCACCTTTAGAATTTACATTTGGCGGCCATATCCGTTTTAAAATTTATAACTGCGCATGCGCACCTCGGACTCGGGTAGTTTTACGTGATCTTACTCGAGTCCCGAGTCCGCAGCCCTGCTTTAAACATCCACAACATTGGTTATTGCATAAGTTAAAAATACCTATTGGTTTTAAACAGACCACTTATAGGCAGGTAATTAACGCAAGCTTTTAAAAATTGTGAAAAGACTTTTAAAATAGGGTTAGGGTTACGAATAATAGCTTATAATCGGCTTCTTTGTGCCAAGCATCAGCATAAGCGGTTGCGTTGATGAGAAGGTAATTAAAAATAAATAATACGCTGTTAATTTCCGAGTGTTTTGTTTGACATTAGCTGACGTATGTGGACCTGAGACACAAAATGTCGGCCGATTTTTATGAGGTTGTAACCAATACGTTAACAATATACAATGGAGATCATATCATAATATTTAGGCCACTGTTGCCGCTAAATGACACGAATATTTTACGAAACAGACATTTTTCCGATTCTTTAAATATGGCCAAAACGTTTTTTCGTTATACTTTCTAATTTGTCTATTTAATATTTCACGCATTCTAATGTTTCTGGTGCTTTTGTTATTTCGCTTATCAAATTTTTTTTTTTCCAAACCCAAACCCAGGTTCAACGTCAATTTCAAACTTGGCCCCAATCCAAATGATGACGTGGCCTTCCACACCGGCGTTCGAATCGACGAAACAGCCATTGTTCGTAACAATTGCATTTCCGGTCGATGGAACAATGAGGAAAGAGTGACGTCATCGGGTATGCCGATCCAGCGGGGAATCCCCTTCACGGCGAGTTTTATCGTCAAATATGACAAGTTTGAGGTTAGCAAGTTATTCAAACAACTCTTGTATTCCTTATAATACAGTGCTTGTCAACCTATGGGTCGCTGTTTGATTTGGTTAGGTCGCCGACCGCAGAAGTCACATGTTATTAGTAATTGAGATTGGTTCTGAGAAAGATTTCTCAATTAAGAAAATTAAGGAACAAATAATGTAGTTATTAAAATTGGAAATTCTTTATGCTAATGCCTATTTTTTGTTCGCTTACAATCAATTAGTTTTTGTTCGCTTACAAGAAAAAACAATTGGGTCGCCAAAGCTTAGTCGTCATACTTACGCTTAATATTTGGGTCGCCGCGAAAAAAGGTTGGGAAGCACTGCAACATAACAGGGGTGAGCAAGTTATTCACAAAACTTTTGTACATTCCTTGTAATAATTCAGGGGTGATCGACCAGTAAGTTAGGTTAGGGTTGAAATTATTAGGGGCCACAAGCATATTTTATTTAATTTTTTAGATATTTAACTGCAATTTATAGTTTTTAACTGTAGATAACACCCTTGTTGAGTTACATGAAGCATTTTTTCTTTAATTCGTGAGCAAGGGGACACAAAGTGTTAAAAGCCCGTGTATGGGGCTACGACTCATGAAAGGTTGACAACCACTGGCTTATACGATAAATGCTCAGCGGTAAAGCACCAGGTTTATATGTTGGGTTGAACGAACAGCTGTAAGAAGCGAACTTACAATTGAAGGTTGAACTTTTAACTGAGGATCTCCAATACTGCCGAATAACGTCATTAAACAATATATTACAACCGGGCACCTTAGGACAGAGCTTCACGAACCTTTCAGTGTGCGAGCAGTTATTAATCTATTATCATTTTCCTCCACCTAGGTTTCACATTTTAAAACAAAATTTCTTGTTGTCTGCTTGGGAACGCGTTTTTTGAAAAAATGTGGATTTGAAGATTTTTGTTTTTCCTTAGAATATTAACCAGAAACAATTAACAACTTTATAAATGTAGCACTTTGCATAAAAGTTTGTACGGACTTACTCACGACAACTTAAATTCGACCCAGTTTGGTAAGCCCTGCCTTAAGAAAGCCAAAACTATCAGTAAATCTAATGAGGTTAACGAATGATTTAGTTGGTTTCTTGCTCACCAGCAATCCGCAAAGCGTTTGTCTAGCTCGGCGCCAAGCCCACCTACAGTTAAGCAATTTAAAATCAACAAACAAAAGCTGTCTGGAGCGGAAGGTTGGAAACGTAGGCGCCGCATTTATATTCGCGCGCAAAGCATGGAGTGGTGTTTGCTGATGCCGCGTTTATAAGAAAACAAACAGCGATGTGAGCTTAATGTTGCGCTCTATGGTTTGATCCGATGCACTGGTTCAGTAGGCAACATAATAAAACCAACAGCAACAATATCTGAAAGGACAATCTATAAACCATAGTATACGACATATTAAAAAGCCAAATACGCAGTTATATCTGCCACAGAATAAAATGTAGCTAAATACACGGGAATATTCACGACAGAATAAGACCCTAAATAGAGTGGAAAAAAATAACACCTATAACTACAGGAAGAGGGTACGGGACGATCGAGGCCATCGGTCTGGCATCGTTAGTTTGACCATCACCTTTAGGGCGACGTTATTTTGGAACAAATTATTTGACGCTCTTGGGGTTTATGGTGGGTAGAGAGGGTGGGGTTAGAAGATGGGTTAGGGTTAAATTTGTAAGGGGAGTGATTAGGTATATTAGGTATTAATCCTATTTTGGTTTTGCTCCGAACTGAGTTATGAATTTGAACTTTGTTTATGACGTCACACTGGACAGCTGGCGTTCAACGATCGACCTTGCGCCGAGTTCGAGCATCGCGTTCCTCTCTTCAAGGTCAAATATTTGGAAATAAGCGGGGATCTCGAAATCAAGCAGGTCATCGTCGGTAAAAACTAACCACGAATAAAGCAGCGGCATTATACGCGGCATTATTGACAAACTCACTGACCAAGCAGGAGCAAGTTCCAAAGGTACGGGGTTCGAGTCCCGCCGACGCCTCGTAAGATAACATCGAAAATTTAAAGCATTTATTGAAATGCTGAAACCTTAAATCGCCAACCAGAAAACAACACGGTCTTAGTGACGTCATATTAGTGACGTCACGTGATCACGCGTCGGGCGCGTGCAACTGGCAAGATAATCACGTGACTTGTGCGTTTGCTTAAGCTGGATGAGAGCACGGGTTTTGCTTGAAACTTAGATTTAATTTCAAGTGTCCGATAATATCGGATCGGTCGTCCGATACCAGGTGATTGAGGCGCTCGTCTAACATCAGGCCCTTCTTGATTTTTCATTTTTTGAACAGGCTTGTTGTTGTTTAATATTAAGGCGCATCTAACCGGAAAGTACTTCGGGATATTTATTCCGAGCTGCAGCATCTAGTATTACAGTTCTTGTGGCGCTGTAGTTACTGTCGAAGTGGAGACAGGTATTTTAGTTTTGCAAAACTCGGAAGTAGTTTGGTTTAATCAAACAGAACCACAGAGTGACAAAGCACAGATAAACATTAAGCTTCTCGTTGCTACGATACTCGTCACGCATCACTGCACACCAGTCTGCTGTACTGCGCTTTAGCGACAGCTTGCGGTAAAAATAATTACTTGTTATCTACATTTGAAAGCAGAGGCTGGTCTGCTATTAAACTTTTAAACTTTACATCAGGCATCTTTAGCACGAAAACAAATAAAAAACTTGGGGCTTGTTCAGAATCTTACCACTTTTTTCCAGTAACGAAACGAGTTATTAAAGCCGTTAAAATCAAAAGAAACAAACTAAAGATTTAATACTCACGACTTAAATGTTTTAATAACACGGGGTGGTTAATAATACTTGGGGTTAGCAGTGGGTGGATGTGGCCAACGAGCTCACGTTGAAAGTACGGGTAAAGTGGTTGTTGTTCAATACGGCATTTGAATTGATTAAATTGGTTATTGTTTAAATTGCCTAACATTACAAACGCTAGCCTGTTTTCGTATTTATCATAAATGCTTTAAGACACAAGAAAGGGTGGCCTATGATAAATTGTTATTCAGCAGTCATATGATCTGGCGTAAGTATACATACACAAAAATCATGCAACAACGATAGTTTTCTATTTGTTCTACTTAAATTTATATGTTATATATTGCGAAAGCGATGTCTGATCCCTAGAAACCTTTTGCCGACTGAGCACTCTTTGTAGTTTAAAGTGGATATTGCGGCACAAGTAACGCCGGCTTAC
Source organism: Ascidiella aspersa (assembly GCF_963924565.1). NCBI lineage: Eukaryota > Metazoa > Chordata > Ascidiacea > Phlebobranchia > Ascidiidae > Ascidiella > Ascidiella aspersa. The sequence continues at coordinate 560,906 of NC_139447.1, forward strand.
CGCTGGTACTTTCTCGACGGTGACAGTTGGTTATTGCAGTAATTTGCAGAGATGTGATTTTTAATGATCAACATCGCGCAATGTTTGTCGGCGCAAGCGACATTCAGCAATATTTTGTCTTGCTCTTGGTTAGGACGCAGCACAAACACCATCCCAATAAACTGGGTTTTGGTTTAAATCTGTGGAAGGTAAGTTGAAACAGTTCTGGGTTTGGTAATAGCTTTATTGCCAAAACGTAAGAAGTGTTTTTTTCAATATATTAATCTGATTAAGTGTATTAACACTTATATTTCAGTTGCCTATTTGTGCACCACACCGAAAAATAATCTCCTAAGGGCACCTTATTTAAATACCCCGTTATGACGTAACTTTGTGACGTTTAACCTATAGTTTTTACCTATTAAATTATATTTTTAGAAACGAACAAGGAATATTGCGGATGTAAGATTTGTTGCACTTTCTTAAGCGCAAAACGTCTAGCTTAGAAGTCCTCAACTTTTGATTCGCTTCAATGGCATAACCACAAGCAGGGGCGCCCGCAGAAACGGCGTTTTTTCGCTCGATTTTGGTTTCGCATTAGATTAAGACGCGCCACCCAATTACTTAAAAAGCACGCCGCTTCAAACAGTTTGTTAAACCATGACAAAAACGAACCAAAAACGATAAAATCACTTACAAAAAGGGGGTAAGAACTCCCGCCCCCCTGGATACGCCACTGGGGGCAATGGATAATGTATAATATTTTTAACCTTCATATACATATTACACTTATAAATAATACTAATAATTGCATTTTGAAATTCCAGGGGGCCTTCAGTTGTGCTGTGTTGTTGCGCAATTGTGTGGGATGTGTTAGGCAACTTGAGGTATGTGCGTTTTTGACAAAGTCGGTTATCTAGGCCTCGCGTTGCTTCGATTTATTTAGCATTTAAGTTTGAGTTGCTCAGTTTTAATTCCTCTTGTGAAATTTTCATTTAAAATAGCAGCTACGTTGAAAGGTAGAAACAATTTTTAGTGGTTTTTAGTATAATTGAACAAATCCAGGAGGGTTTCATTTAATATTATTCACCATAAAATGGACCAACCACTAAAAGATTAACAATTAAATTATATTTTGCTTTAATAATATAGTAAATTTACTTTAAAATTTGTCGTAAACATATCCGGCAATGATACAAATCTACCAGATTCTAACGAAATTGAGTTTCAATAGCACAGGGTGTTTTACCATAAGGTGTAGAGGGACATGGTTTCGATGCAACTTGTATAGGTTAAATATCTTGCTTTCTTGCCAATTTTCTCGTTAAAACGATTTACTTCTTTTCGTATATTATAAAATGCACATTTTTAATCCACCATAACAACAATACGGTGGTGAACAAGTTGTTTTTTATTTAGTTTTACTTTTTTTTGCTGCAAAGTAAAAATGTTTTTCTTACAGCGTTAGAAAATTGCATCTTATTAAAGTTACATCAGTCTTATTCTAAAATATGTGCACAAATAATTTAATTTTTATGTTTATTTATTAATTACTTTAATATTGCGGCACAAATATTGCCGGCTTACCGCTGGTACATTCCCAACGGTAACTGTAATTTGTAGAGATGTAATGTTTTTGACAAACATTGCTGAATGTTTGCCAAAGCAAGCGACATTCAGCGATATTTTGCCTTGTTCTTGGTTTACGTTTCATAAATGGAAACTAATATTCGTTGTTTCAGCTTAACATCATAGTAACCTCACTGTTAGGACGAAAAAACTAAAAATATTTTCGCATATTCATAAAATGCATACGATTCATTTAAATTGCTAATTGTTATTACCATAACAATAATGTGGTCGTGAACAGGTTGTTTTTATTTAGTATAGCTTTTAGGATATTTTTGCCGCCAAGTTAGGATGCTTTTTTTACAGCGTTGGTATTTTGAAACATTCAAAGGTTTTTCGGTGTTATTGTCCGAAATTTTCTTCATTGTTAAAAAGTTGTTTTTATTTAATGAAGTCGTGGTTTTATTAGGGATGATTCGCCGCAATCTATTTATTATTGCTGCTAGCCATAAAAGTTTGAGAACCACTGGTTTAAATAGTCAGTTATAGATCTCGATCAGCAAGATGCAACCAGAAAAGCGAAATATCCTAGAAGGTTTTTAAAAACACACTTTTCGAGTCCTAAACACGCAAAACATACACGTTATAAATACCAATAGAAATCCCGATGCTGGCTCGCTACACTCGTGAACAACTTTTCCTACTTACCGCAGAACTGATAATCGTTCACGGGATTGTGAAGACACTTTCACTGATCATCGTCATGGTATGCGTAATATATGACAGTGTTAAAGGTGAATGGTTCACCCCAGGGGGAATAACATTTCTGCTGGGGTGAATCAACCAAAAGGAGTGAATAAGGGCTAACCGTCAGAAATTAATGATAGCTCCACAGTAAATCCACTACTGAACTCTTGTTTCTCGGCTTTATTTTTGCTTATTGTAATAGTAAAGTTGGTTTGCACTGAGTGTTTAAGTACAAAAGTTTGGTGACTGTGTTTTGTGCTTTGTAGCTTTATAACTCTGGAAATTGAAGATTTGCAATAGTAAAACTTAGCCCATTTTTGTGTTGTTATATATGGACGTCATTTTATGCTGTTGTATATAGACGAGATAGTTTTCATAAGAGAAGGCTGAATGAAATCTGGAGATAGATGCTAGGGGTGAACAAAACTAAAAAAGTTAAGAAGCACTGATCTATGAGACATCACGATGTTTGCAGTTGAGTTGAATTGTTGCGATACGCTTGTACAGCTCTTGATCACCATATAGCGGTAACCATACCAAGTGAGTCTTTTGATCAAAAATTGTAATTTACAGTTCAACTCGTTCTTGTGTCCACTTCGGTAAGCTGCCAATACAATCTCGTTATTAACTTTAAAGAAACAACAAATATAGTTGAATAAACCATATTCGCCGTAAAGACCTAAACCTTATGCCATATTGTTGCCAGAATGTGTTGTACATTACCAAGTTGAATTTAAACTATATTTGTTAAAATCGTTAATGAAAATTCTATGCTTGCTTTAAACGATCTGACAGCGGTTAAAAAAATAACCACCTAAATTATAAATGTATTTTTTTGGGGCTTATTCTGATTTGATCGTTATTACAGCTGTTAGGTCTTATTCGTATTTTGGTTTTATTCCGACGATTGTGTTGTTGTTCTTCTGGTTTTATTGTTGGAACCTTTTGGCAACCTCAGTGACGGCAGTGTACAGCAAGAAATAGAAATATGCAAAAAACTTTTATTTACATCGCAACAAAACTTTTCCAAAGCCCGTCTGGAGTTTACACTGGCGAGATTATGGTTTCGTTACTCTGTAACTATTTCGTGCGTTGCGCTTTCCAAAAGCCATAAAATAGCTTTATAAAAAGCCAGCAGCTGAAGCAAACTGTACAGCAGTTACAGCAAATATTTTGTTAAACCTTGAAAGTTATTTTATTTTTCTCAGTTTAGGTAATTTTCAATTCTTTAACATTTTTAATAAGTTCATAATAAGCGAGATGCTGAATACTAAAAGTCTTTAAAAAGCGTAAACTTATTTAAGTTTGTGAAGGAGGAAGTAAGTTTACTGGGATACTGTCAACTGCATTTCTAAACTCCTTGTGTGAGAACTTGTATAACGCTTATGGCAGCTGTATAATATGTACAACGGACAGCAAGTATAGTTTTCTTGTAACTCCATAATTACTTCTTGAATAGTTTGTGCAACTTTCCAATAAAAAAAGAAGCGTGGTTAAACTTTTAAAACGCCTGTGCGGTGAAAACATACTTTGCAGTGAAATCCCGAACTTAACTGTATTTTTGTCGTACACTTCGGCAATATATTTTATGATTTATCTAAATGTATAAAAATTGCTTACATGCGTGAATATTTAAAGTGGGACACCAGCCATAAGACCGAGATAAAAACAACACCAACGTCAGAATAAAACACACTTCGGAAAAAGACCAAAATAGGACTAATACATAATGATATTGGTATCGTCTAATCTAAATCGGAATAAGTCCTAAATTCGTCAAAATTAGTCCTAAAAGGTCAGAATCAGGCCTAAACAACACTGTAACTAATCCAAACCCACCGCTAAGTACTTTACAACTCTTCTAATAATTTCAACACTAACCCATGTTCCAATCTCACCCATTACCCACGGTGCCAAAACAGCGGCGCCCTGACGCCGCCGGTTAGACTAGGGCGTTCAAACGTGGTCACCAAAACGGCCGACGATGCCAGACCGATGGCCCCCGATCGTCCCATACCTTCTACCCACAAGTTCGGGCGTTATTATGGCCATTTAGGCCATATTCAGTTGAATTAAGGACCAATTTTGATAAATTTGGGTCTATTCAGCCAGAATTAGTTCTTATTCAGACGATTTGGTTTCAATTATTCTGTCTTGGTTATTACGTGGCTTGTGTATGTGCATTTGGCTTTATTATGTCGTTGGCCTTAATAGGCTACTATAGTTTTATCGATTTTTTGATTTAGATTGTGTGTACCCGTAAAGTGTTGTCATTTCGAAAATGACTTAAGAACCAACTTAAAAAAAAATATATAATTTATAAAAATTTACGTCAAAAAATCAAAAATAATTAATAAAAATTTACGTCAAAATCAAGTCATTTCACCAAAAGACTTAAGTCAGGTCATTTAAAATCATGTCAATTTGTTACAACACTTACTATTTGTAAAATTAGTAAGTTATCTTTCCAATTTACCAAACGTTCTGGGGTGGCGGACAACTTTAGGGGGGTACATATGTCCCCGGGCGTCAAGGTACAGGGGCGCCAAAATGAGGCTGCTTCTTCTTTAAATACGATGTTGTATTAAAATTTGAATCGTTTTTTCGTTTTAAGTAAGGAAAATTATGTTATTGTAATAGAAAATGTGATTAAACATGGAGGAGGGGGCGTCAATTTTATTGTTTGCCCCCGGGCGCAAAATACCCTGGCTACGCCTCTGCCACGCGCATGTGCAAAAAATGATTTAGGCATTTTTTCTATGGATGGGAATGGTCACAAGGAGTGACTTAAGCAAAAACTCTTAAAATACAAAAAAATGACTTAGGCAATTTGGTTATGAGCGTGACGATATGCACCTTTCGCGGGCGGATTAGATTAAGGTTCAATCCGGATTGAAAAGTAATCTGTTCCAGCGTCGTAATTACATGGCGCGAAATTCAAGCCAGCTTGAGTATGCAAGCTGCACTGATATGCATTATTACGTAATATTCCAGTAAACCTCTGACGCACAACCGATTTTTCGGCTTAGGCTACTCCTTGCGGTAGCAATTTATTGCTGCTTGTTCGTTTTTATTAACCTAGAATTGAAAAAACAACAAGGATTACTTGAGTTTGGTTTGTCGATTAAGTACGTGTTTGACTGCATAGTGCTTCAGTTTACCTGGCACACAGAATGTAAGTGCAGGAAAGTTAAGCTTATGTGTGCTGGTCAACGCTATATACAAGGCACAGCGGACAAAAGAAGGTGATAAGGTACCAAACATTAATGAAAAGTGTATTGGGCGCTGGCCTAAAATCCTACCACAGCGTTGTGATAATTATTAAAGCAATGTACAATATTTGGGTGAGGGTGGGCCAAGTATTACTATTTAAACCTACCCAAACCCGCATCCTTTGTGGATTCTAGACCAGCACCTCTATCACAAATTTTTATTTTACACGTATATGCAATATTCTTTCCTTATGCGCTAAACTTGTTTTTTTGTTTACGACTAGCCGTTCGTGTTACGTCATAATGCCCCAAAAGTGGCGTGATGTTTACTGCGTTAAAGCAGGTCATTCAACATCAAACAATTCCGGCCGTCAGCGAAACGAACAGATTAGGCGGAGAACGGATTGAAAACCATTCCTTTTGACCGATTAAGAAACGAGAAAACTTAATTCATTCCAGCGCCAAAACGAGAGAGAATGAATTAAAGAAATAGATTCGAATCCGGCTTAAACGTGCATATAAACAGGCTTATTGTTGTTTTTAAATACATTTGTACGTCAGTGTTACATTAAAGGGTAGAGTTTTGCCTGGTTTTCAATCAAAATCATTGTTTGGTCTTAATTGAATTATTAACATGAACAAAACGTAAATAAAGACTTGTTTAAATACAACGTTCACCACTTTGTCATTTCTTTAGGATATTCAAATAGAAGAACCACAAAAACAGATATCAAAGAGCTACATGTGGCTCTTTATTTTGGTAACTAAATATTTGTCCATTTATGAGAACCACTTATTTTGTGGATATGTGCCACAGACTTGACGTTTTGTAATACGAATATGTCATTTGCAATAAAGTTTTTATGTTGATTTTTGTGTCAATAATAACAAGCGAGGTGTCAGAGTTATCACACCTCTAACATAATCAAAAGGCCATCGTTCATCTCTTTCACAGCTTTTAGGAGGTATAGTAAAAATATGGCTCAACCTGGTGATAACGGACGAAACCGAAACGCACTGGAGTTGGAAATAGGAGCGGAGGGGTTCAATATAAGACTTGAAAACGCCCCTGCTGTGGTTGGGGCAGCTGCAGACGGAACGGTGAGAGTGGTTGGAGCAGTTGGGCAAGCAGCGCCTGGGGTGATTGGGGCAGCTGCAGACGGAACGGTGAGAGTGGTTGGAGCAGTTGGGCAAGCAGCGCCTGGGGTGATTGGGGCAGCTGCAGATGGAACGGTTCAAGTAATTGGGGCAGCTGCAGATGCAGCTCCTAGAGTAGTGGCTGTTGCTGCAGCAGGTTACCTTGTTTACAAACTTGCCAACACCCGTGCTTTCCTTGGGGCCTTGACTCGTGTGGTTGAAGGACTTGGTGAAGCTTTCATCGAGAAAGTTCGAGCTGGTTCGCTGGAAATAACTTTAATCGCTGAGAACCAAGAAACCGCCGAAACAATTCGACAATTCTACAAAGAAGGAATTCTGTTGAGGCAATTTAACATCGCATTGCGCAAATATGGAACAGCTAACAACGACCCTCTAATTGCCTTTACTGAAATCGTTCTTTCTCAACCTGGAAACGCAAAAGTAGGCCTGGAGGATTTGGAAAGCCTGAAGAAAAAGGCGGATGAAGAAATGAAAGAGGCGTCCATTAATGGAATCAAATACGAGGTAATTTATCAAAAGTGCAACATATGCATTTTTATATATGAAAGTAAGAATTTCAATAAACCTCAATGTAAAATTTTTTTTCAATTTAAATATTTTAAATGACCACAAGAATTATGGTGCTTTGTTTTTATCTACCGAGATAAAAGGCAATAGTGTTTACCACTGAACTAAGAGTTTACCAAAGATATAGTTTTCGTTTTTTCTTAAAGTCATCATATATTTATTTTCCTAACATTTTGTGCCATTAAGGCAACCTATCTATGCAAAAACAAATTTATTTTCCTGTCCGTATTAAATAACTTACACTCAGTCAGCCACCTTCAACAAGTTGGCCTGCACTACATCCTCAATATATTTTCAATCTATATTTCTGTTTAATGCAGAGAAACCTCCACAAATCTCGAAGATATGTTGAAATCCAGAGGACAGAGAAAACCGTGACCAAGCAGAGTAAGTTTCAAATCCACTAAACAAAGTCAAACTAACCAAACCGCCTAGTTAATTTTTACTTGAAACTAATATACAACTATTTAAAAAACTAAAAATTTCTAATGCAGTGGTTTTTAAACTGGGGGGCGCACCCCCTTTAAGGGCGTGTGAGGTTCACAAGGGGGCGCGAAAAACTTACAAACTCTGTATGATTATGACTAAAACTTATGGTGATCATAGAATGGACAACATCGAGTTATCACACATTATTTTTTTCTGTTCTGTAGAATTTTTCTGTTAACTTTATGCTAACGCATTAATCACGTGATTAATTACCCTCTCTTATAAGCCATTCGAGAAAAACCTTGTGGTGTGCTGCACGCGCTGAAAATACTGTTTTTTGTTACGTCACACACTACCAAGTTTAGGGATTTCTAATCTTTTTGTTTTCGCTTTTGAAGATTTTTTGCGTATTGTGTTCTGTTTTATTAAGCTCAGTTGGGAACTTTTACCAAGCATGTTTTTTTTTATTTTTGTACTGCAAGTTAAATGTTAGCAAACCTTAAACAAGCAAGATTAATGTTTTTTTTTGTAAGTATGGAGTTGCAGGTAGGCCTAAATATAATTTGCCTACCACTAAACTTACTGTGGAAACTCACTTGTTTAGAGAAACTTTCAAAATACGGCAACGCAGGTTAGGCTAAGTTAAAAACAATTACATCCTTCGCATTGAAGTTACCTGGAAATAAATTACTGTTATGTTTTATGTTTTTTGATTTTTAAACAAGGTGGGGCGCCAGTTTGGTTAAAATTGTAAAAGGGGGGCGTGTCTCAAAAAGTTGGACCACCGTTCTAAAGTATCACTGGCCGCTAGAGATATTGGCTCGTATCATGGGTTCGCTGGTCCCGTTATGACCGAGGTCGTGAGTTCGAACCTCACCACAGGCTAGTTTTACAAACAGGATGCAGCAGGCAACGGTGCTATGGTTGTTTCTCGACTTGCTCCCCTCTGAGCCTGCGTAGCTCATTTGGTAAGAGCGTCGGCCTTGATATGGCTCGTTAGTTCGAACCTCGCCACACGTTATTTTTTGGATACAGAAGTGCAAATCCGTAATGCTGCAAAACAGAACGCTTTTTTCATTTAGGGAAAGAAATTTGGATTTTGGAAGAAGAGTTTCAGCATGAGAGGGCACAGGCTTTCTCATCTCGTGATACGCCTACAACTTCATCTCGTGATACAACTTCATCTCGTGATCCAACTATACCTTCATTTTGTGCTAAAACTTCACCTCGTGATACAACATCATCTCGTGATACAACTTCACCTCGTGATACAACATCATCTCGTGATACAACTTCACCTCGTGATACAACATCATCTCGTGATACAACTTCACCTCGTGATAGAACTTCATCTCGTGGTACACCTAGTCTTTTATCTTGTTATCCAGATGTTTACGAAGTGTCACGACGAGCAGCTTCTTATCCAGAACAAGGTAAAAGTACATTGTTTTAATGAGTAGTTCCTAACTGGGGAAGCCGCTAACCAATTCTTAATTAACTTTTTACAACGATTGTTTATGATTTTGCGATTCGCGAACTTTTGGGCTACACAATATTTGTTACTTATTAGTATAATATGATTGATGGAGATCTAAGCTGTGCACAGAGGGTTGACCACCCTCTCCACAAACTGCGTTTGGATAACTTTAAAAAGAAAACTGCGAAAATTTTCGCGTGAACCTGTTATTTGTTTCAGACTTTTTTGCGCGAATTTTTAATGTTATTTGCAGTATAGCCATTGCTTTGTGTTTCGTCCCGCCTTTTTAACGCGATGAACGCAATGTTCATATTTCGGGATCCGGCCGACATTTTGGCGTGGTTTCTGTGCGGCCTTACAACTGTACAGTCAATGCCTTTACAACATGATTGTCAAAATCAGCTCGATGAAAACCAATATATGGAGCACGAGCTATTTTTTGTGCCCAATGCACCAGGTCTCCTATATTAAAGCCCAATGCAAACCAAATAAGCACAAATATCTGTTTAGAGTAAAATTTCCTATTTTTATTTTGTCTCACTGATATGCAATCGAAAAAAAAAATTGCTTTAGTATGTTAATTAATTATTTAATGTCTGAGTGGTGCGCAAGGTGCAGGCCAATTACCAAAGTTGGGCGCGGTTTAAAACGAGTTAAGAACCACTGGTTTAAAGAATATGAATTGGGTTTTTAAGTTCTAGAATTAATTTTATGAGCTGTGTAAACTGGTAACCTAGGTAACAATTAACTGACGTCACTTTTCGTGGAATGTCCTGAATTTAATTCACGCGATTTCATCCTATTTGAATCCAAAAAGTTGAGATTTGTAAAGTTTTACAACATCTAACAAAACGAGCTTTAGCATAAATTAGTTAATCCACTGAGCGCCATTTAAGAAGGACGGGAAACTAAGCAGTAAAAATTCAAACGACACAAAAAACTTTTTGCGATTGTTTCGCATAAGTCTTACTTGCACAACCTCAGTGCCCCAACAGTTAAGTTCACAACTAATTATTATTAAAGGCATTAAAGCATTGACAGGAATACGCGGGTCTCTAAAAGTTACCACAAATTTATTTGCTTTTCACATTGTCAACAAAACTTTTTTTATATTTCTATTACAGCTTAAGTTACTGTAGTTAATGAAACAATAAAATCTCAAAAAATAACAAAAAATTTATTTTGGTAGAAACGAGACTGAAAATTGAAGACATCGAATCAGTTTTTCGTGAGTAGAATTATTTTTTAATTAACTATTATTGAAACGATTAAAAGTAAGTGCTTCACGTACATGAGTGATATGACTTACAATATAAGTTTATGCATCATTTCATCAACAGAACGTACCATATTTTCCATTTTCAAAATATTAATGACAGTGATGTTGGCTTATTAAAAACTTTTGGAAAAATAAATATTTAATTTTTTTTTACTATTTTTATAGATTTTTTGGAAATCGTGAAAACTGAGCTGAACGAGAAAACTTCATCATATCTAGTTTTGGACGAAACACTGATTTCAATGATGGGCTACCTTCAATATTACAAACTTTACATGAAAAATCACAAGTTTGATCAAGTCGGTGTTGTTAAAAATAAAATGCTTAATTTAATTGAAAACAATTTTATGTCATCGGGAGACGACATTAAATCACTCGCTGAGAAAATTACTAAGAAGGGAAATAATTACGAGGCCATTTTATTTTACGAAATTTCCGCCATTTTTTACTCGCGTGAAAAATCACCTAATGCTGCCGTTGGAATAAATAACTGTATGTTTGACATCAAACAATCATTGAAAGCTTTGTCAGTTAAAAACAAAGCTGGGATTAAACCAATCACGTGCGATTACGTAATCCCAGTGATGCGTGACTTGCTACAATTGGTTCAAAACATGAACAAAATTGAAGCAAAAGAACGAGTTAAAGAACAATCGTGGTGTTTGTTGTTTATCGGGGTTAGTTATGGATTGGCTGAAGAATACGATTCCAGCTTATCGACATTATTGCAAGCGCGTGATCTTATGGAGAAAACTTACGGCAAAGCTGTTGCCAAATATCGATTGTATTGCTTCATATTGAATAACATCGGAGATACATATGGCAATATGTCAGTTGGTAAAGAAGCTGCTAAATATTACGAGCTTGCCATTGAAGCCGCGAAACAAGCTACTGACTTTCCAAGCGCTCAACGACAATGGAACTTTATTGGGATATGCAAAAGAAACCTCAGTAATGTGTCTAAGTAAAACAATTACTGTATGTTACATATAGTTCATAAATATGTTGAATACCAACAACGGTTGCTGTTAGCATTAAAATTTGGATTTATAATTATTAAATTTGCTTTCTTTAACAAACTTACTCAAAACCTTCAACAAATCATGTTTTAATATGTAATAATAATTCTACGTATCTATAAATGTTTTCCTTTCCATTCTTCCGCTCATTGTTTGTCGCTTTGTATTTTTTCAATCCTAGAATCTTCCACTAAAAGTTTGTGTTTGCTTTAAGTTAAAGTTCATTGTCGTTTTCTTACAATTACAATGGAATTATACTTTCGTTATATTTTTACAACATATTGACTTTATAGTTTTATGCAAGTGCGCAATATCCTCATTAATTTCACGTTTTGTTTTTTAATGAATTTCTTTTTCTATAATTGTGTTTCATTATATTCGACTTTTTATTGGTAATTCATTTTTAATGATTATTTTTTATTATTATTTAATGTTTTTAATCAATGTGTTCTTCATTATACATCTTTACTCTTGTTTTTTATAAATTTGTTTTTAGAAATGCCTAAACCCTCCCACTAGCATTTCAACCCACGCTTTTGTGACAGAACAATGGTAGGCTGTTAAGTTTGAAACAAAAACTCGTTTCGCGTGAATGTTCAATCCGCCATTTTTGTTTTTTATTTAAGTTGGCGAAAAGTTGCGGATGTTTTATTTAAAGGACATTATATAGTTAAAAAAAAACACAAATTTTTATGCAAAATTACTTTTCTCGTTCTTTTTAATGTTTTATCTTTTTATTATGTGTTATGGTTTTATTGGCATGAAATATTTCGATTTGTGAATTATTTTCGATTAATATTTGCGGTAAAATAGGAGTTAAAAAACTAACCTCTGTGCCTTTATTTCGGCTAACGAGTTTTTTTCCTTAAAAGATAAATTTCCAAGAAAACAGTGAACAACTGGATGTAACTAAACTTTCGGCCAAAATTTTGGAATAATAACCTAAACAAACACGTTTGAAACTTTCAGTTTGAAATCTATTCTTCTTGCTTAAGCTCAGCAATGACGTCATTTGGTTTCGGATGGCGACAGTTTTGGGGCAAAATGACGTAACGACTTACTTGTTTCAAATTTCAACCAAAGCGGGAGGGGATGTCCCGGGTAGTAGACCCCCTTTTATTGTGCGTCATCAATCGGTTGTTTGTTTGCTCACAGTCACCTACATTTATGTAGTTTGTGAAACGCTTACGTTGTTTGTTGGAATACAGCGCATGAACTAATGTACATATGTTTTGGTCGACAAATATTTTTACATCGTTTTCTTTGTGACAATGAATAATTGTGGACTCAAACTTTTCAAAAATGCAATTTTAACGTCTTTACAAAATGACTACAAATACGACTATATATGACTTTTGTAACGCAACTTTCCAATTTAACATTTTGTGTGGGTTCTGTGCAGCCATAAATCTGTGCTGGGGGTAATTGTGTATATTCAACGTTTAGTTGGAGTTGTTATAGTTGTAAATAAATGAATGTATAAAGTACACCAGCTTAATGCTTTGTATTTATATGGAGAAGGTTTTATGGTTGATTTATTGAAACTTTGCAATATTTAAAAATTACCAGTTCAGTAAACAGAGAATATTCGAAGTTGAACAATGTAGTGGTGTTTTTAAAATGGCTCAAAATAATTCCCCATTAGCAGAAATTGCACATGTGTGTTATTTTTGCCACTTTGTAAGGAAAATCACATTTGATCGATAACCATCTTCGGTAAAACCTAACCACGAATAAAGCAGCGGCATTATCGACAAACTCGCTGACCGCAAGCAGGAACGAGTTTTGAAGGTACGGGGTTCAATCCCGCCGACGCCTCGTAAGATACCATCGTAAATTTAAAGCATTTATGCAGCCTTAAATCGCCAACCAGGGAACAACACGTTCTTAGTGACATCATATTAGTGACGTCACGTGATCACGCGTCGGTCGCGTGCAACTGGCAAAATAATCACGTGAATTGTGCGTTTGTTAAACTGGATGAGAGCACGGGTTTGTGTGAGTTTGTTAAAAATTAGATTTAAATTCAATTGTGTCCGATAATATCGTATCGGTCGTCCGATACCAGGTGATTGAGGCGCTTAAAGGTGTTGTGGTGAACTCACACACTCTATTTGTTCGTCTAATATAAGGCTGGCGTCGGTTCCGATACAATACAAAGTTAGTTATCGAATTTTTCGATTTGATATATTTGACGTAAATTCTTATTGATTGAAATTATGGCTTAAAACATTAGTAAATGAAGTTTGCTGCTTATTGGGTTTTTAATGATGTATTATATTTTATCGAAAACCGATTAAAAAATGTCCTTTCCGTAATATCCGTCCTGATTTTTTCATCAACCTGTTAAACTACTTCAAACTGGTTTGCGCCCAATTTGTTACAAGTTAAAATAATTTAAACCAGTCCTCTTCAACCTTTTTGCCAATATGCACCTCTTGAGATGTTGTGCTGAACTCATGCACCCTGTTTATTTTAAACCTAGGTAAAAAGCCATAAGGAATCCATCTTGGTCAGATTTTAATAAACTACAAAATTACTAAAAATTAAAAAATCGAAATATATCACCTTTAATGATTTTTTTGTTATTGCATGTTGAGTGGGAAAGCCCATTCGAGTCGTCATGGAGTTCTGTTTGTGATTATATTTTTCTAAACAACTCATTACCCATCCCGAACCAGAAGCAAACCGGTCATTGACTTCGGAAACTATTCTACTACTTGTTTTATCATTTTATCATGTTAGATTACTGTTTGATTCGCGGTAAAGTAGTTTTAATAGGTTTAATACCTTTGGCCTTCGCAATTTGTTTAATTACACCTTTCCTGATACTTTTGGTACACGCAGCGCTCTTTACAGTGAGTAGAATCTAAGTTAAACTTTGAAAATTATTTGTGCATTAATGGTTCAAAAGCATATGTTTCGCAAAGTGCACCGTGGTCCCAGTAGAAGAGAACTGGCTTAAAACCAAAATATGGAGTAATTAGAATAAAATTTTAATCCCGATATTTAGAAATATTTTACTCTTAATAATTTGATTTTTTAGCATTTATGAGCAGTACCACAACAGTCGATTACGGCATGCCACACCTTCAATTGTCATGTACTGTTACGTCACAAACGATTGAGTTAATATTTTACGGGCTATACAATAATGTAGTTTTACTACTTTTAGACAGTTTTACTCTTTGAATGGTTTTCGAGTATTGCGCTAAAACTCAGTCAGTTGCTAACATTGTTATTTGTGTTCGTTACGGCAGTTAATACAATGTACAATGACGAGGGCTAAACAAAAAATTCCAACTTTTTGACCCCCGCAAAAAAAAACATTTTGGGCTGGCTACGCCGCTGTGTTGTGCGGTACATTGTGATGTCACACAAGTGTTTTACAGCTCACAAACACGCGATTGTTGCTGGATGAGTTTATTGTCTGGTAACAATTAGCTTGCAAATTTGTTCTCGTGCATTTGAATGCGATCAAATAATTAATAAAATTGTCGGTTTTTTTTATTCTTGCTTTAAAATAAAGAGAATCTTTAGAATGTTCGACAAAACTTATAAAGTTTAGAAAACGCACCAAGATAAAATTTGCAATTTTAAGTTTAATACAATTGCTAACTTTAGTACCATAGCCTTTTTTTTAGAAAGCAAGAATTATTTGATTGAAATATAACGTTTGATATTTTAGCGCAGAACTATTCAGGAAATAAATTTAAACGACGTTCTGTTGAAATGTTAATTTTTACTTTTTAAAGCTTGCTTTTCTAAATTCCCTCCACTTTTCCAGCAACATTTTAGATTGTTCCGTCACATCTAATCACAGTGACGTCACAAAACCTACATTGTCGTTTTCGAGTGGCGTCGCGGTTTACGAAGGGTTAATGTGTGACGAGGGGAGAGTAGAGTATCGCTGTGGAGGTTTGGGGGGGGGGTTGACGCCAGATGTGAATTCGTGCAGTAGAGCTTAGAATTGCTGCTTGTTAAGTGGTTCATAGCGTTTTTAGGGTTCTGGGAAGTTTGGGGATATTTTGGTGTTTTAAGCTTATTTTTAGTGGTTTAAAGTTTTTATTTTTTTATTTTTTTAGGTTGTTTCTTGTTTTTTGGTTTTTGTGACTGATATAAAGGTGATTTAAGCTATTTGTCCTATTTGTTGGGCGCTTAAAAAGTTTTATGTTAGCTTCGTTTTAGGGTTTTAAAGCATTTTTAGTATTAAATCTTGACTTCGTGCTGCAACATACTTCACGTTTGGAAAGGTGTTCCTTGTTAAACGTTTGTAGCGCGATTTTCGGTTTAGATCCTTTTCTATGTTTTACTTTGTTTGCGATTTGTGATAACGAGTTTTAGTTTTTCAGGCTTCTTTATTTGTTTGATTCGAAGATTGTGTTTTTTGCCAATTTCTTTGTTTTATAAGGTGTAAAATTTTTGGGGGTAACAACTACCAAAGGTTTTCACATTTTAATAACTCGCCGCATTTCTACAATCTATAAATATACTTCAAGAATGTATTTTTGTTTGATGAAGCACAATTGTGCAAAAGCTCTTTCTTTAAAGCAAGTTAAGTTATGACCCGGAATGTATCAGAAAAGTAGCAATATACTTTCGCTTTAATGTTTAACAAACGAGGGTTACGAGCAAGTTGGCTCAGGAAGTTTACTTTAGCAGCACTTGTGGACAACTTAGATAAACCAAATGTTGACGTCATGTTTGACATCAAGATATCCCCGCATTTGTTTGTTTTTCCATACATTGCAATGTTCATAACACTGTCGGTTTTCACAACAACCCGACTTTATATGATAAGTGTTATTTATTGGTCTTTCAATAGCATCAACTTGCGAGTAATTTTCCAAATTCATTGTTTAAATATAAAATACAAACGCAATTTACCCGGGTCGCTCGGGTACACATACACCCAGTAGTGATACATTGAGTTGTTATACATTGAGTTGTTCTTTCATAGAATTCTTAAAACATTGCAACATTAAAGTTTAGTTCTAATTGTATTGTTGAACTTAATTTCCACATTTTGCATTATTTTTATAATTTATTTCCTAATCTATTTATTAACCGGGACACCTACACCCATTAGTGAATATACATTGATTTAAAATACTCTGTTAAGCTTGTAAATGGTATTTTCATATAGTTTTATAAGTAGCCATTTGTTATATCGTCCTTACTAAGGGAGTTAACCGCTCACATCGCAAACCACATTCGCATCCTAAAGCACAGTTAATAAGTAACAAAACAGCACATGGCACTCCCGTTCCAATGTCACGTACGCAATGCCACGTCAGAGACTAAGTGCTGTAAAATCCCTTGGTAATGGTATTTTAACTATTACATGTTACACTGTGTGGAGGAACAAGATTTAAAAAAATAAGAGAAATTGCCTCGTGCACAGTTTGTAAATTAGGTCGCGGGCCATATGATTTGCGTTGGCGGCCGGATTTGGCCAGCAGGCCATATGTTGCCCGCCACTGGTCTATACCAGTGCTCCGCAACCTTTTTTCACTTGCGGCACACCAACAGAGCTAAAATAATTTGGCGGCACACCTGCGAAAATATATGACGATCGACAATAAACAAGAAAAGCAATATTCCAAACTGTCCTTTCAAAAATGTCCGTTTTACGATTAAACGCACCGGAGGCGCCGAAAGTTTGACGTTTTACATTCGTTTATCATCTGATTTTAGAGTCTTCCTAAAATATCTTTAAACGACCAAATCTTTGAAACATAGGAATTTCAGCCATAATTTCCAACGTAGTTACTTCTGCCTCGAAATGAAAATTTATGAAAAACTAGTGAGGTAACGACACGAGCTAACATAACTCCTCAAGATAACGCAGATTTTGGCCTAATATCCAGAAAAATACCTGAACGTTTTGGTATGATCTGTTTAGCTTGTTTATGCATAATTACTCTTTGATATCCATAAAATATAATACTTTATTACTTTTATAAATATGCTTGTTTATGCAGGGTTGAATATTTTTAGTAACAGAATTGATTTATTTTTTCAGTGAATATTAACTCAACCAAATGGCTCAAGAACTCAAGAGCTTGGTAAGCATCTTCGTTTTACTGATTTTTTGTCTGGTAAAAATCTTATTAATATCGACATATACTGGTGATAGTTTTATGACTGGCAACGTATTACTTTATCATGATACAAGTAAAACCTATTTATCAAGTTGATTTGGATTTACTAGACCTTTTAGGCTTTAAACTCATTATGCATTCAGATGTGCGCATACTGGACCTAGTTATGTCACAAATTTCACGTTTTTTACTATTTATTCTTTTTAACACTTTAATATTAACTGTCTTGTTCCGTATAACAATTAGATCCACTAATTATAAAATGCTAATTTTATGGTGAAATAAAAAACAATAAAAACTAAAACACAATTAAAAAAAAAGACTTAACATTTTTTGAAAGCGCTGTAATAACTCATTTAAAAGGCTACATGTTTTTTATATGTGCATATACTTGCGAATAGTACTATGCGAAAGTTTTGAGTAGTTTGCGTGATCTTGTTTGAGGTTTGTCCGTTCGAGATGGGTTTAAAGAATTTCTCACCAGGAATGATGATCACCATAGTCGGGAAAGCGACTGGAAACAGGTGAGTTGATGTTTCTTTAAACCAAGGGTTATTAACCAGGGGTACATGAACCCCTTGGTGGTACGAAGCACTAAAGCAGGGGTACGACATGCAGTGTGAAATGATGCGCAATTTAGGCATATTTGTGAAGAATACGTAATTTACAAAAAGCAACAACACAAAAACATTAGTAAATTGACTGATTGTTTGTGTGTTGTAAATATTGTTGAACTTACAAGACTGTTTAATTCATGCATTTAACACCTAAGTTATAAATACATTGAATTTAATTCCTAATATTACAATTTTATTTAGTTTCGTCGACCATTGTAGACAGGGTACGAGAAAATTGCATGACAACTCAAAGGGTACGAGTTCTAAAAAAGGTTAAGAAACGCTGCTTTAAACCATGGCTGCCAAGTCGGTTAAAAATAACCAGAGTCCAACTTCCGAGTCCTGGTTAGACTACAGCCTATATTTCACCTTTTTACGAAACTAAATACAGTGGATATCCGCTAAAAGGGTTGTCTTATAATTCATCCATCAACAACACTTGGTTGAAAAATATTTAACCATATGCTATTGCACCTTTACAATTTACAGTTGGCCGCCATATCAGGTTTAAAATAGGTACTGCGCATGCGCACGTCGGCGCCGGGTAGTTTTAAGTGGTCTTACTCGAGTCCCGAGTCCGACATGCGCATGCTCAGCCCTGCATCCACAATTTTGATAGTTGCAAAAATTGTTGGGTTTAAAAATTGGGAAAAGTTTTGAATACTAGCTTATAATCAAGTTCGTTATGCTAAGCATCAGTATAAGCGGTTGCTGAAAAGGCTAATTAAATACAAATAAAATATTTTTAATTTTAATTTTTTGGTTGACATTAGCTAACGTAGGTGGACCTAAAACACAAAATGGCGGCCGATTTTATGAGGTTGTAACCAACACGTTAACAGTATACACTGGAGTTCATATCGTAATATTTAGGCCACTGTTGCCGCTAAATGACACGAATATTTTACGAAACAGACATTTTTCCGAATCTTTAAATATGGCCAAAACGTTTTTTCGTTTTTCTTTTTAGTTTTTCTTTTCAATATTTCACGCATTCTAATGTTTCTGGTGCTTTTTGTTGTTTCGCTTATCAAGATTTGTTTCAAACCAAAACTCAGGTTCAACGTCAATTTCAAACTTGGCCCCAATCCAAATGATGACGTGGCCTTCCACACCGGCGTTCGAATCGACGAGAAAGCTATTGTTCGTAACAACTGCATTTCCGGTCGATGGAACAATGAGGAAAGAGTGACGTCATCAGGGATGCCGATCCAGCGGGGAATCCCCTTCAGGGCGAGTTTTATCGTCAAATATGACAAGTTTGAGGTTAGCAAGTTATTTAGGGGCCACAAGCGTTAGGTTAGGTTGAAACTTTTAACTGAGGATCTCCAATACTGCCGAATAACGTCATTAAACAATATATTACAACCGGGCACCTTAGGACAGAGCTTCACGAACCTTTCAGTGTGCGAGCAGTTATTAATCTATTATCATTTTCCTCCACCTAGGTTTCACATTTTAAAACAAAATTTCTTGTTGTCTGCTTGGGAACGCGTTTTTTGAAAAAATGTGGATTTGAAGATTTTTGTTTTTCCTTAGAATATTAACCAGAAACAATTAACAACTTTATAAATGTAGCACTTTGCATAAAAGTTTGTACGGACTTACTCACGACCACTTAAATTTGTTGAGACCCAGTTTGGTAAGCCCTGCCTTAAGAAAGCCAAAACTATCAGTAAATCTAATGAGGTTAACGAATGATTTAGTTGGTTTCTTGCTCACCAGCAATCCGCAAAGCGTTTGTCTAGCTCGGCGCCAAGCCCACCTACAGTTAAGCAATTTAAAATCAACAAACAAAAGCTGTGTGGAGCGGAAGGTTGGAAACGTAGGCGCCGCATTTATATTCGCGCGCAAAGCATGGAGTGGTGTTTGCTGATGCCGCGTTTATAAGAAAACAAACAGCGATGTGAGCTTAATGTTGCGCTCTATGGTTTGATCCGATGCACTGGTTCAGTAGGCAACATAATAAAACCAACAGCAACAATATCTGAAAGGACAATCTATAAACCATAGTATACGACATATTAAAAAGCCAAATACGCAGTTATATCTGCCACAGAATAAAATGTAGCTAAATATATTCACGACAGAATAAGACCCTAAATAGAGTAGAAAAAAATAACACCTATAACTACAGGAAGAGGGTACGGGACGATCGAGGCCATCGGTCTGGCATCGTTAGTTTGACCATCACCTTTAGGGCGACGTTATTTTGGAACAAATTATTTGACGCTCTTGGGGTTTATGGTGGGTAGAGAGGGTGGGGTTAGAAGATGGGTTAGGGTTAAATTTGTAAGGGGAGTGATTAGGTATATTAGGTATTAATCCTATTTTGGTTTTGCTCCGAACTGAGTTATGAATTTGAACTTTGTTTATGACGTCACACTGGACAGCTGGCGTTCAACGATCGACCTTGCGCCGAGTTCGAGCATCGCGTTCCTCTCTTCAAGGTCAAATATTTGGAAATAAGCGGGGATCTCGAAATCAAGCAGGTCATCGTCGGTAAAAACTAACCACGAATAAAGCAGCGGCATTATACGCGGCATTATTGACAAACTCACTGACTAAGCAGGAGCAAGTTCCAAAGGTACGGAGTTCGAGTCCCGCCGACGCCTCGTAAGATAACATCGAAAATTTAAAGCATTTCTTGAAATGCTGAAACCTTAAATCGCCAACCAGAAAACAACACGGTCTTAGTGACGTCATATTAGTGACGTCACGTGATCACGCGTCGGGCGCGTGCAACTGGCAATATAATCACGTGACTTGTGCGTTTGCTTAAACTGGATGAGAGCACGGGTTTTGCTTGAAACTTAGATTTAAATTCAAGTGTCCGATAATATCGGATCGTTGTCCGATACCAGGTGATTGAGGCGCTCGTCTAACATCAGGCCCTTCTTGATTTTTTATTTTTTGAACAGGCTTGTTGTTGTTTAATATTAAGGCGCATCTAACCGGAAAGTACTTCGGGATATTTATTCCGAGTTGCAGCATCTAGTATTGTAGTTCTTGTGGCGCTGTAGTTACTGTCGAAGTGGAGACAGGTATTTTAGTTTTGCAAAACTCGGAAGTAGTTTGGTTTAATCAAACAGAAGCACAGAGTGACAAAGCACAGATAAACATTAAGCTTCTCGTTGCTACGATACTCGTCACACATCACTGCACACCAGTCTGCTGTACTGCGCTTTAGCGACAGCTTGCGGTAAAAAAATAATTACTTGTTATCTACATTTGAAAGCAGAGGCTGGTCTGCTATTAAACTTTTAAACTTTACATCAGCCATCTTTAGCACGAAAACAAATAAAAAACTTGGGGCTTGTTCAGAATCTTACCACTTTTTTCCAGTAACGAAACGAGTTATCAAAGCCGTTAAAATCAAAAGAAACAAACTAAAGATTTAATACTCACGACTTAATTGTTTTAATAACACGGGGTGGTTAATAATACTTGGGGTTAGCAGTGGGTGGATGTGGCCAACAGAACTCACGTTGAAAGTAAGGGTAAAGTGGTTGTTGTCCAATACGGCATTTAAATTGATTAAATTGGTTATTGTTTGAATTGCCTAACATTAGAAACGGTAGCCTGTTTTCGCATTTATCATAAATGCTTTAAGACACAAGAAAAGGTGGCCTATGATAAATTGTTATACAGCAGTCATATGATCTGGCGTAAGTATACATACACAAAAATCATGCAACATCGATGGTTTTCTATTTGTTGTAGTTAAATTTATATGTTATATATTGCGTAAGCGATGTCTGATCCCTAGAAACCTTTTGTCGACTGAGCACTCTTTGTAGTTTAAAGTGGATATTGCGGCACAAGTAACGCCGGCTTACCGCTGGTACTTTCTCGACGGTGACAGTTGGCTGTTCCTGCAGTAATTTGCAGAGATGTAATTTTTATTGATCAACATCGCACAATGTTTGTCGGCGCAAGCGACATTCAGCAATATTTTGTTTGCTCTTGGTTAGGACGCAGCACAAGCACCACCCCAATAAACTGGGTTTGGGTTTAAATCTGTGAAAGGTAAGTTGAAACAGTTCTGGGTCTGGTAATAGCTTTATTGCCAAAACGTAAGAAGTGATTTTTTTCAATATAGTGTATTAACACTTATATTTCAGTTGCCTATTTGTGCACCACACGGAAAAATCATCTCCTAAGGTTATCTTATTTAAATAACCCGTTATGACGTAACTTTGTGACGTCTTATCTGAAATCCAAATGAGTTTCGGTAAAGCATCATTATACTTTAACCCCTGGTTTAAATTATATATTTAGAAACGAACAAGGTAATATTGCGGGTGTAAGATTTGTTGCACTTTCTTAAGCTCAAAACGTCTAGCTTAGAAGTCCTCAACTTTTGATTCGCTTTAATGGCATAACCACAAGCAGGGGCGCCCGCAGAAACGGCGTTTTTTCGATCGATTTTGGTTTCGCATTAGATTAAGACGCGCCACCCAATTACTTAAAAAGCACGCCGATTGAAACAGTTTGTTAAACCATGACAAAAACGAACAAAAAACGATAATATCACTTACAAAAAGGGGGGAAAGAACTCCCGCCCCCTGGATACGCCACTGGGGGCAATGGATAATGTATAATATGTTTAACCTTCATAAGTAATACATATTACACTTTTAAATAATACTAATAATTGCATTTTGAAATTCCAGGGGGGGGGGGGGCAAGTGACCCCCGTGCGGGCGCCCATGACCACAAGGAACCTTCATAGAAGTACGGCAGTGGGGTTGGAGCAAACTGAATGAACTGTCACGCCTTAGCGCCTGCAAATAGAGGGCAAGTTCGTTCGGCTTTTGTCTGTGTAGGCTTGTGTCGGCGAACCTTCAGTTGTGCTGTGTTGTTGCGCAACTGTGTGGGATGTGTTAGGCAACTTGAGGTATGTGCGTTCTTGACAAAGTCGGTTATCTAGGCCTCGCGTTGCTTCGATTTATTTAACTTTTAAGTTTGAGTTGCTTAGTTTTAGTTCCGCTTCTGAGATTTTCATTTAAAATAGCAGCTACATTCGAAGGTAAAAACAATTCTTAGTGGTTTTTAGTATAATTGAACAAATCCAGGAGGGTTTCATTTAATATTATTCACCTTAAAATGGACAAACCACTAAAAGATTAACTATTAAATTATATTTTGCTTTAATAATATAGTAAATTTACTTTAAAATTTGTCGTAAACATATCCGGCAATGATACAAATCTACCAGATTCTAACGAAATTGAGTTTCAATAGCACTGGGTGTTTTTACCATAAGGTGCAAAGAGACGGGTTTCGATGCAACTTGTATAGGTTAAATATCTTGCTTTCTTGCCAATTTTCTCGTTAAAACGATTTACTTTTTTTCGTATATTATAAAATGCACATTGTTAATCCACTATAACAACAATACGGTGGTGAACAAGTTGTTTTTTATTTAGTTTTACTTTTTTTTCCTGCAAAGTAAAAATGTTTTTCTTACAGCGTTAGAAAATTGCATCTTATTAGAGTTACATCAGTCTTATTCTAAAATATGTGCACAAATAATTTAATTTTTATGTTTATTTATTAATTACTTTAATATTGCGGCACAAATATTGCCGACTTACCGCTGGTACTTTCTCAACGGTAACTGTAATTTGTAGAGATGTAATGTTTTTGACAAACATTGCTGAATGTTTGCCGACGCAAGCGACATTCAACGATATTTTGCCTTTCTCTTGATTTACGTTTCATAAATGGAAACTAATCTTCGTTGTTTTAGCTTAACATCATAGTAACCTCACTGTTAGGACGAAAAACAAACTCCTTAAAAATATTTTCGTATATTCATAAAATGCATACGATTCATTTAAATTGCTAATTGTTATTACGATAACAACAATGTGGTCGTGAACAGGTTGTTTTTATTTAGTATAGCTTTTAGGATATTTTTGCCGCCAAGTTAGGATGCTTTTTTTACAGCGTTGGTATTTTGAAACATTCAAAGGTTTTTTCGGTGTTATTGTTAAAAACTTGCTTTATTGATGAAAAGTTGTTTTTATTTAGTTCGGCTTTTAAGATATTTTTGCAATGGTCTTATGTCGGCCTTCAATGTACCCAGGCATGATTTCTGTCGCATGCTTTTGCACGATATTTTTGATATCGACACTTTTTGTCAAATAATATTACGGGATCCAATCCCTAGATCTAGGGATGACCGATAATATCGTATCGGTGCCGATACTCGATACCAAACTAATAGAGAAATTTCATTTAAGACTTTCGAAAATCCAATGCATAATCAATTTGAAAAGATATTCATTCTACATCTATACAACGTCCAGCCATTATCTTAAGTTTATTCAAACGTTTACAAAATGCTTCCTATACTTCTGCATGGGCTTTGATATTTATTCTACGTTGAATTACAAACCCCAGCCATTGTGCTTTAAAGCAAACATATTTGTTTCGGAAAGATTTAATCTGTTTGCCTAGGCTATTCTGTTTCAGATAAACACAACTCAAATAATATTATTCATTGTTTTGTGTTTACCACGGCAATCATGCTGTTTTGTTTTCAAATTGTATTTAAAACATGTTGACTGATCCAAAAATTAACCTTTTTGAAAAGTTGGTCTTAAGTTTGCTTTATCGTTGAAAAGTTGTTGACATACTATTTTTGGACAAACTGCCCTTTCAATGTAGAATAAAACGCATGGGATCGCAAAAATTACTATATTTTGGTCAACAGCATGGCCGGTTGTATCAACACGCCAGCCTATGCGTGTTATTCAATCTGTCAGCATAATGCTGGACGTGCCTTGCTCGAGGCTAGGAATTTCTTGTTTCGTTTTGGAGCATAATGGTAGGAGGTTGTAGTAAGAAGTAATAAGAATATCAAAGCCCATACAGAAGCAACATCAGATGTTGAAAATGAATAAAGAGTTATTCGAAACGTTCAAAATGATACCTGCTTCTGTATGGGCTTTGATATTCTTATTACGTCTTGTTTCGTGTTTCGTGTTATTGGGGTAATAGGGGTTCCCAACCATTTTACGATCTCGTACCACTTGGACGATCTGTGCTGCCACGCGCACCACTTCTTGCAGAACAACTAATTTGCTGGAATCATATTTTAATGTATTTTTAGCTTACAGCTATAGCATTATTTAACGCTATTTGTAAATGAAGCTATGCCTATAGGATATAAGCCGCAGTTTATATCTAGCAAGCAATTATGTGAATAACGCCCACTGTCCCACAGCGTTGTACGGCTTTACAAAGCAAATGTGCTCCTTGTCGACAATTGACACGGCCTGTATGTTTAAGATCGCAATTTTTTGGAAACAAAACCAGATAAACAAAATATAAAGTTGTGAATCCAGGTTTTTGTGAAAAAACGTAGGCTACTCGCGTACCACCTGAAAACCGTCGCGTATCACTAGTGGAACGCGTACCACAGGTTGGGAACCCCTGGCGTAATGCCACACAAAACTATTTATCGACATCTACTATAAGGTGTACCAGCAGTCAGAACACCACTACATGGGGGAACCAACCAAACTAGCAGTCAAACTATGTTCGCACGTGGAGTCGATTGCGCACGTTTACGGAGTTAAAATTTTCGAAGATTATCGTAAGTAAACGGTAACTACCCATTTAACGTTTGTTTATTCCTAATAAATATTTCCCTCATTGTGGCTCGCACCTACAAAGGTCCCATTGCCAACAAACCTGGGAAGTCTGTCTATAGCAAGCCGTCAATATAGAATAACTGCCTAAAAGTGCGCCCTGCTCTTAATATGGCGTTGGCCTAATGAGTTTGTAGTTGTCTAAAAGTGGAATAGGTCGATTCTTGGCCCCGAGTTAGATTCCCACCAGGTCGTAAAGTCATTTTGGAGTAGGATAAGAATTCGAATCTGGCGCGATAAGATGCTAAAATGGTAGTTTTAATATTATTCAATCAAATTATTAAGAAGGACAAACAAAAATTACCATTGTAATTCCGTAGATTTAGAAAAACTAACAAACGCGTGAAACAATTAATACAGTTGAACATTACCTAAAGCGGAACTGGGATTAAAACGTTGTTGGTTGGCCATAACTACACAGACAGGGTAGAATATTATTTACTGTGGTTCGTTGTAAGCGTGGCGTAAAGTTACTGTTCACCAGACACCAGCCATTGTTGACACAAAAGCGTCTCGCCTGGAACTTGTTGCCCTTCGCGAGAAAGTCAGGGTACTTAGTTCCGTCCTTGTGGTGCGGTTAAAAGTTTTAGTGCTAAAAAATAGAAGATCGTTTTCTGCGTATAAGTTCGTATTATGTCACAGAGTTTATTAATACTTCACTCATTGTCTGTCAAATACGGCGGATTTTGGATTGCTTAAATTGGTTAAATTTTGAATTGCCTAACATTACAAACGCTAGCCTGTTTTCGCATTCACCATAAATGTTTTAAGATATAAGAAGGTGACCTTTGATGAATTGTTAATCAGCAGTCATATAATCTGGCGTTCTTTCTGTATGGTCGTGAGTATACACACAATAAAATCATGCAACAACGATGTTTTTTCTATTTGTTATAGGTAAGTTTATATGTTATATATTGCGAAAGCCCTGTCTGTGTCCTGTAAACCTTTTGTCTACTGAGCACTCTTTGTAGTTTAAGGTGGATATGCGGCACAAATATTGCCGGCTTACCACTGGTACTTTCTCGACGGTGGCAGTTGGCTGTTCCTGCAGTAATTTGCAGAGATGTAATTTAAGAAATGTTGCGTAATCTTTGCCGACGCAACCGACATTCAGCAATATTTCTCTTGTTCTTGGTTTCAGCTTAATATAATACTAACTTCATTGTATAAACACAAACAACTGAAAAACGCCGAACGTTTGTATCAATTTGTTTTTCACTTTTCAATAAACTTGAGATTGGTTTAACTTTCTGGCAAAGTAGATTAAAACAGTTCGGGGTTTGGTAATAGCATTGTTGCCTAAAAAAAATTAATATAATATTCTGAATAAATGTATTAATACTTTTCAGTTGCATATTTGTGTACCACACCGAAAAATAATCTCCTAAGGTTACCTTATTTAAATACCCCGTTATGACGTAACTTTGTGACGTCATATCTGAAATCTAAATGCATTCCGGTGAATCATTATTGTACCTTCACCCCTAATTTAAATTATATATACGAACAAGGTAATATTGCGGGTGTAAATTTGTTGCACATTCTCAAGCGCAAAACGTCTAGCTTGGAATTCCTTAACTTTTAATTCGCTTCAATGGCGCATAACCACAAGGAACCTTTATAGAAGCACGGCGGTAGGGTTGGGGCAAACTGAATGAACTGTCACGCCTTAGCGCCTGCAAATAGAGGGCAAGTTCGTTCGGCTTTTGACTGTATATAGGCTTGCCTTGGGGAACCTTCAGTTGCGCTGTGTTGCTGTTGCGCGATTAGGTTTTTGGGCAACTTGCTTCGTATGTGCGTTTTTGACAAAGTTTGTTATTTTGGCATAGCCTTCAAATTTTTTGCAAGTGATATTATCGTTTGTTGTTCGTTTTGTCAGGGTTTTACTCAACGTCCTAAGCGGCAATGTTTTTAATGTGACTATAATAGGTTAGCCTAACGTAAACAACGTTTTTTACCTCTGTTTGGTCGACCGTAAACGCAGGTTATTTTTCCCTTTCGTTATTCGTTAAGGACAAAGTGTGGATTTGACAATTGACAAACCTAAGTTTTTGTTTTTCTCGCTAAAAACGTTCAGTTAGGCGCAGCTGATGTTCTTTGCTGTTCGCTTTTGGCGCTAATAACCGGTGTTTATAAAACAACGGCATTTTTTAACTGAAGCAGATTCTTGAAAGGTGATATAATGGTGACTGTCGAGCGCGTTTTAAAGTCTCCATTTTTAAATTGCGATAGTTAACGCAAAATTATTCTCTATAAGCGTATTCTAGGACCTCGTGTTTAGTGTGTATTTGACACAATTCCCTAAACCGCAGCTTGTACTGTAGCTGACTTGGCACACAGGTCGGCGCAGATGTTGCGCTAATCGTGGCATAATAACACTTAAAAAACGATCTTCGTTTAGTAATGCAGGCGGCGAAAGACGTGCTTGCTTTTTAGCGTGGTCCCGTACATGAAAGTTAAGAAACTGCGCTGCTGATAATCTAAACATGATTCTACCACAATTGAGTACACATATTTCGCGGTCTTGGTTTAGTTTTCGCCAGAAGCTGACGATTGCACACTAAGCGGTTTGCAGCTGGCGCCTGGCAGAATGGTATTACCTGTTTCTGGTTATTTTTTCTATTTACGACGCCATTACAGTCACTATTTTTTGACGTCATTATTCAATACGTCAGACTGAAAATAAGGGAATTCGCTAAGTTGAAAATTCGGGTCCTCTTCTTTTTGATTTTCCTGGCTACGCCTCTGTAGGCATCTGGTATGAGGTATGCCAGCAGTCACAATACCACTATGGGGGAGCCAAACCATCCAGCAGTCACACTATGTTCGCACGTGGAGTCGATTGCGAACGTTTGCGGAGTTAAAATTATCGAAGATTATCTTAAATAAACCTGTACTCGTTTGTTTATTCGCAATAAATATTATTCCATTGTGGCTCACACCAATAAAGGTCATATGACCAACAAATCAGGGTAGTCTGTCTATAACGAGCCGTCAATAGAGAACAACTGCCTAATTATGCGCCCTGCTCTTGATTTGTCGTTGGCTAAGTCGGAAAGTCATTTTGGAGTTTCCAATGTTGCGCGATAGAATGTTAAAATAGTAGTTTTATTAATATTCAATCAATTTGTAAGTTGGACAAAAAAGAAAATTTACCTTTTCAGTTTCTGTAGGTTTAGGAAAACTAACCAAAACGGGAGATAATTAATATCATTGCACATTACTTGTAGCGGAACTGGGATTAAAACGTTGTTGGTTGGACATAACTACACAGACAGGGTAGAATATTATTTACTGTGGTTCGTTGTAAGCGTGGCGTCAAGTTACTGTTCACCAGACACCAGCCATTGTTGGCACAAAAGCGTCTCGCCTGGAACTTTACCCTTCGCGAGAAAGTCAGGGTACTTAGTTCCGTCCTTGTGGTGCGGTTAAAAGTTTTAGTGCTAAAAAATAGAAGATCGTTTTCTGCGTATAAGTTCGTATTATGTCACAGAGTTTACTAATACTTCACTCATTGTCTGTCAAATACGGCGGAACTTCACCCCTAATTTAAATTATAAATTTAGAAACGAACAAGGTAATATTGCGGATGTAACATTTGTTGCAAACTCTCAAGCGCAAAACGTCTAGCTTGGAAGTCCTTAACTTTTGATTCGCTTCAGTTTCGCATAACCGCAAGGAACCTTTATAAAAGCACGGCGGTAGGGTTGGGGCAAACTGAATGAACTGTCACGCCTTAGCGCCTGCATATAAATGGCAAGTTCGTTCGGCTTTTGTCTGTGCAGGCTTGTGTCGGCGAACCTTCAGTTGTGCTGTGTTGTTGCGCGATTGTGTGGGATGTGTTAGGCAACTTGAGGTATGTGCGTTTTTAACAAAGTCGGTTATCTAGGCCTCGCGTTGCTTCGATTTATTTAACTTTTAAGTTTGAGTTGTTCAGTTTTAATTCCGCTTGTGAAGTTTTCATTTAAAATAGCAGCTACGTTTAAAGGTAGAAACAATTCTTAGTGGTTTTTAGTATAATTGAACAAATCCAGGAGGGTTTTACTTATTATTATTCACATAAAATGGACAAACCACTAAAAGATTAACTATGAAATTATATTTTGCTTTAATAATATTTTAGTAAATTTTTTGCATCGTATTTAAATATCATGGCTGTGGTTAATCAACCTGGAGATGACGCACGAAACAGAAACGCACTGGAGTTGGAAATAGAAGCGGAGAGGTTCGTTATAAGACTTGAAAACGCCCCTGCTGTGGTTGGAGCAGTTGCAGATGCGGCTCCTAAAGTAGTGGCTGTTGCTGCAGCGCCTGGGGTGATTGGGGCAGTTGCAGATGCTGCTCCTAGAGTAGTGGCTGCTGCTGCAGCAGGTTACCTTTTTTACAAACTTGCCAA
Source organism: Ascidiella aspersa (assembly GCF_963924565.1). Lineage (NCBI taxonomy): Eukaryota > Metazoa > Chordata > Ascidiacea > Phlebobranchia > Ascidiidae > Ascidiella > Ascidiella aspersa. The sequence continues at coordinate 591,126 of NC_139447.1, forward strand.
CACTCCTGCTTTCCTAGGGGCCGTAACTCGTGTGGTAGAAGGACTTGGTGAAGCTTTCATCGAAAAAGTTGAAGCTGGTTGTCTGGAAATAACTTTAATCGCTGAGAATCAACAAACCGCCGAAACAATTCGACAATTCTACGAAGAAGGAATTCTATTGAGGCAATTCAACATCGCATTACGAAAATATGGAAAAGCTTATAACGATCCTCAAGTTGCCTTCACTAAAATCGTTCTGCTTCAACCTGAAAACGCAAAAGTAGGCCTGGGTGATTTGGAAAGCCTGAAGAAAAAGGCAGATGAAGAAATGAAAGAGGCGTCCAATAATGGAATCAAATACGAGGTAATTTATTAAAAATGTAACAGTGGTTGTCACTTGCTTACAGAAAGTAAGACTTTCAATAAATCTAAACTACTATTTTTACACGGAAATTGTTAAGACGTGAAACTTGCAATTTGAAGGTTTTAAACGACCACAATAATTGTGTTTTGTTTTTATCTACCTGGATATAATGCAATGATTTTTACCACTGGTGTTCACGGACAATGAACTGAGAGTTTACCAAAGATATAGTTTTCGTTTTTTTCTTGAAACCCGTCATATCATTTTTTTCTCAAAAATTTCATGCTATTAAGGTCAACTATCTGTATAAAAACAAATTTATTTTCCCGTCCGTATTAAATAAATTACAGTCAGTCAGCCACCTTGGACAGGTTGGCCTGCACTAAATCCTCAATATATTCTCAATTCACATTTCTGTTTAATGCAGAAAAACCTCCAGAAATCTCGAAGATATGTTGAAATGACGACAAAGGAAACTGTGACAACCAAGCAGAGTAAGTTTCAAATACACTAAATATAGTTAATGTAGTGAAAACAAGTAATTTATTTTTACTTGAAACTACCCTGGAGAGGTGTCTGCTGTTGGCGATGTACGTTTTAGTAAAAGAACCAGTAGTAAAATAGCGTCCCATCTCTTAAAAATGTTTCATATTTCTTATTTGAGCGACGTAGCGACGTACGTTTGAAAAAGGCAATATTCATTTGTGAATTTGTTTGTATAGTCAGTGTGTGATTATTGCGCACACACTATAATTGTTTGCAATTTATATAGTAGAATGACCACCGTGCTTTTCAATGCATGTTTCATATATTTCAACTATTAAACAAACTGGAACCAGCAATTTCGGAAGTAACACTGTCCAAATATAACGGTTCGTGTCAAGGTTTCGTTGATCCCCGTATGACCAAGGTCATGAGTTCAAACCTCACCACAGTGTAGTTTTACGAACAGGATGTAGCAGGCAACGGTGCTATGATTGTTTCTCGACTTGCTCTTCTCTGAGCCTGATAGCTCATATGGTAGAGCGACGGTCCCGGCTTGACCGGAGGTCGTGGGTTCGAACCTCACCAGAGGCATTTTTTGGGCAATGCAGAAGTGCAAATCCTTATAGCTGCAAAACAGAATGCTTTTATTTATGGAAAGAAATTCGATTTTCGGAAGAAGAGTTCCAGCATGAGGGGGCACAGGCTTTCTCATCTCGTGATACGCCTACAACTTCATCTCGTGATACACCTACTCATTTATCCGAAACATCACCAGCAGCTTCTCATAGGCCACACCAAGGTAAAAGTACATTGTTTAAAGCAGTGGTTCTTAACCGAGGAGACATGCCCCCCCTCTCTGGGGGCGCCGAACAATTCTTAGGGGGAGCTCTACTCCATTATTTAACTTTTTATAACGATTTTAGTGGTTCCATGTTTCTTTTTGTTTTCCTATACACTTTAAATCAAAATTAAACATGTGTAGATTAGTAACTGAAGATAAACAGTTCATTTGCGAACTGCTAGTCTACTTATGTTTTAATGTAGTTTCTCTTTTTGGACAATATTTGTTAGTTATTACGGCCGATTTGAGCTATGTTTAGTGAGAACAGTGTGGTGTGATATGGAGAAAGTTGTGCCCGAGGTTGGGAACCATGCAACCCTAATTCTCTCCGCTTCGCGCGAATCTGTAATTCGAATATCACAATTTGTTAGCGTCGGTAAGCGCACACTTTTTTGCGCGAATTTTGAATGTTATTTGCAGTATGGCCATTGTATTGTCATTACATTTTTAAAACACCATTAACGCAAGTTTAAATTTTGCGCTTTGGGCGATATTTTACTTGCTTTCCATACACCTTACAACTGTACAGTCAATGCCTTTACAACTTGTACAAAATCAGGTCGGTGAAAACCAATATATGGGACTCGACCTATTTTTGCCTAAAACATAAATAATTTTAAGAGTCAACTTCTGTATTTTAATGTTGCCTCACTGATAAGTTATCGAAAAAAGACAAATTATAAAGATTTAAGGGGGCGCAAGTAACAGGGCAATTGCCAAAGGGGGTGCGGTAGAAAAAAGGTTAAGAATCACTGGTTTAAAGCATCAATATAGGTTGTTAAGCGCTAGAAATTATTACGATGAACTGGTTCAATAGCTAATGAGTAAAGAAGGAAAGCTGGAATCGCACAAATAATTTTAAATAGTCAAGATTGTTGGTTTAATCCGTAAAATCAACATTGAAAGGAAGTGATTTCAAAGAATGTACTTCGTCATATTTGAATCCAGAAAGTTTAAAGTTGTGCGGTTTTACAACTTCTACCAAAAAGAGTCGCAACATTAATAAGTTAAACCGCTGAGCGGAAATTAAGAAGGCCGGAAAACTAAGCAGTAAAAATTCAAATGACACAACAAGCTTTTCGCGAATGTTTCGCATGAGTGTTACTTGCACAACCTCAGTGCCTCAACAGTCAAGTCCACAACTAATTAATATTAAAGGCATTAAAGCATTGACTGGAGTACGCGGGTCTCTAAATGTTGTTACATTATTTGCTTCTCACATTGTCATCAAAAGTTTTTCATATTTTTATTAGAGCTTAAGTTACTGTAGTTAATGAAACAATAAAATCACATAAAAACTTATTTTTGTAGAAAAGAGAAAACAGGAAATTAAAGACATCGAATCAGTTTATGGTGAGTGGAAGTTTTTACTTAAATGTTTTTGAAACCATTGAAAGTAAGTGCTTGACGTAAATTAGTAATATAAATTTACAATATTGTAAAAATTTTATGCATTACAAAATATTCAACACCTTAAAAATACTCAAAAAATACATAGAGCCGTAATGGGTTAGACTGCGAATCATATTAATATCGCATAAACTACACGTCAGTCGGAGAACCAAGCCCTTCATAAACTGTAATTTAAGCAGGGAGTCGAACCGTATGACTTTTCCGGTTCATGTTCATAAGTTACGGTTCGGACACAATATAATAAGTTGCGTTCAATCTACAGGTGTGAGTCAATAAATGTAAAGAATAATCTTTGAACTGTCATTTAATGATTTAAGTTACTTGACGTATTAAAAAAAACAGCAACTTATTATTGAAATATCTGCAAAATAAAGGTCAACGTTTTATTTAAACAATATTCATGTTTTTGTACTAAAATTAGTCAACATAAAATTTGTCAAGTAAACCGCTTTTGTTTACAGGTTCGGGTTCGGTTAAGGTTCACGTTTTTTTAAATTATTTGGTTCAGTTCTGGTTCGGCTCCTTAAAATCTTACAAAAAAACGGTTCTCGTCGTTCAGTCACGTTCGAAAAAAAAATGACTTAAAACCGGTTCATAAAGTTCCGGTTCGACTTCCTTATTTTAAGGAACATTAAACAAAATCTTCAATTGCTACAGCTCGGCATTAGTTCTATCAAAAAATAGGTTTATTGGTTATTTTGAAATCTTAGCGATCCCCTAATCCAAACTTTACACAAAATACTATTTTTTACCAATATTTTCAACAGCGGTGCAAGCTCATTATTTTTGGTATAAAAATTATTTTATTTAGTTTTATTATTCTTTTAGATTTTTTGGAAATCGTGAAAACTGACCACATCAAGAAAACTTCATTGGATCTAGTTTTGGACGAAACACTGATGTTAATGATGGGCTACTTTCAATATTACAAACTTTACATGAAAATTCACAAGTTTGATCAAGTCGGTGTTGTTAAAAACAAAATGCTTAAATTAATCGAAAACAATTTTGTGGCGTCAGGAGACGATATTAAATTACTCGCTGACAAAATTTTTGCCAAGGGAAATAAATACGAGGCCATTTTGTTCTACGAAATTTCCGCCATTTTTTACTCGCGTGAAAATTCACTTAATGCTGCCGATGGAATAAATAAATGTATGTTTGGCATTTACGCATCATTGGGAGCTTTGTCTGTAAAAAACGAAGCTGTGATTAAACCAATCACATGCGATTACGTAATCCCAGTGATGCGTGACTTGCTACAATTGGTTCAAAACATGAACAAAATTGAAGCGAAAGAACAAATTAACCAACAATCGTGGTGTTTGCATTATATCGCGGAGATTTATGCATTGGGTGGAGAAAACGATTCCAGCTTGTTGACATCATCCAAAGCTCGTGACCTTATGGAGAAAACTTACGGCAAAGATGTTGCCAAATATTGGGTGTATGGCTTCATATTGAATAGCATCGGAGGGATATATCGCAATATGTCATCTAATAAAGAAGCTGTTAAATATTTCGAGCTTGCCATCGAAGCCTTGAAACAAGCTACTGACTTTACAAACGCTGAACTACGATCAAACGTTATTCAGATATGCATAACAAACCTCAGCAATGTGTATAAGTAAAACAATTACTGTCGTTACATATAGTTCATAAATGTGTTGAATACCAACAACGGTTGCTGTTAGCATTAAAATTTGGATTCATAATTAATAAATTTGCTTTCTTTAGCAAACTTGCTCAAAACCTTCAACAAATCATGTTTTAATATGTAATAATATTTCTACGAATCTATAAATGTTTTTTTTAATCTTCCGCTCATTGTTTGTCGCTTTGTTTATCTTTCCAGTCCTAGAACCTTCCACTAAAAATTTTGTGTCTGCTTTAAATTAAAGTTTATTGTTGTTTTTTGTTTCTATAATTTTGTTTTATAACATACAACTTTTTATTGATAATAATCGTTTTTGTAAATTTCAATGATTACGTTTTTGTTATTATTTGATGTTTTTAATCAATGAGTTCTTCATTATACATCTTTACTCCTGTATTTTTAAAATGTACTTTTGGGAAACGCTTAAACCTTCCCACATGACAAAACAATGGTAAGTTGATAGACGGCGAGAAACCCTATGTTTAGTGACGTCACAAAGGCCTTTTCTCAACACTTTGTTGGCGCACAAACGTTGCTCGCGTTCCACACAAGTATCTTTATATTGGTTTGTGTTTGGAACGAAAACTAGTTTCGCGTGAATGTTCAATCCGCCATTTTGTTGCAAGTTCTCTTCGTTCTTTTTAATGTTTTATCTTTTTATTATGTGTTATGGTTTTATTGGCATGAAATATTTCGATTTGTGAAATATTTTCGATTAATATTTGCGGTAAAATAGGAGTTTAAAAAACTTACCTCTGTGGCTTTTTTTCGGTTAACAGAGCGTATTTTTCCTTAAAAGGTAAATTTCCAAGAAAACAGTGAAACAACTGGATGTAACTAAACTTTCGGCCAAAAGTTTGCAATAATAACCTAAACAAACACGTTTGAAACTTTAGTTTTATATATTTTGCTTGTTTAAGCAATGACGTCATTTGGTTTCGGATAGCCACAGTTTCGGGGCAAAATGACGTAACGACTTTCTTGTTTTTAATTTCACCAAATTCAGTCAAATTCAACCAAAGCGGGAGGGGATGTCCTGGGTGGGAACTCCCTTCTATTGTGCGTCATCAATGGGTTGTTTGTTTGCGCACAATCACCTACTGTTATGTAGTTTGTGAAACGCTTACGTTGTTTGTTTGAGTAGAGCGCACGAACCAATGTACATATGTTTTGGTTAACAAATATTTTTACATCGTTTTTTTTGTGGCCATGGATCATTGTGTTGTGAAAATTTACAAAAATGTAATTTTAACGTCTTTACAAAATGAAAATATATGAATATTGTAACGTAACCTTCCAATTTAACATTTTTACATGATTTCTGTGCAGCCATAAATATGTGCTGGGGCAATTGACGTCACACATTTTTGTTTTGCCAAAATCGTATTTCAAGATTAAAACCACTTTATAGAGCAATGTTCACATTTTTGTGAACCTAATACGTCACGTCCCCTTTTAAATTTAAGTTTTTTGCCAATTGAATCCAAACAAACTCATTCACCCCGTTTAACGAAGATTTTCCCTTCTTGAATATAGTTAGACTTTTATTAGTCACTGAATTAGAATTATTATAATAAATTGCAAACGTTTTTATAACACATTGTAAGTTTGTTGCGGCTTGTCAGTTCTTGCTGAGTTTGATTTGCTGACCCTTGTGTACATTTAGCGTTTCGTTGGAGTTGCTATAGTTGTAAATAAATGAATGTATAAAGTAAATAAGCTTAAGTGCTTTGTATTTATTGAAGAGGTTCTATGATTGTTCTATTTAAATTTTACAATATTTAAAAATTACCAGTTCAGTAAACTGAGAATATTCAAAGTTAAACAATTTTATTGGTGCTTTTAAAATGGATCAAAATAATTCCCTATTAACAGAAATTAAACACATGGGAGTATCACTTATAAGGAAAATTACTCAGCAACAAAGATTATGACAAAATTTCGCATTTCTGGAAAATTGTGAAATTATGAATCAAAACATTAGTGAATGAAGTTTGCTGCTTTTTGAGCTTTTAATGATGTAATATTTAATCGAAAAAAGATTAAAAAGTGTCCTTTCCGTAGGAAAATCCGTCCTGGTTTTACTTCAAACTGGTTTGCGCCGGATTTGTTAAAAAAAAAGTTAAAATAATTTAAACCAGTGTTCTTCAACTTTTTTGCCCTGGTGCACCTCTAAAGATGCTGTGGTGGACTCATGCACCCTGTTTATTTTAAACCTAGGTAAAAAGCCATAAGGAATCCATCTTGGTCAGATTTTAATAAACTACAAAATTACTAAAAATTAAAAAATCGAAATATATCACCTTTAATGATTTTTTTGTTATTGCATGTTGAGTGGGAAAGCCCATTCGAGTCGTCATGGAGTTCTGTTTGTGATTATATTTTTCTAAACAACTCATTACCCATCCCGAACCAGAACCAAACCGGTCATTGACTTCGGAAACTATTCTACAACTTGTTTTATCATTTTATCATGTTGTGTCACTGTTTGATTCGCGGTAAAGTAGTTTTAATAGGTTTAATACCTTTGGCCTTCGCAATTTGTTGAATTGCACCTTTCCTGTTACTTTGGTACACGCAGCGCTCTTTACAGTGAGTAGAATCTAAGTTAAACTTTGAAAATTATCTGTGCATTAATGGTTCAAAAGCATATGTTTCGCAAAGTGCACCGTGGTCCCAGTTGAAGAGAACTGGCTTAAAACCAAAATATGGAGTAATTGGAATAAAATTTTAATCCCGATATTTAGAAATATTTTACTCTTAATAATTTGATTTTTTAGCATTTATGAGCAGTACCACAACAGTCGATTACGGCATGCCACACCTTCAATTGTCATGTACTGTTACGTCACAAACGATTGAGTTAATATTTTACGGGCTATACAATAATGTAGTTTTACTACTTTTAGACAGTTTTACTCTTTGAATGGTTTTCGAGTATTGCGCTAAAACTCAGTCAGTTGCTAACATTGTTATTTGTGTTCGTTACGGCAGTTAATACAATGTACAATGACGAGGGCTAAACAAAAAATTCCAACTTTTTGACCCCCGCAAAAAAAAACATTTTGGGCTGGCTACGCCGCTGTGTTGTGCGGTACATTGTGATGTCACACAAGTGTTTTCAGCTCACAAACACGCGATTGTTGTTTAATGAGTTTATTGTCTGATAACAATTAGCTTGCAAATTTGTTCTCGTGCATTTGAATGCGATCAAATAATTAATAAAATTGTCGTTTTTTTTTATTCTTGCTTTAAAATAAAGAGAATCTTTAGAATGTTCGACAAAACTTATAAAGTTTAGAAAACGCACCAAGATAAAATTTGCAATTTTAAGTTTAATACAATTGCTAACTTTAGTACCATAGCCTTTTTTTTAGAAAGCAAGAATTATTTGATTGAAATATAACGTTTGATATTTTAGCGCAGAACTATTCAGGAAATAAATTTAAACGACGTTCTGTTGAAATGTTAATTTTTACTTTTTAAAGCTTGCTTTTCTAAATTCCCTCCACTTTTCCAGCAACATTTTAGATTGTTCCGTCACATCTAATCACAGTGACGTCACAAAACCTACATTGTCGTTTTCGAGTGGCGTCGCGGTTTACGAAGGGTTAATGTGTGACGAGGGGAGAGTAGAGTATCGCTGTGGAGGTTTGGGGGGGGGTTGACGCCATATGTGAATTCGTGCAGTAGAGCTTAGAATTGCTGCTTGTTAAGTGGTTCATAGCGTTTTTAGGGTTCTGGGAAGTTTGGGGATATTTTGGTGTTTTAAGCTTATTTTTAGTGGTTTAAAGCTTTTATTTTTTTATTTTTTTAGGTTGTTTCTTGTTTTTTGGTTTTTGTGACTGGTATAAAGGTGATTTAAGCTATTTGTCCTATTTGTTGGGCGCTTAAAAAGTTTTATGTTAGCTTCGTTTTAGGGTTTTAAAGCATTTTTAGTATTAAATCTTGACTTCGTGCTGCAACATACTTCACGTTTGGAAAGGTGTTCCTTGTTAAACGTTTGTAGCGCGATTTTCGGTTTAGATCCTTTTCTATGTTTTACTTTGTTTGCGATTTGTGATAACGAGTTTTAGTTTTTCAGGCTTCTTTATTTGTTTGATTCGAAGATTGTGTTTTTTGCCAATTTCTTTGTTTTATAAGGTGTAAAATTTTTGGGGGTAACAACTACCAAAGATTTTCACATTTTAATAACTCGCCGCATTTCTACAATCTATAAATATACTTCAAGAATGTATTTTTATTTAATGAATCACGATTGTGCGAAAGCTGGCAAATATTTCACTTCAAAGCAAGTGAAATTATGACCCGGAATGTATCAGAAAAGTAGCAATAAACTTTCGCTTTAATGTTTAACAAACGAGGGTTACGAGCAAGTTGGCTCAGTAAGTTTACTTTAGCAGCACTTTTGGACAACTTAGATAAACCAAATGTTGACGTCATGTTTGACATCAAGATATCCCCGCATTTGTTTGTTTATTCAAACTTTAAATCGCAATGTTTATAATACTGTCGGTTTTCGCAACAACCCGACTTTATATGATAATGATTATTTATTGACCTTTTAACAGCCTCACCTGGCGAGAAATTTTCCAAATTCATTTTTTAAATATAATATACAAACGCAATTTACCCGGGTCGCTCGGGTACACATACACCCAGTAGTGACTATACATTGAGTTGTTCTTTCATAGAATTCTTAAAACATTGCAAGATTAAAGTTTAGTTCTAATTGTATTGTTGAACTTAATTTCCACATTTTGCATTATTTTTATAATTTATTTCCTAATCTATTTATTAACCGGGACACCCACACCCATTAGTGAATATACATTGATTTAAAATACTTTGTTAAGCTTGTAAATGGTATTTTCATATATTTTTATAAGTAGCCATTTGTTATATCTCCTTACTAAGCGAGTTAACCGCTCACATCGCAAACCACATTCGCGTCCTTAAGCAAGGTTAATAAGTAACAAAAACAGCATCTGGCACTCCCGTTCCAATGTCACGTACGCAATGCCACGTCAGAGACTAAGTGCTGTAAAATCCCTTGGTAATGGTATTTTAACTATTACATGTTACACTGTGTGGAGGAACAAGATTTAAAAAAATAAGAGGAATTGCCTCGTGCACAGTTTGTAAATTAGGTCGCGGGTCGGATGATTTGCGTTGGCGGCCGGATTTGGCCAGCGGGCCATATGTTGCCCGCCACTGGTCTATACCAGTGCTCCGCAACCTTTTTTCACTTGCGGCACACCAACAGAGCTAAAATAATTTGGCGGCACACCTGCGAAAATATATGACCGACAATAAACAAGAAAAGCAATATTCCAAACTGTCCTTTCAAAAATGTCCGTTTTACGATTAAACGCACCGAAGGCGCCGAAAAATTTGACGTTTTACATTCGTTTATCATCTGATTTTAGAGTCTTCCTAAAATATCTTTAGACGACCAAATCTTTGGAACATAGGAATTTCAGCCATAATTTCCAACGTAGTTACTTCTGCCTCGAAATGAAAATTTATGAAAAACTAGTGAGGTAACGACACGAGGTAACATAACTCCTCAAGATAACGCAGATTTTGGCCTAATATCCAGAATAAATACCTGAACGTTTTGATATGATCTGTTCAGCTTGTTTATGCATAATTACTCTTTGATATCCATAAAATATAATACTTTATTACTTTTATAAATATGCTTGTTTATGCAGGGTTGAATATTTTTAGTATAAGAATTGATTTATTTTTTCAGTGAATATTAACTCAACCAAATGGCTCAAGAACTCAAGAGCTTGGTAAGCAACTACGTTTTACTGATTTTTTGTCTGGTAAAAATCTTATTAATATCGACATATACTGGTGATAGTTTTATGACTGGCAACGCATTACTTTATCATGATACAAGTAAAACCTCTTTATCAAGTTGATTTGGATTTACTAGACCTTTTAGGCTTTAAACTCATTATGCATTGAGATGTGCGCATACTGGACCTAGTTATGTCACAAATTTCACGTTTTTTACTATTTATTCTTTTTAACACTTTAATATTAACTGTCATGTTCGTAAAACGTTTTTTATTAATTAGATCCACTAATTATAAAAAGCTAACTTTATGGTGAAATAAAAAACAATAAAAACTAAAACACAACTAAAAAAAAGACTTGACATTTTTTGAAAGCGCTGTAATAACTCATTTAAAAGGCTACATGTTTTTTATATGCGTATACTTGCGAATAGTACTATGCGAAAGGTTCGAGTGCTTTGTGTGATCTTGTTTAAGGTTTGTCCGTTCGAGATGGGCTTAAAAAACTTTTCACCAGGAATGATGATCACCATAGTCGGGACGGCGACTGGAAACAGGTGAGTTGATGCTTCTTTAAACCAAGGGTTGTTAACCAGGGGTACATGAACCCCTTGCGGGTACGAAGCACTAAAGCAGGGGGTACGACATGCAGTGTGAAATTATGCGCTATTTAGACATATTTGTGAAGAATACGTAATTTACAAAAAGCAACAACACAAACGCCATTAGTAAATTGACTGATTGTTTGTGTGTTGTAAATATTGTTGAACTTACAAGACTGTTTTAATGCATGAATTCAACACGTAAGTTATAAATACATTGAATTTAATTCCTGTTATAACAATTTTATTTAGTTTCGTCGACCATTGTAGACAGGGTACGAGAAAATTGCATGACAACTCAAAGGGTACGAGTTCTAAAAAAGGTTAAGAAACGCTGCTTTAAACCATGGCTGCCAAGTCGGTTAAAAATAACTAGAGTCCAACTTCCGAGTCCTGGTTAGACTACAGCCTATATTTCACCTTTTCGAAACTAAATACAGTGGATATCCGCTAAAAGGGTTGTCATATATTTCATCCGTCCACAACAATTTGTTAGAAAATATTCAACCATATGCTATTGCACCTTTACAATTTACAGTTGGCGGCCATATCAGTTTTAAAATTTACTGCGCATGCGCACGTCGGCGCCGGGTAGTTTTAAGTGGTCTTACTCGAGTCCCGAGTCCGAATCCGCAGCCCTGCTTTAAACATCCACAATTTTGATAGTTGCACAAATTGTTGGGTTTAAAAATTGGGAAAAGTTTTGAATACTAGCTTATAATTAAGTTCGTTATGCTAAGCATCAGTATAAGCGGTTGCTAAAAAGGCTAATTAGATAAAAACAAAGCATTTTTAATTTTAATTTTTTGGTTGACATTAGCTAACGTAGGTTGACCTAAAACACAAAATGGCGGCCGATTTTTATGAGGTTGTAACCAACACGTTAACAGTATACACTGGAGATCATATCGTAATATTCAGGCCACTGTTGTCGCTAAATGACACGAATATTTTACGAAATAGACATTTTTCCGAATCTTTAAATATGGCCAAAACGTTTTTTCGTTATACTTTCTAGTTTTTTTTTCAATATTTCACGCATTCTAATGTTTCTGGTGCTTTTTGTTGTTTCGTTTATCAAGATTTGTTTCAAACCAAAACTCAGGTTCAACGTCAATTTCAAACTTGGCCCTAATCCAAATGATGACGTGGCCTTCCACACCGGTATTCGAATCGACGAGAAAGCTATTGTTCGTAACAACTGCATTTCCGGTCGATGGAACAATGAGGAAAGAGTGACGTCATCAGGGATGCCGATCCAGCGGGGAATCCCCTTCAGGGCGAGTTTTATCGTCAAATATGACAAGTTTGAGGTTAGCAAGTTATTCAAACAACTCTTGTGCATTCATTATAATATTACAGAGGTGAGCAAGTTATTCACAAAACTTTTGTACATTCCTTGTAATAATTCAGGGGTGATCGACCAGTAAGTTAGGTTAGGGTTGAAATTATTAGGGGCCACAAGCATATTTTATTTTATTTTTTAGATATTTAACTGCAATTTATAGTTTTTAACTTTAAATACCACCCTTGTTAAGTCATGTGAAGCATTTTTTTTTAATTCGTGAGCAAGGGGACACAAAGTGTTAAAAGCCCGTGTAGGAGGCTACGACTCATGAAAGGTTAACAACAACTGGCTTACACGATAAATGCTCAGCGGTAAAGCACCAGGTTTATATGTTGAGTTGAACGAACAGCTTTTAGAAGCCAACTTGCATTTGAAGGTTGAACCCAACTCAGGATCTCCAATACTTGTCGTTTCAACCAAATATCGATATCCGATAATATCGTCAAAAGTACCGCGATCCAATACCAAGTGACGTCATTAAATGTTATACTGGCTGGCACTAGCGGGTGCCTGAGGCTTCCAAACCTTTCAAGTCGGCGACTCTTTTCATTAACTTTCATCGACCTCCGATGTTTTCCCGCTGTGTTGGTTCAGCAGGCAGCACAATAAAACCACAGAGCAATATTATCTAAACCAGAACTATATTTAATACCATGGTTTTAAGATTAACGACAAATTAAAGCCAAACTCGCGGTAATATCTGCGGAGGAATAAGATCTATAATCGTTAGCATAAAACATAAACCTGCTAGAAATATCGTAATGGCCAAAATAACACCCGAACCTGTGGGTGGAGGGTATGGGACGATCGGCTCTTTTGGTGACTACGTTTGGACGCCGTAGTCTGAATGGCGCTGTTAGGGCGCCGCTGTTTTGGAACCGGAATTTGGTCCTGTTTGGGGTTTTTGGTGGGTAATTAGTGGGGTTAGAAAATGGGTTAGTGTTGAAATTATTGAGGGAGTTAGTAATATACTTAGGGGCGGGGTTCGGGTTTGTACGTTATTACGATTATTAGGTATTAATCCTATTTTGGTTTTGCTCCGAACTGAGTTATCAATTTTAATTTAAATTTGTTTATGACGTCACACTGGACAGCTGGCGTTCAACGATCGACCTTGCGCCGAGTTCGAGCATCGCGTTCCTCTCTTCAAGGTCAAATATTTGGAAATAAAAGGGGACCTCGAAATCAAGCAGGTCATTGTTGGAACAAAGAAGCAGTGACGTCATAATTGAATTGTTGTTGTTTGAATTAATCAGACCAGATTTATGGAATTATTGATTTAATTAATAATATTACTTTGTTTATAATTGTAAGAATGTAAGTGTATGATCGTATTGTGGCCGATATCTGATGTTTAACTTTTAAATCAATCTCATCATGTCTGGCTTCTTTATTGTTCTTTGTAATAAATTAACCAGATAAAAATATGAACGAATGAACATAACATTTGGATTTTTTACAAAACCTTTTCCGATTCTGCTAGAGAGCGCCAAAGTTCAAACTGTTCTAAATACGTCATCGTGATTGCTGGACAGTGATTGGTCGGATTTGTGGGCGGTGTCGCCCGAGTGTTTCGGCGGATAAACGAGAAAAAATAAGATTTGGCAACAAAATTAAAAATTAGAAAAATAAACAAGTAAAAAAAAATAAAAACAATTAAACTTTGTCAAATTCTTTTGGACCCACAGGAGAAAACATACAGGATATGAAGAAACGATCAAATGATAAAGGCAATTAAGCGGAACGGTTTGGGAAAGAGAAATAATGTTGGTGAAACACAAAATATAAGGGATGTTGACAAACATATTACAAAAATAGTTGAACTTTTGTAAAGATTAACGAAGGTAAATAGGAACATAATTGAAATATTATGTGAACAAAAAAATTAAAAATGAAAAAACTAGATATAATAAATACTTATTTAGCTTTAAACAGCATCAACTGGCGAGAAATTTTCCTAGTTAATTATTCAAATATAATATAGAGACGCAATTTAGCCGGATCCCTCGTATACACATACACCCAGTAGTGGTTATACATTGAGTTGTTCTTTCATAGAATTCTTAAAACATTGCAAGATTTAGGTTTAGTCCTAATTGTATTGTTGAACTTAATTTCCACATTTTGCATTATTTTTACAATTTATTTACTAATCTGTTTATTAACCAGGACACCCACACCACACCCATTAGTGAATATACATTGATTTAAAATACTCTGTTAAGCTTGTAAATGTTTTTTTCATATATTTTTTATAAGCAGCTATTTGTTATATCGTCCTTACTGAGCGAGTTAACCTCTCACATCGCAAACCACATTCGCATCCTTAAGCAAGGTTAATAAGTAACAAAACAGCATCTGGCACATGTTCCAATGACACGTTCCAATCTGGAACATGTTTCAATGCCACGTACGCAATGACGTCATACAATGATTACAGTGACGTCACACAAAACAATGTCACGTCAGAGACTAAGTGCCGTAAAATCGCTTGGTAATGGAATTTTAACTATTACATGTTACACTGATCGGAGGAACAAGGTTTACGCAAAGCGCATATATTTACTTTTCATAGTTGAAATAGCCAAAAAAATATGAGGAAGAGCCTGGTACGCAGTTTGTAAATTAAGTCGCGGGTCGGATGATTTGCGTTGGCGGCTGGATTTGACCAGTGGTCCATATGTTTCCCGCCACTGGTCTATACCATCGCTTATTGCGCCCAGCGAAAAGTCGGCACCGACCAGAGAATTTTGGTGCTTGGAACATTTGTTTAAAGTTGGTTATATATTTCAGTCACATTTTCTTAAGGACACTTACTTAAGGTCTGGTTCAATTGCTTTCCGCTTTGTCCTGCTGTTTCAAAACAACGAAACAGCATATAAGAAAACCAAAGCCCATACAGAAGAACATCTCATCAGATGTTGAAAATGAATGAAGATTTATTCGAAACGTTCAAAATGATATCTACTTCTGTATGGGCTTTGCAACCTCCAACCATTATGCTCCAAAAAAAAAAAACAGCAGGTGAACGTTTGCTATGTTTTCCTTATTTGCAAAGACCCTGTTTATCCATATTTGTTTGATTCAATATCAAAGGAAACTTTATTAAGACGACCAACTACTTTAATATCCAATTATTATTCTGTATATTGGTTCCTTGCACCATTTCTCTATCAA